>NC_141623.1:1714440-2451940 GCF_047967505.1 Dipteris shenzhenensis | reverse complement strand
AACTACTACTAGCCCACATTTTCATTGATGTTCTTTTCAAGAGCCTACTATTGGCAACATTTTTTTTTCGTTAGGATGTTCTACAAGGCCGTGTTGCTAGGATTATTTGTAGTACATATCTAAAGTTTGGTTGTAACAAACGATTTATCAAGAAGCTCCTTTATGTATGTATTCGATCGCCATTTCTACTTGTTCTTCAAACTGCCATAGTTCTCAATCAAACAATCTAGGAACACTTTATTGTGCTGCAACTTCTAGCACAGGTAGCTTTGGGCCTCTACTATCAGCTTTGTTAGTTTTCTCGTCTGTTGTTCCATCGTGCAACGAGGATGGGCGTTCTTGGAGGCTATGGTCAAAGTTTTTTTTGCCAAGGTTCAAGGGTGGCTTCATTTGCTAACATGTGGCTTCTTTAATTTTAGTCCGTTATCTCTATTTTGCAAGGCTTATTTGGCTAGTCAAACCTCAACCCTAAACACATTAGAAGCCCTAAACTACTAGAGCATGTCCAAGAATTTCTTTCCGAAAAAGTGACTCTCCTCTTTGTATTCTAAAATATATTATTGAGTCTACATGCATAGCTTGGTGACTATAGAATTTCATTCTAAAAAGTATGTGGCATCTGCAAACACTAGAGATTGTCTGTCGAGAGTTTATTCCATGTACCATTTTTTGTCTTACGTGCAGAAGCTATGAGCATGGGTGTAATGTTTCACCACCTCTCTCTTTCTCTACTCTGGGAAATATGTCCAAGTTTTCTCGAAGTAATCGTGAGTAAATGTGATGAAGTATAATACTATTCTCATAGAATGTCCCATATGTGAAAATGTAGAATTTGAAGAGCATCTGTATTTCAAGAACCAAAATGTTGGAAATGGCCATACAACAAGACTTACAAAAATTCTAGTTTGCAATGTTCTAGGACACCATAGCAATTGCAATTGCCTATTGTAAGAGCTATAGACTAATGTTCTTCTCTTCCAAGGCAAAAGATCAAACCTATATAATAAATTGATAACAATGTGCCAGAGATAGCGAAAAGGCTTTCTAAGGCTGATGTAAGTGTAAGAACCAATGCCGAAATTGTGAACTAATGACTTTACAAGGGTGGCATGTGATTATAAACTGTGTGCACAAACTGGCAAGAGAGTTGCAAGTCTTTGATACTACCCATTGCCCAGGCATTGAAATGGAGTTAGATGCGTGGATGCGAATATCAATGATAGATCTCGAAGGATTGACTTCATTAAGAACTAATAGGTTGTTAAAGCAATGGATAAATTGGCTTGCTGAGTAATGTCCTCTGGTTTGTGCTAGTTTACAACTAGACTACACATCATTATGAGAAAAATATTTCCTTTCTTTGTCCCTTTGATGCCCCACATTTGGAGAGCCTACAAATGAATTAAGCCTGGCTCCAATGATGAAGATGTGTTAATATAAACTTTGTGAGCATCATACATCAAAATTGAGATCATACATGTGTAGAGCATGATTGCTGATTATTTTTCCTTTTTCCAACTTTCCTCCAAGTCTCTTAAGTATCAAAAGTCATGGTTATCTAAAGAATTGCCAAACTTTATTCAAACAAGTGCAAAAAATGATGTAGCATAATGTATGCATATGGTGTAGCAAGACAGTGCTTGTGTTGCAAATGTTGAGGTGGCAATATACCACATGGTAGTGATATGGCGATGTGCAGGTAAAGATAATGTGGCACTATTGGATGACATGACATATAGGTCTAGATTATGTGGCATGGCATTGCAGGATGCTCTATGGATGACATGGTAGAGCTAATGGACGATAGGATGACATGGTAGATGCTACGAGACATATACTTCTTCTTCATGCACTAACAATGGATCACTAATTATGGACAATGGATAGCGAACTATGGGAGCTAGTGAGGGATGGGTAGAGAAGGCATGAAGCCACAGCCATAGGACGGATAGATGGGTTGTGCACAGATTGTAGATTAGAAATTGTGGTTCTGACCATGGTACAATGGAATCATCGAATCGATTCGACACCATGGAATTGACAATGGGAGAGACTTTGGAGTAATGTGGCAAAGCTCGAGGTTGAGGGCGGTCAAGCAAAAGGAGACTATAGAGCAAGGAAAATCACAACTCCATTGTTGGCAACAAACGTGGTGGAATCGGAGATCAGGGTTCGCTACTAAAGAAGCTAGTTGCTGTAATGGGAGCAAAGGCCATCAACACTAAGGCTAATGAGGCTGTGATGGAGGGTCTGGTGAGAGGCTATGAGACGTGGATTTCAATGAAAAGTGTGATACTATCATCATCTCTATTGCAACATATACACCTAAGCAGAGGCCAGAGGTCTGCTAGTGCATGCATGGAGCTACTCGACAAGTGTGATGGCTACATGGCTAGAGAGTGATTAATGTGAAGACTAGCAATAAGGGGAGACGAGCACAAAAAGCTAGGCAAGGAGGATAGGTGGGTTATGTAGTTTCAAGTTGTAATGGATGAGGCCAAAAGGGGCTACCAATGGGATTCCAACATGTGAGAAGCATGCCCAATGGTTGCTTTCAATGAGTGGCACTGACCTTTCATATAGATCTATGGCAAATGAGTCAAGCTTCCATGGCCGAATATCAAGGCAGCCAAAGATGGCCTTGGCTGCACTTGGTATATAGAAATTGAGGCACGTCGGGCTTGAGAAAGGCTTCAAATCTCAAGGCACCATACTTATAGTGCACAAGGAGATCTACACAAGGAGATCTATCACATGAGGTCTCCTATGAAACACACAAAAAGAGACTCTTTCCTCAATTGTTTAACCAAACTATAATTGTGAGGAAAATTAGGAAGCCCAAATAGATCTATAAAAAGAAAAAGTATAGCTCTCCCCCTAGGCTAGAATATGAGCACAAGAACCTCAAATTGTTTAACCAAAGTGTCATTGTGAGGATAACTAGTAAGCCCAAATAGATCTATAAAAATAAAAAGTATAGCTCTCCCCCTAGGCTAGAATATGAGCACAAGAACTTCTACAAAGGATGCAAGCACAAGACACCATGGGCTCAAATAGAATGTTGAAGAAGTAATGCAAAGAGGAGTCCACACAATATGTTACTATACACTAAATGTATTACGAACATGATGAACATATATACATTATTTAACCTTAGGGTTAGGGTTCTAGATTCTCCCTATGCCCTTATATTCCTTTCTTGAATAGTGCAATTTACAATATTCTTAGCATGCACCTCCACACAGAGTCCACATGGCAGATCAGTCATGTGGGATGCATAAGTGAACTAAGGTTCTCCTTTGACATTCCACTGAATTGTTATTGGAGGTTTTTTTACATTTGTTTGCATTCTTAGCATGGCTTGAGGAAAGAGAGGATGATTACCAGCCATAAAAGGCTCCACTAAGGTCATTGGGTGTGGACACTGTAATGGTGGAAGAGTTTTAGGCAGAAAATGAAGGGGATTAACTTTCTTTGCGTTTGCACAAATGCTCCAATGAAGTTTGTGGTGTTTTGTGTCAACACTCAGACAAATAAAACAATATGGATTGCAATAGATGCTTGAATATTTAATTTTCTTGAGAAAGAATAGTCTCTGATGGTTCATAACAACAATGCCAAGTCATGAGCCTGCAGATGAGAGGACAGCAAGAAAGAACAAGATTTAAAAACATGTATCCTTATTCGGGGATACATTTTGCAAGCAGCAACTTGTTTTCTGGTGAAATCATGGGTGGCACATATGAAACTAGCTTTGCCTCCATACCGTTTTGTTTAAGCCAATAAAGCCTAGCAACATCTAACAGCTGTTTGCATTTCAATCCTAGTGCCATTCGCTCAGCTGGCTGTGCAACCCACTTGCTAAGATCATCCAGCCTATTAGCATCCCCTTCAATTTTTTCAGTCCTGGCAGCACCCATTACCGGACTTAGACCCAATTACATGAAGACATAATTGCAGACATAATAGATGACACTCAGTGACAAACACAATAACTTACTCGTTATTCACAAGACCCATTGACAGACTGGAACTTGATTGAGCTTTTAGAGGGCTCGTAGAATTGATACAGGCATCCTCACCACAACAATGTTCTTTCTCACCCGACAGTGCCCAGCTTGTCAGCCAAGTCACAATGTAGAACTCCGTTTTTGAAAAACCTGAACTCCTAAAGAAACTCTTATCTGGATGAAGCGTGACATTATTTAGTACCTTATAATTGCAAATCAATAACAATGTTTATTAGTAAAGAAGCTTCCAGGTTTTAAAATGTCATGAATTAGATTGTTCAAAACAACACAACACAAGACTAGCAAGAAGTAAGAAACAAGCAACAGGAAGCAGAAAGAAGAAGCTAAGTCTCACATTATCCTCAGTGTGGTACAGCTTGATGATGTGAAGTAATACCAACTGCAAGGTTGAAGATGAGCCTACAAAACTTCGATTGAGAGAGTTGGCTCAATGCTAGGACAAGGTGTTCGCATTGCTTTAAGCAGCATCATTTCTAAGTGAAAGAGTTCAAGTGCGCTTTTGATCAAGACAATTGAACATGATTTCTTCTGATTCCTTCAGCAGCCAATGGACACACATTCAGTGTATGATTTTTTTCCACTGTGCAGTTTCTCAGTTTGAGGGATGCACTAATGTACCAATGGGAGCAAATGTGAAGTCAAGACTGAGCACAGACACTCAGATCTCTTATGCAGCCGGGCTTGTCAGCCAAGCAAGAGAGGTGGTTGGCTTCATTGCAGTCACACAATTGACATTGAATATAAGGAAGGGAAATGAAATGTGGTCGTGGTATACAGAGGCTTTCACACTTCGGGACATTTTCATTCCATCAGAATTTATGTCGAAAACTGGCTAATACGTTGTAGTGACTTTCTTTAGCAAACGATACACTTACTCCCTTGACAACTTTTGCATCTACAATTTCGGAGGGAGGAGAAGGCTACCTGAAAAAACAATTATGTAGACAATGTTATCAAAGAATGGCCATCTAGATGCATTGAGACTTATAGGGGAACGTGAACGAACCTTTTGTTTATTCTTTCTCCTTACCTTTCTAAGATGAAGGTCTCTAGTACAGAGACATTGAATATGCCTTTGCTAGAATCACCTCCCACACATGTATGTGAGGGATGCATTTTGGGCAAAATGCATCAGAATGCTTTCCCTAAGGATGGATCGGTCAGAGCTGACGAGTTACAGCTCGTTCACAATGATCTTTGTGGACCCATGAGGACACCTGGGAAGCATCGTGATATTTGCTGTCATTTTTGGACAGCCAGTTTTTTTGCAATGATAGCCTTGAGGTTTTTGGGTTTTCAGGTCTTTTTCAGGGTATCACATTTGCTATGGGTGGGAACAATCAAGATTTATTTGGAGTTCTTCGTGAAGATGATAAGTTGGATGGCACCAACTATCCGGAATATTCTTGTTGCAAAGCATTTGTGGAATATTGTTTCTGGGGCTGATCCCAGCCAATGCTACAATGGTTGCCTCTACTGCTGGTCCCTCTACAGGGACTATTGCTGATGCCTCTTCCTCTAGCACTCCTGCTGCTGCTCTTCCAACTCAAGATCAATCAAGATGGGATGCAAGAGATGCAAATGCACATTCATGCATTGCTTTATCATGCAAGAGAATCATTATTCCACACATCTGGTCTTGCAGGACAGCAAAGGATGCTTGGGATAAATTGGCTTCTCTCTATCAGATTCGCAATGAAGCTCATGTTGCATATTTGAGAAGGCAATTACAAGAAGTCGGTATGAACGAAGGTGACTCTATGGATGCATACCTGACCAAGGTCAAGGACCTCATGGAATAGCTTGCCAACATTGATGAGGTGGTGCCAAATTCACAGCTTGTCAATACCACATTGAATGGATTGCCAGATACATATCAAGGGTTTGCTACAACCCTTCGATTAGTGGCCATGGGTAATCCAGACCACTATTGTTTTGATCAGCTAGTTACTTTGCTTTTGTAGGAAGAGCAAAGTGGAGCTAATAGACAAGCCATTATTCCTGATCATGCATTTGCTTCACAGCAGACAGGAAGAGGCAAGGCTTCCAAGCCTATGGGCAAGCCAAAATCTGCGCATAGCAGCTGCAATTCCTCCCATGCATCTAAAAATACAGCAGATAAGTCAAAGAAGAAAAGATGCAACTATTGTCGCAAGCCTGGACATGACATTTCAGAATGCAGGAAGCGCATTGCTTTGGAGAAAAAGAAAGCAAGATTGACAATTAATGCCTCACATGCTATTGAATCCCATGAGCCAGAAGAGGCTTCACGTGCACATGCTCTTCAGGATGATTGGGCATGGGCTGTCCATTGCTCATTTGATCCCTCCAAAGTTGATGCATTCTTTACTGCTAATGATGCTCAGTCCTGGTACTTCGATAGTGGTGCTTCCAAGCATGTCACATCTTGCAGACAGTTGTTTCATTCTTTAGCTGATGCACCTCGAGGGGGGACTCTTACATGTGCTAATAATGCTTCATATGCTGTAAAAGGAGTTGGAGATGTGCAGCTCACATCCATTTCAAGCCATCCTGTCACTCTGATAAATGTTCTTTTGTGCCGGGAATTGAAGTCAACTTCATTTCAATTTCAGCAATTGCTACTTCAGGTTTCATAGTGATTTTTGATGGCTACAAATGCCTAGTTTATGATCTTCGTGATGACAATGCCATAGTTCTCACTGGCACTTTACAAAAAGGGCTTTATCACCTTGATCATCATTCAGCTGCACTTTCTATTGAAGCATTGGCTATTTCAGATTCACAGCTTGCTGAAACTCATCTTTGGCATGAGAGAATGGGCCATCTCAATGATAGAGCTCTTGCAAAGCTACATTCACACCATATGGCAAATGATGTACCTCAAACTCACACAGTTTCCAAACATGTGTGTGAGGGTTGTCTTTTGGGTAAGATGCATCGATTTCCTTTTCAAAAGAATTGTCCAAAACTCTCACAAAGGAAATTGCAGCTAGTGCACATTGATGTCTGTGGCCCAATGAGGACAAATGCCATTGGGGGGTACAAGTATTTCATGACTCTCATTGATGATTTCACAAGATATTGCTGGATATATCCTTTAAAAGCCAAATCTGAAGTTTTCCTATGCTTTCAGAGATGGCTGAATATGGTTGAGAATGAATCAGGATGCAAGCTTGTCACCCTCAACACAGATAGGGGGGGAGAGTATATGTCAAAGGAGTTTGATGCATTTCTGTCTTCACGGGGCATTATTCACCGATGTACTACTCCTTACACTCCTCAGCAGAATCCTGTTTCTGAAAGGAAAATCAGGTCCACAATGGAGATGGCCAGATGCATGCTTAAGGCCAAGTCTTTGCCCAATAAATTTTGGCTTGATGCAGTAATGTGTGCCAACTATGTGCTGAATAGATCACCTACACGGGCATTGAAGACTGTTACACCTTATGAAGCATGGAAAGGCAGGAAGCCTTCACTTTCACACATGAGAGTTTTTGGGTCTCTTGCATATGTTTATGTACCATCTCAGCTGAGACATAAGCTTGATGACAAGGAAATCAAATGCATATTTATTGGTTACAGCCAGGAGAGCAGAGGGTATCGGTTATATCAACCAAATTTTTGTTAGTAGAGATGTAATCTTTGCTGAACATTCAGCTTCTCCTCTTGTGGACTGCAAAGCAAAGCTAGATGTTGACATATTTGATGCCTTTGAATCTTGGTTACCTCTGCCATCATCAGAAGAGGATTTTGACCAGCAACATGAGCCTCCTCCAGGCCCTCCACTAAGCAATAATCAGCCACAACCTCATGCCGATTTGCAGGTTTCTCTTCCGGTACAAAATGATCCCACTACTCATGATGCAGTCATTGAAGAAAGAGCTGTCAATAGACAGCAAAGGCAAATTCCTAGATGGCTTCTTGATACATTGAGGGACAGCAAACAAGATCAGCCTTTTGCTGCCTGGACAAGATCAGGGAATAGAAGTTTGCACTCCTTGCTACAGCTTGCAATGAAGAGCCTCTGTGCCATAAAGATGCTTTTGACAGCAAAGAGTGGATGGATGCAATGAGAGCTGAGTTACGTTCCATTGCTAAAAATGACATATGGGAATCAGTAGATCTCCCTCCCGGCAAGCATGCCATTGGAACGCGGTGGGTCTACAAATTTAAAGGAAATCTGATGGCAGCATAGATTGATACAAAGCCCTTCTTGTTGCAAAAGGGTATGCCTAACAACAAGGCATTGACTTTGAGGAGACATTTGCTCCCACATCTAGGATTACTGCCATTAGATGTGTCATTGCCATTGCAGCCCATCATCATTGGCAAGTGCACCAGCTTGACATCAAAACTGCTTTTCTTCATGGGGATCTGCAGGAAGAAGTCTATGTCACACAACCTCGTGGCTTTGAGGTTGTTAATTCTGAAAATAAGGTATGCCTGCTTAGAAAAGCCCTTTATGATTTGAAGCAGGCACCCAGGGTATGGTATGCCAAAATTCATGCACACTTACTATCCCTTGGTTTTTAGAATAGTCCACTCTTCACGTCCGTGGGAGTGGATCTGATTTTTTAGTGCTGATTTTATGTGGATGATATGCTCATCACGGGCCCAGATACTCAGCAAATTGCAGCTTTCAAGGCTGATTTGCAGTAGATTTTTGACATGTCAGACATGGGACGGCTCCATTATTATTTGGGCATTCAGTTTGCTCATGTTGAGGGGGGTATCATGATGTCTCAGTCCAAGTATATTGGACAGCTCCTTGATCCTTTTCAGTTTGAGGATTGCAAGCCAATCTCTACTCCAGTAGACCCTGGCTTCAAATTCTCAGCTCATGATAGGAGCCCACCATACGATATCACTCTTTATCAGCACGCTGTTGGATGCCTTATTTATTTATGTCACACCAGACCTGACTTGCAGTATGCAGTATCTCAGCTCAGCAGATTCATGCACATGTCCAGTTCACAGCATTGGCAGGCAGTGAAGAGAGTCTTCAGATATCTCAGAGGCACTCAGGATTTAGCCCTCTTCTATGGTGATGAGGGTTCACTTACCATGCATGCTTACACGGATAGTGACTGGGCCGGATGTTCCGACACCAAAGTGTCACATACTGGCAGTTGTTTTTTGCTTGGCAATTCATGTATCTCTTGGCTCAGCAAGAAGCAACCAACAGTTGCCACGTCTAGCTGTGAGGCTAAGTACAGGGCAGCTTTCACCGCTATAGTAGAGTGTGTTTGGCTTCGACAGTTACTTACAGATCTTGGTATTCGCTAGACATCCTCCACTATTGTCTACACTGACAGGCAGAGTGCTTTGGCCATTGCGCGTAACCCAGTGTTTCATGCATGTACCAAGCATATTGAAGTTCACTATCATTATGTTCGGGAGCGGTTGTCAGCAGGAGACATAGAGTTGTCCTATCTTCCCACAGAGGACAACATAGCAGATATGTTTACAAAGGCACTTCCTCGTCCCAAGTTCGAAGTCTTTCGACAGGCTTTACACTTGGTTCCCTTTGTTACATGATCTGACATCCCTTGTACATTCATAGGTGGCTATATCCTTTTGGATGAACATGTGCCACCATGACTAGAAAATACCAGGTATTCTGAGACGTTTCCAGAGTACTTCAGCCCATCCCATGGAGGGGGGTTGTAGGCCATCCTCTAGTGGTTCTAGTGATGCCCTATAAACCATGGTATGTGCCTTGTAGGCATAAATAAAGACACTTATAGTGTTAGCGTTTTTTAGGCCACATAGGACACTTAGTCCTATGTGACACCTAGGACACTTAGTCCTAGGTCTAGGTACTTGTACCTTGTACTCCTTTGTTTTTTGTTCATCCAAGATTTGACGTGACGGCTAACTCATCGCATCTTTAGCTACCTGCACTCTCTCTCTCCTATCCAATCCTTCAATTTAACCATTTGGGGTTTAGGAATAGCCCAACTGAAAGCACCCTCTACGTCAAGCGAGACAAAGGGGATTTGATCTTATGTGAATGACATGCTGCTCACAGGCACCCCAAATTGAATGTGAGTGCATGATCTTAGGGATGTGCATATATTTGTCAGGTAAATAAGGCAGCCTACAGCCTAACTATATACAGTGGCATCAAAAGATTAACCGTCATCATACATTGACAATTTAAGCAGCCCCGGTTCAACTAGAGACTGCATTCTAAACCTGTGTAGCAGCCCTTATATATACTTGGATTGTTTCATGCAATGCCCTCGTCTTACTGCATAAACTGAATTCCCAAATAGTAATGCACTAGTCCAACTCGTGACATCTAAAATGAGGCTTCAAGATCAGTCTTGTGTTCTGCATTTCTGTGGTGTGACAAGTGAGCAAATATATGCACAGCCCTAAGATCATACGCTGGGATGCAGTTAAGCGCATTTCAAATACTTGCACGGCACCCAAAATCTTGGATTGTTCTATGCCAGGGTGTGACTTTCAATTTCATGCATTCAATTATTTAAATTGGGCTGGTGACTAAGATGGTACAATCAACCAATCATAAGATCCCTTCACAAACTTACTGAGGGTTTTTAGTAATAAGCAAGGGCGCAGTCTTCAAGAGAGAGGACACAGCATTTTCCAAGGTTCTTTCCAGCTCCACCTCCTTGACAGCCAGCATGAGCCTCACTGGTCTTTCTCATCCAGCCCATTCCTTCACCATTGCCAGCACAAGGAGAGCCTCACCTGTCCATTGCAGCCCCCTGGAGCTGCCTTCCTGGAGTCGTCTTTGCCTAGCCCCTTCTTGCCTAGCCCCCTGGAGCTGCCTTCCTGGAGTCGTCTTTGCAGCTCCAGGGGGCTGCAATGGACAGGTGAGGCTCTCCTTGCCAGCACAAGGAGAGCCTCACCTGTCCATTGCAGCCCCCTGGAGCTGCCTTCCTGGAGTCGTCCTAGGGTGCACGAAGCAGGGCGCCCTGCTGCCCTTGGTGGTCCTGGAATGCGTGGTACAGAGTGCTGGGGAGGTGCAGTCATGGTAGTACGTGAAGGAGCCGCACCAGAAGACCTCTTGGGTCTTTTTCTCTTCCTTGGGCAGTCTCTAGCAAAGTGCCCAAGGGTCCTGCAAATCCTGCACTGGTTCTATCTACCTGAAATCTCGACTCTCTGTCGAAAGAGAGAGCCATCTAGACGCTAAAGCATAATGTGGTCATCTGAGATGTTAGGGTCAGAGACAATGACCCTAACACGAGCACCCCGTCTGCACTGACTGCCTCTGCCGAGGAAGAAGGCATGCCAGGAAGGGAGGGGATCTCCGTGACCACTCCGAATGTGGCTCCGATAGTGGCAAGCAGTCGATAGTAGATCTGAGAAAGACCAGGAAATCTAATGAGCAGTGATGTGACTTGCCTGTCCTCCTCGATCGGATCGAAGCCCAAGGTGTTGGGCAAAAGAAAGATCCTCCTCGAACCCAAAGCCAGGAGATTAGCTTTGAGAATAAGGGTTGTAGACTCGTGGGAGTCAAAAACCACTTGGAAGAATCCACGTCCCAAAAGTCGAATATCCCTGAGGTGAGGGGCGAGGTCTCCTGGTAACGCCGCCAGCATCCAATCTCTAGCCTGTGATCTGGAAGCGTGTGACCCAAAGATGCGGGCGAAAAGTGATGTGGAGCCCTCTAATTCCACATCTTTCTTGAGTTGCTACAGTCCGTCTTCTGAAAAAATGACGGTTCTCGCAGCCGGTGGAGGTGGACAGAGATTGGCTGAATGGGGATCCATTCGCCAATCGATGTGAAAAGGCCGATTCCACACATGCACTGAGGATCGCCATCGGACAATTGTGAGTCTCGTCACATCAATTGAGGATTGAGACAGGGAGAGCTGCAGGCATACCAGAGAGCAGAGGATCCACAGACTATGCCCGATGGGAGAGGTTGAGATAGAGGAGAACTTTCTCTGTGTCTGCCCAATCTACTATGAGATCCAGGGGCAATATCACTGCCTCTTTCAGGAGGGGCATGGCTTTGGTCCACTTACACGGCTGATCCATTTTCCCGACCAGGTTTGTGTTGGGCTCTACCTAATTGAGATGCGACGACACAGAGATATACTAATGTGACTGATCAGAGAGCAGGAGGAGGCGATGCCACAGGTCAATCACCGAGATCGGCCGAGCACAGACATGTGTCATAGACTCCTATGCATCTGAGTCAACTCCCGAGGAGTTTGAGGGAGTGGAGCTTGATGAGATGAGAGCATCATGGATTAGCAGTGCCAGTCGCCACCAGGATGCTACCAGACGAGAGGTGCACACTCCACATGTGGCATGAAGAGTGACCAGAGCACGCACGCCGGTGTATTTTAGCCCTCCTCAGAGGAGACCACCAAAGACAACTCATCACCCTTGATGTAGCCCATCGGATACAGAGGTCGTGGAGACCACGCCCTCCGCCACTCCGAGAGACAGCTCAACAGAAAGAGATACGAGATCTCCTCTCCTTCCAACAAAGAGCCACCAAGGTGCCTGGATCTATGGAGCTTGTGCGTGTAGTCGGAGCATTAGCTCTGAGCAAATGATATTATGTTGCTATTTTGCTATTTTGCTACTTTGCTATTTTGCTCACTAGTTTAGCACTCTAGCTTTCAGCAAGGGCCTTAGTGAGCCCTTTGCTTCAGCCCATACTGGCTTGTATGAGTTACTTTTGGTTTTGTACTTTGTCTCATAGGCCCGTGAGACCTCTTGCAGACGTTAATAATCCATCTCTCTCTCTCTCTCTCTCTCTCTCTCTCTCTCTCTCTCTCTCTCTCTCTCGTTTGAGCAAGGGACATGCCACCCTAGCTAGACTTGAGCAACAGTGCTCCCACTCACAGGAGACTTCAAATTCTGCTTCTCGCTCAGATGATCCGCAATAAGTCATCAGTTCCACATGAGATCATACTTGTAGAGTTTGGGGCCACCCCTCTACAGCTTGATGCAGTCTTCCATGTGGTCACTTATCTCTACACAGTCAAGGACTTTGGTACTATGACATCTAGACAATGCAGACTGCCATGCCTAGCCCTGACTTCATATGGCATTGGAGGCTGAGGGGATCAGAGGAGCTCGTATGCTCAAACACACATATGGTATGCAAACCTCGGGCTACAGATGGACAAATTGCCAGAGTTCCTCTCCAAGTAATGTAATGAAGAATTTGAGCATTCATCCACAAGAAGCCAGGATTTTGAGTCTTCAAGAAGTCCGTCCACAAACCCAGCCACGAGCGGGGTCATCATCCTAAAAGGCGTGAGTCAAGTCCCAAGGCCAAATGGGCCTTAGAATCAAAATTAAGAAGACAACGACTTGCCTATGCAATGGAATGGAGCAGGAATCAAGCTATGGACCAGATTCACCAACATGACCACATCCTACAATATTTGCTCTAGTTGGTGGAAGATGAGCCCGAAAGAGCAACCAACTGTAATAGCTCGGCCTCGCGGTGCCCCAGTAATAGGTCGAACACACCGTGGCTATGTTCACAATAAGGGTTAGTATAGCCTTGAGGCTCCATCCATTCTGCTTGAGTGAACCAGGTCATCAGAGAGGATCTCTTGCAACTCTACACATTCAAGACCTGGTTAGCACCTACTGAGCTTTTGGTGAAACTCAGCTTCCTCAAAGATCATTGCTTACGGATCTCAAAGGAGGGATTCATCGAACCACCAGGCTACACCCAGATTCATCTCCCACATGTGTTGAGGATCTTGGTGGGTCAGTTTCGAGTATCTTCAAACAGGCTATCAGTTGGGCATCCCATGCAAGAGACAAATCTAGACATTATGTGATATGCAAGAGACCGAGACAAAGGATCACTATGATTTCATATGCCCTATATACTGTGAGATCCATGGACAGCACCACTATCTTTTCACTGGCACATCCAAAATAATGATCGGTGGCTATTTCCCTTCTTGAGGCCCGAAGACACAGGGATCAGCTCATACAAGCACAAGGAGGAGCACATGAGGGACCAGCTGGGCCCAATCAGAGCACGATCATGGATTTTTTCTCTGCTGACCCGAGCCAAGGACAGCAAGGGATCAGACGTAGAAGAGAGCCAGAGGACATGATGGTAGTGAACACCAAGGAGAATCCCTTGGTCCTCTATCAACCGTCCTTGAGTGGTTGGTTGGACTTGTGCATGGACCAACACGACTGGATGACTGATGAGAGGCAAGAGGAGCTTGTCTGACGGTGACTCAAGATCTAGCGAGGGCTGCTGGCGCTTGAGAGAGAAACAAGTGAAAGAACGATATTGTTGCTCGGCCTGTTTGGGTCCATCTCTCTTCCTCTTTAGTCTCAGTGATATGGCCCATTGTCTGACAAGTGCTATAGTCACTCCAATGGTTTGTCTTCCCACAAAGAGAGAGGATATGTCTGTGACCCTTATGTGAGTGTCCACGTGGGGTAGTTTCTCTAACAGCAATAGCACGATGTACTACTTATATTCCTCGTCACAAGCATCATTCTTGGGTAGGGGTGCCCATTTTAGTAGCCCCCACCCTTAGGTTTCGTTGTATCTGGTTTCTTTTCAGTCTCATATACACTTTGGTCTTTCGTAGACGTTAATAAAATCTCTCTCTCTCTCTCTCTCTCTCTCTCTCTCTCTCTTCAAAAAGACATAAAAAACTATACTTTCATATACTCACACTTCGAAGTATATTCAACTGATTAAAAATATATTCCCCTTTGAAAGAATTGTGTAAATAGCCCAAGAAACTCACTAACGTAGGGTCTCCATTGACAAAGATGATGGCAACAAGTTGCAATTGCAATTCCGTTCAGCAAGGGAGTGCATAAACCATTCTTAGACTCCATCATTGAACTCAACCCACAACTTTGCTTTAGATTGGCAAGGCAACATCTCAAAGCTAAATCTGCATGACCATGAAACCATTGAGAAAAGATTAGTGATATCTTTTCAAATTCCATGAACCTTTCTTCTGTAAAGGTAATGTAGCGAGAGTTTAGCAACCAAATCATTGGTTGAAAGAGTGAAATAAACTCGAAACAATTAAAGCATACAATCCCACTCTAAGATTATTAAGAGGGACAAGATGTGCAAATTTTTCACCCAATTGGACAAATCTTGGAAGAGCAATTTAATGTAAACACCCATTTCCAATAACCCGCTTTGGGAATCCCAACAAAAATGAAAGGAAAGTTACTTTACTTTGATTCATGTCGACAGCCGTCTCTTTGTTACAAAGGATAGAAAATAAATGCAGAAGAGTTTAGTCAACATGCTACTTTGTATAACTTGTTTTATAGTGTCTTTTGCCCTTGTGCTCATGTCACTTGGTGACCTTTCTTGTGACAAGACCAAGCACAAATAACCAAAGGGAAGCCTCTCTCTAATCTTAACTGGTCATAGCAGCTCGAGGAAAATTGTCTTCAAAACACAACTTTTAAGGCCTCTGCTCATTTTCTTCATATTTTAGTTCTTAAACAAGGAGGCTAGCATTCCAATCTAACTGTCTTCCCAGCCAATCAAGTGGAATCATTGGCCTGATTGAAGCATCAAAGAGGTCTTTCTTGAGCTTCCAGCACCAAATGTCAGCTTGCCTACCTTTGTTTTGGAACGCGTAGTAGCTTCTCCAACCTCCCTCCAAGCACATGTCAGCAACAAGTTGTCCATTTAGGATCACACAACACCTCGATAATGAGGTATTTGCAGAACTCTACTGCATCAAGGTGTTGTCTCTGGTAGATGATACTCCGTGGGGTATCTTTGTGAGTTTTGAATAGCTTAAATTTTTATTTTCCCACATGACCTGTGGTCCACTAATACGGCAACAAAGGTCTAGGATGTCCATCAACCATGTTTGGGGGTGAGAGGAGAACACCAAAACGTGGAGATGTATTGATAATGCAAGAGTTGTGTTACAGAAAATGACCGAAATGAGGGATATGCCCTCTACAAAGGAAGCTAACCCTAATATTAAGCCTAGGGGGAAAATCTCCTAGCTAGAGAGAGCAATGTCCCAAGGGTATGTTCACATAACAAATCCCCCCCATAATAGCAGTGTGAACAGGTACAAGAAAGTGGATCACTCAACTCTAAATAGTGTCTTGGCAAAAAGATATGCAACCCTTTCGTGTGTAGGATTGTAGATCAGGTTGTTCTGTCCTGCAAGTAATCTGTCTCTAATATAGTGATATACCTAGATGAATCCAAGAACATTCCCAGACTCATCCTTTAAAAACACAACATAGTGCAGTTTCAATCTCATGATAGTCACTCACAAGGTTGAAAACCATAAACTTCATCATGAACACCTTCCAGAGTTCCTCATTGGGAGACATTTGATATCACTGCGGATCTGCAGAGGTGCTTCTGAAGGAGACTCTGGATATCCCATAGGAATAGAAAGATCTCTATCTTCTTTTGGCTTTCTATCCATGGTGGGATTGCAGTGAACCTTTGGAGGTCCAGGTTCGGAGCCGACCCTACTTGCCCTCGATGCCTCTCTGCTTCGGAGACTATTCAGCATTGCTTATGGGATTATAGACAGGCGAGGATGATTTGGATGGAGGTAGCCACGATTTTCAGTCACTTTGCCCACTCCCCATTTTTTATGACGTGGGGCTCAGTGGCTTGGCTTTCTCTTACAGGGCCTCAGGTATTCTATGAGAGATTTGACTCTCGGGCCATTTCGGTACGACGTCATCGGACTGAGTCCTGTTCGTTGGATGTGGTACCACACCTTCCTTTTACAACTGTACATGCCTCTGTGGATACTTCTTGGGAGACTCTAGCGAGCATAGCATCCTGGCATATCTGGAGAGCCAGATGCACAGAGGCTTTGGAGGGTACTCAGGTTCATCCCTCGCACACATTGGCTAGTATTTGGACAGACACCGTACATACTTTGATGGCCGCATGGACGGGTATGCAGGGAGACTCCCGTGCAGCCTCAGCTAGGAGGGCTTCTTTCTTCAAGGAATGGAAGGATTCTCCTTTCTTCTCTGAGACTACTACAGGGATGAGGTGGCACTTTCAGCCTCAGCCTTGGTTGTTTTCCACCTCACTCTGAGGGGGTTTTTTATTTATCCTCATGATTTCATGATGTATTTCGCTTTGAGCTTGGTCTCGCGGGTTTTTTCTCTTACTTAATAGAAGTCTCTTTCTTGGAAAAAAAAATAGCAAGGACTAGCTACTATGACATCCCCACTGACGTCAAAAGCGCCCAACAGTGGGTGTAGACCATAGTGTAAAAATATGCTCTCACACATACAAATCCACACACCCACACATACTTGAGCATCCATTTATACAAAGTCTTCGTACTAAGTGATAGTGTATCTCAATGTGTTTGCGAGCATGAAACACAGGACTCTGTGCTACTGCAATAGCACTCTGACTATCAACAAGAATATAGGATTGGGTGATTACAAACATCCATGAAGATCCCCCAACAATCTCTTGAGCCATGCACCCTCGATTGTGGGTGAAGGCTGCCCAGTACTCAGCTTCACATGAGGAAGCGGCCACAATGGCTTACCTCTTGCTCAAGCAAGATATGCATGAGCTGCCAAGAAGGAGATAGTTAATCACCAGCCTAATCTGAATGACTGAACCCATGAACTAAAATTCCCACCCCCCCCGGCATAGAACAATCCAAGAGGCTGGAAGCCATGCAAGTATCTGAAAATACACTTTACCACATACCAGTGCCTGGTCTTAGGACTCTGCATATATATGCTCACCTATGACACCCCAAACTCAATGTCAAGGCGTGTGTTGCATAGGTAAATGAGGCAGCGAACAGCTTGGGCTGTATATAGTGGCATCAACAACAGATTCACTGCGATCATACATTGCAGCTTAAAGCCCAGGTTCAACTAGAGTTGAAGTTGGCTTACAATTTTGCATTCCAAACCTGTGTAGCACCTCTTGCATATACTTGGAATATTTCATGACAATGCCCTCTTTAATTGAATTCCCAAGTAATAATGCAACAGTCACAAATTTCACAACTCAAATCAGGCTTAAAGATCAGTCTTGCATTCTGCAATTCTGTCATCAAAAAAAGAGGGTACTTTCAATTGGAATGTTCTTTAAACCCTGGCTGGTTAAATCAGTGTGTATCTCCTCCTACTAAACCCGTGGAGCTTGTTTGAGAACACACAACACTTTAGGCAGCTGATACACTTTACCTTCATGTCTACGCATCACAATCCAATTGGCTGACTCAAATAGACTTCAAACTGCAAGTCTCCATTGAGGAAAGCAGTCTTGATGTCCAACTAATGCACTTTCCAGCCAAAATGTGCAGCCAATGCTATAGCACACCTGATGGTTGTCATCCTAGAATTGGGGGCAAAAGTCTCATCATAATCTATCCCCATTTGCTAGGAATAGCCTTTAGCAACGAGCTTAGCCTGATACCTATCAATGGTCCCATCAGATGTTCTCTTGTTCTTTAACTCCACTTTGTCCCAATAGAGTATGGGCAACTCCGTCAGATCCAATATTTATTTTTGTGGATTGAATCTAATTCACCCAACATGGCTCTCATCCAATGCTCACTCTCTTGAGCATCCTCCAAGATGTCAGGTTCATCTTCATCACTTACCCTGCTCATCCAAGCAGCATCCACAAAGTGCATCACCAGAACTTGGAGAACCAGCCCTTAGCCTGCTAGTGAGAGGACCAATCAGCTTACTCTCTTCCCCAATATCTGTTCCACATCATCCTGACTATTGGGCTGATCATTGACCTGATCTAGGGCTTCCAGATGTTGCTATCATGCTGCATTTGCTGGTTTTCTCTTTGCCATCATTCTCACAATCATGAAATTCTGAATCTGCCATAGGATCATCGAAGGCTGAATCATCATCAATCTCAAGAATCATGCTAACCTTTGCCCTTGATTTGGCTTTACAGACACTCCAATGCTCCGGGGTCCATTTCTCACCACAAACATAGCACAGATTCTTCTTTTTTCCTTCATCGATGAGAGCCTATGGTCATTGCTTCACCATCTTCTCTTTCTTATCATTATCATGTAAGGCATCCTTTAAAGGAGGTTTACATTACGCTTTTGCATCCTCATCCCTTATAGGCCTTTGTATGTCCCATATTACTATCACGTGCCTGCATCGCGGGTCTCATAGTGAAGCTGGGTCCGGAGAAGATAACCCCAAGATAAGTGTATGATGAAACTATCTCAACAGATCACCCCGCAAATGTGAAGTGCTCCTGACCCATGATGGCTCGAGATGTATTAAAGATCATGACCTTGGTTTTACTCAGGTTGACCTTCAAATCATGAGACTCACAAAAGGACTGTAGTGCGTCTAGGTGTCTCTGAAGCCCCTGTGCTGAGGAAGACAAGAGAGCCACGTCATCTGATAGAGCAAAATCTGGATCAGCGAGCGCGCAAGAGAGCAACCTACACCCCCCTATGTCTGCATCACTGTCTCAAGCTTCGTCAATGTAGAGGCCAAACATGGTAGGCAACAAAGGACACCCTTGTTTGACCCCGATGGTGCTATGATCTCGTCTGTCCACCCGGATCCTGACCGAACTCCGCCAGAAACTCTCTTGTAAAGTGCCATGACAGCCCAAATGATCTCCCCAAGTCATGTAGGCGCCGTATGAGGCGGGCTCTCGAGACCGTGTCAAATGCCTTGCGAAAATCCACAAAGTACCAATAAACCCTCTGCTTCCGTGACCTCGCCTCCTTGATGATACATCTGAGCGTGAGAATGTGGTCCATGGTTCCATGATCACACCGGAATCCGGCATGTCCTGTTGCTTTAAGTCCTCGACACGCTGCAAGTCTGCTAACCTCAGAGTCAAGTACTGATGCATAAATCTTCGACATGACATGTCCAATTATAATGGTCCTGTAGTTCTCCGGGCTCATGGGATCCCCTGCCTTGTGGATGGGTGAGATACTGTTAATGGTCCAAGTGTATGGAAATCCCAAACAAACCGCTTCATTAAAAAGCTTTGCTAAGATCGGGGCTAGGAGGTTAATCCCATATGCAATGAACTCAGTGCATAGCCCCTCATGATCCTTCGCTCGGCCATTATGAAGTTTCATTACGGCATCCTTTACCCCTCCTCTGGTGAAGAGGGTGCAAGATGTGGGACGAGGCATGTGTGAGAGGTTAGGGACTGGTTGATTTGGGATGTCATAAAGTGTGCATCCATAATCAAGCCAAATCTGAGTGTCAATGAGTGAAAGAGGGGACCGTCCTTCTAGAAATCTCCGCCAGAAGTCCTTAGAGTTGTTACTAAACAAAATGTTCAGTAGCTCCTCCTCGTTTTGACGAACGAAGTCTAGTTTCTTCCTCTGTATCAGTCTACGGTATTCACGTAGCGTCTCTGGTGTGCTCGGAAGACTGTTTTTGGGTTCGAATCTGAGTTGACGGCGTAAAGCCTTACGCTCATCATCGTACCAGCTATTTACACGGTACGGTTCCATGGGGTGGTGGGCGGGTGTAGCAGGTGGTGTGAAGGAAAGTGTGAATGGCAACCTCGTGTAGTAAGTGGGTGACAAGGGCAGCACGATCCTCTAAAAGGAGTATGAAGTCAATATAAGTGGAAGGTGTTGTGCGAAGGGAGGTGAAGATGCTAAAGAAAAGGTATGTATGATCATCCCCTGGGGAGAGAGGTGCTACAGTGAAGTCAGTAATGCGAGCTGTGAAGACACGGGATCCCATGATGTAATCAACAACACTGGAGCCCCCCCCATGTGGAAAGCATGTGAAGCCGCCTGAAGCGGGCCATCTGTCGAGACCATTATAGATAATGAGATCATGTATCCTGCCGAGGTCTAATAGGGCCTGCCCAAAAGATGAGAATGGACCTCGCCTATCAACCGAAACCCGTAGCATACCTGCCTCCTCAAGTTCAATATCTGGCAGTAGAGTGGAATCATCTCTAAAGTCAAGAAGTGGTACATGACAGGCCCTTGTCCTCGCGTTGAAGTCCCCCACTAGAAGGACTTCTCCGCGGCTAGAAAAGTCAACGATGGACTAATAAAGGGCAGCAAATGGGGATGTCTCGTCATCACCTCGGATATCTTTGGCAAAGTGGGAGGTCTCAGGGGGGAAGTAGCAAACTGCGACAAACAGATCCCGGCTATCCATGTGTCGTATCCGGATCCAATGTGTATCTCTCTGCTCTACTGAAATGGTCCCCCAAAGTGTGAATCTGAAAAGGACTACAACTCCACCTGAACCTCGAACTCCTCCTGTATCCCTCGTCTCGTCTCTGTAGGCAGACTCCCATGTATATCCGCTGACTATTGGAAGAGGGCGCTCTGGACTCTGATGTGTCTCTGTATAAAAGACTATGTTGTGGCCTGTATAGGATTCCGAGAAGTTTCCTAGTTCTAACCATAAGGTACCATTACAGTTCCAAATGGTGCAGGACAAGGTCTCAGATATCTGAGTCTCATAGACCCCGCTTCCCTATGTAGGGGAGGGGGCAGGTGCCCTACGGGGGCCTGTAAGAAGTCGTCCCTCTCGTACCACTGCCCACTTTCCCTCCTTCCGAGCTTGATCCTGCTGCTGCAGCAAAGAGCGCCTCTCCTCAACCTGTAGAGGTGTGAGGTCCTCATCCATAGATATTGCTGGCTGATCTCGAAGGACTGACCTACATCGTAGAGCTGAAAGTCATGCCTGAGTGTCATGGAACCGTATGATCAGGGGTTGCTCTCAGTTGGGATCTCTCCCCACCCGCCATGCCCTCTCTATCCTGTGCTCAGCCACACCCAGAGTAGCGGCCATGAACGCAGTCGCATCTACCATCGGTGTAGCCTCGGTGCGTGGGATCCTGCGTACTCTGATGTTGAGGAGAGAGAGTGAGTGAAAGAGAAAGAGACAGAGAGACAAAGAGAGAGAGAAGAAGAAGAAGAAGAAGAATATATTATCGTCTTCTGAAGACCAAAAATCGGCCTATGGGACTTGAAATAATACAAAACCTTACATACATAAAGACTCCTCCCTCAAAGGGGAGGGTAATAAGAGAAACTACCTTTTATGTCTAGGTGAGTTTCTGTGCTTGAAAAGCTTAGATACAAATGTTCCTAAAAATGAGGGTGACGCCTTATGTAGCAAATCAGCCAGTCTATTATGTCCCTCAAGAAGAGAGCTGAACTTTTTCCTGATGCGTGCATAGTAAGGGCATATCATTACCATGTGTTCTTCTATTTCTGGCATACTCTGATGTTGAGGAGAGAGAGTGAGTGAAAGAGAGAGACAGAGAGACAGAGAGACAAAGAGACAGAGAGAGAGTGAGTGAGAGCAGGAGAGAGAGTGAGTGAAAGAGAGAGAAGGAGAGAGAGAGAGAGAGAGAGAGAGAGAGATTAACGTCCTCGAAAGACCTTGCGGGTCTATGGGACAGAGTGATACAACAACAAAAAAGATCTCATACAAGCCTCTGTGGGCTGGGGCAAGGGGTGAGCTAAAGCCCCTGCCAAGTACTAATCTAGTGTCTAAATAGAATAGAATAGAGACAAAATCAGAATCTGAATCAAGAGTCAGGAGTGTCCAGATCAAGTTAGGTCAGGTCTCTCTGCTGGGCCATGAAGATGTCGCGTATCTGTAATTGTTGGGCTGTCTCGCGTCTAGGTGGTGGCCACGATCACCTCGATCTCAGTATCCGTCGGTCTACTTCAATCGTGATCCCTCGTCTTTGGCTTTGGCGGTCCTCTACAAGTAGTGCTATGATGGGACGAACCTCAATGGTGTGCGCTCTAGTAGTCCGAAGAGTATGGTGTGATCGATTGCTGATCCAGACTGCTCTCATGTCGACAATCTCCTCATCCTCAACTCCATTGTGTCCAGGAGCCATCTTGAAGGCATAGAAGTCTGTAACCTGTCTTTGAGCTGGGTCCGGCTCTGTATCCTGTAGTCTGTCCAGTGCTGATAGTGCTCTGGCCTGTCTCAGTAGTGCCTCTCAGTGTCGGCGCATCTCCATCAAGTACAACCCTACACAGACCTGGTCCTGGAAGTGTATCAACCAAGAGAGCGGGCCCAAGCCGGTCCCCTCCTGATAAAGGCAGTGATATCGCCCTCATATCTCATAGTAAACTGGGCAGCTACATAGGAAGTGCTCCTCAGTCTCAACGGTATCCATGTCGCATAGTGTGCAGATCCTATGTACTCTGGGTAGACCTGCAGCTTGGCCCGCCTCAATCCTAAGCTGATGGAGACCATGGCAAGACATGCACCATTTGCTGCCCAAAAAAGAGAGGTGAATGTTCCAAAAGCATTTGTCTGTGGATCTCATCCACCATGATAACCTCGAAAAAGCCCCTGGCTGCATAATGTACTTTACGAACAAAAGAGCCAGCCAATGTGCGTGTCAGCCAGTTGCCTATTTCTGCAGTAGGTGGCATCCGGCCTGGAAAGAATAATATGACTGCATTCTTAGCATACTCTCTGACTGGATCCACAATTTCATCGACCTCAACCATGAGGCCAACTGAAGGAACCGAGTCTTTCCACTCTTTTCTCGTATCTGCAAATCCTTCATGCATTACATCATATACTAGTTGAGCCTCAGTCGTGTCATGCATCGGGTCATGCTGACCCTCAACCTGCTTTTGCTTCTTGCAAGGAGCCGAGCGCTCCTTTTGAAATGTTTTTTCATATGAATACTCTGCCATGACTTGGTAAGAAAAGGAGCTCGAGGATGAAGTACCTGTAAGAGGGTGGCGGAAGCCAAAAAAACTAGTCCCAAAGGAAAATCAGAGAAAGCCCGCAAGAGAGAAGAGGAAGTGTAAAACTGGTAAGGAGAGAGCAAAAGGATAGGTAGGAGTTGGCGGAAAACACAACTAGGGAAAACTCCGGTTGAAAGCCCCAAAAGTATTCTGAACGTGCGGGAAAGCTAGGCTTGTACGGAAAAGTACAGAACGTACGGACGCCGTACGGTGGCCGTACAAACGTACGGAAGAGGATGTTACAGGGTTACTGGTGAGAGACGGAGATGCTGATGGAAGACGAAACTGACTGAAATGAACGGAAGCGTACGGATGCACAAAATAAAGTTTTGATATCGACGCACACACACGCAGGGTTGGAGCGAATTCACGCAGGATGTGCAGACGGAGCAACGTGGTCGTACCGTATTGACGTACGGCACCTGTACGGCAGCCGTACAGGTGTACGGGCAGACGGGGGAGCTGGACGCGACCTGATCTCCTCTCTCTCCAAGCGCTTCTCCACACACACACACACACACATGCGCGTGCATGCGTGCGCGTGTGTGTGTGATGGATATAGTGGTGTGAGGAGCGATGGCGAGCTCAGTCCCTCCCTCACCCGTCCCTGTACCCCTTGCCCGCAGCCTGCTACTGCTGCTGCGCCTGCATCCATACCCCATTTGTCAGCCCCCGTACATCTTCCACACACGTCCCAAACCCGCTGCTACCCATACCCTCTACGCAGCAGCCTCTGCACAGCCCAACCCCATCCGTACCTTTCTTACTTGCCCCTTCCTTTGCCCCTGCGCAGGCCGTACCTGCTGTACGGTCATCCGTACAAGCTCCCCCCTCCATACAGGTTCCTTCCATCCTTTTTCGTTCTTTTGTACCTGCTCCCATGTCCGTATAGCCACATTCCGTACCAAATTCGTCTTCCCCTCTGTCTCTGCAGCCTTTTGCTCTTCTCACGCTGGGTCTTGTACAGTCTTTTCCTGATGTCTCTTCCTCCCCTCTCCCTGCTGCTCCAACAGATGGCTCTTTCGTTTTCTCTGCTTCAGCCCCCCCTTCTGCCTCTGCTCCTCCTGCATGTGTCTTCTTTCGACGGAAGCGTGGTGATTTGCCTCCTTCCACCTTGGTTAAATCAGCAAAGTTGGATATAGCGGATGGTCCTTCGTCTTCCCTTCAACTGGACCTTCTTCGCCAGATGTGTTTTGCTTCTGTCACAGATGTTCCTTCATCGGGTTCACATCTTGTTTGTTCTTTAGACTCTGCCCTTCTGGTTTCTGGTCTTCGACAGGCTCAGCAGTTTGGGGTCTATCTCTACTTTATGGGCAGGGTTTTATCTGCAGACTACAGCTCAACTTCGTCGTTGGGCTGCAGTTGCAGTGGGTTAGGATTGCCTTTCCTCCTTTGTCTTTCTAGGCAAAGGTTTTTATTAAGCCCACTGCTCTTCGACTGATGTGGTGGAGCGACTTGTCAGTCGTGCTGGTATTCATGGAGCTGGTTTCTTTGCTTATGTGATGCCTTGGGATCCACTATTTGATCCGTCTGTGTCATCCTGCTTCAACAATATGTATCCACTTGCTTGGTAATTTTTCTTTTTGTTTTTCAATAGTATGTTTATTAAAAAATAAAATGTTTTCCTACTGTTCAGTTACAGTCAATGGGGACTAAGTCTAGCATTTGAGAGTGGACCCCCTTGCTTGGGGTTATGGGCATTAGTGACCCACAAGAGTGATGGCCTCTCTTTGAGAGGGACATCTAGAAACCACACCCCACCTGAGTACCCAAACATGGGACCAATCAAATGCACAGATTGCATACTAACCTAGGAACCATTCAAGAGAATGTTCCCTGAGCTTTGGGTGTGGGCCTGGCAGCATGCCAAGAGTAATGGAGATACAAGATAAGACGACAAACAAATGAGCTCAGTATGGCTCAATTATGACCTTAGAGTACGTCAGTAGATAGTCCAAGCTGTTAGGAACCCGTGGGTGCGATCAGAATTGAATTCTGACAACTTTGAAATTTTAGGATTTTTGGGAGTGACATGTGGCAGACTGCCACATGGAATCTGAGCTGGTAGGTCAGTCCTCTTGTCCCCCACATGTGGCAGCATGCATGGCAGATGGCAAGGCATGCAGGCCAAGTGTCTAGCCCCAAATCTGATAGATTTGGGGCAGGTTGTGGGCTGTCCTCTTTGGGACTGCAGCCCACCAAAAATCTGGGACAAGTGTCCACCTTCCACTCGAGGCAGTCAATAGAGTGAGCGAGAAAAAGCGAGCAAGCCCAAAAAAGCGAGTGACAATTAGTTGAAGTGATTGGAAAATCAAGCAAGCAAAGAAAGAATCTAAGTTTTTTATAAAATAATTGCTTGAAGTATAAAGTATTCAAAAGAGTGGTTATGTGTCACATTTCTTAAAATTGAGTAGTCTAAAGTTAAGGACTATTGTAACATGGCCCCATTTGGGTTTGGCAATTATCCTGGGGGGTCACTCATAAACATGTAACATATCGCTTTTGTGCATTGAAGGGTATTTTTTAGTGGGGGGACTTACATGTTGTTTATGTGCATGAGGGGATTTATAAAATAGCAACTTAATGTAATTTATATATGTAGATATTTTAAAATGTAAACACATACATGGGTTTAACCATTTACATGACAAAATGTAAATTGCAAGAATAGGGGTAATTTTTAATACATGCTTGCTTGCACATGCTTTATGGGTTTATGAAGAGTGATCCCCAGAGTGCAATTAAAAGGTAGAGGATTTTAAATTTTGGTTTTTTTTTTGCCAAAATAGACAGTGTCTTCTAGCTCCCCATTATGGGAAACCTTGCTTTAAACTTGGTGCAAAAAATTGGACAGAATTTCACAAAATTCATATTCTGATGCACACAATTTTTTTAGCTGATGCAGAAAGGCATGATATTGATCTAAATCATGCCTTGTCATTTGATTTGATATGTAACATTATGCCATTTATATTTGACAATAAAAAGATGTAGGGATGTTAAAAACTCATCTTTTGGGCCAAAAAAATCATATGTTGATATCTTGCAAGAATACAGGGATGTGAAAATGTCCTCTTTTGGGCCAAAACAGGGAGCGCATTAACTTGCCATTTGATTTGATATGTAACATGACCCTATTTGGTGGACTTGTAAATCAAAAGATACAAGGATGTAAAAATGTCCTCTTTTGGGCCAAAACAGGGAGCGCATTTAGAGGACATTTTCACATCCTTGTATCTTTTGATTTACAAGTCCAAATAGGGTCATGTTACATATCAAATCAAATGGCAAGGCGTACTTTAGATGATTATCATGTCTTTGTGCACCATCTAGTAAAATTTAATGCACCAAAATATGAATTTATGGTTAATTTGTTGCATTGGTTAGATTAGTGGGAGGTAAGAATAAAATCATTAGGGAAGGATATTTTTCCAGTAACAAAGAAACATGGGTTTCATTCCAAGAGTGAACAAAGTTAAAAAAGCTAAGCATTTACATATGCATGGAATCTAGACTAATCCATGCAAGGAGTCCTTGGAAACACCCCACCTGTGTGGAAGGTTGCGCAAATTGATGATCTCAATTACTCTAGTGGAAAGAGAGAACTTGATTGCAGTTACTGTAGGGTTTGTCTTTAATACAAACAATGAATTGGAAATTGAACATACAAACTATCTCATGGATGATGTGAAATAAGTGTTAGTGGCTCAGAAAGTTATATGCATATTTAACCTTCTAGCATTGAGGAAACATATGGACTTTTGAATAAGTTATTATTTTTTGCTACTGAAATGGGGGATTTATAAATCTTTTATTGTTTTTTATTGCTCGCTTTTTTTGGCTCGTTCGCTTTTTGTCGCTCGCCTTTTGGTAATCCTCCTTCCACTCTAGGCTTGGGGGGGTGCTGAGCCTATAAAAGAAGGCCTCTCCCCTTCATTCCCTACATGAAAACACTTTTCTTCTCCCTCCTTTTGGTTGATGAAGGCACACTGAGTTCTGAGGTGTTTGTGGGCTGACAACTCCATTCTGGTGGACGCATTCATGGGGAATTTGCTACAGCTTGCTGGACGCTCTCTTTTCTGATCTTTTCTGGTGCTAGAAGGCACTCATACGCAGCTCCCTCCTACCAGAGTTTGTTGTCTGCTTTTCAACCTACTTCTAGAGCTGTCCCGGGCTGAAACAGGCTCTTTCTGTTGGCAGAATTCTCATCTTCTCTTCCAATTCTATGCTGCTGCCATTCTTACTGAGTTTTTGCAAGGTTTGATGCCCTGCCGTTGGCCGAGAGAAGATTGGGGCATTGGTTGTGATACGCTCTTCCTGGGGGTGCAATGGCTAGCCTTGGGCTTGGTTATGTGTGAATGCATTGCTTGGCATGCTGTCAGATCGGTCTACTTGTGATCATGCATGACTACTAAAAGGAACCAAAGGAATAGCACTAGGAGGTGGTCACTAGCACAGCCACGGGTTGGCGTTGTACTAGATTGCACCTGCGGGTGAGCTCTTGCAGGGAGTCCCTTTGTATTTTGAGCTATCCAGTAATTAAATAAATACTGCAAGGGGCGCCAAGTGTTGGGGCCAACAGGTGTCACTCTTTATGGGGGCATTCTAGCCTCCCTTGTCTTAAATGGTTCCATGATGCTATGGAGTGAAGTTCTATGCTCTAAGTTTTGTTTGTGGACAAAGGAAATGTTTCAAGTTGGCTGTATTTTCAGTTTTGTGAGATGGTAGAGACAGTTACACTACCCTTTGTGATCAAAGGCCGATTACATGATCTAGTTTCCAAGTATACCTAAGATGTATCCAAGATACTTCAGCCATACCATGGAGGGGGTTTTGTTAGCACTTAGCCCTGGTATGACCTTGTAGGCTAGTTAGGACACTTTGTGCTAGTCGTGGTCAACTCAAAAGAATTCGGCCAAAGAAGCCCCCAATGAACTATATTTTGATGGCTCAGAGCAAGATGATAAAAAACATAATCTCACGGTGGTTGAAATAATACCCACCGGAGAAGGAGAGCGTGAAGGTGAAGAGAAGAAGTGAGATAGCCCTAATGGCTTTGTTATTAGAGGACCGCCTAAACATTTTCCCACAAATTCCAAAACGTTTTCACTAGAGTGCAAGCTTGTGAAAATATTTTGAAATGTGGGGGTGTTAAAGGATTGTTAGGCCACACCTGTACGTTCTCATTATCCATTTGCAAGTACTTCATTTTGCTTCAGCTTGTTGTCTGGCTCCTCGCATTCCATTTCAATCCATTGCTCCACACACCCAACAACAGTTGCAATATAAAGGAGCTTAGTCCCATGCCCTCAAACAAAAACACGCTTTGCAGAAGCGAGAGAGAGCATTGAGATGGGACTTAGCTTCCAAAGCAGGATCCAGGCTCCCCCAGTGACTCAGCAACCGGTATCAGAGTGTGAGGAGTGATCTTCAGGCCACCGAGGTCCCGCGAGCTGAGCTCTCATATCACTCCTCTCGAGCCAGATGGGTTCAGCGGGGAGACAAGATGACAAGACAATTCTTCTAGACCGCTGAGCTTCGTTCAACTGAAACGCAGCTTAGCGGCTATGAGATGCACACGGACCTCAAGAGATTCTGAAGATGACCACAGCCTTCTACCAACAATTGTTCCCGTCCAAGGAGGAGTCTCCCTGAGTTCTTGTAGCCCAAGAGGCAGGTGGGATCACGTTCCGACAGTATATACCTTTGTAAGACTAGAATATATCCAATCGTAGATTTTTCGTTGTTCTAATGTCCAAATTTTACAAAGAAAATAAAAGAGAAAACGAAAGAGAAGAACAAAGAGGTAGCAAATTTTTTTCAAAACAAAAGGAAGACATACTTAGCAAGCAAAGCAACACTTATGTCGTCATCAATGCCCAAGAAATAAAGGAAAAAGGAAGAAGGTGGCTAAGCAAAAATAACAAACAAATCAAGAAACAAAAGTGGCCAAAAAACAGGAATAAAAATAGGGAAGGGATTTGAGAGGCTACAGGTGATCATGGGATCTAGGATGATTCGGAGTAAGCCTTCAGTTCCCCATCAAATCATACAGGAAGAGTTCGCCATGACACCTCTCCAGGTGGACGCCCTCTTCCACAGACCGTGACTTTTCTCCACAGAGTTTGGACCCTACCTCAGTGGAGATTACCGGGACTACCACTAGAGTCATCCCAACGACTGGCAGACAGAGGCTTTGATATAGTATGGTATGCGCGGGTGTCCACATGGTTTGATAGCCACGGTATCCAGATGGATAGGCTCCCCCCCTTTCAGTACAGATGGATGCACCACCAGAGCTCATTCCACATGATGAGATTAACCGTATCACACAGTTAAAGCTTCTCCATCTCCACACATCTCGGGACCTTCTCCATCTCCACACATCTCGGGCTTGGGGGGGGGGGGGGGGGGGGGAGGGGGTTAGGAGTTCCCCACCAAGACCCAGTTCTATCATGACCATTTTTTGAGGCCAAAAGATCGCACTAAAAGTGACCCCATTGTATTTGAGAGCTGAAGCAATGAGTAGTGTCATCTATTATACTTTGGTAGCTAAGATGGGACATGGTTTCTCATGTGAATGGAGATGCTTTAGCATTTACTATTAGAACTATATTGGCACAACACAAAGGTAAGGTGGACTATCCCATCTAACTACTTCAATAGGGCATTGTTTGTTTGGTAATCCCTTTGTCAAGCTTTACTTTATCCAACTAAATACACTAATACAAGGATGATTATTCCATTAGATGTTGTCATCACAAATTCAACTTCAATATTATATACAAGCCTAGAAGGGACCCCAGGGGCGTGGACCTTTTGTCTTAAGACGACATCTCATTAAAGCTTCACGATCAATCCTTCTTTAAAGTGGATGTCCTCTCTGCTCAAGTATGCCTTTAGATAAGCATAGGTAGTTTGCTCTAAAGTCTTGGAAATATACAATCAATGGTGTACTACATGATTATATTTTGATGTATGAGAGGACCCTAGTCTTATCTAAAGGGATAGCCTATACATTTTGGTGCTCAAATTGATAGCCCATAAAACAATGCAAGCTAGAGTAGGAAATGCCTATTTGAGAGGTTGCTCGATTTTTCAAGCAATGTTATAAGTGCCAACAATCAGAGCATGGTCTCATCATCAAGCCCCAGTACCTCGAGGATAGGAGAGTCTCACACGCCTTGCGGATTGCTACCGGATAGATACGAGTCTCCTCCCACCAATTGCGGATTTAGGCAAGGAGAGCGGCTGGCATACCTAGAGAGAAGCGGGTCTATAGACTATGCACAGCAGTGAGACCCGTCACCAGGATGTGGCTGGACAAAAGATGCGAAGACTACACACGGCACGTGGGGTGACCAGAGCACGCACGATTGAGGTCCGGCCTATCTCAGTCCTCCTCAGAGGGGACCACCAGAGACGAGGCATTACTCTCAATGTAGCCCATCGGATACAAAGATCCAAGAGAGAGCGCGGGACAGCCAGGTAGACACAGATACGTGAGCTCTTTGCATCACATCAGAGGGCCATCAAGGAGCCCGGTTATATAGAGCCTGCACATGCACTTGGAGCTCTGATTCTGAGCAGTACTTGACTGTACTAGTGCCTTGGGGATAATGGCTTGACCCCGGCCTTCTTTCAAAGCTTTTGGGAACTCATTCTCACCCCACAGCGACTAGCTTGTCAAGAGATCTATGACTCGGGCTCATTTTCCTTAGTCATTGAGCCGGGGCTGGACTTGCATGATCCCTAAGGGGGGGAGTATGGGACAGACATACACTAGGCACCGCATACAAAATCTTAGCCAAGGTCTTGAGCTTGCAGTTGAGACCTCACCTTTCTAACATCATCCACGACAGGTTTCATTCAAGAGCGTAGCATCCTGGATAACATCTTCACCTTTTGGGAGGCAGTGGATTCGGCTTGCAAGCAGACACAGCCTTTAGCTATCCTTCTCTTAGATTTTGAGAAGGCTTACGACAGGGTGGAGTGGTCCTTGCTAGAGGCAACTATGCACATATTGGGCTTCTCGAATGGCAACTATGCACATATTGGGCTTCTCGGATGGCAACTATGCACATATTGGGCTTCTCGGATAGATGGATCAAAGGGGTCTCAACTCTATATGTGGAAAGTTCTATTCAGGTGCTTAGTGGTGGCTACACAGAAGAGGCTTTTTCTCTTACATGTTCGATATGATAGGGTTGCCCCCTCGCTCTCTTCCTTTTCCTTTCATAGCTGAGGCGCTGGGCTACTTTTTTCTTGCGTTGTCAAGCTACATGCCTTACCGGGATGAGGCTTCCAATTCGGCAGGAGGAGAAATTGATGGATCTAGAGCTCGCAGATGACACGGCCCTATATGTGGAGGGATCAGCAGCGAGCCTTGAGAAGCGGGCAAGGGAGCCTTGGCTATACATTGTGAGGCCTCCGAGGCTCGGATCTACTGAACCAAATCTATTGGCTTCTTCACAAGGACAGAGGAGGTGCAAAAGGTCTGAGACTAGGGTTTGCCTTTGGCTTTCGGTGGATCATATCGGGGTAGAGAGAGAGACCCAACAATCTCGGAGTCCTGGTAGGCAGCGCTTCAGACATGGGAAATGGCAGGTGGCTGGGCCAACTTTCAAGGATCAGCCTGCTCCCCCGCCCCCTCCCTGCCTCTCCGCCCCCTCTCTGCCTCTCAGCCCGCCCCCTCCTCTCTCTCTCCTCCCCCTTCCCTTCACTCCCCGCTCCCTCTCCTCCCCCTCTCAGCCTGCTCCTCACCCCCTCCCTGCCCCTCCCTCTCCTTCCTCTCCCTCTCCTCTCCCTCTCAGCCCGCCCCCTCCCTGCCCCTCAGCCTGCCCCCTTCCTGCCCTTTGCCACTGCTATAGCACTCTGACTATCAGTGAGAATTGGAGAAGGATCCTCCAATAAGAGATGAAGATCAGCAAACAAATGAAGCAGCCAAACACATTCAACTGTCGCTGTGAAAGCTGCCCTGTACTCAGCTTCACATGAGAAAGTAGCCACTGTAGATTGTTTCTTGCTCAGCCAAGAAATGCAATCTTTGCCCAAAAAGAAACAATTACCACTAGTAAACTGCCTGGTATCATAGTCTCCAACCCAATCTGAATCACTGTAAGCATGCATCTGCAAGTCACCCCCCCTGGGAAACATCAAGCCATAGGACTTTGTGCCTTGCAAATAACGGAGATGCGTTTTACAGCTTGCCAATGTGTGCTCACCTGAGATAAGACTCTTCATCGCTCCTTAATAACTCAGAAGCGATGACTCTAAAACATGTTGTCTACATTTAGAACAGCACGATCCTTCTTCAATATACTTCTGGTATTGAGGGGTTTTGTAGTAGTGAAGGGCTGTCCAGAGTTCATCCATCAAGAAATCCATCTCTCAAAGCAGGTCATGAAGTCTACGAGGAATGATCTTTGATGTAGCCTCATCCTCCATCTCAATAAAGCAATATTCTAGGAATGGAGTTTACTCACCACCTCCCATCTCCCAAACAGTACTCATCGATGATGCAATTAGAGTCCTGGTATGAGCACTAGGAAGAGGCGCACCTAACGCTTATGCATACTAAATATCGGGCCTTGTATTGCACAAATAAATGAGGCATCCAACAGCCTGGCTGTGAAGTGTGACATCCACTGATTCACCTACATCATACATAGTAAGCTTCAGCCCCGGCTCCATGGGAATGGCTATAGGCTTACAATCATGCATGTTGAACCTATCCAAGAGCTTTTGCACATACTTGGATTGAGACATAACGATGCCACGCTTGTCTTGTATGAACTGGATCCCCAAATAGAAATTTAACATACCCAAATCTGTCATGTCAAATTCAACTTTCAACTCAGCTTTGAAATCTGCAATTATTTCCTCATTTGACCATGTGAGCGGCATGTCATCTACATAAATAATGATGATCAAAATATCCCCCCCATCCTTCTTGATGTAGAGGGTGCTTTCCATGGGACTATTGTGCAGCCCCTTGCTGGTTAGAAAGGCATCAATTTTTACATACCATGCATGTGGGGCTTGTTTCAGCCCATACAAAGCTTTATTCAGCTTGCATACTTGATGTGCATTTCCTGAAATTTCAAAGCCCGGAGGTTGTTTGACATAAACCTCTTCCTGCAAGTGCCCATTAAGGAAAGCTGTTTTTATGTCCAATTGATGGACATTCCAAACAAAATTTGCAGCCATGGCAATAACTGACCTTATGGTGTTCATCCGGGATGTAGGAGCAAAAGTCTCCTCATAATCTATGCCCGTCTTTTGTGCAAAGCCTTTGGCAACCAGCCGTGCCTTGTACCTATCAATGGACCCATCTGGCTTCCTTTTCACTTTGAAAACCCATTTGGTACCAATGGCATGTTTCCCTAGTGGCAAATCCACAACATCCCAAGTCTAATTTATCTCAATGGACTGCAATTCATTGTGCATGACATGCATCCAATGCACATTATCCTTGGCTTCTTCAAAAGAGTCAAGTTCTTCTTCATCAAGAAGAGTACTTGGATAAGCTGTCTCAACAGAAAGAGCCCCCCTATGTGCCTAACTGCACTACAAGTCCTGCCAGGCAAAGGTGCCTCAAGCCTGCTCTCCCTGAGAGTCTGTAGCGACCAATTCGGACAAAAATCTTGAGAGAAGCAGGATTGTAGAGATAGGCACATGGATATATGTAACACAACCAAAAACTCTGAAGTGATCCATTCAAGGCTTTCTCCCATGCCAAGCCTCATAGGAAGGATTGTCTTCAAAGCCTTTGTGGGAGCCCAATTCAAAACATAATTGGTACACATGAGGCCTTCGAGCCAAAACCTGTGAGGCAACTTCTTACTAGTAAGCATGCATCTATCCATCTCCATGAGAGTGCGATTTTTGCGCTCAACTTTGCCATTTTGCTGAGGTGTAAGCCTCACTATAAGCTGATGTGTGATGCCTTTCTCTTTAAAAAATGCCTCATGTACTCCCCCCCTCTGTCAATGAAAAGTGTCTGCACCTTGAATCCTGTCTCATTTTCAACCATAGCCACAAAGTATTAATACTTCTGATTTTTTCTTTAGACCATAGACCCAAGTATAATTGGTGAAGTCATCAATGAACATAACATAATAGAGATAACCACCAAAGCAGGTGTCCTCATGGGACCGCAGACATCACTTTGTAGGAGCTGTAATTTACGAATAGCTCTTACTGCACCATCCTTCTTAAAAGGAAATCTATGCATCTTGCCAAGGATGCTAACTCACATGCATCAGGAGAAGGTGACTCCAAAGGAGGAAATGCATCAACCATAGCATGTTTCTGAAGTGTCATCAAGCTGCCATAGCTCATGTGCCCATATCTGGCATGCCATAACTCCGCATTCTGCATCGCAACAGTGGGAGTGCTCATTGAAAGTGCAAGATCCGATCTTTTCTCATAAATGTCAAGCTGAAAAAGACCTCAATACAAAGTGCCAAACAACATCACGCATAGTCATTCTCTTTATCTCGAACTGCACACTTAGCATCATCAAATATGACCTGAAATCCTCCTCGATTGAGAGAGGACACTGAAAGCAAATTCTTCTTTGTACCTGGCACATAAAGAACATCTGTAATTCTGAAATCTGTGCCATCTGTGGATGTGAGTATGATGTCACCCATTCCACACACTGAATAAAAAGAATTGTTTGCACATGTCACCTTCTTTTTAGTGGGTGGTACATGCAGAGATGCAAAAAGGCTCTTCCTAGAAGTGATGTGCTTAGAAGCACCACTATCAAAATACCAAGTGTTCAGTGTCTCATTGGCACTGAAAGAGCATGCATCCTTTGAAGGGTCATAGCTGCAAGTCAAGAAAGCATACAAGTCATCTTCAAGAGTGGTTGTAGTATCTGGACTAGCCACTGGAAAATCTGAAATGCAAGACAAAAAGGCATAGTGCTCTTCCACAAAGTTGGCTGTAACATTCCCTCCATCATGTGCATTAGGAGCTGATGCATCTGAGACAGCCATACCGGAATCCCTTTTCTTTTCCTTAGCTATTCGCTCCTTGCATTAACCAATGTAATGACCTAGCTTCTTGCAGTAGTGACAAATGCCCTTCCTCTTAGGCTTATCTGCATCACCTTAGCTTTATAAGAGGGCTGTCCTGAATCAGCTTTATGCTGATGTGTGGGCTGATTTACATGTTGCTTTTGCTGCCCTTTTCCTTTGGGCTTGAACTTAGAAAGCATGGCATGCTCGCCAGCCCGTGTTGCCATGTTCCTTCTTGTCTGCTCTTCATGCAATAAGAGTCCTACCAATTCGTGAAAAGAGAGAGGATTGCTGCCCCCCCCTCAATGACAAATTCAGCGAGGTGTGAAAACCAAGATAAGACTCAGGAAGAGAATTCAGAGTGGTGGTAATCATCTTTGAATCCAGAATAACCTCATCTATATTAAGCAACTGTTCCCTCAAATCCTAAAGTTTTGTGATGTGAGCATTCATAGAATCTCCCTCATCCATATGTGTATGAGATAGCTCTCTCTTCAGGAAGGAAACTCTGGCATCATTTCTTGCTACAAACATGCTCTCTAAAATCTCCCAAGCTGCCTTCGAGGTCTTGCATGACCGAATGTGAGGAATAATGAACCTCTTGACAGAAAGAGAAATAATAGAAAGAGCTTATGCATCCCTAGAATCCCATCTTTTCTGCTCTGCTATGGGAGCCACTGGAGTAGCAGCTACTGCTCCAATCACTTGTCCTACATTTTGACCTCTACCCCTGCCTCCAATTGTAGGAGTGATAGGTGTAGCCACAGTTTTTGGCCTTGCCTCATCTCCATTGACATAATCCCAAAGATGTCTACCAACCAAGATGTTGCGAACCATAAACTTTACAAGGAGTAGTTGGTGCCATCCAGCGTATCCTCCTGTGTGAGGACTCCAAACACCTCATTGGGGTTGTTCTGAGCCATTTCTGCCTGAAAACTCAAAAATGCAGCAAACTAGACAAGTAAATCCCTTCTTGGGATGTAAAATGCACCACCAAAGTCTGCGAAAAATTCTGCCCACAATGACAATTGCTGTCACAGCCTATCAAAGGCTTGAAATGCACCACAATGCTCTGCAAATGCCCAAAAAGCTGCAAAGTATATCTGCAAAAGTGGCAAATGTCTGCAATTTGACTCACACTGAGTCCAAAACTACTTGCAAATCTCCCAAATGATCTTTCAACTGCCAAATTGCATCCAAAATGCAAAAGCCCCAAATTTCTGCAAGAAATTGCACCAAAAAGGGGCAAATCAACCAAAAGCCCCAAATCTTACAATTATCTGCAAAAACTACAAAAGCCCTAAATGTGCTCCCAGAATGCAAGCCAAACAATGGCTATCTACAAGAATGCCTGCCAAATACACCTGCAAGGAAAAGGCTTGCAGAATGTACAGACACCTTCAACTTGTACGGAACTGTCAGTACGGATTCCGTACAAGATACGGACGAGCTGGTACGGATTCCATACAATGTACGGGCGAGCTGAGGTGCAGTCTACGTACGGATTTCGTATAATGTACGATCTGCAACAGTACGGACGGAATGACGCCTGCTGTACGGCGACCTATACGGCGCTGCAGTACAGATCTGACATGCGCTTGGGGTACGGACGACTAGTAGGTACATCGATGTACAGTGAGCAAGTACGGACAGAATGCGAGAGCTGGTACGGAATGCTTGGCGATGATACGGTACGGAACCATACAGGAGCAAGTACAGAATGCTTCTGTAGTACGGACAGAAATCCGTACGGACTGTACGGACAGGCAGGAGCATAAGCTGGAGCTGGAGCTCAAGGGGTAGTACCGGGGGCAGTTGAAGCACGTGCAGGAAGAACTTGCTCTGATACCAAATGTGAGTAGAAAGGGAGCAGAATGCAAGAGTGAGCTGAATGTCTGAATAGAAGAGTGAGAAAGTACAAGAAAGAGTGGGGTTTTGTCTAAGTGACAAAACCCTTATCCTATCCACTAACCGTAGTTAGGGATTGGACTGTGGTTAGGGGGAAAAACCTCAATGAGGGAAAAATGCCCCTAACCTACTTATTACATTACATTGGCCACTACCTAGAATATACCAATAATTCTAACACAGTCTTCCTCTTGAGTTATAAACCCACTTCATGCCTAGAGTATGCTTGCCTTTAGGCAAATCACACAACTCCCAAGTGCCATTCTGATGAGTCTATTCAAATTTCATAGCTTCCATCCAACCCTTGCTATCTAAGGCATCCTTGTGACAGAATGGCTCTCCAAACAAAGGCTTAACTTGTTTGCTGTCCTAAAATGTGTCTAGCAGCCACCTAGCTACTATTTTTTTGCTGTCTGATGACAGCCCTCTCTTCAGTCACCGCTTGATGTGCGGTAGCGTAATCGATGTAAGGGAATTCAGAAAATCAGATTCTGTTTGTGGCTGTAAGTTACCTGCTAGTGGCAGAGTTGGAGCCTCCAGAGTCCATGGGCTCACCAAAGTATGAAGCAGACTTGAATAAGGGCAGCAATGTATCAAAGACATCAGAAGGAACAATAGTTCACTGTTTTTTACGGTCCAACAACTTTTCAGTAAAGACAACATCTCTGCTAATAAATAATGACCTTCCCAGTACTTAGCTGGTATAACCAATAGCCTTTGCTTTCTGAACTGTAGCAGATACAACCATGCAGGGCTGTGTAACATCTATGGCTTGCAAAAAGCTCAAACTTTGAACCCTCAATGACTAGCATGCTTGATATGTAAATCATCTTTTTCTTTTTACAAAGCTTAAATGCATTCAGATATGGCAATAACATGTGTCTAGTATTCAAAATGGAAGAAACAGCAAGTCAGCTGTTCAATACAAGTGCTAAAAATTTTAGCAGCTGATTGTGAGTCCAAATCATAAGTGAGCCTTAATCATAACAGAAAACATATTTATCAATCGTATTTCTGTAAAAGATGTCAAATTGTCTAAGGACTATGGTCCATTAAAAACGCAAAAAGGAAAAAAAAGGCCAACATTAGACATCTAGAGGAAGGCGGTATTGAGCCAACAATTTTTGAAACACTCTTTTATCCCAGGTTAAACATCAAACGTACATAATCTTGATACACACTGAAATAGTTGAGCTTCATGATCATGTTCTCAGTCTTACGTTTGAAAAGGTGATGGAAATGGACCTGTAGCATATCCACAAAGGTGTTTGCTCAATCCAACATAATGGCGTCCTTGCAGAGACTCCACACCCCCGAGATCCAAGCTTTCAACTACAAAATAGAACTCCAGAGCTAATTCAGAAAAATAAAAATCTCACGTTTTCTGACTTGAAACTCTGTACTTTCAATAGCAAAGGATATATATGGTGGACTATCAATTTTTGAAAGGAGAGCTAACAGCTAGCCCAAACCATCCACTCCATAACAGCAAATGATACATGTCATGCATGACATTTCTGCTCAATTGGTTATCTCTTAGGATGTTTACAGGCAAGGGTTACGAATACACATCAACCAAACTACTATGTTGTCGCCTCACCTCGATGTGCCCTCCCACACCTTCTAGAAGGCAATACATCAAAGTTGTATCGCACCACCTTCTAAATGGGCACTTTACACCAACCTTGGATATTTCTACGGACACTTGCCAAAATATAGCTGATGTAGCACTCCCTTCCCCTTAAAGTTTGTTTGCATCCTAGAAGATAATATCCAAAAAACTCCTCTGGAATTTTCTTTCACGTTCTTTTTTCTTCCAATATATCCTTGCAAATTATCTAAATAATTTTTATATGCCACATAAGTCGCACCTAAACTTCCATACTCCCGCTGTCACTAACGCATGACCACTTCTGGTACGAACAGTTCTGCCATTGATGTTTCCTCTCAACTTGACTATCTCACTGTTTCTGGTACCCATGAATGCATATGGGCATATTCCATACAATTCTGACCATACATTCCCACACTATCAACAACAAGAGTGTCACACTCAGAATTATCCCTTGAATCAAATGACATGCCATCATATTGCTCCACTAGCGCAACTCTAGATCCATGTGGTGCGGTACGTGATCACGACGACATCTTCGGTTTGTTCCAAAGACTTCTCTTCCAGGCTGATGAAGCAGTCATTTAATGGGTTGGAGCTGGCTCAAAGATGCGTCATTGAGAACCATATCGGGGTAGGAAGTCAATGTCTCATTGAGAACATCCGGTCTTCACACTCATATAGGACACGTGATTGTGGAAAATGCCACGTAGGCAAAAAATAGCCTGCTACATGGGCAGCAGATGGAGGATGAAGGGCTGGATGATATGCAGCAAGAGAGGCTGGATCATCACAAGAAGGATCAGCCACATGGCCTGCCAAAGCAGGCTAGCATAGGTGGCACAATGGAACCAGCCTTTGATCCAGGACCCAGCAAGGAGGCCTGAAGAAGACAAGGTTTGGGGGGCATATGTACCCCAGCTTGGTCATCCATAGCAGGGCCAGTGGGTCAGAAGATTACAGGTCGGCAGGGGGGGATTACTCAACCAACCAGCAGGTAGGGTAGGTAGCAAGCAGGTCATCCCTACACTTCGACTGGTCCACCAGGCATGCAGCAGAGGGAGCAGTTACACAACCATCTGCAGTCCACATGTAGGCAGTAGACTTGGCTGCAGATGTGAGGTACATGTGAGGTACCATCAGGAGGGCATCTTGTGGCTGCAGATGTGATGTACCATCAGGAGGGCATCTTGAACTTGCTATTGTCATGTTTGTGGTTTGTTTGTCCCGTCTACAGCTGAGTACATCTCTCTAGATCCGTGCGTGTTTGTGTTTGCAATACCACTATAGACATGTCTTAAACTTGGTATGACGTTAATAGTGTTTGGGCTGTGTGGGTAAGGCCTTAAAGACACCTGCCCCATCACTGAAGGTTTTCTGCCAGGAAAGTCTCCAAAACTGCTGTGTATACCCTTGGACGGTACCAAGAAGTAGTCTCTGGCTTCATGAGACAATCATCCAACTTGTTAGGGGTCCGACTAAGCCTTACTTATGTGCCACAAGTCAGACCCACTCTTCAAAAGAGCAAGATCACCTATCGTTTGAATCTCAAGAAGGTCACTTAAGCTTGCATCTGCTTTTTCTTTTAGGTCTTTACACCTGTTTGTGTGTAGCAGTTTTGCCTCCTGCCAAGTGGCATAGATGTACAAATATGGACCTACTAACAAGAAGCGAGGATAGAAAACTTCAGAACCACCAACACCTTGCACTCTGTCTGTCTCAAGTTCTCTTTGTGCCCTTAAATAGCTAGTTGTTAGTGGGGCGGTGACTAACCCAACTGTGAGCTGGAGGACAAAGGGTTACTGGACCTGGGTGGATAGGATTACCTGGAGATGGAAAGCAGGCTGGTGCGCCACGTCTGCGATTGTCTGGAAGAGCAAAATGTCTGGCAGCAGGACTGCAACGCAGTAAAGCAACACCACAGTACAGCACTGCCAGGGCCTATTTATAGGCTTGGCAGTAGGGAACTCCAGCAGCATGCAGCAGATGCTCGGTTCGGAAGTTTTTGAGTCGGCCTGTTCGCAGACAGGGTCGGCTGTTTTTGGGGAGGGCACTAGCTCCCTCTTTCCCTATATAAAGGGGAGGTATCTTGCCCACTCCATCAGCCACTGAAGCTATCCAAGGCACCACAGACTGAAGGAGTGCAGTGCAAACATTCCTCATTGCATTTTTCCCAGCACCCTTTTGCTAGATGTGTTTAGCTCTTCTTTTGTGTTGCTTTTCCCATGCTTGTGCATGAATAAAGTCTAAGTTCTTCTTCTCTCTCTCGTGCTGTATTTCCTGAGTGAGGTTTCAGCATGCATGTGCACCTATCTTAAGTGAGAGATCAGTGACAGTTTGAAAAATTCTGCTGCGCCAGGTTACTGTGCAGTAGACCATTCAACTCTAACATGGTGTCAGAGCAGAAGGTGGTACCCTCTTCACCTGCTCCAACAAACTGAAGGAAGGCATCCCTCAGGCAAGGAGACACCATTTCAGTATGGTGCTGTAAATTCAGTTTTCTGTTCCAGTGTTGCACTCAGTTCAGAAATTTTTAAGTCTTTTACACAGGCGCTTACAAACGGCTTCACGCATGTCTGTTCCCAACTTTGAAGAAAGTGGGACTGATCAAAGGAATGAACCACTGAGCCTTTTGGACCCAAAGAAATGGGCTTCATCAGACAAACGAACATTAGAAAATCCTTGATTCCAGAAGTCAATCAGCCCAGATGATATAAAGTAAAGACGTTGCAATAGAGAATGGGTTCTACACAGCAAAGCCAGGGTAATACCCTTGACAACAGTCTTTCAAACATCCTCAAAGCTTCAGTCTGGCAGCATCCAGCATTGCTGAAGCAAAACTAAAGTAAGAAATCACCACCCAGGGGAGATATATCCCATTGATGCCTTGCTCACACGGAAGTCATGCATATGTTGCCAGCTTTTCATTATATTAAAAATGCATCTATAAACGAGAATCATGGTGTTTCATTGAAAACTGTTATTGGGGAACTTTCAAGCATGAATTCGAGTGGGTCTTATAACTTTGACGTTGGATTTTCAGATTTGAGCAAGAGGCTGTGAATGGCTATTTTTCTTCTTCAAAGGACAATGCATCACACAACCTTATTTGCATGTAACCATTTCACACAAAGGCTTCTGGAAACCTATCTGTCAAGCTGCCACATATAATACACACACACACACACCCTTTGTAAGAGTAGGATACATCCAATCATACAAATTCAGGATTTTGTTGTTCTAAAGTCCAATTTTCTACAATGAAAATAAAAGTGAAAAAAAGAGAAAATGAGCTAACAAAAAATAAATCAATATAAAATAAAAAATAACAACAAAAGGTAGGCATATCTAGCAAGCAAAGCAACGCTTATGACGTCATCAGTGCCCAAGCAGAAGCAGCTATACTCGGTTTCTAAAGACCCGTGGAATCTCTTGGGCAACCCAATGCTTACTAAAATGCGTCAATTAAACAAAAGATAACAAGAAATGAAGAAGAAAAAAAGAAGGTGACTAAGCAAAAATAAACAAAGGGGAGAGATAACCAGAAAGGAAGAAGATGACTAAATGCAATAAAACAAACAAAAGAAGAAACAAAAAAGATCCCCAAAAAATATATAATATAAAATAAAATAAAATATTTTAAAAATCACCTACTTGTACCGCGTGCAGGACTATGGCTCTTGCACCGCAGGGTGACGTAGACTACAATAGTTGGCACAATCCTCTTGGTTGGGGTGATCAGGGAAGTTGGTATGCACACACATGCAGGTGGTTCGAGAGACTGGGATTCCACATAAAGAGGCTGCCACCCTTCCAGTACAGCATTGATGCTGCATTTGTCCCATTTCAGGGCAATGAGTTCAACCAGGTCATCCGAGAGGATCTTTTACAGCTACATACATTCAGGACCTGGTTGGCACTGAGGGAGCTCTTTGTGAAGTTCAACTTCTATTAGGTTCGAGGAGAGTTTTATTGACCCGCCGCTAGGGTACACTCAGATCCACCTACCACCACTCACTGAAGATTGCTATTGGAGAATTCCATGTTTCATCACGCCGACTCCGTATCGAGAGTGGATGAGCTGAGGGGATTCCTAGACAGAGTTGTGACTACACACTATGTGACCGGTATGAGATTGAGTCGAAGGAGCACTTCATGTTTCATTGCCCAGTTTACTACGAGAACGGTGGGGACGATACCACTGCCTTTTCGGAGACGGCTTCGGGCCCCTTTCCAAACTTCTATCATACCCAGACTAGAGGTGCCTCACCACTTTCATTCATGAGGTAGTTCGACATAGAGAGCATCTCATCACATCGTAGAGAAAGGGATGGAGCATTTTATCAAACTCATCTCAGAGAGTGACGGAGTTCTTCCAACCAAAGCATACTGCCCGCTCACCACAGATAGCAGGCAAGGTAGCAATCTCAAAACCAAGACGCAGCACATTCAGCAGAGGAGGGACACAGAGATCACATTAGCTAACATCTTATCCATGTTCAGACAAAAGGACACGGCCGACAGGGATCGCTTGTCAACGTAGAGCTGTTGCCAAGAGGCGATAGACTACATCCATAGACAGCAGACAGGGATCTATCACACGCTTCATGCATATACAGCCTCACTCGCCATCGAATCTACTTTGACATCTCATGCCGTGTTGTCCTGGATTAGGCTATATCTACTAGGACGATGAGGATGTTAGTGAGGACTATGATTATGGTGATATTCATAATTATGGCATTTGACTATGTCCTACACAGTTTTCTCGCATGGGTTAGGATGCTCATTTAGTAGCTCCATCCTTTTGGCTCATTGTATCAAGTTTTGTATCAATCTTATAAACCCATCGATCTTCGGTAGACTTTAATACAATAAAATTTTCAAATTTAAGTTAAAAGCCAAATTTGAAATTCGTATTTCAAATTCAAATTGTTTTTGCATTTGCTGCTCTTTTCAATTTCTAATTTCCATTTAAGTCTTTCAAACCCACAAACCATATCTGGTCTTAGGGTTTGAAAGGCCTGGGCTAGCCTTTCACCAAGATCAGTTTTCAAACCGATCTTGTTTGCGATCTTGGACCTGGCCCTTCATCCCCAAACCAAGATCAGTTTTAAAATCAATCTTGGATAAGGGGATAAAAGGTCATATGCTTAGCCTTTCATCCATAAACCAAGATCAATTTAAAACCGATCTTGGATTGGGGGTGAAAGGCTAAAGCCGATCTTGGTTTATGGATGAAAGGCTAAGCATATGACCTTTCATCCCCTTGTCCAAGATTGATTTTAAAAGTTCTAAATCAAATTTAGCAATCAAATTTGCAATTTGGAAAACTTGTCATTCAATTCGTTCTAAACCAATTAGGTTAGTATATTGAATCTTTCAAGCATTAATAGAAGGTTCCTTCCTTAGAATTAAAAAAAACTGAATCTTGAAAAAAAAAAAAACAAATTTAACTTAAAAGACACATTTTCAAATTAATTTTTTTTAAAAATTTGGCGCTCTTTTCTTTTCAATGTCTAATATCAATTTATAACCTGAAAAAAAAAATCAAATTCAAGTTAAAAGACATATTTGAAATTCGTATTTCAAATTTATTTATTTTTAATTTGTCATCCTTTCTTTTCAATATCTAATTCCAATTTATGACTTGCTGTCTTTCAAAATTGAAAACTTGCTTGAAATTTCTATATTTCTATATTTAGAGAGAGAGAGAGAGAGATTGTTGCAGAGAGAGACAAAGGTGAGAGAGAGAGAGAGAGAGAGAGAGAGGGAGAGAGAGAGAGGAAGGAAGGCATAGAGAGAGAGAGAGGGAGAGAAGGCTAGAGAAGAGAGAACAAGAATGGGAGATATATATATATATTGAGAGAGAGAGAGAGAGAGAGAGAGAGAGTAAAGGTCTAGAAGGGAGAGAAGGGAGGGAGAGAAGTGTCTTTATATTGGCTAAATGTTGCTAATGCCTTGTGCCCAGCTTTTCGAATCACTACTCCCATGTCCATATTGTGGACCGAATTTATGCCACAAGAAGACATAGACGTCCATTGTTTTGTTGCAGTTCGACCATCAGACAATGAACATGAGAATGTGAAGTTCTAGGTTGCAAAAGTGTTGGACGTGAGAACGGATGGCCAGGGGGAGGTACAACATTTACAGGGTATGATATGAGCCAACATTTTCATGGATTAAATTAAATTAATATTTCTTAATCTTTAAGTGCTTTTTCATGCATTCAAGAATTATTTTTAACAGGAATAGGATTCGAACCACAAAACTAGGATAACAACCTACAGTTGCCTTGTCGAGCACAGAGGTTGAGTATAGGGGTGTAGCAATGGCTGCATGTGAGGTAGCTTGGTTGCATAAGCTACTTAATGATATGCATCAGTACAGATGGGCCAGTTGTCATTTATTGTGACAACATGAGCAGTGTACACTTGGCAAATAACCCAGTCTATCATGCTAGAACAAAGCACATTGAGGTGCATTATCACTATGTGCAGGAGAAGGTTCTAGTAGGTTTTATTGATCTAGTTTATGTCAGCACAGAGGATCAGGTAGCTAACATATTCATGAAGGCATTGGGTGCACAGAAGCTACACAAGTTCAGAGACCTGCTTGGTGTGCAGGAATTGGGATTGAGCTCGAGGCGGAGTGTTGAAATATTGAGCTCCACTCGTGATATGCCAGGGTGACCATTGTGCATTTATGTCATAGTTTTGCATTATTAGTGCAACGTTATAGAGAAATATTGTGAAATTTATTATGTGAAAATTACAGTGCCAGAAAGTAAACTTTTGATTCTCGAATGAAATTTTCATAAAGTAAACTTTCCACTTGGGAAGTATTTTTAGGATTAGTCCAAAACTAGACATATGAAAACTTTCCATTTGGGAAGTATTTTTAGGATTAGTCCAAAACTAGACATATGAGTCCAAAATTAATTAAATGTGTGTTAATTATATATTTAGGGAGGGGTCCTTCATAATTATATATTTAGAGAGGGGTCCTTCATAATTATATATTTAGAGAGGGGTCCTTCATAATTAGTTCATAATCAAGAAGATCCAAGAGGAAGGAGCTTTTGTTGGAGGTCAGATCCAAGAGAAAGAGCGAGGAGGATCCTACACGAGCTTCGACGACGAGCAAGAGCGAGGAATAGGAGGTAAGAAATTTTCTCTCGCTAGCATGAAATTTTGGTTCTGTGCTTTTGATTCGAAGTAAGTAGGGTAATTTTATTCTTCTGTAGGAAGAGACGAAGGAGATGGAGGAGGAGAGAAGAGATGGTGGGACAAGGAGGAGGAGGAGGAGGAGGGGAGGGGAGGAGGAGGAAAAAGGGAGGGAGTAGGTGAAGGGAGGAAGGCGACGAACAAAAGGATGAATTATTAAGAACGTAAAAACCTAAAGGAACCACTTACACTTATGTGCCGCTTCCTACAAGGATGCAAAATTAACTTCCTTACTTAGAAAGCACATGCATACTGAATTTAACTATTTTTTGAAATTAAAAGAAAAATGGGCTGTTCAGCTCCCTGTTTTTTGTTTTCAGCATATGTTCAATCATTCTAAACATGCCTAAGGCCAATACACTATAGATAAAACTTCATATCTAAGATTGTGCATACTTTTTCCATTATTTTTCTTGGATTATACTTCTTGTGTATTAGCAAAGTGATCAAATTACTACAATGAATGATAAAAGTTTCCTTAGATGGAAAATCTATGGAATTAGGAAGAAATGACTTCATATTTTGCCAAATCAGAAATGTTTTGGGTCAATGTGAGGCATTTTAATTTTTTATAATGTGTAAACTACTATATTCAGGTTGTTGGCGTTTATCATATATATCAAATTCTAATCCTACGGCAAATTGAGAGAGTCTAAGATCTAAGAAGACATAAGAATCCCCTCTTGAAGTACAGTTAAGTTCCCAAGAGTCACGAGGATAGATTCATTCTCAAAAAGCGCAAGCGTCTTTGCACATAAAGTCTTGAAAGTCAGGAATATCTAGTACAAATAAATCATCTATAAAATGCCTAACTTGGCTAAGCTTATGTAAAATGATAGGGCAGGTATTGATAGATATAAGACATTGCATAAACTCGAATTCATCAATGAAGAGATAAAAGTTTGCTAAAAAGACAGCACAATTAGTGCCCATAGGGATTCCTATATTTGTTGAAACAAAGAATCCCCTATTGTGATGTAAAGACTATCTAAAAGAAAATATATCCAAAAAGTCAAAACATAAAGCTGTTTTCTCAACTTTTAGCACTCCACATCTTTGTCAAATCTCAGCTTAAAAACTTCAGCCATTAGCTTTTTAATTCTAAACTTCAGATCTTCCAACTCGATCTATGTATAAAGCGTACTGAAATCGTAGGTTTGTAGGAGAATAGGAGACCCTTTTTCTTGAATGGTTCGAGAGGAATTTAAAAACTTTACAATAGGAATCACTCCTACGGAGTCATTTAAAATCCAGCTTGAATATGAAGGGACATCTGCCTCCTTTAATAAGTCTCTCCAAAGTTCATCGACACTAGACAACATGGCTTTGAAGCAGTAGCTTAGTCATTTAGATACATCTATCAAAGTAGTCTTACAAGCAAGTGCAATAAATCAAGGCTTTTTTGAAACTTCCAAGAAGCACAAAGAAAAGGGATACCTGGATTGCAAACAACCCTAAAGACTTGCACAAGCTATGGTCTTTTGAGATCAGATCCTTTTGAGAAACTAAGGCAAGGACGTAAGTTTTGGCAAACGAGTTCACTTCTCTCAATAGACATTCTAAGTAAAACTTTTTGGAAATAAAAACAAAGTTATTGGAACATTTGTCCATATAAGATATGACAAATTTCCAAAGGAATTTTTGGAAGAAGAGTTTCATCTTTTTTAGAAAGATAATTACTTTGCTTTGAGCAATTAACTGAAGAGACTTCGTCTAGTTTCAAAGCAACTTTCTTCAAAATCCCCCCTTTTCATTCTGATAAGATATTTTGAACTCCTAAACTTTCTTCTACTTGAAAAGCAAACTTTGAGATTTCATTATCAATAGCTTTTAAAGGCAAGACTCTATTGAAGAGTACAATCGAAATTTCGGGCCTTTCATGAAAAGGTCTCTTTAGTTACTAGAAAAGAAAATTGAAGTATTAGCCGCGTGACTACGTTCCTAAATCAGCACCAACAAAACTTAAGAATCTTTTACTTTTACAACAACAAGATTGAAGATTTTGATTGCTCTGAAAGCGTTTTACCAATCTCTCCATAGTTGAAAGCCTTTTGTCCTAAAAATTTTACATACTTCCAAGCTACTAATGGATGCTTCAAAATTCTTCTCACATAATGAGGGTGAGAATCCATACTTCAGGAGACTTCGAAATTGAGTTTAAACCTCAGCAATCATGCATGTATGAAAAGTCTATTGAGTTTGAGCAGACCCAAGGAAAGATAGAGGCATATTGTGGTGATGTGATAAAACGCAACCCTGTTTTCATTTGATCCAGGCCAAGACATGGTAGCCAATTCGGGGAGAAGCACGAGCTCAGGTTGTACCAACCGTCATGACAAAGGAGCAGTAACACGAGGAAGTACAGACGTGATTCATCCCAAGATTTTGAGATAGGCCAGTGCTGTGAGTGTTAAGGAAAACTGAACCTCGTGCCGAGGTCTGATGGCCATTTTCTTACCCTGGTTGTCAGAGGACGATTCTCTTTCGTCCAAAAAACATCTTTACTAAAGCTTCTAGCCCAATTCCTAATTACATGCAGCCTGCCTAATCTCTTCCATTCAGAAAAATCATGCCATTGACAGGGCTTTTGTCTCGTTTCTTTATATTGTGGACATCTGGATCATAGACACATGGGTAGTTAGTCCACTTACTGTCTATTCGGAGGCGCTCCAATGTAACTGCTGTGTTCTGTTTTAAAGTCCTGTCTGCCTGATAAATACAGAAACCTGTAACTAGGGGGAGAAAGCAAAGCAGCTCGTGCAAAATATCTAATATGATAGCAGAAGCTTCAGCATGAAATAAAGCAGTAAAAACTCTATGCAGGAAAGGGGCAATTGATAAGTGAAACATACCTTGAATTTGTAGGACCTGCGCTCTACAAGGACGACATTCTGAACTTTATAGGAATCAACAAGCATGTGCGCTAGATAACCTCTTCCTGCCCCAAACTCAACATAAACTGGTTCTAAATTTGAGTACTGCTTCGCTTCGATGGTCTTTTTGTTGGAGACAAAAGTATCTGTATTATGAGGCTGAAGCAAACCAAAACTCTCCATATTGCCCAGCAAAGATGCTTGTTGTAAAATATGTTTCTCTTGAAAGGGTATCCTCCTGTAAATACCAAAACACAAGCATGGAGTCGATGAGTAGCATTAAAAGTCTTCCTGACATGAATTCTTCGCAAATGTGACGAAGCTCCAAAACCGTTATTACAGCATGGGCTTCCTGTGCCATACGACTCTCGTGTATTGCCATTGTAGGATGAAATGGGAATTCAGTGAACGGGATTTCATCTTCCGATATGAAATTCAGACATGTTTTGTTTCAAAGAATGACGGCACGGCTGCGCTTGCTGAAAGCGAGGATACCTCTTTTTTGTCGGGGCCCGAAGGGGATACGTTTGCATTCTCTTGCAAAACACAGTATCACTAGTGTACACTTTTCTTACGCTCTATACAAAAGTCTACCCTCTCGTGATTATAAAGGAAACAACGTAAGTAAGCGGGCTCACCTATCCAGTTCTGAAGCAACCCACTTGTTACAAGCCACAGGATGTTGAAACGCGTGATCAATTTTATCTTTACAGTGCATATCGTACGCAGCCTCTATTTTCTTCACTAACGCACTGAAGTCCTGTTTGGAGAGCGAGTTTGAGATTGCTCGCTTCATTTTCGAATCCCAATAGCCTTTGAGTGCGTCATCACTGAAGTTAGGCTGTCGATGCAACTTTCCCTTTACCTCTTCACCAATTTCTCCTCGGCATCCAAAATTAAGGTCTCCAAGGCTTCCTTCAGCGGTTTCGTTTGTCTGCGATGGACTGCAGCAGCGTTCCTGCTGATGGGGACAAACAATATTTTCGTCGTCACTGCCTGCATTTGCTTCTTGGCAATAATATGGCATTTGTTCCAATCGTTGAAGACGTATCAGGGCAGGGCATTTTCGGGAATGTGTCTCGAGCTCTGCTTGCAATATGGTGCTGTAATACACGCGCACAAAACACTTAATAAACATTTGAGGCAGCACATTCCCGCCCATATCCTTGTCAAAACACAGGATCTTACATTGAATAAGAAAAGCTCAGTGTAACATGCAACAGGACAGCGTGACGATGGCCAGTCCAATTTCTAGGCTTACCCGTCTGGCATGTTGCACACACAGCATAGACGACTTACTGGGAGGGGTCGATAGGACAAGGAAGCCTTATTTCGAGTTCGGACGGCTTATGATTCCCACAGTACCTGCTTACTCACGTGATCGAATTATCTTTGTTACCCAGGGCTTCATCTGAGAGCAAATCAAATGAGAAAGACGCAGAATACAACGTAAAAGTGCATTCTTCATCACTTTAGCTTACGTGAGGTGTGGCAGTGCCATAGCAGCACAGAAGCGACGTTTGCGAGGGACCCAAAACTGGCATCGCCTGGGCTCTTGGTATTCCTCGTCTTCCATGGAGCTCAGCTCACAATCTGCAACATCGTTCATGAATCCAATGTCGCACAAAAGTTCTTTACATACATACATATCTACGTACAATACATTATATCAATATATCAGGCGAAGCCTATAAGTGCATTCAGAAGAGAAAATGGGCATTTCTTTTTTTTCCCCGCCATAGGTCATTTTTGGCCTGCCATATATGGAGGCCTAAGTAACCCCGATAGCATTTGAGAAAGCTCATTTTTTTGAGGGATTGGCACCACGTGGAGCCACATCAACGCTTCAAATCCCCTCTCTCTCTCTTTCTCCCTCTCTCATTGCTAATTTCTTCAGATTCTTCCCTTCAAATCCTCTCCCTCTATCTCTCTCTCTCTCTCTCTCTCTCTTTTTGTTGCAAGTATAGTACGTGCACTGAAAAATATGTAATTGCATGTGTGGCAAAGAGGTCTTTCCGCTAGATTGTTAAGATCTAACGACTTTTGCTTTCCATCATTTTGTAAACATAACAAGTAATGCAAGATTTTGTAAAAAAACTCTACATGAGGAGCTGTTTTCATTTGCAATAAATTGGGCCTTCTAAGATAGTGTACATATCTCCGTTGTACATTCCTTCATGGGGTTTTACAAATTTCCTTTCATCTTTTTTTTTAACAAAGTTGATGTGGTAACTCCCAAGCTACTGATTCGCAATTGGGTCCAATAACTGTAGGAACAGATTTTTAGGTTGTCTCTTTCTTAGTAGTTTCAACTAGATGGGTTTACTCAGTATTAGTGGTGTTGTTTTTTACTATGGTTCACATTTAAGGTTGCCAAACATTGCACTTGCTGTTCTATTATTGATTAAGGGGTAATTGCAACTGAATCTTCAAGTAGGGTTGTAGAAGAGGTTCATAAAACCCTGGGCATACTTTTTGAGAAACTTCTGATGAAGCAAATTCATTTTCAGAGCCTATACTTAGGTCCACTAGTCAGCCCCCTCTACGAGTTGCAATACAAGAGCAGTGGTAGTTGCTCCACCTAATTTTGTGCAAGGAGGGAATTCCCTACCAGTACTTCAAATCTCTGAGTTGTCTGAGTTCATACGATTTCGCTTTGCATTTGAGGGGAGGCTGTTGGTAAAATATGGAACTTACAAGGCTAGGGATGTATCGTACCCCACCTGTTTGAGAGCTGATTTCACAGATAATCAAAATTGTGACACGGTTACTTTGGTTGTCCCACATGTATAGGTGCCCCAATACAAAGATACCCTAGTCATTGATTCCTTCTACCGAATTGAGGGTGCCACCATTGTAAAGAAAGTTGTAGGAGAAGGTGGGACATGTTGCTTCTCTCTCCACGTAGATGCTACTATGAATGCTATCAAGGCTGCACCGTTTGAGGGTATGATTACAATGCTCCCTGAGATGACTATTGCTCATTCCTTGGGTGTCTTCCCTTGTCCGCACAGCAAGATGCACAATCTCGACAGTTGTTGGGACCATGGCTTGTGTGATAATAAAGGCGGATGCAGATAGTTTGATGATAGCCAATGGTCCCTTACATGAAGACAGAGCCACTATAAGTACTACTACATTGTAATTGCTGATGTTGTAGACGTAACTACCATACACACAGTCCATAATTTGTTCTTAAAACATCTTGTTGCAGCTCCACTTTGTAACTGAGCGCAAGAACATTCTGTCACGCCTAATCCAAGAGTACCATGATGAAGCATCACCATGTATATGCTCTGTAATGTTTATTACATGCGTGGCAAAAATACAATGGGTTTTTTTGACTTCACTGTCCTAGCAGAGATTCCAAAGGGTTAGAAAAGAGTTGAACTGTAGCACGCTTTTAATCGCCAGGTTTCAAACTTGGGATACGGGCGTAAGGTAAAATGTATTGATGTTTTGAAGTTGTTTACTACATTGCACTGTGTTCTTCCACTAAAGTTTTACTTTATTCATCGATGTAGGTGTCGGGCATTCTGCATTTCACTCACTTGAATGCACAGCTCATTGATTACCGATGTGCTTCTTGCGGTAGAGTGCAAGTTAGTTTGCGAGCTCAACCGTCCTTTCTACTTCACATGTGATTCTGTCCATTGTGTAGTGAAGATCCCTAGCCTCAGTGGACGAATCCTCCTACCCAATGGATCAGATGTAAATGTTGAGATTCGTGGCAACCATGTTGACGCTCTTCTATGCATAGACACTTCATTCCTTGAGCTTCATGCTACTAGTGTTGTGCAAACTTGGTCACTTCTGCTAGATATAAAGCCGAGTGTCACGTTCACAATAAATAGTGCAGGTTCTATCATAGCATTTGAACCAAATGCATGAAGATTACACATACCATGTAGGAGTGAGCTGGTTTAGCTATTTTTTGAATAAGTGTTTCTGCAATAACTGTTTGAGCAGCCATGAGAATTGTGGATTCTCTTTTTTAGTCGTGACCTAAAGCATGTGGCTTTTGTTGTATACAGTCATGCTATGTGTTTAAGGAATTCTTTGAGCTTCTGCATTTGCAATAAATAAATTCATCTTGCCTCCAAAATATTTGCTTGTTTCTGCTCATATTAAAGATCATGGATTGGACATCGACTTTTCTATTTATGTTTGGTGTCTGCCATAATAAAAATGACAAAATTTCTATTGCCTCTTGAATATCGTGGAGTGTAATGACTCTTACACATAATTGCGTACCATATGTACTCATTGTATCGGTTTTAAAAGCTTTGTTTCAACCCTTTTACTACTCTTAAATGTATGACTAGTAACAGTATTGAAAATTAATGTTTCAAATTCTTACATACAACCTTGTGCGTAATAGTACGAGTCTTTTCGTGCTTTAGTAATGCTGAAATTTGGAGACTTGCAGGCAGTAAAAGCTTTGCAGTAAGAGAAAGTCCGCTTCGAAGGTCGCTTGTGCTTCCATTACTTTATTTCAACTGCAATCAACCTAAAGCCTTTGGCTTCTGTTGTATATAGACATGCTGTGTGTTTAAGTTCTTTGAACTTCTGCATTTGCAATAAATAAATTCAGCTTGCCTCCAAAATATTTGCTTATTTATGCTCATATTAAAGATTGTGGATTGGACATCGACTTTTCTATTTCTATTTGCTGTCTACCACTATGAAAATGACAGAATTTCTATTGCCTCTTGAATATTGTGGAGTGTAATGAATCTTACACATACATTGCATACCATATGTACTCATTGTACCGGTTTTAAAAGCTTCCTTTCATCCCTTTTAATACTCTTAAATGTATGATTACTAACAATATCGGAAATTACTGTTCTGAATTCTTACACACAACCTTGCATGTAATAGTACGAGTCTTTTCGAGCTTTAGTGATGCTGAAATTTAGAGACTTGCAAGTAGTAAAAAGTTTGCAGTAAGAGAAAGTTCGCTTAGAAGGTCAGTTGTGCTTACATTCTTCCATTACTTTATTTTAGCTGTACTAGAAGTTCAGTCCTCTTCATAGCTTGAAACACTGCTGCTCCTTTAATCTTCTACTGTCTCATTTCTGATCATAAAAATGGTGTGGTTTCTAAAAGTTTACTGTTACAATAGTAACATTCGATCATGATTTAGTAATGGTAATTGTTTTCATTATCTACTAAGTGTTCTGATGTTTGAGATGACTCTATTTACAATGCTTTCTTCTCATGAATAGTGTCATGCTTAAATGGGGTTTTCTTAAGAGTGCTGGCTCTAGAAAGATTGGCCAAACCTTGGGATTTAACAAGCTTCTAAACTTGTGTATCCACCGGACTTTAAAACTGCTTTCCCAATTTATAGTTTTTAGCAGTTGACAGACTATTCGCCATGGGTAAGGAGAAGGATGCTATAACAATATAAAAAAAAACTTTTTTGAAATCTTGCAGTAGCAGCACTAGAACAGTGTGGTACTCCCTCGCACCTTAATTGCAGTACATTATTCAAGTTAACTGTATAAGAGAGGACTTGATAGTGTCCAAGAAACCAATAAAGACTACACAACCTTGCACGTAATAGTCCAACTATTTCCACCCTTAAGTAATGCAAAAATTTGGAGGCTTGGAGGCATAAAAATATGTCGAGTAAGAGCAAGTCTGCTTTGAACGTTGCTTGTGCTTCCATTATTTCATGTCAACTATACCAAAAGTTTTGTCATCTTCATAACTTAAAGCACTACTGCTCCTTTTGTCTTTTACTGTGTCATTTTTTATCATAGAAATTGTATTGTTCATGAAAGTTTACTGTTGTGCTAGTAACGTTTCATCATGATTTGTTAGTGGCTAATAAGTGTTTTGATATTTGAGATGACTCAATTTACAACACTTTCTTCTGATGAGTAGTGTCATGCTTAGATGGGGTTTTTGAGAGTGGTGGTTGTAGAAAGATTGGCCATGGAGTTGGGATTTAAGGAGCTTCTGATGTGTGTCCATCGAACTTTAAAATTGCTATCTGGATTTTTTGCTTTGAGTAGCTGTGAATACTTTAGTGCACGGTATATATACCGCCCAACAAGTTTTTGACTTCGAGGACAAGACAATTGTAGTCGCTCCCTCAGAGGGCTTCTCTCCACTCAACATTTTCATATACAAATTTTCAAAGGAGCTAGCATTTCCAACATTGTTCTATGGACACCCAAGAAACTACAACATCCCTACAAGAACAAGCTACTAAGAAATAGCTCAATGGGAGCTAATGAACAAGGACCGTCCCTTTGCATACTGTATATAGAACCTGTTCTTCAAGATAGTCAAAATTCTAGTGCGACAAGTGCTTTCATCGACATGGGTTCATCTGAGGAAAGGCCAATTGTGTGGTAGAATACTAAAAGCAATGGACACAATGTAAGACACAAACATAGAGAAGCTACTACAATCAAACGTAGGATATCATGATTTTACATGCTTACATACATCATTGGATTATAAATACAAGCTAAATAAGAACTTATTTGCAATGATTCGACACTTGGGACGTCCTACATTCTTCATCACATTGTCTTCTGCAGAGAGACTTTGGGAACCACTAATGGCATGCCTTCAAAATCTCCACAACAAATCTGCCAATATTGAGGGAGTCACCTCACAAATGATAGCAAGAGAGCTAATTAGATCAGATCATGTCACAACAGCAAGATACCACGTCAACAAGTTCCAAGCATTGAAAAGGTTGCTAAAGTGGGACAATAGAATTATTGGGGAAGTGATTGCCTTTTTCTTTGTTACAGAATTCCAAAATCGGTTTGTTGTGGATTAGAAATGCACCACAATATGGCATTGTGACAGATGAGGAAGTTCTAAACTTTGTTGACACATATATAACAACAGACAACAATTGGTTAGCGTCAAGCAACAGAGATTTGCAAACTCACAAACATAGGCACACATGCAAAAAATGGACCCCAAAATCCAGATTTGGATTCCCAAGGCCACCTATGCGAAATTCAAAGATAATTGTCCCACTTGAGACTAGCCTATTAACACGTACAATCAAAGACACTCTTTAAAAATTTGAAAACACCTTAGAGGATCGTTCCATCATGAACTTAGTCTTTGTTAATTTATTGGCAAAGTTAAACATATTAAAAGATGAATACATAAGTTGTATTCGAGCTAGAGTAACACAACCAACAATTTTACTACAAAGGCAACCCAAGGATGTATACACAAACAATTTTAATCCAAGAATAACAGAACTATCCGGGTGCAAATACTGACATACAATATGTTCTAAACTCGCATGGAGTAGCTTCTTAATGTACATCATACATTACCAAAGCCAACAAGGCGATAACACAAGCAATTAAGGAAGTAATGGCAACATGTATCAATTCAAATGCTCCAGCAACGGAAAGGATACGAAAGGTTGGCAATGCAATCCTCAACACTCAGCATATTAACTCACAACAAGCTGTCTACATTGCATTATCTCTACCTCTAACAAGTAGCATAAGGAACTTCACTTACAAAACACAAGCACACTTGATGAACGTATATTGTTGTTAAAACGAAGACATCAATTAGGAAAAATGGATCCAAATAGTACCTTTTTTTTAAAATGACCAAATAAAAAAATATTGTAACCGCAATAGCATCATGCAACACTTACATTTGGCTGATTTCACAGCAAACTACACCATTAAGAATAAAATGTTACACATGCGAAAAAAAGAAAAGATACTTCGCTTTAACAATTTCAACGCAATAAAAGACCCAGAAAACCACTACAGAGAATAGTGTCTTCTCTACTTACCATTCATAACACATGAGCATGTTCTTGACAATGTGTGCATGACATGTACGAAGCAAATGAAGCAGAAATACAACAGAATAGAAAGAGTTACAACAACATGATTGTTGAAAAACCTCCAAACATACAACTAGACACAATAAATACATCATCGAGTGACTCAGACATTGGAAAGGTTCATGAGGGCATGGACCTAGGCATCGATCTAGATATCCGACGTCAACAAAGAAGAAACATTATGTGTGCCAACTTTACATACATGACAATGCCGAATGAAGAATTCCATGCCAAGCTCAGGGAACTGACACAAGAGCAAAGACTAATAGTGGACAATTTAATGCTACAAAAAAGAATAAAAAGCACCATGTGCTTTCATTTATTTCTAACGGGCAACATGGGGACTAGAAAAACTTTTACATTACTTCTCATAGTCCAAAATCTAACATTACAGTCACAGGCAAACATTAGACACTGAACTACCAAGAGTCCTCTTGTTGGCATACACAAGTAGAGCAGCATTCATCATTGGAGGTGCAACAATCCATTCAGCACTACACTTGCCTTTGTTAACATTAGCTTACACAAGCTTGTCTTCTTAAAAATTGCAACAGCTATCTTCATTGTACAAAAAGGTAGAACTAATAGTGTTTGATGCAGTATCCTTAATAGGTCAAAATACTTTTTTAGCTGCAGACATGCACATATATGAGATCAAACACAATCACTTGGAGCCCTTTGGCGGAGTTGATGTACCCTTATATGGAGACCTATGCCAAGCAAGCCCAACAAAGGATTCATGGATTTTCTTAGATAAGCCCACTAATACAATAATAATGCCATCCATCTAGAAAAACACATTCAAATATTACGAGCTCACAAAACCGATGCATCAAAACAACTCTCACTACCTGCAAATATTAAACAAAATTAGAATTGGTCAACCTTATTCTATACAAACACAGCAAAGGATACACACAACAATGAGGCGCTCCAAGTTCTCAATTCCAAAGCACATACAATAATGACAAAGGACACAAAGCACAAAACATGCACTAAAGGACTAAGATTCCAAACGACCCCAAAACAACAACTGGCTTGCATTCCAAACTAAATCTAAAAGAAGGCATGCTCATAGAGATATGCTCGGGCAATGTAGATACTAAAGACGGCCTTGTCAACGGAGCAGATGGAACATTCACAACTACTAATGTGAGGGAAGGGAAAACATAATGTGGATTGATTTCAACAATAACAAAATAGGGACAAGAATGTGAGCACAACAAAACTACTTGTACAATGAAACAACACCAAAAAATTGGACTCCAATTTTCACGGTAACAAGAGAGTTTCAAATTGGAAAGAGCACCCTGAACACAGTAACGTGCACACAATTCCCTGTATAACCTACAAAAAGGACAATACATCGAGCACAGGGCCTGTCCATGGACAACTTGGCTTCTGACCCTTCAAATATCAAATTGCACGGACTAATATACATGACACTATCAAGAATAAGAGACCCCACCAATTTTTACCTCCTAAAAACATATAATCAAAACAAATAAAGGTGGATGATAGTGTTCTTCAGGAAATCACAAGGCTACGTACACAATGCACATGGCCTTGCATGCTCAGTAGAGTACTGAGTGATTAGAGGTGATTAGGTTTTGTGATTTACTTTTGTGGTAATTACTGCCCGGTGGTGGTAGCTCTCATCAGCCACGTCTGTCCTAGCTAAGATTCCATTGTTAATTACCAACCACTGGAGTGGCCTGCTCACCATGGTGTCTGCTTCGTGATTACAAGCTCGTCTGGGGCGGTGCCTAAGATTCCACTGCAATGGCCTCCAATTAATATGGATGGAACCCCGAGCTCTAGCCACCATAGTGGCTTGAATTTTATGATATATAAGATTTGTAGCATTTGGCATTCTATGTTGCTCTCATCTGCCCCTACTCTGCTACTTTGCTCCATACCCCTCCTCTAGCTCTTTTCCACCCCTGCTCTACTTTGCTCCATGCTCCCTCCTCCAACTCTCGTTACTCATTTGCTACTCACCCACTCATCTCCACCATGCCTACTACCACCCCCCTCGATGTACTGTGATCCCAATGTTATCTGCCTTCTCATATAAGGTGATTGCATTGCACTCACTTGGAGTAAAAATGTTGGCACTAGTGGAGACCCTTCTTCCCATAGTCGATTCCCCCTAATTATGCATGTCACCACGAGGTGGAGCTAACCAATGATTGGCCCATGCAACGCTGATGATTGGATGGTGAGCTTGATTTGCTGGTGGATCACCTACATGGAAGGCATGTGGTGATTGACAAGGTGGTTGTCTCTACATACACATGACTGGATACTTACTTTAAGAGACGCATCTTTCCAACCGTGCATGGCGGTGATTAGAGTGACTATATAGTTGATGATAGCAAAGGATTTTATTTCTTTATCCAGGCCTTTGAGGCTCTCTGTGTCTACAAAAACATCTCTCTAAGCAAATGTTCTTAGGGTCCCTAGTAGAGTCGATCCTCCGGATCATTTTGGTATTGTAATGTAGTGACAAGCCCAGCAAAGAAGTGCTGTGATCCATAGTCTTTTGCATCAAACATATTAGAGAAATTTTCAACTATCTCTTCCATTGAATGTGGAGTTCGTGGTCATTTTGGTATACTAGATTTGTTGTTTTGCCTCAAGTATTCGTTGTGCAATTGTCTTGCCTTAAACTGTGTTGGATCGACGGTTGTATTGCATGCATATTGCAAAACTTGATACATAGTCTCTAAAAGCCATCAAGGAGGAAGGAGGTGAAGGAGGAGAAGGAGGAGGCGGGAGGAGGAGGGAGGAGGAGGAGGGAGGAGGAATAAGGGAGGAGGAGGAGGAGGGAGGAGGAGGAAGAAGAGGAGGGAGGAGGGAGGAAGGAGTACAAGGGTAGGGAGTATGAGGGTAAGGGCATGGTAGAACACGATAGTGTAAGGAAGCATGGACAAAATGGAGATCAATCACATGAACACAATAGTGAAAGAGTTCATTCCATTGATATTTATACATATTGGGCTCTACACAATTCATAGGTACTTCTAGGGTGGGACCTCTTTCGTAGGGGACATCTTGGATAAGAGTCCCTCCAATTTTTGTGGGGACCTCTTGGGTCTCTACATGAAGTGGGGGAACCTCATGGGTCCCTCCACAAAGTGGGGGGGACCTCAAAAAGTGTAAGCTTTTAGTGTTTCTCTCTGTAGCCATAGTATTTCTCTCTCTAGATCCTGATTTTGCAAGGATGATTGGATCTTTTCTAGCAAGGATTTTGGCTATCCACATCCTTTAAGATTCATCATACCATCTGCCAAGCTCAAGAACTACAAGCGGAACTTTGCCGCTACTCTGTGCACACAATGATCTCATCTTTGTTACTCCAGACTGTACTTCAGTCCCTTGTTGCCACAAAGTAAACATTCCCCCAGACCGATTTGGCTACCCATCCTCGGGTATCTGATGCTTTGAGTGGGAAGATTTTTGAACTTTGTTCCTTCCATGGAGTTTTTTGGTTGTCAAGCTTGGTCTGATTTACCTTCTTTTGATGTGATTTTGTCATTGAAGTAGTTCTCGCCTTGTTGTTGATTGTGTGCAAAGTTTCTCTTCTCTTGTAGATTGAATGTGTACCTAATTTTTCCTTTTGATAATGCTTGGCATTTCTCATCTTTTTCTTGTAGGTGGTATGTAGATGCACATGCTAAGGGGCCTTGTGTTTGATTACCTTGTTTGGCATCAAATTTGGCTCACAAAAACATACTCTTTTACTTGATACATCCTTTTTGTTTAAAATGTATGTCTCCTTGGTTCTTAAAATTTGATTCATTGTCTTTTGAGAGGAATTATTGTAAGAGAGAAAAGGATGAGGTGCTCAATGATGAGGTTTAGGACTGCATGTATGGCTTTGGAGTCCATGGGCCAATTTTTGGTATTGACAATGTCAACAACGTGAGTTGAGTGTACCTAGTTTTGTATTGATTTGCATTAATATCATATGTGGTGCTTATATCAACTTTATATTGTCACCTAAATACTGTGAAAGTACATGCTTGGAGCTTGTTGGATGTCTTGTGCTACCTAAAGCAAATATTCGATTTGAACACCTACTCACCTATGGACTCTTGAGGACTGTGCTTTGATTTTGAGATTGAATGTTTGACATGTTAGTGCTTTTTCTTTTCAATGGGGTTTTATTTGTGCATCTATTGTGTCTAAAGTGGAAAAACTTGTGTGTCTATGAACCTAACCTATGTGTCTAGGTTTGAACTTACAAAGTTGTAGGATTCAAGAGAATCATATCTGCAAATATTATTCATGGATGCCATGGTTGAGAAACCATGTTATTATTCATAATTCAATCCCCAAATGGAGTTTTACTAAATGATACTCCTCTATTTGTTTTTATCCTTCTTTCTTTCAAAGACCAAAATCATCATTGGAAACATGTTTCTTAGAGAAACTCTGTCATTTTGGTCTTTAAATTTTGTTGAAGCTTTTCTAGTCTTGTACTTGAGTTGATAGGCATGTTGGCAAGTTGACTAGTATAGGGAGTTGACACTTGGAGTTCATATCTAGATATGCTTTTGGTAGATGTACAACCTCTTCATTTTGTAAGATGGATGGTCGGATTGTGTTCCATCCTTGAATGATGCATGCCTCTACTAATTTGTTTGGCTTTAGTGATGCATGTAGGTCTATCTCTGCTCTACTTTTGATCTCTTGGGTTTGATTCTTTTCATGTGTTGAAAGCATTCCATATGTGGCCAAGGTGGGTTGGAGATCTTCATGTCGAGGAACATTTGTAAATGATGACTCCATGCTTGGCGTGTAACCCATTTTTGTGGATATAAACTCACTCTTTATAGGCTCCGCACACTATCGTCCAGGTACCCACATTTCTTTTAGCACATTACATGGTCTATCAATAGTTACAAGTGCTTTTGGGATAGCAAAATTCCCCACTTTCTTTCTACATATTTTGGGAATCCATTCCCACCTTAATCTTCTATCCAAGTGTTGATGTCTATGGGGCAGAAAGTGGTGCACATCTTTCTTTTGTATCTAGATACATTTTTTCCTTAGTTGTTTGGATTGCATATGATTGTAGGAGTACTCATTGTTGCTGAAGGACCAGTGCCTTTTCTATTGATGGTTCCGTGTTGACATTCTCTTGGGTAGCCATTTGATTGAGTGATTCACTTTGAAGTCCTCTTTGATCTTTATTGTTGAACAAATCCTGACCGTAAAGTCTTCATGTGTCTTGATATTGTTGGCTCTCCCTTTTCAATTCTATCAACTGTGTAGATCTTTGATATGAGCCGGTGTCAATTGCTAGCACTTGTTTGAGTTTATTAAGGTCCACTTTTAAGTCATGTATCTCATTGTTTTGCTCTGTAGGGCATGAAGTAAGTTTGTTCTTTTTATTCTACTCTTCTTGTAGTTGTTGCCTGATCTGTATCAACTATTGTTGCCAAGTATTCTAACATGCTCTTGGAAAATATTCTTGAGTTGTTGCAGATCTTGTGGTGGGCAATATTCCCTCTTGTACTCCCCTATTGAATGTGTCAAGAATAGGTCTTCAAGGGTTTTGATAAGAGAGTGGATCCGACTGTTGTACCTTTGTAGTTGTCTTTGGGAAATCCTCTGGTGCATGGCATCTTTGCCCTTACTTTAGGGCCCTTTTTCTTGGTCATTTGAAGGACAAATTGGACCTTGTCAAAGCCCACCTTTCCCACTCTGAAAGAGCATGTTTTGCAAAAAAATATCACTACTTTTGGCCTAATTTTTTACATCATTTCGAAGTCCAATCATTGCTCCATTTTGAGGCACATTTCAATAACGTTGCCAAAATGTACCAGAATTGCTTGCAATCTTCACTAACATGATTAGCCATTCACAAACAGTATATCTACAAAAATTATGAGGACTATTAGGCAACCCTTAGACAACTTTGTCAAAGTATTGCTCAAAGGGCAACACATCATTCGAAAATTGACATTGTTCATAAAGGACACCATTTATTGGTTAAATTCAACACCCCACAATGGAACCCATATGGGACCAACTTCTAGAGGACAACCCCCAATACCTCAACATGTATACCAATAATACAATGGATAAATTGAAGTCAATCCCACAAGAACTTGACATGCAACATTATCCAATTCATGCATCCTTATGTTCTCAGGCAAAGGTAATCTTGAAGAATTCCTTCCTTTATTTGAGAAAAAATGGTAAGGGGGTACTTCAAGGCATGCAAAAGATTAATTAAACTTTTTCCCACAAGCTCTTATTAGAGAACCATATGATTGGTACCAAATTGAATATGGAAATACAAAGCTTATGGCCCATGCTACGACAATATTTTATGCTACAATTTGTAGTCAATCACTGATAGAGCAATGTTGGATCTCAATCAGGATGCATCATCCACAAATTTGGGCAATCATGAAAGATCAAATAACATGATTCAAAAAGTGAAGTTGCCAAGGGTAGTTCAAAAAATAGGGATATTGTGACAAATAATTTCAATAACCTAAAAAGCACTATCATAGAGAGAAAGCTGTCACTAACGTATGTCGCAATGATGATTGAAGAACCAATTGAAAGGGGTTGGAAAATTATTGAAGCAAAATTAGAAAGACGGGTTTCCAAATTGTATGGTGACACAAGTGAAGTCACCTCTAATCCACCAATGCACGTATTGCAAATCCTATAGAATCATCAAATGCACTAGACCCTAATGAGGATCATTTGGCAAAGGTTTTAAGAGGAATCCCTATCACTAACATGTGCACAATGGAAAGTCAACTAACAAGCAAAAAGAAAAAGAAGAAGAAAGGAGCTAAGAAAGGCAATGTGAATGTGCAATCAACTGAGGACCCAGAACTAACCCTCACAAAAGTAGATTACACAAAGGGGAAGAAATCCAAAGTTTTACACCAAATTGTTGTAACACATGTCTCTTGGGTGATGAAAACCCAAAATGTGGCATTCAAGAAGATCTCGATCACCAAGGCTCTTCACATGCAATGAAAAGGATGTACACAGCATCCTGTGTGTGATAAATCTCAAATATTGGCGCCAACCATGGATTAAATTATGTTTTACAGCTATTTTTATTTAAAGAAAAGTATTTCTTGTGAAGAGATTACAAGAGAATCACATTTAGTCAGTGATGTCTAGCAATTCTCACACAAGTTCTTATTAGTCATTTTTTATATTTCAAATATTCGATTTTTGTAGTTCTTCCACCAAATTAATCATTTATATTGGTTAAGATTCCTTTTAAATTCTATTTTATCAACATCTTTCCATTCCAACTGCCATTGCATTGTACTACAAAACAATTTCAACCTTAAAATGGATTGAAATCTCATTATTTTCTCACATGATTGTAATTGATCGCTCCTTTTTATTGGAATTTTTATATTGAATCTTTCAAAATGTTTAACTTGAAAGAAACCTTACTTGGAAGCTCATTGGAATTCATATCTTTCATTTGAATTTATATTTCAGCATTTGTGAGAGGGTTGTTACCAAATCAGTTTAGTGATCGAAACCATCATATATAATCCGATAAAATTTAAAGTTGAGGCTATTGATTATGAAAAGCTTAATTTAATGCGTATGTTTTTCCCCAATGTGATGAGGCATATTTTATAGCACATATCAAGAGGTCATTACTTTAAAACACAAATTTATTGCAACTAGCTCTACTTTAAATAATGAGGAGGCTTTGAAGCATTTTATGGACTATATCATTTTATTGAATATCAGAAAGACATTGAGATTTTAACTTTTATTTTCTCAAAAGATTTAAAATCACATATTAATGCAGCAAGCTTTTAAAGATTACTATTGTTTGACAAATGCATCACTTCATTTGGATGCTTACATTTTGTAAGATCTTCTCAAAAGGAACTTGGAAAAGATATAAAAAACCTTTTTTATAAAGTCAGAATCGACTCCAGTTGTATATGCTAATTTACATTCTTGTAATATGATTGCTTTTGTTTGTGGAAGGTGACAAAAGTCAAAAATTTGATGTTAAAGGAAAGAAAGTTGTTGTCATGAAAAATCTCCAAAAGTGCAACTAGTACAAGTCCTACTTTGATAAACAGTGTAGCATCCATGTCAGCTTGTTCACAAAATCTCTACACTAAAGAGGAACCTATGTGTTACCTTATTAAGGAAAAACCTAAATTTTATTCCAATGGCAGAACAATCTCCTTCTAATAGCCCTCTGACTAGTGTAGAGCCTTTTGAAGAGGAGAATAGTCTTGTGAAGCCCTAATTTGTTGATTTCTTCTCACAATCTTGCAACTTTCCACTCTCCAAACCTAGTCTCCTCCAATTCGATGTACACTTTTGCTTCTTGCTTCATCAAGATCATTGCAAGAGTATCCACCATTCTCTCCCTTGCCCCATTGTCCTACTACACATCCTACATTGTGTGCTCGATTGCCCATGAGTCCCTCACAAGAAGCAATTAGATATTTTGCTGACATTTTTGGCATCCCAAGAAGCTTCATTATCTTAGGTGTGCAAAGACTTAGGTGTTGAAGATCCTATTGTGATGCCTTTTGTCCCAAAATCTCAAAATGCAAGTTGTAAGCGCATTACTTGTCCAACAACCCTCTTTCTTTGCTATAGTTTGTTGGAGGTGGCAAACATCACATGTCTTGGAAACACATGGACATGGCCTTGGCAACACATGGACATTGCATGGCACTTTAGGGTAGTTGTTGAGGGAACCAAAGATGTCCGAGATTCCTCCTCAATTGTTGAAGCTTCTGCCCATCTCTTGCATGTAATACATGGTGCTAAGTTCTCTTGGATTATCTTGACTGATGGCGAGATTCTTTGAGAGCCTAGCTCACCCTTGAGCTCGACATACTACAGGCAGTTTGTAATTCTCTACAAATAGTTTGGCGCTATAAAGAAGTCATCTATCGAAGTATCTAGCGGTCGTGGTGCTTGTCTACTGCATTATTATCATTTAATCCTTTTCCCGATCCTCCAACAAGCTCCATAGAGTTGAGGAGGATCGCGTATGATAGTTTTCATTAGTGCATGCTGCGCAATTGCATGAATAATAAATCTTGGGTATTTCAATTTACTTTCTTTTGGGTTCTTTGCTCGTCATGGAATACTATTAGATTTTTATTGCATGTGTGATTTTACAGCTGGTACCAGAGTAGTGATCAAAGGAATGGAGGTGAAAGGAGATTCAACCAAACTTGTGATATTCACTGGTACGAACTTCCTAGTTTTGTGACTGTATTTCATAGAAAAAAGATTACGGGGAGTAGTTTCAAGTAATGAAAAGAAAGAATAAAGCAGCCCAAGACTCGTTAGACAAAGTGACAAAAGATTACAGGAAGTAGTTTTAGGTAATGAAAAGAAAGAATAAAGTAGCCCAAGGCTCATTAAACAAAGTGGCACAATGGGAAAGTAAGAACGAAGGGCCTTGGGTATACTTGGTCAGGCTCTTGGAGGTAAGTACAATCATCCTATAGATTTTACAAAAACTATCCGAGAGAATTAGCTAGCAATGGAGATGCTCTTTGGTGCTCGCATAAAGAATTCGAAGGTCCTTCTAAAACAAGATTTCTTCAACTTGCAAATGTCCGAGACTGCTACTCTTAGTTAACGTCTCAACCATATATGTGCCATTCAATGAAATAGCATTGCAAGTGGAGGATGATGACTCAAATGCTATATTACTCTCTAATCTCCCCCCAGTCAATAGATGAGGAGGATTACCTACGATAGGTTTTAGTTAATGCATGCTATAGTTTATAGATAGGTCCAGTTGCATGAATAATGAAGCTTGGGTATTTCACTTTACTTTCTTCTCAGTTCTTTGCTGGTCATCAAATATTGTTATAGATTTATGTGTGATTTTACATAGTTTCTCCCTAATCAAATCCCTTCCATCCAAACTCATGTCCGTCGAGCAATCCCAATTCTTGATCCCAAGCCATAAGCCCTTGTAGGAATGTAGAAAGCACATAATAAAAAAGTAGAAAGAGGGAGGAAGGGCTAACCTAGAAATGTTGTAGGTGACCAAAGCTGCAGTGGAGGGTGACCACAACAAAGAGCTTCCTCTTGTTGAAAGTATGCAAGATCGCCAAAGTGCAAGATGGCTAGAGCTACAGTGGGGTGCGACTAAAGCTTCACTCATTAAAAGATTGAACTGTGGTTGAGAACTTGAACTCATTAAAAGATTGAACTGTGGTTGAGAACTTGAATGACAAAGAGCTTCATTCCTTTAGGGTACACCGGTGAGTATGTCTCCAAGATGTTAAAAAGATGAAAATTCATATTAATTAGTTGTGGGGAAAAGAAGAGGGGTGAAAAGGAAGATGGCAAGGCCATGATTGAATTAAAGGGATAAAGGAGGAAGGGAAGGAGTTTCAATTAAAGAATAATGGTAGGAGGGGGCATTGAAGAAGGAGCCACTATGAGGTGACATTGGGAGGGGCGGAGGGACCACTTATGAAAGTGGAAGAGACATGGAGGGACCATTTATAATACGGATAACTTGACTTGTCGACGATGGGCTAAAGACCTACTCCGCTGGGTCTCAACATGGGATCTCAAAAGAAACCTTGCTAATTTAAAAATGGTATGCAAAGTTGTGTTGCCACATGCTTTCAAGATGGCAACAAAGGTAAAGATAGTTGGCGAAAGACCTTGCTCCTGCATTCGCACATAAAAGCCAAAGGCTTCCTCGCTTTCTTCTTGTTTAGCATACCCCAAGGTCATTGTACACCATGTAAACACATTAAAGACATGCAATGCTCCCACATTTTGTGTACATGTCCACCAAAGTGGTTCCCATAGATAAATCAAACTGAAAGCCAATCTTTAAAACTTTAGAGTTGTTTCCTAAACTTCCTTTAATCTTGTTGCCCCTCTTTCATCATGCAAGGCTATACTATTGGATGCCCTACCATGACATCCAAGCATACAAATCCAAATCCAACACATCCTCGTCTTGCTTGTTACAACCCATAATCATGCTAGACCAAGAAGACACATTGAAATAGACCAAGATGGCAGATAGGTGTCTAATGGGAGTTGTCCAAACGTTCAATTCTTGTGAATGCTTCTCAGCTTGACCTAAGGCTACACATGTAGCAAAAATACCAAGACTCTATGGAAAGCATGTAGTCAGTTGCAATGCCACTACCAAAGTGTGGCCTGAATGACCGCTATGCCTCAATTCAACTTCCAAAAATATCAATTGTAGAAAACCTCCTTCTATTACCACCTGTATGAGCACTTGCTTGTATGCATGCTTTGCATAGCTATAAGTTGTGCAAGATGCGAGATGAATGTGCTCATTCAATGAGGATTCTACCCTTGGCCACACATGGACGCAGCCCTTGTGAACCTTTTCTAGGATCTTAAATTTGAAGGAAGGGAGAATGTAAATATTATATATATACGTATAAATGTAAATATGATTATAAAGTAAAATATATAAACATAAATTTATTTAAAAACATATAAAAATATATAAAAGAAAAATAAAAATAAATATATAATCTCTCTCTCTCTCTCTCTCTCTCTCCCCCCCCCTCTCCCTCTCCCCCCCTCCCCACCGCCCCTTCTCTCTCTCTCTCTATATATATATATATATTCCTCTTTCTCTCTCCTCTCTCTCTCTCTATATATATATTCTGTCTCTCTCTCTCTCTCTTTGCAATTGTTAAGCTACCATTCTTCCAGTTCGCCTCATCACCACGTCATCTAGACTTGTGCCATGTCAGGTTTCACACGCATGGTTCATTGGCCACATCATGTGGGGTTGCAACATAAGGTCTCACGTGCGCATCGTCTCTCATGAACTGCCACTCATTTTCCAATTTGTTACTGTGTGCTTAACTCTGCTCTACTGCACCTAGTCTCATGCCATGTCACCATACTTTTGCCATTTCTCACGTAGACTGCGACTCTCTGCTCTATCTTTCTATTATACCTCGATCGTTGTTTTGCGTGCGAATGTGGCCATTCGTGCCAATGGCCATGTGGCCTCGGTGGCTGATTTAGCATCCCATGTCATGAACCTCGCATTTACTCCCATGAGTCAGAGTCTCAGAGCTGTCGAGTCTTGCCATGTGGCCTCTTCCAGCTTCCCATACAATTGACCAGCTCACCCTACATTGTGCCATGTCGTCTGCCCGCACACACCAAGACCACCACAGTCTGTCTCCTCCACGTGGTGTTCTCTCCTCTCCACATCGCCCTACTCGCTTATAATATGTGCGTGAGTGTGTCCCCGTTTGCCTAATTCATAACCCCTTTCCTCCATCAAAATCAACCTCATCCCCCTCCTCTGTGTTTGCGTGTGTTTGTGTGTGTGTGTGTTCCTTGTGGGGGAGGAGAGACTACAAGGAGAGGGAACCACATTCTAGGCACCACATGCCACCTCACAAATAAGAGTATTAAGTTGTAGGTACTAACAAAAGACTGCGAATCCCACCGTTCAATGAAAGAGAAAGTTGGATGGCTCTAACTATCCACTCTGGAAGTTCAAGATGAAGACCATCCTAAGTGCATACGAGCTTTGGGACACTACTATTGGAGTGGACGTGAGGCTGGTTGCGAGACCAGATCCAGCCAATGCAAGGACAACAGATAGTACCAACTGCGGATCAGATTCTCGCATGGACAAGAAGAAATGCAGATGCATCGTGTTCTATTGTCTGCAGTGTTAGTGATTCCGTCATGGTGTTAATTCAACATGTCATCACAGCGGAGGAGGCATGGACGGTCTTGAAAAATCAGTACGAGACCACGAATTAGATGTGGATTCAGAATCTAGAGACTCAACTCACGAACGAGAAGTTGTATGAGTCTCAAGCGGCAAAGAAGTTCATCACCAGGGTAAAGAATCTGTGCGATCAGATGATTGCGATTGGCATCACCATCACCAGCGAGAATCTAGCACAAAGGTGCATACGGACTCTCCCACCAAAGTACGATGATCTTGTTACGGCGCTGAATACGCAGAACAGAAATCCGCCCAACTTTGAGGATTTCAGTGCGATGCTTCTAGAAAAGAAGATGCATCAAAAGACAAGGACTGGAGAAGATTCGGCTTTCTGGACCGGATTAAAGAAAGATAAGGGTAAGGACTCTGGTAACCCATCTTCTTCTGATGATAAAAAGAGAGCTTCTATTGCAACAAGGCAGGGCACAAGCAGAATGAGTGCCAAAAGAAGATTGCAGATAAGAAGAACGGAGTAAAGAAAGAGTCCAGCAACAACATGCAGGCAATACCAGTAAAGCTGTTTGTCGCAATTGAGTAGATTTGCACGGAGGGAGTTCATGTACCTGCAGATGAACCGTGGATCATTGACAGTGGTGCATCGCACCACATGAGCAGTCGGAAGGATTGGTATACCTCTCTACAGCCGTAATTGCTGATGTTGTAGACGTAACTACCATACACACAGTCCATAATTTGTTCTTAAAACATCTTGTTGCAGCTCCACTTTGTAACTGAGCGCAAGAACATTCTGTCACGCCTAATCCAAGAGTACCATGATGAAGCATCACCATGTATACGCTCTGTAATGTTTATTACATGCGTGGCAAAAATACAACGGGTTTTTTTGACTTCACTGTCCTAGCAGAGATTCCAGAGGGTTAGAAAAGAGTTGAACTGTAGCACGCTTTTAATCGCCAGGTTTCAAACTTGGGATACGGGTGTAAGGTAAAATGTATTGATGTTTTGAAGTTGTTTACTGCATTGCACTGTGTTCTTCCACTAAAGTTTTACTTTATTCATCGATGTAGGTGTCGGGCATTCTGCATTTCACTCACTTGAATGCACAGCTCATTGATTACCGATGTGCTTCTTGCGGTAGAGTGCAAGTTAGTTTGCGAGCTCAACCATCCTTTCTACTTCACATGTATTTCTGTCCATTGTGTAGTGAAGATCCCTAGCCTCAGTGGACGAATCCTGCTACCCAATGGATTAGATGTAAATGTTGAGATTCGTGGCAACCATGTTGACACTCTTCTACGCATAGACACTTCATTCCTTGAGCTTCATGCTACTAGTGTTGTGCAAACTTGGTCACTTCTGCTAGATAGTGTCACGTTCACAATAAATAGTGCAGGTTCTATCATAGCATTTGAACCAAATGCATGAAGATTACACATACCATGTAGGAGTGAGCTGGTTTAGCTATTTTTTGAATAAGTGTTTCTGCAATAACTGTTTGAGCAGCCATGAGAATTGTGGATTCTCTTTTTTAGTCGTGACCTAAAGCATTTGGCTTTTGTTGTATACAGACATGCTGTGTGTTTAAGGAATTCTTTGAGCTTCTGCATTTGCAATAAATAAATTCATCTTGCCTCCAAAATATTTGCTTGTTTCTGCTCATATTAAAGATCATGGATTGGACATCGACTTTTCTATTTATGTTTGGTGTCTGCCACAATAAAAATGACAAAATTTCTATTGCCTCTTGAATATCGTGGAGTGTAATGACTCTTACACATAATTGCGTACCATATGTACTCATTGTATCGGTTTTAAAAGCTTTGTTTCAACCCTTTTAATACTCTTAAATGTATGACTAGTAACAGTATTGAAAATTAATGTTTCAAATTCTTACATACAACCTTGTGCGTAATAGTACGAGTCTTTTCGTGCTTTAGTAATGCTGAAATTTGGAGACTTGCAGGCAGTAAAAGCTTTGCAGTAAGAGAAAGTTCGCTTCGAAGGTCGCTTGTGCTTCCATTACTTTATTTCAACTGCAATCAACCTAAAGCCTTTGGCTTCTGTTGTATATAGACATGCTGTGTGTTTAAGTTCTTTGAATTCTGCATTTGCAATAAATAAATTCAGCTTGCCTCCAAAATATTTGCTTATTTATGCTCATATTAAAGATTGTGGATTGGACATCGACTTTTCTATTTCTATTTGTTGTCTACCACTATGAAAATGATAGAATTTCTATTGCCTCTTGAATATTGTGGAGTGTAATGAATCTTACACATACATTGCATACCATATGTACTCATTGTACCGGTTTTAAAAGCTTCGTTTCAGCCCTTTTAATACTCTTAAATGTATGATTACTAACAATATCGAAATTTACTGTTCTGAATTCTTACACACAACCTTGCATGTAATAGTACGAGTCTTTTCGAGCTTTAGTGATGCTAAAATTTAGAGACTTGCAAGTAGTAAAAAGTTTGCAGTAAGAGAAAGTTCGCTTAGAAGGTGAGTTGTGCTTACATTCTTCCATTACTTTATTTTAGCTGTACTAGAAGTTCAGTCCTCTTCATAGCTTGAAACACTGCTGCTCCTTTAATCTTCTACTGTCTCATTTCTGATCATAAAAATGGTGTGGTTTCTAAAAGTTTACTGTTACAATAGTAACATTCGATCATGATTTAGTAATGGTAATTGTTTTCATTATCTACTAAGTGTTCTGATGTTTGAGATGACTCTATTTACAATGCTTTCTTCTCATGAATAGTGTCATGCTTAAATGGGGTTTTCTTAGGAGTGCTGGCTCTAGAAAGATTGGCCAAACCTTGGGATTTAACAAGCTTCTAAACTTGTGTATCCACCGGACTTTAAAACTGCTTTCCCAATTTATAGTTTTTAGCAGTTGACAGACTATTCGCCATGGGTAAGGAGAAGGATGCTATAACAATATAAAAAAAAACTTTTTTGAAATCTTGCAGTAGCAGCACTAGAACAGTGTGGTACTCCCTCGCACCTTAATTGCAGTACATTATTCAAGTTAACTGTATAAGAGAGGACTTGATAGTGTCCAAGAAACTAGTAAAGACTACACAACCTTGCACGTAATAGTCCAACTCTTTCCACCCTTAAGTAATGCAAAAATTTGGAGGCTTGGAGGCATAAAAATATGTCGAGTAAGAGCAAGTCTGCTTTGAACGTTGCTTGTGCTTCCATTATTTCATGTCAACTATACCAAAAGTTTTGTCATCTTCATAACTTAAAGCACTACTGCTCCTTTTGTCTTTTACTGTGTCATTTTTTATCATAGAAATTGTATTGTTCATGAAAGTTTACTGTTGTGCTAGTAACGTTTCATCATGATTTGTTAGTGGCTAATAAGTGTTTTGATATTTGAGATGACTCAATTTACAACACTTTCTTCTGATGAGTAGTGTCATGCTTAGATGGGGTTTTTGAGAGTGGTGGTTGTAGAAAGATTGGCCATGGAGTTGGGATTTAAGGAGCTTCTGATGTGTGTCCATCGAACTTTAAAATTGCTACCTGGATTTTTTGCTTTGAGTAGCTGTGAATACTTTAGTGCACGGTATATATACCACCCAACAAGTTTTTGACTTCGAGGACAAGACAATTGTAGTCGCTCCCTCAGAGGGCTTCTCTCCACTCAACATTTTCATATACAAATTTTCAAAGGAGCTAGCATTTCCAACATTGTTCTATGGACACCCAAGAAACTACAACATCCCTACAAGAACACGCTACTAAGAAATAGCTCAATGGGAGCTAATGAACAAGGACCGTCCCTTTGCATACTGTATATAGAACCTGTTCTTCAAGATAGTCAAAATTCTAGTGCGACAAGTGCTTTCATCGACATGGGTTCATCTGAGGAAAGGCCAATTGTGTGGTAGAATACTAAAAGCAATGGACACAATGTAAGACACAAACATAGAGAAGCTACTACAATCAAACGTAGGATATCATGATTTTACATGCTTACATACATCATTGGATTATAAATAGAAGCTAAATAAGAACTTATTTGCAATGATTCGACACTTGGGACATCCTACATTCTTCGTCACATTGTCTTCTGCAGAGAGACTTTGGGAACCACTAATGGCATGCCTTCAAAATCTCTACAACAAATCTGCCAATATTGAGGGAGTCACCTCACAAATGATAGCAAGAGAGCTAATTAGATCAGATCATGTCACAACAGCAAGATACCACGTCAACAAGTTCCAAGCATTGAAAAGGTTGCTAAAGTGGGACAATAGAATTATTGGGGAAGTGATTGCCTTTTTCTTTGTTACAGAATTCCAAAATCGGTTTGTTGTGGATTAGAAATGCACCACAATATGGCATTGTGACAGATGAGGAAGTTCTAAACTTTGTTGACACATATATAACAACAGACAACAATTGGTTGGCGTCAAGCAACAGGGATTTGCAAACTCACAAACATAGGCACACATGCAAAAAATGGACCCCAAAATCCAGATTTGGATTCCCAAGGCCACCTATGCGAAATTCAAAGATAATTGTCCCACTTGAGACTAGCCTATTAACACGTACAATCAAAGACACTCTTTAAAAATTTGAAAACACCTTAGAGGATCGTTCCATCATGAACTTAGTCTTTGTTAATTTATTGGCAAAGTTAAACATATTAAAAGATGAATACATAAGTTGTATTCGAGCTAGAGTAACACAACCAACAATTTTACTACAAAGGCAACCCAAGGATGTATACACAATCAATTTTAATCCAAGAATAACAGAACTATCCGGGTGCAAATACTGACATACAATATGTTCTAAACTCGCATGGAGTAGCTTCTTAATGTACATCATACATTACCAAAGCCAACAAGGCGATAACACAAGCAATTAAGGAAGTAATGGCAACATGTATCAATTCAAATGCTCTAGCAACGGAAAGGATACGAAAGGTTGGCAATGCAATCCTCAACACTCAGCATATTAACTCACAACAAGCTGTCTACATTGCATTATCTCTACCTCTAACAAGTAGCATAAGGAACTTCACTTACAAAACACAAGCATAGTTGATGAACGTATATTGTTGTTAAAACGAAGACATCAATTAGGAAAAATGGATCCAAATAGTACCTTTTTTTTAAAATGACCAAATAAAAAAATATTGTAACCGCAACAGCATCATGCAACACTTACATTTGGCTGATTTCACAGCAAACTACACCATTAAAAATAAAATGTTACACAAGCAAAAAAAAGAAAAGATACTTCGCTTTAACAATTTCAACGCAATAAAAGACCCAGAAAACCACTACAGAGAATAGTGTCTTCTCTACTTACCATTCATAACACATGAGCATGTTCTTGACAATGTGTGCATGACATGTACGAAGCAAATGAAGCAGAAATACAACAGAATAGAAAGAGTTACAACAACTTGATTGTTGAAAAACCTCCAAACATACAACTAGACACAATAAATACATCATCGAGTGACTCAGACATTGGAAAGGTTCATGAGGGCGTGGACCTAGGCATCGATCTAGATATCCGATGTCAACAAAGAAGAAACACTATGTGTGCCAACTTTACATACATGACAATGCCGGATGAAGAATTCCATGCCAAGCTCAGGCAACTAACACAAGAGCAAAGACTAATAGTGGACAATTTAATGCTACAAAAAAGAATAAAAAGCACCATGTGCTTTCATTTATTTCTAACAGGCAACGTGGGGACTAGAAAAACTTTTACATTGCTTCTCATAGTCCAAAATCTACTACGACATTACAGTCACAGGCAAACATTAGACACTGAACTACCAAGAGTCCTCTTGTTGGCATACACAAGTAGAGCAGCATTCATCATTGGAGGTGCAACAATCCATTCAGCACTACACTTGCCTTTGTTAACATTAGCTTACACAAGCTTGTCTTCTTAAAAATTGCAACAGCTATCTTCATTGTACAAAAAGGTAGAACTAATAGTGTTCGACGCAGTATCCTTAATAGGTCAAAATACTTTTTTAGCTGCAGACATGCACATATATGAGATCAAACACAATCACTTGGAGCCCTTTGGCGGAGTTGATGTACCCTTATATGGAGACCTATGCCAAGCAAGCCCAACAAAGGATTCATGGATTTTCTTAGATAAGCCCACTAATACAACAATAATGCCATCCATCTAGAAAAACACATTCAAATATTACGAGCTCACAAAACCGATGCATCAAAACAACTCTCACTACCTGCAAATATTAAACAAAATTAGAATTGGTCAACCTTATTCTATACAAACACAGCAAAGGATACACACAACAATGAGGCGCTCCAAGTTCTCAATTCCAAAGCACATACAATAATGACAAAGGACACAAAGCACAAAACATGCACTAAAGGACTAAGATTCCAAACGACCCCAAAACAACAACTGGCTTGCATTCCAAACTAAATCTAAAAGAAGGCATGCTCATAGAGATATGCTTGGGCAATGTAGATACTAAAGACGGCCTTGTCAACGGAGCAGATGGAACATTCACAACTACTAATGTGAGGGAAGGGAAAACATAATGTGGATTGATTTCAACAATAACAAAATAGGGACAAGAATGTGAGCACAACAAAACTACTTGTACAATGAAACAACACCAAAAAATTGGACTCCAATTTTCACCGTAACAAGAGAGTTTCAAATTGGAAAGAACACGCTGAACACAGTAACGCGCACACAATTCCCTGTATAACCTACAACAAGGACAATACATCAAGCACAGGGCCTGTCCATGGACAACTTGGCTTCTGACCCTTCAAATATCAAATTGCACGGACTAATATACATGACACTATCAAGAATAAGAGACCCCACCAATTTGTACCTCCTAAAAAACATATAATCAAAACAAATAAAGGTGGATGATAGTGTTCTTCAGGAAATCACAAGGCTACGTACACAATGCACATGGCCTTGCATGCTCAGTAGAGTACTGAGTGATTAGAGGTGATTAGGTTTTGTGATTTACTTTTGTGGTAATTACTGCCCGGTGGTGGTAGCTCTCATCAGCCACGTCTGTCCTAGCTAATATTCCATTGTTAATTACCAACCACTGGAGTGGCCTGCTCACCATGGTGTCTGCTTCATGATTACAAGCTCGTCTGGGGCGGTGCCTAAGATTCCACTGCAATGGCCTCCAATTAATATGGATGGAACCCCGAGCTCTAGCCACCACAGTGGCTTGAATTTTATGATATATAAGATTTGTAGCATTTGGCATTCTATGTTGCTCTCATCTGCCCCTGCTCTGCTACTTTGCTCCATACCCCTCCTCTAGCTCTTTTCCACCCCTGCTCTACTTTTCTCCATGCTCCCTCCTCCAACTCTCGTTACTCATTTGCTACTCACCCACTCATCTCCACCATGCCTACTACCACCCCCCTCGATGTACTGTGATCCCAATGTTATCTGCCTTCTCATATAAGGTGATTGCATTGCACTCACTTGGAGTAAAAATGTTGGCACTAGTGGAGACCCTTCTTCCCATAGTCGATTCCCCCCAATTATGCATGTCACCACGAGGTGGAGCTAACCAATGATTAGCCCATGCAACACTGATGATTGTATGGTGAGCTTGATTTGCTGGTGGATCACCTACATGGAAGGCATGTGGTGATTGACAAGGTGGTTGTCGCTACATACACATGACTGGATACTTACTTTAAGAGACGCATCTTTCCAACCGTGCATGGCGGTGATTAGAGTGACTATATAGTTGATGATAGCAAAGGATTTTATTTCTTTATCCAGGCCTTTGAGGCTCTCCGTGTCTACAAAAACATCTCTCTAAGCAACTGTTCTTAGGGTCCCTAGTAGAGTCGATCCTCCGGATCATTTTGGTATTGTAATGCAGTGACAAGCCCAGCAAAGAAGTGCTGTGATCCATAGTCTTTTGCATCAAACATATTAGAGAAATTTTCAACTATCTCTTCCATTGAATGTGGAGTTCGTGGTCATTTTGGTATACTAGATTTGTTGTTTTGCCTCAGGTATTCGTTGTGCAATTGTCTTGCCTTAAACTGTGTTGGATCGACGGTTGTATTGCATGCATATTGCAAAACTTGATACATAGTCTCTAAAAGCCATCAAGGAGGAAGGAGGTGAAGGAGGAGAAGGAGGAGGCAGGAGGAGGAGGGAGGAGGAGGAGGGAGGAGGAATAAGGGAGGAGGAGGAGGAGGAGGGAGGAGGAGGAAGAAGAGGAGGGAGGAGGGAGGAAGGAGTACAAGGGTAGGGAGTATGAGGGTAAGGGCATGGTAGAACACGATAGTGTAAGGAAGCATGGACAAAATGGAGATCAATCACATGAACACAATAGTGAAAGAGTTCATTCCATTGATATTTATACATATTGGGCTGTACACAATTCATAGGTACTTCTAGGGTGGGACCTCTTTCGTAGGGGACATCTTGGACAAGAGTCCCTCCAATTTTTGTGGGGACCTCTTGAGTCTCTACATGAAGTGGGGAAACCTCATGGGTCCCTCCACAAAGTGAGGGGGACCTCAAAAAATGTAAGCTTTTAGTGTTTCTCTCTATAGCCATAGTATTTCTCTCTCTAGATCCTGATTTTGCAAGGATGATTGGATCTTTTCTAGCAAGGATTTTGGCTATCCACATCCTTTAAGATTCATCATACCATCTGCCAAGCTCTCAAGAACTACAAGCGAAACTTTGCCGCTACTCTGTGCACACAATGATCTCATCTTTGTTACTCCAGACTGTACTTCAGTCCCTTGTTGCCACAAAGTAAACATTCCCCCAGACCGATTTGGCTACCCATCCTCGGGTATCTGATGCTTTGAGTGGGAAGATTTTTGAACTTTGTTCCTTCCATGGAGTTTTTTGGTTGTCAAGCTTGGTCTAATTTACCTTCTTTTGATGTGATTTTGTCATTGAAGTAGTTCTCGCCTTGTTGTTGATTGTGTGCAAAGTTTCTCTTCTCTTGTAGATTGAATGTGTACCTAATTTTTCCTTTTGATAATGCTTGGCATTTCTCATCTTTTTCTTGTAGGTGGTATGTAGATGCACATGCTAAGGGGCCTTGTGTTTGATTACCTTGTTTGGCATCAAATTTGGCTCACAAAAACATACTCTTTTACTTGATACATCCTTTTTGTTTAAAATGTATGTCTCCTTGGTTCTTAAAATTTGATTCATTGTCTTTTGAGAGGAATTATTATAAGAGAGAAAAGGATGAGGTGCTCAATGATGAGGTTTAGGACTGCATGTATGGCTTTGGAGTCCATGGGCCAATTTTTGGTATTGACAATGTCAACAACGTGAGTTGAGTGTACCTAGTTTTGTATTGATTTGCATTAATATCATATGTGGTGCTTATATCAACTTTATATTGTCACCTAAATACTGTGAAAGTACATGCTTGGAGCTTGTTGGATGTCTTGTGCTACCTAAAGCAAATATTCAATTTGAACACCTACTCACCTATGGACTCTTGAGGACTGTGCTTTGATTTTGAGATTGAATGTTTGACATGTTAGTGCTTTTCCTTTTCAATGGGGTTTTATTTGTGCATCTATTGTGTCTAAAGTGGAAAAACTTGTGTGTCTATGAACCTAACCTATGTGTCTAGGTTCGAACTTACAAAGTTGTAGGATTCAAGAGAATCATATCTGCAAATATTATTCATGGATGCCATGGTTGAGAAACCATGTTATTATTCATAATTCAATCCCCAAATGGAGTTTTACTAAATGATACTCCTCTATTTGTTTTTATCCTTCTTTCTTTCAAAGACCAAAATCATCATTGGAAACATGTTTCTTAGAGAAACTCTGTCATTTTGGTCTTTAAATTTTGTTGAAGCTTTTCTAGTCTTGTACTTGAGTTGATAGGCATGTTGGCAAGTTGACTAGTATAGGGAGTTGACACTTGGAGTTCATATCTAGATATGCTTTTGGTAGATGTACAACCTCTTCATTTTGTAAGATGGATGGTCGGATTGTGTTCCATCCTTGAATGATGCATGCCTCTACTAATTTGTTTGGCTTTAGTGATGCATGTAGGTCTATCTCTGCTCTACTTTGGATCTCTTGGGTTTGATTCTTTTCATGTGTTGAAAGCATTCCATATGTGGCCAAGGTGGGTTGGAGATCTTCATGTTGAGGAACATTTGTAAATGATGACTCCATGCTTGGCGTGTAACCCATTTTTGTGGATATAAACTCACTCTTTATAGGCTCCGCACACTATCGTCCAGGTACCCACATTTCTTTTAGCACATTACATGGTCTATCAATAGTTGCAAGTGCTTTTGGGATAGCAAAATTCCCCACTTTCTTACTACATATTTTGGGAATCCATTCCCACCTTAATCTTCTATCCAAGTGTTGATGTCTATGGGGCAGAAAGTGGTGCACATCTTTCTTTTGTATCTAGATACATTTTTTCCTTAGTTGTTTGGATTGCATATGATTGTAGGAGTACTCATTGTTGCTGAAGGACCAGTGCCTTTTCTATTGATGGTTCCGTGTTGACATTCTCTTGGGTAGCCATTTGATTGAGTGATTCACTTTGAAGTCCTCTTTGATCTTTATTGTTGAACAAATCCTGACCGTAGAGTCTTCATGTGTCTTGATATTGTTGGCTCTCCCTTTTCAATTCTATCAACTGTGTAGATCTTTGATATGAGCCGGTGTCAATTGCTAGCACTTGTTTGAGTTTATTAAGGTCCACTTTTAAGTCATGTATCTCATTGTTTTGCTCTGTAGGGCATGAAGTAAGTTTGTTCTTTTTATTCTACTCTTCTTGTAGTTGTTGCCTGATCTGTATCAACTATTGTTGCCAAGTATTCTAACATGCTCTTGGAAAATATTCTTGAGTTGTTGCAGATCTTGTGGTGGGCAATATTCCCTCTTGTACTCCCCTATTGAATGTGTCAAGAATAGGTCTTCAAGGGTTTTGATAAGAGAGTGGATCCGACTGTTGTACCTTTGTAGTTGTCTTTGGGAAATCCTCTGGTGCATGGCATCTTTGCCCTTACTTTAGGGCCCTTTTTCTTGGTCATTTGAAGGACAAATTGGACCTTGTTAAAGCCCACCTTTCCCACTCTGAAAGAGCATGTTTTGCAAAAAAATATCACTACTTTTGGCCTAATTTTTTACATCATTTCGAAGTCCAATCATTGCTCCATTTTGAGGCACATTTCAACATAAAAATGATTATAACGTTGCCAAAATGTACCAGAATTGCTTGCAATCTTCACTAACATGATTAGCCATTCACAAACAGTATATCTACAAAAATTATGAGGACTATTAGGCAACCCTTAGACAACTTTGTCAAAGTATTGCTCAAAGGGCAACACATCATTCGAAAATTGACATTGTTCATAAAGGACACCATTTATTGGTTAAATTCAACACCCCACAATGGAACCCATATGGGACCAACTTGTAGAGGACAACCCCCAATACCTCAACATGTATACCAATAATACAATGGATAAATTGGAGTCAATCCCACAAGAACTTGACATGCAACATTATCCAATTCATGCATCCTTATGTTCTCAGGCAAAGGTAATCTTGAAGAATTCCTTCCTTTATTTGAGAAAAAATGGTAAGGGGTACTTCAAGGCATGCAAAAGATTAATTAAACTTTTTCCCACAAGCTCTTATTAGAGAACCATATGATTGGTACCAAATTGAATGTGGAAATACAAAGCTTATGGCCCATGCTACGACAATATTTTATGCTACAATTTGTAGTCAATCACTGATAGAGCAATGTTGGATCTCAATCAGGATGCATCATCCACAAATTTGGGCAATCATGAAAGATCAAATAACATGATTCAGAAAGTGAAGTTGCCAAGGGTAGTTCAAAAAATAGGGATATTGTGACAAATAATTTCAATAACCTAAAAAGCACTATCATAGAGAGAAAGCTGTCACTAACGTATGTCGCAATGATGATTGAAGAACCAATTGAAAGGGGTTGGAAAATTATTGAAGCAAAATTAGAAAGACGGGTTTCCAAATTGTATGGTGACACAAGTGAAGTCACCTCTAATCCACCAATGCACGTATTGCAAATCCTATAGAATCATCAAATGCACTAGACCCTAATGAGGGTCATTTGGCAAAGGTTTTAAGAGGAATCCCTATCACTAACATGTGCACAATGGAAAGTCAACTAACAAGCAAAAAGAAAAAGAAGAAGAAAGGAGCTAAGAAAGGCAATGTGAATGTGCAATCAACTGAGGACCCAGAACTAACCCTCACAAAAGTAGATTACACAAAGGGGAAGAAATCCAAAGTTTTACACCAAATTGTTGTAACACATGTCTCTTGGGTGATGAAAACCCAAAATGTGGCATTCAAGAAGATCTCGATCACCAAGGCTCTTCACATGCAATGAAAAGGATGTACACAGCATCCTGTGTGTGATAAATCTCAAATATTGGTGCCAACCATGGATTAAATTATGTTTTACAGCTATTTTTATTTAAAGAAAAGTATTTCTTGTGAAGAGATTACAAGAGAATCACATTTAGTCAGTGATGTTTAGCAATTCTCACACAAGTTCTTATTAGTCATTTTTTATATTTCAAATATTCGATTTTTGTAGTTCTTCCACCAAATTAATCATTTATATTGGTTAAGATTCCTTTTAAATTCTATTTTATCAACATCTTTCCATTCCAACTGCCATTGCATTGTACTACAAAACAATTTCAACCTTAAAATGGATTGAAATCTCATTATTTTCTCACATGATTGTAATTGATCGCTCCTTTTTATTGGAATTTTTATATTGAATCTTTCAAAATGTTTAACTTGAAAGAAACCTTACTTGGAAGCTCATTGGAATTCATATCTTTCATTTGAATTTATATTTTAGCATTTGTGAGAGGGTTGTTACCAAATCAGTTTAGTGATCGAAACCATCATATATAATCCGATAAAATTTAAAGTTGAGGCTATTGATTATGAAAAGCTTAATTTAATGCGTATGTTTTTCCCCAATGTGATGAGGCATATTTTATAGCACATATCAAGAGGTCATTACTTTAAAACACAAATTTATTGCAACTAGCTCTACTTTAAATAATGAGGAGGCTTTGAAGCATTTTATGGACTATATCATTTTATTGAATATCAGAAAGACATTGAGATTTTAACTTTTATTTTCTCAAAAGATTTAAAATCACATATTAATGCAGCAAGCTTTTAAAGATTACTATTGTTTGACAAATGCATCACTTCATTTGGATGCTTACATTTTGTAAGATCTTCTCAAAAGGAACTTGGAAAAGATATAAAAAACCTTTTTTATAAAGTCAGAATCGACTCCAATTGTATATGCTAATTTACATTCTTGTAATATGATTGCTTTTGTTTGTGGAAGGTGACAAAAGTCAAAAATTTGATGTTAAAGGAAAGAAAGTTGTTGTCATGAAAAATCTCCAAAAGTGCAACTAGTACAAGTCCTACTTTGATAAACAGTGTAGCATCCATGTCAGCTTGTTCACAAAATCTCTACACTAAAGAGGAACCTATGTGTTACCTTATTAAGGAAAAACCTAAATTTTATTCCAATGGCAGAACAATCTCCTTCTAATAGCCCTCTGACTAGTGTAGAGCCTTTTGAAGAGGAGAATAGTCTTGTGAAGCCCTAATTCCACTCTCCAAACCTAGTCTCCTCCAATTCGATGTACACTTTTGCTTCTTCCTTCATCAAGATCATTGCAAGAGTATCCACCATTCTCTCCCTTGCCCCATTGTCCTACTACACATCCTACATTGTGTGCTCGATTGCCCATGAGTCCCTCACAAGAAGCAATTAGATATTTTGCTGACATTTTTGGCATCCCAAGAAGCTTCATTATCTTAGGTGTGCAAAGACTTAGGTGTTGAAGATCCTATTGTGATGCCTTTTGTCCCAAAATCTCAAAATGCAAGTTGTAAGCGCATTACTTGTCCAACAACCCTCTTTCTTTGCTATAGTTTGTTGGAGGTGGCAAACATCACATGTCTTGGAAACACATGGACATGGCCTTGGCAACACATGGACATTGCATGGCACTTTAGGGTAGTTGTTGAGGGAACCAAAGACGTCCGAGATTCCTCCTCAATTGTTGAAGCTTCTGCCCATCTCTTGCATGTAATACATGGTGCCAAGTTCTCTTGGATTATCTTGACTGATGGCGAGATTCTTTGAGAGCCTAGCTCACCCTTGAGCTCAACATACTACAGGCAGTTTGTAATTCTCTACAAATAGATTGGCGCTATAAAGAAGTCATCTATCGAAGTATCTAGCGGTCGTGGTGCTTGTCTACTGCATTATTATCATTTAATCCTTTTCCCGATCCTCCAACAAGCTCCATAGAGTTGAGGAGGATCGCGTATGATAGTTTTCATTAGTGCATGCTACGCAATTGCATGAATAATAAATCTTGGGTATTTCAATTTACTTTCTTTTGGGTTCTTTGCTCGTCATGGAATACTATTAGATTTTTATTGCATGTGTGATTTTACAGCTGGTACCAGAGTAGTGATCAAAGGAATGGAGGTGAAAGGAGATTCAACCAAACTTGTGATATTCACTGGTACGAACTTCCTAGTTTTGTGACTGTATTTCATAGAAAAAAGATTACGGGGAGTAGTTTCAGGTAATGAAAAGAAAGAATAAAGCAGCCCAAGACTCGTTAGACAAAGTGACAAAAGATTACAGGAAGTAGTTTTAGGTAATGAAAAGAAAGAATAAAGTAGCCCAAGACTCATTAAACAAAGTGGCACAATGGGAAAGTAAGAACGAAGGGCCTTGGGTATACTTGGTCAGGCTCTTGGAGGTAAGTACAATCATCCTATAGATTTTACAAAAACTATCCGAGAGAATTAGCTAGCAATGGAGATGCTCTTTGGTGCTCGCATAAAGAATTCGAAGGTCCTTCTAAAACAAGATTTCTTCAACTTGCAAATGTCCGAGACTGCTACTCTTAGTTAACGTCTCAACCATATATGTGCCATTCAATGAAATAGCATTGCAAGTGGAGGATGATGACTCAAATGCTATATTACTCTCTAATCTCCCCCCAGTCAATAGATGAGGAGGATTACCTACGATAGGTTTTAGTTAATGCATGCTATAGTTTATAGATAGGTCCAGTTGCATGAATAATGAAGCTTGGGTATTTCACTTTACTTTCTTCTCAGTTCTTTGCTCGTCATCAAATATTGTTATAGATTTATGTGTGATTTTACATAGTTTCTCCCTAATCAAATCCCTTCCATCCAAACTCATGTCCGTCGAGCAATCCCAATTCTTGATCCCAAGCCATAAGCCCTTGTAGGAATGTAGAAAGCACATAATAAAAAAGTAGAAAGAGGGAGGAAGGGCTAACCTAGAAATGTTGTAGGTGACCAAAGCTGCAGTGGAGGGTGACCAGAACAAAGAGCTTCCTCTTGTTGAAAGTATGCAAGATCGCCAAAGTGCATGATGGCTAGAGCTACAGTGGGGTGCGACTAAAGCTTCACTCATTAAAAGATTGAACTGTGGTTGAGAACTTGAACTCATTAAAAGATTGAACTGTGGTTGAGAACTTGAATGACAAAGAGCTTCATTCCTTTAGGGTACATCGGTGAGTATGTCTCCAAGATGTTAAAAAGATGAAAATTCATATTAATTAGTTGTGGGGAAAAGAAGAGGGGTGAAAAGGAAGATGGCAAGGCCATGATTGAATTAAAGGGATAAAGGAGGAAGGGAAGGAGTTTCAATTAAAGAATAATGGTAGGAGGGGGCATTGAAGAAGGAGCCACTATGAGGTGACATTGGGAGGGGCGGAGGGACCACTTATGAAAGTGGAAGAGACATGGAGGGACCATTTATAATACGGATAACTTGACTTGTCGACGATGGGCTAAAGACCTACTCCGCTGGGTCTCAACATGGGATCTCAAAAGAAACCTTGCTAATTTAAAAATGGTATGCAAAGTTGTGTTGCCACATGCTTTCAAGATGGCAACAAAGGTAAAGATAGTTGGCGAAAGACCTTGCTCCTGCATTCGCACATAAAAGCCAAAGGCTTCCTCGCTTTCTTCTTGTTTAGCATACCCCAAGGTCATTGTACACCATGTAAACACATTAAAGACATGCAATGCTCCCACATTTTGTGTACATGTCCACCAAAGTGGTTCCCATAGATAAATCAAACTGAAAGCCAATCTTTAAAACTTTAGAGTTGTTTCCTAAACTTCCTTTAATCTTGTTGCCCCTCTTTCATCATGCAAGGCTATACTATTGGATGCCCTACCATGACATCCAAGCATACAAATCCAAATCCAACACATCCTCGTCTTGCTTGTTACAACCCATAATCATGCTAGACCAAGAAGACACATTGAAATAGACCAAGATGGCAGATAGGTGTCTAATGGGAGTTGTCCAAACGTTCAATTCTTGTGAATGCTTCTCAGCTTGACCTAAGGCTACACATGTAGCAAAAATACCAAGACTCTATGGAAAGCATGTAGTCAGTTGCAATGCCACTACCAAAGTGTGGCCTGAATGACCGCTATGCCTCAATTCAACTTCCAAAAATATCAATTGTAGAAAACCTCCTTCTATTACCACCTGTATGAGCACTTGCTTGTATGCATGCTTTGCATAGCTATAAGTTGTGCAAGATGCGAGATGAATGTGCTCATTCAATGAGGATTCTACCCTTGGCCACACATGGACGCAGCCCTTGTGAACCTTTTCTAGGATCTTAAATTTGAAGGAAGGGAGAATGTAAATATTATATATATACGTATAAATGTAAATATGATTATAAAGTAAAATATATAAACATAAATTTATTTAAAAACATATAAAAATATATAAAAGAAAAATAAAAATAAATATATAATCTCTCTCTCTCTCTCTCTCTCTCTCCCCCCCCCTCTCCCTCTCCCCCCCTCCCCACCGCCCCTTCTCTCTCTCTCTCTATATATATATATATATTCCTCTTTCTCTCTCCTCTCTCTCTCTCTATATATATATTCTGTCTCTCTCTCTCTCTCTTTGCAATTGTTAAGCTACCATTCTTCCAGTTCGCCTCATCACCACGTCATCTAGACTTGTGCCATGTCAGGTTTCACACGCATGGTTCATTGGCCACATCATGTGGGGTTGCAACATAAGGTCTCACGTGCGCATCGTCTCTCATGAACTGCCACTCATTTGCCAATTTGTTACTGTGTGCTTAACTCTGCTCTACTGCACCTAGTCTCATGCCATGTCACCATACTTTTGCCATGTTCTCACGTAGACTGCGACTCTCTGCTCTATCTTTCTATTATACCTCGATCGTCGTTTTGCATGCTAATGTGGCCATTCGTGCCAATGGCCATGTGGCCTCGGTGGCTGATTTAGCATCCCATGTCATGAACCTCGCATTTACTCCCATGAGTCAGAGTCTCAGAGCTGTCGAGTCTTGCCATGTGGCCTCTTCCAGCTTGCCATACAATTGACCAGCTCACCCTACATTGTGCCATGTCATCTGCCCGCACACCAAGATCACCACAGTCTGTCTCCTCCACGTGGTGTTCTCTCCTCTCCACATCGCCCTACTCGCTTATAATATGTGCGTGAGTGTGTCCCCGTTTGCCTAATTCATAACCCCTTTCCTCCATCAAAATCAACCTCATCCCCCTCCTCTGTGTTTGAGTGTGTTTGTGTGTGTGTGTGTGTTCCTTGTGGGGGGGGAGAGACTGCAAGGAGAGGGAACCACATTCTAGGCACCACATGCCACCTCACAAATAAGAGTATTAAGTTATAGGTACTAACAAAAGACTGCGAATCCCACCGTTCAATGAAAGAGAAAGTTGGATGGCTCTAACTATCCACTCTGGAAGTTCAAGATGAAGACCATCCTAAGTGCATACGAGCTTTGGGACACTACTATTGGAGTGGACGTGAGGCTGGTTGCGAGACCAGATCCAGCCAATGCAAGGACAACAGATAGTACCAACTGCGGATCAGATTCTCGCATGGACAAGAAGAAATGCAGATGCATTGTGTTCTATTGTCTGCAGTGTTAGTGATTCCATCATGGTGTTAATTCAACATGTCATCACAGCGGAGGAGGCATGGACGGTCTTGAAAAATCAGTACGAGACCACGAATTAGATGCGGATTCAGAATCTAGAGACTCAACTCACGAACGAGAAGTTGTATGAGTCTCAAGCGGCAAAGAAGTTCATCACCAGGGTAAAGAATCTGTGCGATCAGATGACTGCGATTGGCATCACCATCACCAGCGAGAATCTAGCACAAAGGTGCATACGGACTCTCCCACCAAAGTACGACGATCTTGTTACGGCGCTGAATACGCAGAACAGAAATCCGCCCAACTTTGAGGATTTCAGTGCGATGCTTCTAGAAAAGAAGATGCATCAAAAGACAAGGACTGGAGAAGATTCGGCTTTCTGGACCGGATTAAAGAAAGATAAGGGTAAGGACTCTGGTAACCCATCTTCTTCTGATGATAAAAAGAGAGCTTCTATTGCAACAAGGCAGGGCACAAGCAGAATGAGTGCCAAAAGAAGATTGTAGATAAGAAGAACGGAGTAAAGAAAGAGTCCAGCAACAACACGCAGGCAATACCAGTAAAGCTGTTTGTCGCAATTGAGTAGATTTGCACGGAGGCAGTTCATGTACTTGCAGATGAACCGTGGATCATTGACAGTGGTGCATTGCACCACATGAGCAGTCGGAAGGATTGGTATACCTCTCTACAGCCGGTAGGGAATGACACCCTAGGAGCAGTCGGCAATGATGCAAAATGTCCAGCAAAAGAAAAAGGTACGATTGCTCTCAAGTCAGATGGAGTTATAAAACAGTTGTCCGATGTTCTTTATTTGCCAGATATCAAGAGGAACTTGTTGTCCGTTTCTGTGATCATGGATCGGGACCTCAAAGTTCAATTCGATAAGAATGATGCACAGATCCTAGATCTTCAACGAAAGGTCATTGGTAAAGGTACACGGCGCAACAACATCTACGAACTCTTAGCTTTCAGTGCTCGAGCCGATGTGAAGAATACTAAGCAGTGGCATGAGAGGTTTGGTCATCTAAACCTTAGTTCTTTGAAGGAGATGCATAAAAGTGGAATGATTGCAGACCTACCAGAAATTTCAGATCTACCCAATGTATGTGAAGCTTGCATGATGGGCAAGCAGTATCGGCATCTCTTTCCTAAAGAGGCCAGTAGCACAAAGGCTCCTCTGGAGCTCGTTCACACGGACCTCTGCGGAAAGATGGAGATGGAAGCTTTGGGTGGTTCTTACTACTTCATGACGCTGATCGATGACTACAGTAGAAGGATACCGATATATACTTCATGAAGACTAAAGACGAGGCTTTTAGTAGGTTCGAGGAATGGCATGTAATGGTTGAGAAAGAAACGGGGAGAAAGGTGAAGAAGTTGAGATCAGACAGAGGTGGAGAGTTCACATCAACTGAATTCGAAAGTTACTACAAAAGTCACAGAATCAAGAGGCAGAAACCCCCGCCACATACATCACAGCAAAATGGAGTAGCAGAACGCAAGATCGCATTATCTGCAAAATGGGCCGGAGTATGATGAAAGGAAAAGATTTGCCAAAGACTTTCTGGGTTGAAGCATGTAACACTGCAGTTTACATCCTGAATCGTAGCTACACGAAGGCTGTGAATAAGATGACTTCACTACAAGCCTTTTTTGGTAAAAAACCTTCAGCTGCACATTTCAGAGTTTTTGGATGTGATTGTTTTATGCATGTCCCTGATGCTACTAGGACCAAATGGGAACCGAAGAGCCGGAAGTGTATTTTCTTAGGCTACAGTGAAGAGACGAAGGGTTGCCGTCTCTATAACCCTGTTACCATGAAGGTAATTGTAAGTCGCGATGTGGCCTTCTCATAATAGCCGCATCAATTGGAGAAGGATGCTTCCTTCCCAAACAACCAGGACCAAGATATCCATCCAGTACTGCCTCCAATAGCAGACCGAACTCCCCCAACGATGCTTGGGAGGATTCAAGATAAAGAAGATGAAGAAGAGCCTGTAGAACCACAACGACAACGGCCATTCCTGAAGTGGGTAAAGCAGCTTTTGGACGGCAAAGAACCTCTAACCATTGAGGAGGAACCATACGAACACCGCCGGTCCAAGAGATTAGAGGAGCAAAGGACGCAGGAACACTTGGTCAACTATGCTTTGAGGACAGAAGTGATCCGTGCTGATGAACCCAAGTGTCTTGAAGAGGCACATGGCAATGATAGGTGGATGGAGGCTATGCAGTCGGAGTATGGCTCCATAATGAAGAATAACACTTGGGACCTTGTGGATCGATCACCAAAACGCAAGGTAATCGGAACCAAGTGGGTGTACAAGATCAAGTACAAGTCTGACGGCACGTTGGATAAGTACAAGGCTCGGCTCGTGGTAAAACGATTTGCACAGGTACATGGTTTTGATTATCAAGATACTTTTGCTCCCACAGCTCGACTAACCACAATTTGCAGTGTTTTGGCTTTAGCTGCCCAGGGAAGTTGGCCCGTGTTTCAGATGGATGTGAAATCCACCTTTCTGAATGAAGATCTCAAGGAGGAGGTATACGTGGAATAACCACAAGGTTTTGAGATCCCCGATTCAGAAGGTAAAGTCTGCAAACTGAAGAAGGCACTTTACGAACTGAAACAGGTCCCACGAGCGTGGTACCAACGAATTGATGCCTACTTTCTGCAAAACGAGTTCAGGAGGAGCCCATCAGATGCAAATTTGTATATCTTCAAAGGAGGAGGCAGGTGTATGATCGTGGTTCTTTATGTGGATGACCTTGTCATAACAGGAAACCATGAAGAGAAGATCTCGCAGACGAAGCATTTGCTAGGAAGAGAGTTTGAAATGACAGATCTCGGACTGATGCATTTTTGTTTGGGGATTGAAATTTGGCAGGAGCCAAAACAGATCTTCATTTCACAGCTGAAGTATGCTGGAGAGATACTGAAAGCATTTGGCATGGCTGAGTGCAAGACAGTTGGTACCCCTATGGAGATTGACGCGAAGCTCTCAAACGAGGATTCATCACCACTGGTGGACGAAGCAAAATACAGAAGGCTTGTGGACAGCTTGATTTTCCTGTGCAACACACGACCGGACATCAATTTTGTAACTGGTGTACTAAGCAGGTTTTCCAATAAGCCCCGAGAGAACCATTGGAGGACAGGGATGCGGGTGCTGAAATACATCAAAGGCATACTTGATTATGGCATCACCTATGCCAAGGGCAACATCTTGACCGGATTCTGTGACTCGGATTGGGCAGGAGACGTGGACAACAGAAGATCAGTGACAGGATACTGTTTCTCACTTGGATCTGAAGTTGTGTCATGGGTCAGCAAGAAGCAACCCACAGTTGCTCTTTCTTCTACCGAGGCCGAGTATAAATCTGCATGCTTTGCTTCTTGCGAGGCAGTGTGGTTGAGGAGGATTTTGGGGAACATGGGTGCAGTGCAAAACAAGCCTACGTAGTTATCATGTGACAATCAGAGTTGCATGGCGATTACAAAGAACCCGGTGTTCCACGCTTGCACAAAACACATTGAGATTCAATATCACTTTGTACGCGAGCTCATCATGGATGGAGAGGTCGACTTGGTGTATTGTTCGACTACAGAGAATGCTGCGGACATCTTCACAAAGGCTCTAGGAAGAGACTTGTTAGAGAGGCATCTTCATCGACTTGGCATTGAGCCGAAAAAGTAAGTTCACTTGTGGGTGAACATTGAGGGGGGGTGTTAGATATCAATGCTCCACTCTCATGTAACTACGCGGGAACCAACTAACTCTACTTGTAAGCCCCCCATATGAGGAGAAGGCATTTGAGTAGCTCGGTTATCCGGTAGGTCCTAGTTTGGATACCAGATGGAGGCCATGTGTGGCCTGATGGCTGGATGGCTTCAGATAGAGTTGGCACACCGCCAACTAGGCTACATGCAAGTGCGGGAAGGCATCCCTTGACTGACCGCACTGAGGGTCGACGGAGCAATTCTCGAGGCAGCCCACTCTCGAGTTGCGGGGCCCATTTAGAGCCTCAGATGATCTCGGATGGCTCTGGGCCGAACGGATACCGTAGGTTAGTTGCTCTATTTTGCGCACCAATTCTATCGTATGGTCGGTGGCATATTTTGAGACCGACTCCCAGTCGACCATTTTGGGCGGACTGGGTCGGTCACCCAATTGAGCCTAACCGGCTACGACTGGTGGTGGCTATATAAGAGCAAGCTCGTGAAGCCCATTTCATCACTGGCTATAGCAACCTTGATTCCTTAGCATCCAACCTCCGTCTTCTACTGTTTCAAGCACGCCATCGAAGCTTCTTTCACAGGAGTGCACAGTTGGGAGACAGTGCCATCTATTGTATCAATTCTATAGTAATCAAATTTTTGATTCTCTATACTATCTCGTTTTCTCTCTTGCATACGAGATCCTGTTATCTGCTGAGCACAGACGTTGTATTATTTTCTTATAATTATGTCATTCAACAATTATGATAAAAAGAGACCATAACAAAGCTCTACAATGGAAAGTTGGTTTGGATGCTAACCGATATTTTTGCGATCGTAGAAAGTACTAAGGGATGTTGGATACGACCTTGTTCGATGGATAGTGCTATTTTGGAGATGAAAGAAGCGTGAAGAATCTCTAAAGCATGTGTTTAAACCGAGCATACTCCAAGTAAAATGGTGGGAAAGGATGTTTCAACTTCACGGTTATGAAATGTTTGATTCTCACTAAGTAAAGCATGATTCTACAATTGCTTCACGCCCAGCGTATGAACAAATTAACTTACAAATGCAACATTAATTACTTCTTTAACAATCACAAAAACATAAAACTTCTCATGTTTTCCAATCCTAGTTCATTTAAGAGCAGAACAATATCTTCAAGTCGATTCTCTTTGACTTTGCCCTATCGGTTATTGTGAAAAAACTATCTTGCTCTCGTTCTAAGATCCACAGTCATCCAAGTAGATCGCCATTTGATCTCTACAATGAGGATAGACAGACAATGTTGTGCATGATGGACATGATGAGGAAGACCTATGGCCATATGTGTTCAAAGCCTCCAACGCGCTCTACTAATTCTAATTTCGAGGCATCGAGGATCCCCATTAATTTTTACTCAGGACGTATCAGAAGGGTGCGATTTGGTCGGGCAGTGAATAGTTGTTGGCAATTCTTTGCGAGCAACTCATGCTCTTTCTATTTTTCTATTAATTCCTTCACTTTTACTAACAATAGAGAAATGGAGGCATTGATCAGCTCCAACACCGCTTGTGCATCTCGTAGTTTCAGAGATTGTGGGCTGTGGTAGTTCACAGGTCTGCGAAGGAGTCACTGGTGGATATGGTGACAGATTCCAAAGATAGGTCTATCATGTCTACAAATCTCATGAGATGACATGCAGTGCAACGCTGGAGTTTTTCTGCACCTTTTTGACATGTCTAACGTATTGTTGTGTGCCATCCCATACCGCGAGAGCCATATACTGCTACGCTTCTACCTCATCTAGTATCGGCTCCTCCAAAACATCAGTCATCGCCAAACCAAAATCTGGGGCAACGTTCTTGACTTCCTAGATATATAAATTGGAATAGCGAATATTGAAAGAAGAGTAGCAGTAGAGGGTTTCAAGTTGCTTGTTGTGCGAGCCACCCGACACTCGTTCCTTGAAGAGGGCATCCAGATGATGATGAGGGCATGCCATTGTATTCTCGGGCTATCTTTTGCTATTCTCGTTGGCTATTTGTTGATGTTCTCTAAGTTCTCCTTGCATTTCGTAGATCAGGTCCAGCTACACCTTGTGCGGACATAGCTTAGGAAATCTCCTCCCACAGTAGAACTTTTGAACCAGGCTTGTCAAACTCTTAATCCAATGTAGTACGTAGTTTGATTAAAGGCAGAATTTCAGGTAAAGGCCATCTTTTACTATGTGGATCGTAAAATTTGTTGTCAAACTTAAAGTCGTCATGTGCCTTAGCCGACTGAATGACTGTGGGAGGCGCTGGCTACGAAGGTGCTACCTGCGAAAGTTGCAAAATCTGTCCTGTGTTCTTATAAAGAAATGTAATAAGAGTTGTCTCTGGAGGCTGAAGCCTCAGCGTGTATTCTTGATTTAATCTCGCCATTTCTTCCCTCTACTCTTATCATTCTATCTTGGTCCCTTTCTTCTACCACTTCCAAGAACTTTTCCTACATCTGGCCCTACTTATCAAGCAGATTCTTCAAGGCAATCTATTCTAGACTGCTTGATGGTTGTGGAATCGGGTGCTTCTTTTTTCTTGCGCTTTGATTGGTGCTCCTCTTTGTTAGCATGGGAAGGTGAGCACAACTTAATCATATGTTGAAAGTGAGTTCAATTTAGGTCATACAACCACTAAACAGCAAGCATTTCCTTCTCTATGGTGACACCATCCTCACTCGTAACTCCAACAAACATCTATCTTTGATAATATGTAGTACTTGAGAACGGCAATGGCAGTTTGGTTGAGTGGGTGTCATTGCTACTGACCGAGTCTCAAGCTGTAGAAGCGTGACCGAGTCTCAAACTGAAGAAGCATACCACCCTATCTCATGAAAGAAACAGCCAAGGAGCCTTAAGTTGCACAGCATGTTGAGTTGACTGCATTCTTGGAACTGGGCCATTGGCGCTGGGAATATTCTCCACACCATGCATCGTGTCTAAGAGGAGCATTTGAAGGAATGGGAAGGAAGAAGCGATAAGGCAATGGTTCACAGCAAGGGCGGAGGTCGAGGTGACAGATGGAGTGAGGCCAAGGATGAGGAACGTACGTTGGTATTCAGAAAGGAGTGTTGGGCAAGCTTGAAGGTACAACGGTTTAGGCGCCAGATTCAAAATTTAAATTCCAGCTACCCTTTCTCCCCACTCTCCATGTGGCAACTCAAATCCACACGACACGTGGCAACCTCTTGCCTCCCACTCTTTGTCAATGACTGGGGTCACGGAAGATCAATCCCAGCCGCTGGATTGAAATCTCTTCATAATGGGAATGTGTGCCCCTTGTACTGGCTAGTTGGAATCTGTGCATGATCGACTACATCAGGTAAAACCCCACGTGCCATCTCTGATCCAACGATCTGCAAGAAGCACCTCTCTAAAACCTTTGGGGTTCAGTGTTCAAGCTCACTATTGTGTTCGTGCGATTGATCTCCATTGCGTCCATGCTCTCTTACACTATCGTGTTCTAGCATGCCCTTACCCTTGCACTCTCTACCCTCCTCCTCCCTCCTCCTCCTCCTCCTACACTCTCCTCCCTCTTCCTCCTCCTTCCTTGTCCCTTCTCCTCAACCCTTACCCTTAGAATCTGTGAAGAAGACTAGCTCTCCATTCCTCAACCTTGAACGCCTCCTAAACCCTGTAACCCCCTTTGAACCATGGAATTCCTAGTTAGTTCTCTCAACCCTGTCCCTCTTCGAACCCTGAAATCCCCATCTAAACCCTTAAACTCCCGTGGAGGCGAGAGCCTCCATCAATCGTTATAATCAAGCCCTCTCTCTCATTCACGCGTGCATGAGATCTCCTTTCCATGCTTTAACCTACACCTCTCACCGGAACACGACCCAAGGACCTGTGCTACACTTGTGAATACCTACGCTACAATGAGCAATGACACGACTATAGGTGACCAATACCCTCGGAACTTGAAATTGGGTAAAACAGAGACAACATTTGGCACCGTTGCTGGGAGGTTAGCGCCTAAAGTGAAAGTGGAGCACGTGCTTGCATGTGTGAAAAAAGAACCCCCTATGAAAAACCATTCAAGATACATCCCTTAAGGCAAAGGAGTGAAAAAATGCTTCCAAATGATGCAAAAGGATAATGTTAACATACAAAATCACATTAATACACTAAATACCCAAAATTAACCCTTAATCCCTCCACATCCTATAAAAGCAACACCAACCCCCCTCACTTTCCCCAAACTTTTGCTAGCCACTTCCTTCTCCAAATTTCATTAAGCCTTCATAATTTTCGTCTTTCTCTATTTTCCGTCCACCATTTCCACCGCCACCACCACCACTTTTTCAGTCAATCCCCCCTCCACCACCACTTTTTCCGTCACTCCCCCCTTCCATCTCCATCTCCATCTCCACCTCCCATTATCTTCCTCCCCACCACCTCCACTTTTTTCATCCATCCCCCACTCAAGGTAACTATGCTTTTCCCCTCCATCATCTCTCTACCTCTCTCTACACCCCATCTCCCCTTTTTCTCCTCTACCTCACATTTACTTCCCTCTCCCCACCCCCCTTCTCCACCATCTCTCTACACCCCATCTCCCCTTTTCCCCCTCCCTCTCCATCTCCCATCTCCACCACCCCTCGTCTCCTCCACCCTCCATCTCAATTACCGTCCACTCCACCATCTCTCTATCTCTCTCTATCCCCCGCTCCCTCCACTCCACTATCTCTCTATCTCTCTCTATCCCCCACCTCCTCCACCCCCCATCTCCATCACCCTCCACTCCACCATCTCTCTACCTCTCTCTACATCTCATCTCCCCTTTTCCACCTCCACTCCCCTTCTCCACCTCCCCCCCCCCCCCCTCCATCTCCACCCCCCTTCACCACCTACCCCCTCCACCCCTCCCTTTCCCCCCCTCCACCCCCCCTTCACCCCCACCCACCCCATCTCTACCCCTATCCCCCCCTCCACCTCCACCTCCCCCCCCCCCCCCCCTCCACCCCCACCTCCTCCACCCCCCCTTCTCCACCTACCCCCTCCACCCCCCCTTTTTTCCTCTCTTTTCCCCTCCTCTTCTCTTTCTCTCTCCTCTTTCTTCCCCCCGTCTCTCTCATTCTCTCTCCTCTTTCCCCTCTCTTTCTCTCTCTTTCTCTCCTCTTTCTTTCCCCCTCTCTCTTTCTCTCTCCTCTTTTCCCCCTCTCTCTCTCTCTCTCTCTCTCTCTCTCTCTCTAATCTATCTATATAAGGCCCTTAAGGGGCCTTGGGGCTTGGCTACCCTGTGCCAGCCAGGCACGGAGCCACACGCCATGCAATGACGCTCGCATGCGAGTAGCGCAATAGCACCAGAGGCGATGGCACCCACCAACGGCGACGCCCACCTATGCAACGACACACCTGCTTGCGCAATGGCACCACTCGCCAGCCTGACCAAGGGACCTTAGAAAGGCCTTCCATAATTGTTCCCTCCCCCCTCTGAAAAAACCTAAGCCACTGCCCGCCGACGCCCCCGCCCCTCTGAAAAAAAAAAGAAAAAGAAAAAAGAGGGTTAAACTAACCCTAAAAAGTAACCGTAGTTAGGTTAGATTGAACTTAGGTCAAGTTAATTGACCATTGGCTAGGTTAGTTGTCCATAAGTTAAGTAAATTAACCATTGGGTTTGATTAACTTAACTATGGATCAGTTAGTAATTTACTTTACTTAGTTAGACTAACTACAATCAGATTAACTATTATAGTTAGATAACTAGGTTAGGCTAAGGACCAGTTATAGTAACTGAGTCCAAACTAACTACAGTTAGTGCACAAGCTGCTTGGTTCCCAATGGCTCTAACCGATGAGGCTTCGGAATGGTACCTCAACCTTCTTGTTCGGAGAGAGCCACATGGGCACTGCTATCTGACCAATTCAGAAGAAGATTCCAAACAGAAAGGCTGCAAGATGACCCCGCATTACAACTTGGCAAAATAGATATGCGCAAGAAAGAAAAGGTCTGAACATACCTGGGAAGAATGAAAAGATTAATAGCAAAATGTGATCCCCGTCCGGATGACATGTACCTCATAGCATGGTTCATCTCTGGCCTGAAAAAATCCATTCGCAAGGATATGAAAAAAGTCAGCAACTATGCACATTTCAGCGACGCTCATGAAGCTGCAATTTACATTGAGGACGACATGACCGATTTTGACAGTGATAGTAATGGCTATAAATCAAGTCATCGCGATAAGAAATCTTCAAAGAAGGGAAGCACTTCCCACAAAGATCGCACCACCGAAGACAGAGTGGAAGCCATGGCCCTAAGAGTAAAAGAAGAAATGATGCAGGCCATCGAGCAAAAGTTGCATGTCTCTCAGCCACCACAGTACCCACGAAGAGAAAATATTTGTTGCCCACATTGTATGGCCAACCATACAGCCAATGAATGCCCGATCTTGAGAAACAAACTCAACCCACCAGAAAAGGCTCAGCCCCCACGCTTATGGTGCCCCATTTGCAATGCTCTAGGGCATGATGTAAATACTTGCTTCTACAATGAGGGTAGCACAACCCCGGCCCCAATAATACTAATAGCCGCCGCAAATCCCAATATACAGACAATCGGGACAGGCACCTAATGCACAAATGCCACATCTCAACCCACTCCCGGTGAGAACACAAGTGCCTCAACTAATGAGGAATCCTAATCCTCTACAATATCCACGGGCTTCCAATCTTGCTCCAATAGATCCGCTGCAACAACTCCAAGCTGAAGAGCTGAAACCTCACTATGAGTATGAAACAGAATACCCTATGTACTACATGGATGGTGTTGAAGGACTCATCCCGGTTTATATCAAGTAAGACCCACCACATATTGAACACCCATCAAGTGTTTTGGTTGTGGAGAAAACCACTGCATAGCAGAATGCCCACATAAGGGTAACCCCACTTCATTCCAACCTGTGTGCAAGGAATGCAGAGTTGGGCATGCTTGCATGGATTGCCCACTAAGAACAAAGCCTCAGCCAACCATGGAAGTAAAACCTGAAGTACCCCTGGGGATGATAAGTGTGGAAAATCACAGTGTGGCAACACGAAGTGTGGCATCACAGTCGGTCTTGAACATAATAAGACAATAGAAAGAAGCGGCACGGCAAAAACTCCTTTTCGCTCAAAAAGCAAAGAGCCCTCTGGCAAAACAAGCTATGCCAATCCCACAACACCGTGAGACCATGCCTAGCACATCCACGAAAAGTGCCACCCAAGGAGCTAAGGAAGCATACCCCAATGCTGAAACTGAAAAGACGTGCTACTAAGCCTTGAAGCAATGGGTTCAACAAGAATAAGAAAAATTTGAGGCAGATAGAATGGCAGCAATAGCAGCAGAGGTTAGAGCACCGTCAGCACCTAGCATTGACACAATGATTGATCCCAACAACTTCCAAGAGGTAATAGAGCAACATGCAAAACATTCCCAATTGGATGGCACCACACTAGCTGATAAGCTCCCCAGTCACGATGCCAATTGGGACCTTACTAAGAAATTGCCCTAGAATGTGGGAAAGTTTCAAGGGATGGATCGAATCTTCACAATACTTCCCCCCACCTGAAGAAGAGGAAAATATAATTTTGGTAAAATTCGATGCTCGGGATGACATAAAAAATGTAACCATCCCGCTGGAGCATAAAGCCTTTGGTCAATACCCGGCAATAGTGGACGGCGGAGCCGGAGTAAACATTCTAGCAAGAGAGCTATGTCAAGAATGGGGCCTACCTCTAATGCGGAAGGCCACATTTAACATCCGCCTAGTTGACCACACAAAAATGAAGCCATTGGGTATTGTTAACAATGTGTCAACAAAAATTGCTCGAGTAAGATTCGCCACAGCATACCAGATATTGTTGGGAAGACCATGGCTTCGGGAAGCATCGGTACTCCATGATTGGGGCACTGATAGGATCCCTATCCAAAATAGAGAAACCGCTGTCAAGATAAATCTAGGAACAGGGAAAATCAAACCCACTATTCCTAGAAATGTTGAAGACACTTCGTCCACTACAGCCACCAGTCACGCATCCCCTGAACCTACCAATGTACAAAAGCCCATAGAAGGGGATACACAAAGTGACATCAACAATTGGATACAGACGTTGGCTACAATAGATAATTGTAAAACAACACATCTAATGTTGCCAGATGTGGATGCCCAAATGATACAACTAGAAGCACCAATCTGGGATGATGAATCAAAAGTAGTGGAAATGCCAGTCTTCATGACAGGCGTCGAATGGGACAGTGACCCTGAAGAGTCCATAATAGAAGGCTACGAGGCCGAGATAGAGTGGGATATGGAAACAGAAGCTGATAATGCATCCTTGGAAGGCCAAGTATTTGACAATGACTTGGAAATCCTACAGGCACTCGTGGCCATTGAATTCCCCAAGATCGACCCTCCATCACAATCCAAAAGCAACCAGTCTAGAAAAAAGGAGGGTATACAGTGCCACAAGGCCAAGATAGAGCATTTCAATGAATTCCAAAGGCTGCAGACAAGGGCGGTAGAATTGTACTTGACTAAGCCCACAAAAGCACCTGAGTCCCTAAATTTTAAATGGGATCCTGAAGGGCTTGAAGGTCTTTGTATGGCCGAAGAACCACTACTTGGGAGTGTAACTCCTATTGAAAATCCATCACTGGTCTCACAAAGCAAAAAGCTTAGAAAGTTCAAACCTAATGTGAGATGAAGAGTGAAAAGGTGAATAGTAACAAAAAAGAAGAACAAGGGAACATAGGTGAATTAGACCAAACATATTCCACTGGAGCTATCGGCCAAGCAAGCACCTCAAAGTGCCATGAAGGCCTAAGGAAAGTTCCCGATTACATCAAAAACTACACTAGAGGAGAAGCAACAATAGCAATGCCTAGGCCAATCAGGGAATCAGAGCTCAAAGAGACAAAGAATATTGAGGATACCCCAGTTTATGAAGGACCAGCCAAGACAAGGAAATTGAATCTTGCCTTGGATGGTGAAGAAGAAAAGCCTGTGTACATCGGTGAACAACTCACTCTAGAAGAAGAAAATGAATTGAAAGCATTGCTAATGGAATATAGAGATTGCATGGCTTGGTCCTACAGAGAAATGAAAGGGATTTCCCCAAAAGTTGCACTACATACCATACCAATAAGGGAAGGATCCAAACCAAAGGTATGTGGACCTTACAAGACAAATCCCGAGTATGGCACCCATGTCTATGAAGAACTAGAAAAACTACTTGAGGCTGGTTTCATTTATGAGATTGAGCATACCGATTGGGTGTCACCAATCATGATTATTCCTAAGAAAAACAAGAAGCTCAGAACATATGTGAATCTCAAGAATGTTAATGCAACAACAATCAGAGATCATTATCCCCTACCATTGACTGAAACAGTTTTAGAAAGGGTGGCAGGATTTGAAGTGTATAGCTTCTTAGATGGGTTCAGCGTGTACAACCAAGTACAAATTGCACCTCAAGATCAGGCAAAGACGTTTGCCATAGAATGGGGCATTTTTGCATACAGAGTCATGCCATTTGGCTTTTATGCAATGCCCCATCTACTTTTCAAAGGGTAATGTATACCACCTTCAAGGAATTTCTCAACAAGTTCCTACAAGTCTTCCTCGACGACTTACGCGTACACTCATGAAAAAAGAATCACTTGAAATGCCTTGAAGAAGTGCTTAAAAAATGCAAGGAGTATGGAATCTCTTTGAATCCTCTAAAATGCCAATTCTTGGTCACACACGAAGTAGTCTTGGGACACATAGTCTCTCAACATGGGATTGCAACTGACATGGACAAAATAAAGATCATCATGGAACTTCCTCCCCCGCTAAATACCAAGGGAATTCAAGTCTTCATGGGACATGCTGGATACTATAGAAGATTCATACTGAGGTATGCCATGATTGCAAGGCCCCTATACAAGCTCCTAGTCAACTTCATTTGGACAGATGAATGCGAACAAGCATTCGAAACCCTCAAGTGGAGATTGATCATAGCCCCTGTTCTAATGGCACCAAATTGGGACATAGACTTTCATGTACACACTGATGGTTCCAATTATGCAGTAGGGAGTGTGTTATGTCAACCTGGCAAGCACAACAAAGACTACCCAATATACTTTGCAAGCAAACAGCTAAATGATGCGGAGGTGAATTACACCACAACAGAAAGAGAAGCCTTGGCAATGATCTACAGCGTGAAGAAATTTCGACACTATCTATTAGCTACTGACTTTATCTTCTACACAAATCATCAAGCCTTATTATATCTTGTGAATCGGCCATGTACCACAGGCCGGATCACTCGATGGCTTCTACTACTACAAGAATTCAATTTCAAAATCATGGTAAGAAAAGAAGCTCAACATTTCATTGCCGATCACATGTCACGATTGAGGACAGGAGAAGAACCGGAAGGAATAGAAGATGACCTACCAGATGCCGCATTATTTCAAATAGACGCTGTCCCTGATTGGTGTGCAGACATCATTGGGTATTTAATGGCAGGAAGACCACCTCCTGAAATAAAAGCAGTGGATGCTAGGAAACTAATTCTAAAAGCTGCACCCTATCAACTCATTGCAAGACAACTATACAAGATGGGCAAGGACCAGGTTTTAAGGAGATGTGTGATGCCACATGAGATCATGCCAATCCTCAATGAAGCACATGAAGGCATTGCAAGTGGACATTTCCAAGGGGAAGCAACAGCAAGAAAAGTCCTTCTCGCAAGATACTAGTGGCCAACAGTTTGGTCAAATACCTATGAATATGTCAAAAGCTGTGATGTATGCCAACGAACTTCTAAACCACAACGCAGAGACTTCAATCCCCTAACAACAGTCGTTGCACAAAAACCCTTTGAAAAATGGGAGATTGATTTTGTGGGTCCCATCCATCCAGCAGCAAAAGAAACACAGGCATGCTACATCATTGTGGCCATAGATTACTTTACTAAGTGGGCTGAAGCTAAAGCCATCAAAAAGGCAAATGCTAAAAGCCAGCAAGGTTCTTATACGAGAATGTGATCACCCGATTTGGATGTCCCATTGAAATTGTGTCAGATAGAGGCACACATTTTATCAATGAGATCATCCAAGAACTCTTGTCTGGCTTATGGTGATCCATAAAAAGAGCACACCTTACTACCCCCAAGGGAATGGATAAGCCGAATCCACCAACAAAATTCTATGTATTGTTCTCACCAAGGTAGTAGAACCAAAGCGTTCCGATTGGGTAGAGAAACTAAATGCAACCTTATAAACATATAGAACCACACTCAAGGTTAATATAAGAAATACATCTTTTCAATTGGTATACGGCCTTGAAGCTGTGGTCCCACTGGAATTTGTAATACCTAGTCTACGCATAGTAGTACAAGAACGTATGGGAGATCATGCATTGCTGAAAGAAAGACTATCAATTAGAGAAGCATACAAAGACCAGATTAGTTGCCTACCATGCCATGACATCAAAAAACGAAGAAGGAAGGCATGGTTTGATAGAAACCTCAAAGACAAAGACATCAAGGAAGGTAACCTGGTTTTGCTGTATAATACCAAAGTCCATAAGGACAAGCTCAAATTTCTAGGTCAAGGACCCTATAGAGTCAAAAAAATGAATCCTATCGGAGCTGTGCTACTAGAAACACTGGATGGATTCCAGTTCACAACAACAATAAACGAGAGCCGACTGAAGCGCTACTACATCAACATGCAAGCCATCCCCCACGATAATGAAGATTTGGGGGCCCCAAGTCTTCCATAGTTAGGACTAGATTGTTTCACGAGTACTCACTAGCCTATGTACGCCTTTGCACATATAGGTAGTTTCAATTTATTTCAACTTAGGACTTAGAGGTGATGATTGAGTCCTAGCTACCCTATGATTCCCTTAGCAAATTAAGCATATAGGAGGAATGCCTACCTCACTAGTCATGCATAGCGCACCCACACATTTCGGGCACCACGAATAAATTGCACAAATAAAAGCCCCAAGAGATACTTCGCCATCGACAAAGCGACACCATGCCAAACGGCCTAAGCCTCAACCTCAACAGCTCTCCTCAAATCACCAACCTAAAGAAGGACATGGTGCAGAATCACCTACCCAGAGGTCGACCACGGCTAGTGGTTTTGGACAGTGATACTGATGAGCAAATAAATGCAACATGCCAAGAAGAAATGCCACAGAACCAAGGGATACTAGAGGCAGGAGAAATTGAGCCAGAGCAATTAACTATGCAGGATGCAGGTGCATAACACCAGACCAACAAAGAGCTAGCAACAGATGGAACAATACAGCTTGTATGGCAACAAGTCTCAACGTTCACCACGTCACCCAATGCTTACAACTCCTTGCAGTCAAAGGGACTAGGTAGTCTTTTTGAGAAGCTAAAATCCTTCTCACCAACACCTGCTATGATAAAATACATTTGTCAATTCATTACATCATATAAAAGCACGAGAGTTGGAGAAAGATAAGTATCGGACAGTAACATATAAAGAAAAGACCTTACAGATCTACCTCAGTAGATCCACTATGCAGGAGGCTTTCTTATTTCCAGATGCATAAGAAGAATATCCAAAGAAACATTTGGATGCAAGATTCTCTGAAATTCAGGATTTATTCCCACCTAACACAAAGTCACAAAGCGGGGGAATACGCTATGATATGATTTTGGAACCCATATGCAAAGAGGTAGCTAAGTTTTTGACTGACATCTTCAATCATTCAGGAGTGAGAAAAAACTATATGTCAGTAAAAACTCTTACACTCCTTGGTAGAGCAAAACTACAAGATTGGGCTCAACACATGTCCTTGCTGCTAACCAATTATGTATCCATTACCCATAATGGCAAAAGCTACATTGCCCATCTATTGGCCATAATAATTGGGTTTGCAATAGAGCAAGAGAATGACTCTACACCCCTCTCAGCACAAGATATAGAGGACTTTGAAGCATTGATATTATTGCCAGAATGGGAATCAGACCCTCCACCTACTCTCAATGAGGATAGCATGGAAGGGCAACAATCCGAACAGACCCATGCATGTAAACACATGCACAATTGTTGACACGCATGCACACACACATATGTACACACGTATGCACATGCATAGAGACACATGTATAGCAACACCACATGCACACATACATAGAGATGCACTCGCATATGTCCAAATAATGAACACATACACATGTTAAATTCATTTTCCATTTTTGAGTGCTTATCCCCCTTCCTAATCAAATTTCTATTCTTGCTCCCATTGGGTGATGGCTTTACCCTAGACATGATAAATTTCTTGCATCCAATAGCATAGAAAAGTAAGCTTGAAACCCATGGTTACTATTTGAGGCATTCAAAAGTCTACTAAAACCATGATACATAGCACATTAATCTTCCAAGCATTTGAACAAAGGTCTCAATAACTACTCCAAATTCTTGCTTCCTCTATTTCCTAAGTAGCACCGTCGCAGCAGTAACTACTCCAAATCAAGAATCCCACCTTTGAGACCCAATGGAGTGGGTCTCTAGCCTCGTCCTAGATGTCGTAGACGGATGAGGTTACTCGTATGGATAAAATATATTGAAACCATGGACAAACCTACGTCCCATTGCAGCTCTGGAATATACGAAACCATGGACAAACCGACATCTCTCGTGACCGTGTCTTGGAAGGAAAGAGGTGCAGGAGACGCTAGAGACGCAATGTGGGATGATAATGACACACAAAGCTATGGAGGGGTCTAGAGCTGCGATGGGAAAGAGTTAGAGGGCGACAGATGGTGACACGTGGTTCAATGAGAAGGAAGGCTTTCACGATAGTTGGTTGGTTTGGCGGCGGTTGAGATGCAGTGGATTGGGATGAGGTGGTGCTGCAGAAATATGGAAGCCACGACGAGGAGCAGCGTTGTGGTGGTGATGGTGGTGGTGCTTGTTTGGGTGGTGATGGAGGCGGCCGTGCCCGCTCTCGACCTTCTCGACTCTTCCCCACAAACGGACCTAAGGATGCTGCTTCAATTCAAAGCGCGCATCACGCTCGATCCTTCCAAGAAACTCTCTACTTGGTTTAACGTCAATGGCTTCGCCTGCAATTGGTCCGGGGTGACCTGCAACAAAGGCAAACGTGTTTCCGCTCTCAGTCTCCCCAATCTTGGTCTACACGGTAACCTCTCCCCTTCGTTAGGCAGCCTCCCGCACCTCACGTACCTCAACCTTTCATGGAATCAATTCAGCGGTCGAATTCCTGGGGAGATTGGCAATTTATCGCTTCTCAAATACTTGGATTTGAGGAACAACATGTTGAATGGCAGCATTTCACCTGCGGTCTTCAGTGGTCTCCCAATCCTACTCAAGCTCTGCCTTGACGGCAACCAATTGTCCGGCTCGTTTCCAGAAACCATTGGGAAGAGTCAAGAGCTATACTATTTATCCATAAGCAAGAATCGAATATCTGGCAATGTTTCACTTTTAACCATGTCGAAGTTAAAGAATCTGCGGTGGGCTTATTTGAACGAGAATGTCTTGGAAGGTTCCATCCCACCGGAAGCTAAAAACCTTGAAAATATCGAAGTTCTAGATCTACATGGAAACTACCTTTCTGGCAGTCTGCCTAAAGAAATCGGATCCTTAAGACGACTGCAGGTCTTGAATCTTGAGGGTAACGATCTTGGCGGACAACTGCCCTCCGAATTGAGCGGCTGCATCAGGTTGTCAGAGCTGAGGCTGAAAGGCAACGCGTTTTCCGGTGCAATCCCTATGACGATCGGTCTGGTGGACACTCTCACGGTGCTTGATTTGGGTGATAACCATATCAGTCAATCCATTCCCAGCAGTATTGGCAGTTGCACGAGGTTACGCGAACTCAATCTAAGAAACAACTACATTGAAGGCATTATTCCCCCCACAATTGGTGCGCTGCTGAGCTTAGATTTAAGCTTAGACCTCTCCTATAATATTTTGCAGGGAAACATTCCCGCCCAAATTGGAAACCTTAATACACTGTTGCATATGGACCTGTCATTTAACATGCTGTTAGGTGAAGTCCCCTCCAGCTTTGGTAATTGTGAGGGATTACGGTGGCTTGATTTGTCCAACAACAATCTAAGCGGCGCCCTTCCCTCTAGCTTCGGTAACTTGGACAGACTTGGTTACCTTGATGTCTCTAATAATAATCTGAGTGGTGCGATACCCACTGAATTGGGTCAACTTTCAAGTCTTCGAGCGCTAGATCTATCTGTGAATAGATTATCAGGCGAGATCCCCTCAGAATTTGCAAGCTTGAATCTCTCACAGTTTAACGTTTCCTACAACATGTTGGTCGGATCTTTACCAAATACATCAGCATTCCTGAAGTTCCCTCGATCAGCTTTTCAAAACAACACGGGCTTTTGTGGCTGGATTACAGGCAGTGCATGTTCAGGAGGATCAGGTGCTATTGCGCCAGTCCAGGGGGGAGTGAATGGTGGGCTACTTGCAGTTGGTTGTCTCGTTATTGCTATCTTGCTTTTCATTGGCCTAAGCTCTTTGGCTTACATAATCAAACATCCGGGATTTGAGCCTCGTTCAGCCCCTCTAGGGGAGAAAATAGTTAGAGTTCGAGAATACACGAAAGATGATCTAAGTTTTGCTACAGAAGGCTTTAGTCACGTTAATTTCATTGGCATGGGAACTAGTTTCAAAGTTTTCAAAGGGAATATTGATGGAATGGTAGTTGCTGTGAAACAGTTAAAACAGGAATTGTTTCATACCTTTTGCAGAAAATTTACTACAGAATGGGAGACTTTGTCAAAGTTGCAGCATCCCAACCTGCTAACGGTACTAGGATTGTGCTCGAACCCTGATCTTCTGGCGGTGGTACTGCCATTCATGCAAAATGGGAGCCTGGAGAAGCAACTTCACCGATTGGATGTGGCCTGCGAATTAGATTGGGACATACGGCTTCATATCGCATTGGGTGTGGCAGATGGGTTAGCTTATCTACATCAAGCATGGCAAGGGGAGCCAGTTTTTCAATGCAGTTTGAAAGCCAGCAGCATTCAGCTAGACGAGAATTTCAATCCACACATCTCAAGTTATAAAATTCGGCAAGGATCAGATGGTCCATCTTCTTTCAATGCAGAAGCTTGCTACATGGCACCTGGTGAGGTCCGCTTTTTGTTTATAAAAAATTGGGATGTGCCCTTTTGATTGAGAAAAAGAAACAAACGGGGGAGTGCCTAGAATATTTTCCTGAAAGGCTATTGCAACAAAACCTCAAAATATATAACTGCCTGTAAAAGATCTCACTCCATCATATGCACAGGACAAATTCTTGGAAAAAGAGCTAAGGCATGCTCTCTGTTGGGGATGGAGTGTTTCTTTAATTGCAAAGGTGAAGTTGGCTATCGTTAGTAAATCCTTGCGAGTAGTAATGTGCATTGAGAAATACTGGTACAAGGAGAGGCGTTGGGGTGGATTGGGACCCGCACCCAGTGCAGCTTTTGACACGTGGCATGCTCTGCGCATGTCAACAAAGCATGCTTCCATAGCATCTCCATCAGAAGAGGGTGTCTTCCCCGCTGTGTCTCTCAATAACCCATGCTGAGAGAGAGAGAGAGAGAGATGATATGATATGATATGATTGTATTAAGGCCCTTCAGGATCTACGGAACTTGTGACCACTATAAACTAATAGTGGTCTTTTACACCCACTGAAAGAAACCTTTACAAAACTACTATGAAATAATTGTGGTCTTTTACACCTAGTGAAAGAAATCTTTCCAAAACATACTATGTTGTAAGTACTGCTTAGGTAACTCCTGCACTAGCCCGAGAACTTTGCCACGGTGTTTCAATACTTCTTCTAGGTAGCTTCCAAATATTTTGGCTGGTTGTTCCAATATGCTGTCCCTGCTGTCCCTATATTTTTATCTGACGTGTGCGTAGGCTTGGCATTTTAGGAGTACATGGCGCTCATCTTTTAGCTCCCGTGCGGGGCAAATTTGCAGATTCTTCTCTCTCTCTCTCTCTCTCTCTCTCTCTCTCTCTCTCTCCTCTTCTCTGATATGATTGTATTAAAGTCCGCTTGAGACCCCTTAGGATATTTATTTATTTATTTTTCCAAAGAAAGGAACCTTCTATTAATGCTTGAAAGATTTCATACAAGACAGCAGCCCCGAAGGTGCTGAGTATGGAAAAAAACCGGAAAAGGCTGAAAGAAAGAAACCGGCCTGTTCCAAAGAAACCCAGCTCACTGCCTAGGGGATCTCTGGAACTGGGGCTAACAGCCAAGTGGGAGGACTATACAGCCAACGAATCCCTTGCGGAGCGAAGATGTAGAAAACACCTGCAGGCTAAGCCTTGTAGAAACGAGCATGCCTCTCAATAGTCGCCCTGGACCCTGGAGTCCCACGCTTCCAGGTGGACCGTAGAGTGTAAATGATATCCTGCCAGATGGCAACTAAGGTAGCTGAGGGTGGAACTGGGTGCTCTCCCATCACAAGACTGCAACGAGCCACCCAAATGTTCCAAGCCGTGATGCTGGCTACCACCTCCCAAACACTGTCCTCCCTAGGAGGAGGAGGAGCTAGGGCGTCAGGGGGGACTGCCTCGTGGAGTGCAATCCGCTAAATGCTCTGACCCTGTATCCGGTAGGCTGGGGAGATCTCATCGATCTAGAACGCGTGTCCTCCCTGTGTCAACCAAACCACCATCCCCCAGGTGTAGTCTCTGTGCAGACTCTACATACGTGTCATGATCCTAAGGGCTCTCATCCAGATTCTTGCTGCGTGCGCTATGACAGCTCCATAGGCAATGCGGAATAGTCTTCAGGACCCATCGGAGCAACAATGGCATTGCCCCTCCACTCGCATCTGCTCCAACCATGGGCCAATGGGCAATCCTCCGTGGGCTGCCAGCCAGAAGAAGTATGAGATCTTCCTCGGCCGCAAGCTGGACCACAACCGCGTCCACAACTTGGAGCGAACATCCCGGGGCACTCTCTGGGTAGACCCCTTAGGATCTATGGGATGGGTAACCTCTATTAACTAATAGTGGTTCTTTTACATCCAAAAATTGAGAAGAAATCTTTACAAAACTTGCTATATTGTCAGTATTTGCTTAGCTAGCTGGTGTGCTAGCCCGAGGCCTTCGTTGCAGTGTCCCAAAACTTCCTTTAGGTAGCACCCAGCTATTTGGCTGGTTGTTCCAAGAGGGTTTTTAGGTTGTCAGTGCTGCTGCTATTCTTTTGCCTGATGTGTGCGTAGGCTTCGAACTGTAGGAGCACCTGCTGCTCATGTTCTATCTCCTTGTGGGGCAGATTTTGCACATTCTTGCGCCTCTTGGGATGGTGGGTTTTGCACACTTACCCCTTTCCACCTCTAGGTCATGGGAGCAGGTCCTTAGTTTGCAGATTAAATGGAGAGAGAGAGAGAGAGAGAGAGAGAGAGAGATTTAATAAATCATGACACTATATAAAGAATGTGACCATAGAGATTAGAGAGAGAGAGAGAGAGAGAGAGAGATCTAATAAATCATGACACTATATAAACAATGTGACCATAGAGATTTGCCATTTTGGAGGACAACGGTTTGATATGTCTAGACCTCTCTGGACCTTGTATTTTGTACTTGCTTTTTTTCCTGTCCCATAGATTCTAATGGGTTTCCCGCACACTTTAATACAATCATTTCACTTCATTTTATATCTCTCTTTTTGAATCAAGTGATGAGTAGGTTCCCTTGTATCAACTCTATTCATGTGTTTTCTAGCTTCTGCATCATGTGACTAATAACTCTGCTGGACAACTAAAAAACAACAATAATCTACACTAGGGTAAGTAAACCTATCAATTCAAGCTAGAGTTACTGACACAATGAAACAAAATCACAAACATGTAGAGCTAAAACTAATAAAGAGAGTATGGGGATATATGGTCCTGGAGAGGGCTGCATATCCCTGTGATCCACCTAGTCTCTAGTGAAAGATTGTATAGGGTCGCTAAGATCCGCTCTCTTGGTCAGTGTTTGCTCTTAGATGCTAGGAGATTTCCTATGTGTTGCCATCTGGATCAATGTAGCTCCAACCTGTCATGCTGGGGGGAGAGAAAGGTCATCAGATCCTGTGGTACCACAATCAGTCCATGGTACATGGAGATATTGTCCGTGCGATACTGTTGCTCATTGTATGTTAGCATGGGGTTAATCTCTTTCTCGTAAAAGTCCATTTTATCTTTACATCCTCTATACAAAATGGCCACCACTTTCTGTTGCACAAAGTCCCTTATGGCCCCATTCTTCTCAGGTAAACCTTGGCTTGAGATCTCAGATATCCCACCTTTCCAACCACTTATGTGCCTCTTTGAACCATTCTTTTTCTCTTTTGGCTTCCATCACTTTGTAAGGGATTCTATTGCTATCCATTTTTTTCAGTTTCACCATATAAGAAGAGATCAAGAGACATATTCCTTCAAGAGATAGCATTGCAGTTTCAAAACTCATGGGATAGGGACCTTTGCAGTCTTACCCCTAGCTCTTCTTTAAGGAACCTTTTCTCTCTTTTTCAGATTTCTTTTGTCTTATCCATTCCTCCAGATCATCTATGAAGACTCCAAAAAGTGTGGGGGCAGCCTTGTTTCACTCCTATGCCAATGATAAAAGATATTTTAGGGGTGGAGTTTTTGATGGCATGTGTAAGCTCGACTAGGACCCTTGTAAACAATCTGGCTGTAGCAGCCCTTAATTCTAGAGGGACTTTAAGTCTATTCATTCTTTCCCATAGCTTTTGCCATGGTACCATATCAAAAGCTTTCTTAAAGTCTACAATGAAACAGTGCACTGATTTGTCTTTCCCTTAGCTCCCTCCGTTATAGCCTTGAGAACAGCCAAGTGATCCATTGTGGAATGTTGGTCCAAAACCAGCCTGAAAGGAGCTCTAACATTTGAGAAATCTGCCCATGTACTCATCTGTTTTCCAATAACTTTCCAAACAGTTTTGCCATGAGACTGCTTACCATAATTGTCCTGTAGTTCTTTGCCTGTCCTTGCCCTTTTCTGAATACTTTATGGGCTGTTGAGAGGGGGAGGGCGAGGGGTGGGAGACTCCAAGGTGTAATTGTTCAGTTGATGGGGCAATTAAAGATGCCGCTAGTAAACTAGTGAGATGAAACAACGTTTCTCCAACGTTTGTCTCCATTTACCTTGCTTTTGCTAGAAATGCTCAATGGCGTGCCTGTGACATATGACCATTTTTGGGTGTAAGTCGAAGTTACAGTCTGGAGGAAGGTGCACAAGTGCCCATTTGTTGGAGAACCTAGAGCAGGTTGGGTCTAGGGCTGACTGGCCCCAGATCTGGCCGACTGCCATATGACTCCTGATCTGTCAATTCCAGAAAAGGGGGGGGGGGGGGGGGGTGCAGGCCACTGCCCTTCCTGCCCTATAAATTGAGATCCATTGTCTCTCATGGCTCATCTCACAGAAATCTCCATTCAAGACGTGGAGGAGGGGATTCAAGCAGCATACATAGCGGAACTCTGGCCTCGAAGTTTCCAGAACTAGGCTGAGCGTTGTTGTCCAGCACTTGGCTGCTTAGAGTTTGGCAATGGTTGTGCTTGAAAATCCACTCTTGCCTAGCAACTCAACACAAGAGCTCAACCTTCAGAATGCATGACCACATGATGAAGGTTAAGGTTGCCAGGGACCCATTTATAGTAGTTCATCAGAACTCCTAACATGCTTCCATCAAGCTTTAGATGCATTGCAACGAGTGTCCCTATGGGATAACATCACAAGCCACTCAAAAGTTTTTTAAGCCGGCACATTCAAACTCAACAAGGACAGTAAGTGTTTATTAGTCAGTGTGATTGGCATGTGAAGTGCTCTCTAATATCCTTTATGTTGCAGACCTTTGCAAGGAGCGATTTTGTGTTAGTGCACACTGCATAAGATGAAGGTAGAATTCAATGCAGGAGAGTGTCATGTGGTTGAAATATACATGTACGATTGTTCCACGTCTGATTGAGGAAGGAGGCCTTCATCTAGTCAAGGATCAGCTGGATAACTCCGTTGAAGCACGATGGGTTTGAGTGCATCATATAGTGACATTTTACATATACAAGAGATTGTTCTGGTGGACGGACTTTCCCTACGATATGTGCCTGGCGGATTCATTCCCAAAAGATAAATTCATAGTAGCTAGAGTCTTGCATAACTCCAACAGTTGCGGAGAGAACTTTTAAGAAGGGTCAAAAAGCTTTCCTTTTATTAGTGATTTATTTTATGGAGAAAAAGTACCTTCTGTTAGAAGCTTTGAAAGCAATACAACAGTTCAGCTATCCACGAGGTGCTGATGGAGCAACTTGATTATCTTTAGCCTGCTTTTCTGGGTTCCAATTCCCTGCCTATGGTAACCTGGGAGTCGGTGCCAACAGCCAGGGGGGTAAGGCTATGCAATCAGGTTCCTCGATCCGCAATCAGCCAAGCCTTACAAAAATGCTCGATAATCTTCTTGGAACCCCGTGTACCTTGCCTCCAAATCACACATAAGGCATAAGAATGTCCAGGCATATGTTGACAAAAATGAACCTGCTGCAACTCTCACACAAGGCTGCATCATGCCATCCAGATGTTCCAAGCCATGATGCTAGCAACGGTCCCACTAGACAATTTCGTTCGAAGAAAATTATAGGGTGCTATTTGGAGGGTGGAGTGACCTCATGGATCTCCTAGCTCGTAATCATCTCTCCATTGACTAGGTAGGCAGGGGATATCTTCTCTATGGAGGAGTGCCACGTTTCTCTCAGTTGGGCTGCCTAATAGTCACATCTTGGAATGTGCTGCATGCTTGCACAACGATCTTGAGCGAGCATTGCCAAATCCTTTGCGCTGAAGGGCAGCTCCATATGTAGTGGGAAATTGTCTCCTCATCTCCTACCGTGTAATAGTGAGAGGTACTCTCCCTTCTCATTTACTCCAGACAAGGTCCGTTGGGGAGCCCACCAACGCAACATTAGGTGAGAAGTAGGAGATGTTTTGTGGCCTGAGGTTGGTCGAGAGTCAAGACTAGAGCGTAGTGAGCACCTCATGCAGTACCTGTTGCTACATCTAGTGCCTCGTCCAAAGGGAACGCAAGGGGAAATGGCTGGTAGTAGATGTGACCAATGTGGGTGGTTTACAAGGACACCTGCACTGTCCACATAGATCCCTAGCTTGGCTAGGTCAGAACCACTCCCATGGATCCCACTATATGTCTCTCAAGTGATGGTCCTCCCACTGCCAAAGCTTCCACTGGGTTTGCTCCTCTTTGAAAGGTTTATGGTTAATAGCCTTGTGCTTTTCCGACTTACCCACCAATCTAATCCTCTTCCATTGCAACGAAGCAAGCAACTGATCATTTCAGGGGTTCTTGGGAGTTGTGGGAAACTGAAATGAAGGGCCCTGCTAAGTCGTATGCAACAAAAGCCTGGTGAGAGCAAGTCGCATAGGGTCCCATCCTCACACCATTGGACACAGAGAGGGGTTCTGCTGCCTATATTTTCTCAATCCAGTGTCCAGTCCTTCTCATATATTGTATCGAGGTGCCTCTTCGGCTGCTGCAGTAAGCGCATGGACTGGGCTGGCCCAATATCACACTATGCCCTACTGATGTGTGGCTTATACCCTACGATGGAACCCTTCAGATCTTGGACCTCTGGTTACCAAATAAGCAGTTGATGCATTCGACACAGCGGGCTGGCCCTAATAAGACTTGTCCAAAAATACCTTTCACTCTCATCCAACTCTGCATCATGGGGGAGTCCTTCTTAGTACACCTATGAGAAGCCTTCCACTATCCTCTTGTCTTTGAGGTGTTCCAAAGGTGGCCTCTTGAAGAAGGTGCTTCCATGACTCTGAATATGGAGTGACGCCTCACACGATAAGCTTGCCTAGAAGGGCTTGGTTATGTAACTTTGGGTCGATGATCCCTTTTCATACGTCTCTTGGAATGAGGCAAGGTCATGGTTGATTCAAAGCATGCTCCATAACATAAGGTGCCATTCAAAGCCTCCAGAAAGATTCATTCGGTTCAAAGCATCCAACAGGCACCTTTAAAACAAAAAACCCTAAATATTTATCTTACTGTTGTGACTCCTTCCACTTGCATTCCATGCACCTCGAACCTATCTCAGGCCTCTCACACCTCTCTCAGCTCTCTCTCTACCCCCTTGTCTTTTCTTAGTCCTCTCTCAGCCCAGCTCCCTTGCCCTCTTGTCCCTCTCTCAACCCCTTGTTGGCCCTCAGCTCTCTCAGACTTCCCTCATTCTCTCACCCCTCTCACAGCCACCCCTTCATTCTCAGCAATGTCTCCTCCATCCCCTTTGCCTCCTCTCAGCTCTCTCAGCCTTCTATCTCACAGCCCTCTCTCAGCTCCTCTCAATTTATAGGGAGAACGTGGATGTTTGCGTCATCTATGTATTTCTTATGCTTCTCTACATGTCATGTGAATATATTCCCTTCTCTCCCCTCTTTTTTACCCGGGGGGGGGGGGGGGGGGGGGGGGGGGGGTTGCAAAGGGAAATCTAACTCACCTGATGTGTTCCTTAAAATGTCAAAAATTAAATTCTTCCAAAGCTCGTGCCTAATGCCACTCAAATGCTACATACCTAAATACTTGTAATAATACCATGGTTAAGGTCACTGCCAAGCTACTGCAGTCTTGGAGTGTGATGTGTCATTTAATCATACACACCTGAATACTTGTAATACCATGGGTAAGGTCACTGCCAAGTCACTCCAGGCTTGGAGTGTCATGTGCCATTTTATCTTGCACAAAGCTGTTTAGTTGACCCATGCCTCCCGTGAAAGAATCAAGAAGATGTGACGTACTAGGCTGTGGCCGGTAGAGCCTAGTTGATCACCAATGCTCCATCTGCAAGAGAGAATTTGGCCGAGCAGGTGGTGGAACCGAATGGAGAGTTTGACGATCCGCAAAGGAGGATGCTAAGAAAACTCTCAAGGATTCACGGGTCTCAGTACTAGGGTATGCCAAAGGTACATGCAGGTATGAGGACACTTGTCAAACGTACTACCCTGGGTGATTATTGTGATTCAGAACGATCTCGAGACTGGGATTTTGGATGGTTGACGTAAAGGTTCGATTTCTTGCTTAGGTTAGGGGCCATCTCATGGCTCAGCAATAAGCATGCTATTCATGATTGCTATTAGAGTTCTGAGTGATGTCTACGAAGTCTGTGAGAGATTATAGATGACAGGACAGTGATCCAATGTGACAACCGATGTTACATTACGATTGTGAAGAACTGAGTGTTTCATGTTCAAATGGAGCACACTGAAGTTCATTGCCACGCCATAAGATAACCATTCATACTTCCCTGCCCTACAGGAGTTTTTAAGCATTCAATCTGTACTTTGAAAATAGCTTTTTGTTCTTTCTATCACAAGCTTTGAATGCATATGAATACTTTCTTCAATTATTTTTACATTCCAAGACTAAGTGTATTTAGGAGGAAACTATTTTACCTTTTCTCCTTCAATGTGACAACAATGTCGTTTTCCTAGATCCTATTAGTGGGATCTGTGTTGTACACATCAGTGTCTGAAAATCTGAAAAGCTTTCCATTGCATCCAGGTATTTCTGCAGCTGGGCATTGTTCTTTTTTTAGGAGCATGACTATATCTGCATATGAGCACATATCCAGTAATTACCAATGTGTATTATTACTACCTGCAATTTTCAATCCAACTCTGTAATTCATCAGTGAAAAGTGCCCCTTAGTCCTGCATCTCTTAACATGATATGAGAGAGAGAGAGAGAGAGACAGAGACAGAGACAGACAGACAGACAGACAGACAGAGACAGAGAATGTGCCACAGAGCTTTAGTTCCCAGTTAAGTGTGTGAAATCATGTATTTAGCAGGCTGCTCAATAAAGGAGAGAGAGAATTGTGGTAAGATGGGCAACAACATGCTTGCACAGTGCCAATATATATGCCTCTTTCTTGACCTTTTTGGGAGAGGAGATCAAGACTAGGGGTTAGATAACTGCATTCACCCAATTGTGCTCAAGACAAGACCAGACCGACCAGTTGGCATGCAAAATCTTCCCCCCACCTGGATTTTGAGAGAGAGAGAGAGAGAGGGGGGGGGGGGGGGGGGGGGAGACAAAGTGCTCTGTCAATGTCACGGCCAACTGGTGACCAATCAGGATCAGAATTAAGGAATACAATATTAAAAGTAAGTCATTGTTATATTCTGAGATAAGAGTAACTTAACAGGACACTATTAAACTGCTTCCAAGGGAATTTTCCTAGTGGTGGAACATATTTAATGTAGCTTCTAAGTTGCTTGTCTGGCTGCTCTACAAAGTTGTGGAGCTAAGCAGAACACCAGTATGATGCTTCAGAGCCAAGGCAATATTCCTACTCGAGAACTTATTTCATGTATCTTCCAAGCTGTTTGGCAGGCTGCTCCAAAGGTTGTGGGACTTTAGTATTAGCAGGTTGCCAACTATATAATGTTTCCTTCTCAGGTGCTTGTTTTTAATATTGTAAAAATGTATATTGTGAAAGAACATGCATCCCATCCTCCACCTCCATTGAGTTTAATAGCTTGCAAGCCAAGTCTTCTCTTAATCCTTTTCCTTTTTCTCAAACCCTAAAATTACAATTCTAAGAGGTGAAAGTCCTTACGCACCCGTAAAATACATAGCATCAGGTCCCAATGCTGTACAATAGCCAGAAAAAGTGAAGGAAGAGTGGCATAATGCCAAGTCATGCCATAGTCCCTCCATCAATAAAAAATGCTCGACGTATGAGGATGAGGTTGCTGGAAAAGTGAGAGATTGCAGTCCAAGGTATCTAAGAACCTAGACCAAGGAAGGTCCAGTCTTGGAGAAAAGCATGCCCTGTCAAGGCTTCCCATAATACTCCACTCAGGTAAGAATCAAAGGACAATGGAGGAAATTGAAATCAAATGGAAAAACTCCCTGCATATAAGCCTAGGCTGAGTGCAAGCCCATACAAAATGCTTGACATTTTTAGATTGAGAACAAAAGCACTAACATATCGAGGATCTTCATATCCTTTTAAGTGAAGTGCCCAATGCCCATTGCTAAACCACAATACTGCATAAGCTAAAAGTACCCTTGTTGTGTGTGTCTGTATAAGAGAGAGAGAGAGAGAGAGAGAGAGATGAAATGACATGAAAAGTGTTGATTATAAGGATTTTCTAGTAAATTAAATATATGTTCCATTTGGCATGTTGAAGGATAAACAGAGTGCAAAAATGATGGTGATTCATCCCTTAAGGCTGAAGTTTATAGCTATGGTATAATGGTGCTGGAACTAATCACTGGGAAGAAGCCTGAAGACTTTTTCTTTTCAAGGGAACAGAGTATAGCGGAGTGGGTGCGACAGAATTTTCCAAATAACGTTTGGAACATTGTGGATCCGCTGATCATAGCAACTGCTACTAATCCTGATCAAATTCTATATGCCATAGAAGTAGCTCTCCTGTGCACCAATTGCATACCAGAATCTCGACCGTCCATGCCAGAAGTTCTTGGAATGTTTAACAACGTTAGAGGTGTCTCTTCTTTTTACAACGATCCTCTCCAATTAAGGGAGACTTCAAATGATGGCACAGTTGTAAGTCAGCAATTTATTAATGCAGCAGAGGACCAGGACACTAATGAGAGACAGCCGATGGCTTGAATAATAAAGTCTGACAGCATACTGATGTATTGGAGTACCTCTTTACTTCAAGGAACACCATGGTGCACTAGACATTGTGGAAACACACAGAGGAAACCAATGGTTAGCCTTCAGATGCCTCTGCATGTAGATATTGATTCCATGTCGCCAAATTTTCTCCTGATATAAAACTGCAAGCTAAGTATATATATGTAGTTTATTATAGAACAGGATAGAATAAGATAATAATAAAGCATACCCTGAAGAAAAATTGAAGAGGAAGTTGACAAGGATCTCCAAATATAGGCAAGTTGGCCATGCTGGGAACATGCTGCAGACCAAAGAATATGCAATTCCCAGCACAATTGGAATGAGTCTACACGTTTGGATATTAACAACTAATCTCGCATGGCTTCTTCCTGGCGTACTTTCCTTCTTTATACAATTGATATTGCATGCTGTGTGTTTGCAAAACTGTTGGAGGCATGCACATGACAGTTTTGGTTCAATTTTTTGACCAATTCCATTGCACCCTTGCTACACACATCGAATGATCATTGTTCTTGTTGACAAGCAAGTTGCACGAAGCACTTCTGGTAGATTTGGTCGATTCCCTTCTTCGATTACTTGTTCTATCTTCAGCTGGAAGAACCGCCAAAATATTAGATGATGCATTCTTGTGCAGAAAACGTCTTTCTATTGAGTAAAAGAACTTAAAAGAACATCAGTCGTGCCATATAACATGAAACCTGCCTGCATAGGGGCATTGCCTCTTGTGTCATTTACCACAGACCTCTGAGAGGGTGTACAAAGTGCCAAGCCATGAGCTTCCTGAAATCTCTAAACCTAAGTCAGGGCAAAGTGAAGTCTCCTTAATGCGCAATGAAATGCTGGACCATTGGCTTCTCTCCTCAGAATTGGGAAGCCTCTCATTTGAGCTAGGATGCTTGACCCAATGACTAATCTATAGCCTTAACTCCACCGTAGAGATTCTAATTGTGTGACTTACAATGGAGAACGGTAATTGTACTGTTTAAATCCTCCTTGCATTGCATATAGACATCCATACTATGGAGTTAGTCAGCCATAAGAGCATTGGCCCATCATTAGTCTTTTAGTCAGGCCATCTCCACTTTTCTAGGGTCTGTGGCAGCTATGAGAAGGATTTTCTTCCCAAAGCTGGTCTTCAGGTTCGTATAGGTCAAGATTGGGAGCTTTACACTAATTATGTTGTTACAAACTTAAATCCTAAGGGGTTTTATAGCATATTTTTTGTCTTTGTTACAATAGAGAAGAGAATGTGCCATAGGCATTGGCGAAATGTTTTTTCGTTTTGCTATGCGACCTTCATCCACCTTAGATTAGTGTTGTCATTAGAGTAGATTAGGGTCCATAGGAGAGCTCAGTCCATGCGCTTTAACATGGTATCAGAGCTTATGTCCTAGCTCTCCTAGATTAGATGTAGATTTTTTATTGAAAGTTCTCTTCTGAGAAATTTCTGTCATGCATTAGAAATTTCCGTTCGTATTTCTTGAAAGGTTCATGAGTGCTTTCATTGAGAAAAAGAGAGTGAGAAGTTCCCTTCAGTCTTCAAGTTTCCTTCGGCCGAAGACTCTAGGAGCTTAGACTTAGGGCCTTAGCACATGGATGGGGCTAGCATGGGTTTAGGATGGGAATATTTTTGTAGTAAAGTTTGTCACACTCTTCGGTACAAGCATCTGATTGCTTTCCGTCTTGCCTCAACCTTGCCAAACGTGCTGAGGTGTGAGAGCTGCCGATCTCGCAAGCAACCGTTTGAACCAAGTTTTTGGCCTACCTTCTGGGTAGCCTTCTAAGGGGCTTAGCACATGGGAAGAAATAGGATGGGAATGGGAAAAGGTGGTCCCAAGTGGTCCCATGCATATTTCTATCCTATTTCCATCCCACCATGTGCTAACAAAATTAGTAGCTCTTTTGAGCTGAGCAGGCGGCTCCCCACAGTTTGGAACTCCAACGCTGCAACAAAGGCACAGTGGCCTATCTACAAGCATCAACCTACTCAACAATTAACAAGGCAGCCAAGCTCACGATAGCAGCTTCCAAGGTGACCTCGACGCCATGAGCTTCTGCCTCCTACAACAACCAGCCACTGCCTTCTTCTCCATCAGCTCGGTCACATCAGGGTGACAACAGCACCAAAAGCCATGAACTCCAAAGGCAATAGCCTCTTCACGACACCTCAGCAGCAGCAGATGGCAACCAAGGCTTCCGTTTCCCTGTAGTATCCTCTCTGCAAATCCCGTCTTCTCTCCAGCGACTGATTCTATGCACCAGCATTTACAATGACCCGCCGTCAACGATCTCTTACTAATAGTAGCAAGAGCCTCACCATCTACCTCTTGCACATTACCTTTGTTCAACAAGCCTATCGTCGCCCTACTCTTCTCCGTCACCGCAGCACACGCCATCTCTAGTCTCTGTAGTTCCTCATACGCCGCCACCACCATGCTCGTGCTCGCCATCACTGTGTTTCTGACTTCACTAGCAGAGAAAAACTCCACAGAATTCGAATTGCCTCGCTTGCAACCACGCTCCATCGCGACTTCTTCCTCGAGCTCCAATCTCCGTCACCGTCCGCGTTGCAGAAGAAGCTTCAAGCTTCTTTTTTTCTTCTCCAAGGCTGTTACCTTAGGCCACGTGCAAATGCCACGTGGCAGATAAGGTGGTTAGATTTACAACTATGGTAAAGATTCAGCATGGTTAGGTGTTGGTCGATTAACTGTGATTAAGTTTGCTTTGACATGGGTTAATTCAGTTCAGTTAAGAGATTGCCATGTGGCATAGTGCCACCTAAGCATATAGCCCCTCATAAGCACAGTGTATCTGCAGCATGTGAATGCCCCCCTGTGCCACCTCATCATGCCCCCTCTTCTCCATAGAATCTTCAACAAGGCGTAACTTGCAATCTAGGAGGAATTTGCACACGCTCCAAAAAGGAAAAATAATCGGTTTTTGGAGCTCTATGCGCCTGCCAACTCAGATTTTTTGTATGCAATTAGACACTACCAGATTTGAAAGTATCGTCAATTGGTAAGACCTTTGCAATGGCAATACACACCCCAACTATTGAGAAATTCACCGGGGAAGGATTTCATACCTGGTCTACACAAATGAGGTATCTCCTAATGCATCAAAAGCTTTGGAAGACTGTAAAAGAAGACATACCCACATCACAAAATGATCCGTGGAAAGAAAAAGACGAAGCAGCACTGTCACTCATTGGATTGCACTTGGGTCCAAACATAATTCATCATATAGACTCCAAGGATGCATGGGAGGAGTTGAACACAGTGTTTGGTGCAAAAGCCAAAAACCCGAAATCCATCTTAAGATTGAATTCTATGGTATGCACATGGGCTTCAGTGAATCCATGGCACAATTTGTCAACAAAATCAAAAGCATTATGACCCAACTAGAAGGCATAAATGCAAAAGTAGAGGAAAAGATGCACTTGCAATTCTCCTTAAAAGCATGCATGCAGAGTACAGTGCACTAACAACCACTTTGAAGAATTTGCCAGATCCAAAGTTTGAGGAATGTGTATCCTCTCTTCTTGAAAAAGAAAGAGGGTTGAAGGCATCGACATTGACATCTACACGCAACAGCTATAATGAAGAACAAGCACTATTCAGTAAAACATCGACGAAGTGCTACCATTGCGGAAGGATGGGTCACTATCAAAGTGACTGCAGACTGAAGAACAAACCAAAGTGTTACCATTGCAAGAAGCTAGGACACAAGGAAGAAGATTGTAGATTGAAGAACCAGTAGGTCAACTACACAGCATCGTCATCAAGCCATGAGCCAAAAGGTGACATCAATGGAATGTATTGAGAAACAAAAACCTTGCCAACCTTACCTATATTTTGTAAATCAAACCTGACCACCTGAGAGTAGCTATGAAAGCACCCAGGGGAGGATTTGATCTTGTAACTCACATCTGACTACCTTGCAGTAGCCAAAGGATCATGGTACCAAGGGGAGGTGTTGAGAGTTGTGGTGCCATGAGCACATGTAGAGCAAAGGTATGAGTAAAGGGCAAGCTGCCACATGGCATGGAGGACATATCCCACATGTAAGCAAGCATATGGATGTAAGTACCCTCACCTATAAAAGGGAGGTTCATTTGAAGTAATATCAATCAAGCACTTTGCACTATCTCAAGATTCTCTTTATGAGTCCAAGCTAATCTATCTTGGAACCTAATTGACTTGAGTTATAGATCATGATCACACTTAGGATTCATCCACCTTAGATTAGTGTTGTCATTAGAGTAGATTAGGGTCCATAGGAGAGCTCGGTTCATGCGCTTTAACATGGTTTTCTCCCGTAAACATCTTCCCCTGGTGATTCCCTACTCCTTCTCTTAAGCGCATGTCCCAAATGACAACGGAATCAAACGGGGCATGGTTTCACCAAGACAATTGAATTAAGTATGAAATATCAGTCATCATTATGGTGGAAAAAAATAATCTAAGATAGCTCCTATTGATCCATCCACTAATATCAGTCGGCCACACTAGAAAAGGGCTTGTTGGTTAGCTTGGAGCAAAAGTGGCATTGACAAAGGCCTTTTCCCCAAGAAAAGGATTGAAGTGATCAATCAACTATGCAATGCCTACACTGGTCACCAAGGACGTATACCTCTACTATTGAGGCGTCTTGTAGGGGCGACGTTATTTTATCAAGGCTCACTTGCAAATCCAAATGTTGGCATGTGGTTCTAATAATGAAGCTTCAAGAGGCGTCTAAAATTAGGAATTTTGTTACTCACTCCAGATTTGGACATATTTACATGCAACTAGAGTCCAAGTTCAACATAATCTCCCCACCCTCTCTCTCTTTTCATGTCAATGACGGGGGTCACGGAAAGCTAAATCTGAGCCGTTTGATCCACGAACATCGTAATCGTAATCCAAAACGAACAAGGTAACCGGGAAAATTATAGCGCATTACAGCATAATTTTTTTAAATTAAAATACAAAATCACAAACTATAAAACACCATTACTATAACCAGTTCTCCCGGTACGCCACCAACAGACAAAAACGTTGGCAAATACAAAATGGAAACCAGCGCCATTCAACTCCCCCCGCCCCCCACCAAACCAACCAACAGAAGACGAATTCTTATCCTTCTTCTATTTCAGCTAAGGAACTCCTTCTAGGAGAAATCTATGGATTGCCAACAACTCTTTGGAATAGTATAAGAGCAGCCTACTTGTGGAATGTTTGGATTAGCCGTAACGAAATGCTCTTTCAAGGTACTCATAAAGATATACTGCATCCTCTAATCCTTGACATTTGTAAGCAGATTGAAGACTCTTTCAAAGACGTGAGGAAGAAGATGCAGGCCCTGGAGCAGAAGATGGAAGGCCACACGTACAAAGAACAAGATCCCAAGCTGGCTCATATGGAGGAGAACCTAGTCAAACAAGAAGAAATCCTCGTAGCCCTATCACTACTCAAAAATCAGATCTTAAGCTTGTTGTAGACTGTGCTAGCAAAATCCTCTTTAGATGAGAGACAGTAGCACCTCCCTTTTGAATAGGACTTCCCTTTTGTAATCCCCCCAGCATGTTGGGGTTGTTGACTCTGCCTCCGGGCAGCGCTGTAATCTTTCTCTTTTCTTCCAATTTAATATAATCGCAGCTTTTGGGGGGGGGGGAAAAAAAAAGAGACTAATTCTTATCAATGAACTGGACACAACAGTTATTAAAAACTGCTCCGTAAAGCACAGCAACAGGACCTTCTCGGAAGCGCAAACCAAGAGCACGAGCAGCAACAGGAGATACCCGCAAAAGCTCCTCCAAAATCTCCTCATCATCACCGTAACACAAAGCTCCATAGTCCCGCTCCAACAAAGAACCAGGAAACCCCTCAGCAATCAGAGAAGAAACAACTCTCGTAGCTTCACCATCATTGAATTACCCGATCACAAGTGCCAGGCGAACCACCAACTCAAACAACAGAACCTAGAGAACAACCACCTGAACCATCAACCTCCATCGTCAATCCATCAGGAACACCAGCGCAATAAGAAATACCAACCTCAGAAGCAGGTACTACAACTGTCGATCCATCATTGTTTTTATCCATCCATCCACCACAGCTACCAGAAAAACCACCCGAAGCAGAAATAGGAGAAGCAGATACTGAAACCATCAATCCGGAGGAACCTCCACTGGCACAAGCAACACCGGGATTACCAACATCAGAAACAATAGCAACATTACTTCCCAAAACCTGAACTACACATCCGTCCACAACTATACCTTCCTTTCCCCCAAAACCACACATCTGTCCACAACTATACCTTCCTTTCCCCTAAAACCACCAACATTAGTGTTACCCCGAACAGAAACTCCCACAGGAACCCCAACTACAGAAGCAACTTTCGCACAATCCAAACCCACACCACGACCAAGAAAACCAGAAATTGCACAAGAAGTTGGTGCATTAACGGTTCCACCAATAGAAGTAGAGCCACCATCAACACGATTACGAATCACCCCGTTAACCTTTTCGAAATACAATCGAACATCCTCCTGCAAAACCTTCACATAATTTTTCAAGCATCCATTCTCATCGTAAGGATTAGCCACGATATTCAAGGTAGTCCCATCCCCTACCTCTAAAGAGGGCAATTTGCAAAAACAGAACAACAATCCTTCAAGACTATCGTGTTCAATTTTTAGCTCTTGCAAGATGCAAATGTCAAGCATAGGCATAGATAGACCTTAATACAAATTGTTGCTTCCATTGGAAGCACATGTCGCGGACATTATGCCTTGGATCACTGTGATGCCTTAAAGTGTAATGTTTCTTGGGAATCACACACTCCTCTGGCACAACCCGTGCTTTCAACTCTAATGTTGTTAGCCCTCGACTCACCCACACCGTCACCTCATCACACGTTCGGAATACCTGCCGGAGTTCATCATCCAAGCCCGCCCTACCCCCAACAAAGGAAGAAGTAACAGCCACAGCGTCGGTGGAATTGGTCTCCTCTATAATATCACCTGGAAGCAGCCTATCGTCGCTCCATTCTTCTTTGGGAACCTCGCTGTCTACCTCCTTGACGCCCACAACCGCTGTGCGGGCGTTGCATACCGTCTCATGAAACGGATCAAGATGATTAGAACCCGCAAAAAGTCCTCTTTTCCATAAAATTGAGCAGCGGCGGATAAATGTTTGTGAATCTTGGAGGTATATGTTGTGCAGCCTTAATAGCTCTGAAGGATGACAATTTAACTGGATGAGAGGACATTACCACAGTGCGAGAAAGAGATCGTGAAGGGGAAACCACATTGTCAATCAACCTTTGATCAAATCGAGCTTGACGTACAATTTCTCTATCATCATAGTCTAATATTGCGACTTGCTTAGGAGCTAGAGATACATAAGGCTGCTAACTAGTACCACATCTTTAGACGTATCAGCATCCACCACATCAATAGTATTTCACAAAAAATATTTCCAATTGTTAAGAGTTTGCCATGACGTCAAATTGACTTAGCATCACATCTATAGATGCTTCGTAGCATCAAAGAAACTAGGAAAGTAGAAGTCCATATTAGGGTGTGGAAGTTGAGCATAATGACATGCATGATAATGTAGCCAAGTTATCATTTCCCAAGAAGACCAAAAATGTACATCTATTAAGCTTAGCATCAATACAATTTGTTGCTACACAACATGCATGAGCCCAATATCAAAACAAAAAATATAAGTGAGCTCTTCAATAGTGCAACATTAACTAATGCAATATACGTACCGATATTTGTTGATCATTATCACATGAAAGAAAGGACAAGTTTTCTTTGAATAGTAGCCTTATGCCATCCTTTAAGGGTGTTGTTGATTATGTGCACCCTTTGGTTTACTAGGGTGGTCTAAAGAGTTCAACCTAGACAAGCCCAGGTCAACATCTATCCCTTTATGGGTAGAATTTCCAGACTGACCCTTCTTCCTTGTCCCTCAAGTTGCAAATCTCTATAGAAGCCTAGGGGAGGTGGTAGGTGTAGAGAAAGAGTAGTTCATAAATCCTAAAGGGTTTGCATCAAACTGGATGTGGCTAAAGAGATGCCTGATACTCTTGTGATAGTCACTAGGAATCGTGAGGTTATAAGGAATAGCCCCTAGTGTACAAGAACGTACCAAGTTCCTACTTTCTTTGTGGGCTTTCCTCACATACTATTAAAGAATGTCCCCTTAAGAAGACTAAAGCTAAACCTACTTAAGAAGATGCTCCTCCTCCTCCCCTCCACTAAAACTAAAGTGCCTTTGATGCTCTCATAGATCAAGAAATGGAAAAATGGGTTCAGGATCAAGAGATGGAAGAGGAACATGTAAAGCTAGGATGGTCTCAAGAGTTTGAGAAGGAAACAAATAAGAGGGATACCATTACAAGTGATAGTGATGCAGCTGAATCTAAGGAAGAACTCCCCCCACACATTCAGACAATTGAGAAGGATTTCACCCTGAAATGTAAAGCTCAAGCTACTATTAAAAACAAGAGAAGAATCTCTCAGGTTAAGACACCCACAAAGAGTCCTACTCCCAAGGAAAAGAAGGGGAAAAGAAAAACTGGTAAGTAAAGCCATTTCTTTTCTCACTTTAAATGTGTGTGGTCTTACTGACCCTATGAAAGGTCAAGAACTTCCAATTGGTTGAGAGCTAATTCTCTCTCCCCTACTTTTCTTGCCCTTCAAGAAGTTAAGGTTATTGAAGATACCCTTGAGCAAATGTTGAGGACAGTTGATAGGAGAAGGTTCGTGTTGCTTTAACATGCAAGATTAAAAATATTTCTTTTACAATGGCCTAGTTTATGCCCTTATTGGCTCACAGTCAAGAAGATGTACTTAGGATGATCTAAATCGTTTGGAATTGAACTTGTTTTACTAGGAGACTTTAACATGGTATAACTTTTTGAGGAAAGATGGTTATAGAAGGGAGAGGTTCTGATCTTCATGCCTGAGAAGAACTCAAAGAAAATTTACAATTGGTCGACTCAGGCATTTGTGGAATCTTTACTTGGAGCAAGAGACAAGTAGGGAATTTCAAGAGGGAGGCAAGATTAGATAGAATCTAGGGCAGACTATTTCCCTCAAATCTACTTTTTTTTCCTCTTTAACTCTTTTTATCACAAACCAGTGATGGAAACTCTTGATTTTGGACAAGGGACTAAAATCCTCTCCTGGTTTAAGGCTGACCCTTGCCTCTTCAACTTGAAGGTAGCACAATTTGACATCATTTGGGTTTGAATGAATGCCTTTTGTTTGGAAACACCAGCAATAGTAGAGTCTTTGCACTTAGCTATCTTTAACACTCAACAAATTCTAAAGGAAGCTAGAAAAAATAGGTCAAATCGTTCATGCCAGAAGGATGGATAGACTCAGAAAAGAGCTTGAAGAACTAGAGCAACAAGCCACACTTCAAAATGGTGAGACCTTTGGAAAAAAAGAGGAAAATAAGAAGGCAAGAGGAGATAAAAATAAGTGAAGCTAAAATTTAGTTTAGAGACTAATATCCCACCAATCAAAACTTTAAACTTATTAGAAGAAAAAGGATTCAAGAGGAAATCCCCTTATGCAATAAAGGAAATGGCATCTTAGCTTCCTCAAATGAGGAAAACTTAGACATCATTTGCTAGCATTTCTAGAGCTTACTAAGCATGATGTTTGAGCTCAATGATGACATTTCAAATGCGAGGAGGCAATGCAATCGTGCTAGAAAGATTATAATTCCAGGATGCAGCTTGATAAAGATTTGACAATCTAGGAGCCAACAGATGCAGTTTACTCAATGGCTAATGACACTTGGTGAGGATGGACTACCTTGTGAATTTTATAAATGCTGGAAATTATAGGCCCTTATTTGCTAAAGGTTTGGAATGAGAGCATTGCCTTAGAGCATCTTCCATTTCATTTGAATGGTGGGGTTATCAAGCTCATTCCTATCAAGGGAGATAAACACAAGCTCAGGAATTGGAGACATCTCATAATGCTCAACTGTAGTTACAAGATTCTAGCCAAAGCTTTAGCCCTGAGAATTTTGAACAGAATGGACAAGTGAATATGCCTAGAACAGAAAGGCTTTCTTCTTGAAGCTATTATTAAGGATGTGAATATGCTAAGGAAACACACCAAGATGTTTGCTTCCTCAAGGTGGACTTTGACAAGGCTTATGACAAAGGGACTTGTAGGTATTCCCATGGGATTTGGGGTCTCCATGAAGGATAGATGGGAGTGGTTTTTAAACATATTTAGAACCAAATTTGACAAGTGGAGGGACTTCCAAGCCAATTTGGCGGGGATAAGAGTTGTTCTTAATCATTGCATCTACCCTATCTCCATCTTCTACCTCTCTTGTAGGTGCCCATCTAGAACTAGGCTTGAGAAGTTTATCAGTATGTAGGTCTTTCCTTTGGGGAGGCACTCACACCAAAAGAAGAATTGCTAAGGTGAAGTGGTCCTGCGGCGGGGGTTTTGGGAGTTATTGACATTCAACAGGAGGCTTTCAAACTAGCTTCCTCACGGGTGATTAAAGCTATTTTGCATCTTGAGGCAGATTGGGCTAGCCTTCTCCTGAGAAGCTTTAATTATGTCAAACCTATAAGGGTCCCTAAATGGAAGAATTATCCCAGGCCCTCTGCTTTGTGCAACCTTGAGCCATACCAAACCAAGGGAAGCTAGCTTTGGGGAGCACTATGGTATGCAGTTGAACAAGTCAAACGTCAGATAGTCTTTTCTAGTAAAGGGGCTTTCATGGGCATTGATTCTATTTGGGTGTCCGTATTCTTCAAGCAGTCTTCCCTAAATGATGTTGAAATTGTCAAATATTGGGTTCTATTTAAAAAAGGGTAAGAGACATGGTAACAACTCTGGCACAAGCATAATTTTCGATGGAAAAATTGGCTTGAAATTAGAAGGGGATTCAAATTATCAAAGCATCATTAGGGTCTCCTCATAAATGACCTATGATCAAAGAAGATGTCTTCCATCTCTTTATCACATGCCTTGACACCAAAAAAGTGTGGAAATATGTGCAAATGTAGGTTGGAGAGCTGGAAATAAATATTACTAGGAGACTCCTTCAAAATGCCTTACTCCTCTTGGATTATTTGAGAGCACATGCACTATGGTCTATGTGGATTGCTAGGAATGCCTATCAATTTCAAAACGAGTCTGTCACTTCTCTTGATTCTCTCACTTTGGTTTAACAAAAATTTGTCACTCTTCCAAAAGTAATTTTTGGATTACTAATATCTTTGTGTATCTTGTGAGTAGGCCAAAAGCCCCTTCTTGATCATCAAATTTACAACTATAATGAATCACTTACTCGTCTATAGGAAGAGGTCGAGGAACATGGCAAGGCCTTCAACAATTGCAAAGGACTCTCTAAGCGTTTGCAAAATCAATATATCCCCCTCTCTTTCCTCTTAAATAATAAGCTCTCTAAAAGTTTCAATCGACTCTTTCTGGCTGCCACGAGCAGGTTTTTTTATAGCTACAGATCTTTAGTCGAAAGATCCTTTTTACTTGGTTCTCTGTGGAACACAAAGGCTGTATGGAGCTACATTGTATAAATCTTTTGTGAATATATATACAAACTACTTTTCTGCCCCAAAAAAAGAAGAGACAATTACTCCTAGCCTTGTATAACGCCTCGCGAGAGCATTGTCTTGTATCACTTTAGGACCAGGTCAAAGCAAGGTTCAAAGATAGGCCTAATGTGTCTAGTGGCAAAAAATAAATCTTTAGGGTTCTAGTAATATCGCTCTTCTCGATTCCAAAAAATTAGAGGATTATCCAATAGTGATCTCGATGCCAATGGTCCTACTACCAATGATCGCGTCACTCTTTTAATATTAAAAGAATGGATCATACATAGTCGCGCTCATATGGAACACATAGTAGGAAATTTGAGAAACAATAAGAAGGGAGAAAGTGTAATATTACCCGTTTGGATTGCATAAGTTTCTTGTTTTCATGAATACAAAGCTCATATTTTCCTCATGATGCACAAAAGTGTAGCCTCTCAATGCATTGTGAGATGTCCTTAGTCCAATGTTTTGCCACAGTTCCTAGATAGATTTGTTAGGAGCAATGCGATAATGGAGCAACAATGCGAGAAGTGGAATGCGTAAAATACACAATACAAAAAACACACAGAATGGAAGAGACAAAGAGACACCGATATATGTAGTTCACCCAGTGTGGGCTACGTCCACAGAGAAATAGCTAGTCTCGCATCTTTCTTATCTAGCAAGTGAGAAGATACATGATTCAAGCGATATATCGGCTGCCTCTTGCTATGTGAACCACACGCTCATCATACAATTTTGACCATAAAGTTCAGGCACACATGTTCTTCTCTCTGTGCATACAATGTGTGAGTATGAGCTTTAACAACAAAGGGTTTAGCAATATCCTATGTGGATGCTTCTATTCTTGGACATGTTGTTTCTTTGTATTTTGCTAGGTTGTGGCTCTATGCCCTTCTCAGCTCAAGGGGAGGGATTGTTGGCAACTAGGTGTGGTGTTGAACCTTGGGAGAATTTGATAATGAAGGATTGTCAATGTGGTAGTAGCTACAAGTGCATGCGCTTGCATGATGTTGCAATCTCCTCCAATCACAATGGTGCATAAGCATGGACCAATAGGGAGTGTAGCATCGCATGGAGCTAGTCCCTTCTTTGAAAAATAGGTTTTTTATTTTTAGAAAGAAAGTGAGAGGAGAAAAGGTGTGAGAATAAGGCAGTAAAAAAATACTTGGTTATGAAGCATTCGATGGCTTTCACTCTCTTGAGAAAGTGGCTTGGGATGCCTTTCTTTCCACTTTATTGGAGGTAGAGATGATTGGCAAATGATACCTTTACATTTCCCCTAATTTACACCTATTCATCATCAAACAAGAGAAATTATATGCCCATCCATGTCTAGATTGATAGATTTTACGTTGATGATTAGACATTAGATAAAGGTGGCTCGGTATACATTTCAATAATGGTTTCCACCACAGATAAGTTTTTGTTGGTTTTGATCATTTATGAGCCTTTCTTGAGAGGACGCTCTGCCAATATTGGAATTTTGAATGCTTTGTATGTAGAGGAGAGCCTTGGAGAGGCAGTGTTATAAATTTGGGTGTCTCATATGCAGGGCAAAGTGCCATCATCTTCAATTATGGTGGCAACTCTCTCTCATACTAGTGATTTCTACCATTCCATGGCTAAACCATGAGACATGAGATTTTTAGATTGCAGTCTGGCCTCCATCAACAATTAGTAGCCCTACACAGGAAAGAGCAAAAGCCACTTATAGATCTTGGATTCAGGAGCACCTTGTTGTAGTAAAAGGGCTTTTTAGAAGGTTCTTTAGAATCAGAGAGTAGAGTATGCCTTTCATGCTCGGGAATAATTTTGGACTCAAATGGGAGAAGAGTGAACAAGGGTGCATGCATGCACGAAAGCACTTGGCTCCAACTTGTGGGTTTTATGGGTCTTTAGACACTGTCGATTGTTTAGTAAGAAATAATAATAAAAAACGCTTTGAGGACATCCATTAGGCTTTGCCAAGGTTCTGTAGTTATTTGCATGCTCTCACACTAATTGCAAAGCCATTGCCTTTATTTAAAAAAAAACTATAATTTAAAACATAAAGGTAAATTGATGTTTTTTTTCCTTGAAGGTTTTACGAATGATACCTGCAAAGTTTTGATGTCAACTTTCTGAGGGTTCTTTTTCCTTTATTTTTAAAAATAGATCTAGTAGACGATAATCTCTTCACTGACAAGCATAAAGCCCGTTAGGTAGGCATAAAGCTCGTTTGACTGGCATAAAGTCCTTTCAACAGGAAAATGGATTTTTAAAAACAGGCGAACCTGCTTTTCTGGCAAACCGCTTTTGAGATAGCAACTTTTTTTCCAAGCAACGGCTTTAGTAGTTAACAGGTGAATCAGCTTTAGCGCCTTGCTCACAAACGAACACGCGAGACTTGGATGAGTGACTGGAAAGCTTGAAGTGACTTGAACACTTGTAGCTGGAGGAAGCCAAGGCAATTGTTCTAGGGAGAGCTCAAGCATGGAGGGAGAGTGGAGCCACTGAATAGATCTATAGCCATGTTGGAGGGGGGTAAAAAGCACACACAAGCTAAAAGATGAAAAGCCAACAGCCACACACAAGCTAAAAGTTGAAAAGCCAACAACCATCTAAAAGTAGAGGTTAAGAATTTTAGAAAACTCCTAATAAAAATGCTTTAAAAACTAAGAATAATCACAAAACTCCCACTCAACTCAATCCTAAAGCACTGTCTCCTGGAGAGCCAGTGCTAATAAACACCTTTTCTCTACTCTTGCACAAGACATGATAAAGACATTGTTCCCCAACCTATTTCCTTTGACAAGGTTCTGTAGATAGATCTTGATGTTGTGCTACATATAGCTACTGATATTTATGCCTCCATCCTTTCCACACATCTTGACACGCTCGGCAAAGATGATGCCAGACATAGAGTTCGGTAGGCTATTCCAGCATTAGTGAAATAAATACAGAGCTTTAGTTTCCTCGCATACGTATGGGTAGTTTTCTAGGACAAGGGTGTCCCTAAGGATTCAACCGACATGTCATTGGATTAGATTCTTTTTTATAGGAGGTGTCACTAATGTTTAGATAGTGACCTCAAGACAATCCCACACTTTCTACGGAGCCATCCCACAACACATAGGATTTGGCAAGAGGCCTTCTAGATTGTGTAGGACAGAGTGGATGCAACAAAACTTCATGTGGCTTGGATGAGGTTTGTTTCCAACAAAACATCCCGTTGCGAGGCACTTGCCTAGGACCTACGTTGCATGCAGCAAGAGTACAACGCGGCCAACCAATGCTAAGATGGAAGTGAAAGAAATTTGCATGAGCATTGCCTTAGATAGTAGTGGCAAAGAAGGGTTTAGCACCTGAGAGTGGCGCAGCTTGAATTAGAAGGGTGAGCGGTTAAGAGGACACTTTTTCACAAAAATGAAAGTAGAGCGTTGTCTGGAAGGCAGTGCTAACAAAGAATAGAATACCAAAGCTAAGGTATTCTAGGCTATTCTAGGCTAGACAGTCAGGACTCCAACAAAGAATAGAATACGAAGCTCGGGTGATGATCGCGAGGGGGCGGAACTTGGAAGGAGAACGAACGGTCCAAACAAGGACAGCGATTTGTGATATTGCTATTTGACGTAGAAGGCACTCGAGAGGAAAAGCAACATACATAAAGAACTTCTGTAATCCGATGAAGTCAACCGTTGCAGCTGTTGGGAGAGAAACAGTGGAGAGAATTAGCAGGGGAGCCACAGAGGGGCCCTGGGAAAGAAAGAGACGATAGATAGATAGGAGGAATTCGCGAGCGGGGGGGGGCGAAGTGAGGAGCGATGTTTCCCGCCCAAGCTCACAGTGGGTGCTAGCGACGTGCGGGGAAGGGGGCGCATTCGAATCGTAATAAATTGGGAGCCCCCACTTTCCTCACCGGGAAGTGGCCTACTCGCTTCCTTGTCCGCTTGTGTGTAGATTGCAGTTGTGATTCGTAAGGCAATTCTTCTGACCAGGACAGTGTTTCTCGGGGATATGTGCGCGCACGCAGACTTGGAGGAGTCAGGAGTCAGGACTCATCAGTAGGGCAGACTTCTATTGCAGCAGCAGCAGGGCTCTAGCCCTCTATTGCCTGCGTCCGGAGTTCGGAATAGCAGCAGGAGCCAGGTGGTACGCCCGACAAGTGGTAAGTATGATTAGCAAGAAGAAAGGCTGGTGTGCAGGCTTCGCGACTGTGAGAGCGTGTCGGAGCGGCTAGAAAGTTGAAATGAGCTCGATAGCCGGTCCTTGACCAGGAAGTACAAGCAGCAGGACTGAAATTGCGGCTGGACGCCGGCCGGGGGGCTTATTACTGAACATCAAGAAGAAGACGATGATGAAGATGATTGTGCGACGCTATTGCCCTCCAATCGTCAGGGGACGAGGTCGAGCTCAATTCACGTAGCAGGTGCGCTAGAATATCACCATCCGGCCTGCGTAGCTATAGACCCAGCTCTCGACACTGTCAGTTGTGTCCTCCAACTCTACGAGGAGAGAGCGAGCGAGAGAGATGGCGGAACTGCCCTGCGATTTGGACGGCATGTGTATGGTGTGCAAGGCCACTCCATCCGATGCTGAACTCCTCCTTTGCAACAGTTGCAGTAGTCCCTGGCACATGCCCTGCCTCAACCCTCCCTTGATCTCCGTTCCTGCTGGGGATTGGTTTTGCCCCGACTGTGAACCGTCCTCCCACCAGCAGCAGCCGGCTCCCCTCCAGAGCAATTCAAGCGTTCCTATCTTGGGCGACGACGTGGTGAGTCGAATTCGAGCCATTGGGTCCGACCCCAACCTCACGGAGCAGCAGAAGGCCAGAAAGTGCCAAGATGTCATGAGCAACGCCGGAAAGGCAGTGAACGGTGAGGCGGCTGGCGTCCAAAACAAGAAGAAACACAAGATGCTAGAAATATTCGATGAAAATCTCAACTGCATTTTTTGTATGGAGCTTGCTGATCGCCCAGTCACGGTGAGGCATATGTCGTGCTTTGAATCTTTCAAGAAGAAGTTGCCCTTGCTTTCTGAATGTGTGCTGTTCTTGTTTTTCCATTGACCTGTTGATTTTCCGGTGCTGAAACCGTGTCTACACAGTTCTTTAAGACTTTCAGCATTTCCAGCAGCTTCAATAATTTCGGGGGAACGTTATCCCTTCTTTTTTGACATTATGCTTTATGTAAACACAAGACATGAACCTTGTTTTTGAGCTATTGCATATCTACTTGCAGACCTGTGTGCGATGAGAATCCTACAATATGGAACATGGCTGCTTTCAAGAGTTTACCTTGTTTCTGTAATTGTCTTGTCTCGAACTAACGCCATCCCAGTATCTTTGCTACTCTCGTTTCCGGAGGCCAATTTTATATCTTTAAGTGATGCATTTGCAAGCTTGTGCCCTCGTCTTGTTTGCGTTGAGGATTGATATAAATTTTTTTGGTTTGTTTCCTAAGTGCCATTATTTGCTGTTGTGCAGACACCTTGTGGCCATAATTTCTGCCTCAAATGCTTCCAGCGCTGGATTGGACAGGGGAAGAAAGCTTGCGGCAAATGTCGTGCACCTATTCCTGCTAAAATTGCCAGGCAGCCACGAATAAACTCAGCCCTTGTCATAGCTATACGCATGGCAAAGTCTGCAGCAATGCCTGTCATGAATGGACCTCCAAAGCCATACCACTACATTCAGAACCAAGACAGGCCAGACAAGTGTTTCACCACCGAGAGGGCGAAAAAACCAGGGAAAGCTAATGCTGCTAGTGGCAAGATCTTTGTCACGGTGCCCCCCGATCACTTTGGTCCGATTACAGCTGAGAATGATCCCATAAGAGGACAAGGCGTCCTTGTTGGAGAGACATGGGAAGATAGGCTGGAGTGTAGGCAGTGGGGAGTACACCTTCCACACGTTGCAGGTATCGCGGGGCAATCAGATTATGGAGCTCAGTCAGTTGCATTATCTGGGGGATACGAAGATGATGAAGATCATGGTGAATGGTTTCTCTACACTGGAAGGTAGCAGCCTGCACCAAGTGGTAACAATGCATTATTTTGGGTGCTTTTCGAAGACAATGACTGGAGTTTCACATTTTTTGATGCTGTGCAGTGGTGGAAGAGATTTAAGTGGGAATAGGCGAACCAATGACAAACAATCGTTTGATCAAACATTTGATAAAAGTAATTTGGCGTTACGAGTCAGCTGCAAAAGAGGATACCCAGTTCGGGTAGTGAGGTGACCTCTCTCCAGTCCAAATTTCTGAGTAGTTTTTCCTTCAGTGGGGTTTTGATGTTCCACGGGGGAATCTTCTTTGGCTTCGTAAAGAAAGAAAGAAAATGAATATCTTGCCTTATTTGACTCCACAAATTGCAATGCTGTTGCCCCAATGCATGCTAGTGGCTGTTGGTTTCAAGCTGTCTCAAGTTTTACCCATGGGGTGCTTTACTATGACTATAGTCTGCAAGCTTGGTTCAAGTGCTTCATCTATATATGCTATGCTTTGTTTTTCTAACTACATGATGGTTTTCCATTTCCATTGCTTTTCAAGATGATACTTTTCAGGATGCTCCAGGGCGGGATTGTTTGTAACTAATGCCTCTTTGTGTCAGGTCTCACAAAGAAAAGCGCTCCTCTTATGCTCCAGAGAGTGGTGTCCGTTATGATGGCATTTACCGTATTGAGAAGTGCTGGCGAAAGCCAGGCATTCAAGTACAAAGTCATACCTCATATAGTTTAGTATTGATTTTGTTTGAGTTGTACTATAAGATTGACACTCTTTGTTAACCCATGAAGAATTGTTGCAACAGGGTTTCAAAGTCTGCCGCTACCTATTTGTAAGGTGTGACAATGAGCCTGCTCCATGGACCAGGTATGTGTAAATGCTGGGAAATGGATTCTCTGTAGATGCACATTGAACTTAAAGGAGCTGTGTTGTGTTGGCATAGTTTTACTTCTTAGCCTGTCATGTGTTCTAGTAGATAATCCTTAATCAGATATTCAGTTGCCATGAGTCATCTTTTTCACTGTTTTGCTCAAGGTACAGTAATAGAATTACTCTCTGGCAGGTTGTCCATCCTTTTAAAATGCAGCTGTGCTTGCTTACTTAGAAGTTAGATTACCTTTATTCAGTATCAGACTAGAGTTGTATTGATAGACCTACTTGTCATTCTGTTCCCCACTGTATTACTCTCCTCGTTCTCGGGAAAGATGCAAACAATATTGATTGAGGATTTGAACTAAGCTAAGTGAAGGTGAGGTATTATATCATGGATGCTATTTATGGAACCAAAACAAAATTTGTGTGGATGAGGTATCTGACAGAAACTTACGTTCAAGAATGCCATGATTCATCTTTTGCACGAGATGACATGGACAATGATCAATAGATTCAGCTTCATTGCATGAAAAGCGAAAGCTACAAAAGTGGTATCTTTATAGGCCAAGCATTTTGTACATCATAGCATCTCCAAGACTATTGTTTTCGATCAGGGAATTAAGTCCACAAGCAAATTTTGGTTGATAACTTTGCTCTTTATTTGATTTTAAATTGATGGATGGAGCAAAGTTGGCCATTAAAATTTTAATTTTCTTACCACAGTTCTCGTCTCTTGCTTGCTAGAATCTTCATTCTCATGCCATAAGTATGAATAGATTCACCAGGGAACACTTTCTTTCACCAGGGAACACTTCCATATTGGCCAATTCATGACACTTCCAACTGGTCTGAAATTATACTAGAGGGAACTTTTCAAATCATCCCATGTTGGATGGAAAGAAGCCACCATGGTTAGGCGACTTGTTTTGGTTAGGCAAGCTCAAACATATTGAGTCAGGACTTGGGGCACAATCTGGAGGATTCCTAAGTACCACCAGTACTCACCGTTGCCTATACTTCTCTCGGAGTGCCTGAACATAGAGGTTGCTAGGTAACCTAACCTTGTGCACCGGGGTGTGTGACCTTGGAATTGACGGATCAAAACAACACAATCTATAAGAAGTAGGCTTGTAGGTTCTAGGAGAAGAACCTCACTAAGAAACTCACTCCGTTGTGTTCTCCATTTTGTGCGTCGAAGATGTGCTTTATGCATGTCATGCTAATGCTAAGCCATGCATTTATAGGATGATCAGAAAAATCGAAAGAGGATCCATTTTGGTACTTCTCCATCATTAGGTCCTTATCAATGTATAGTTGAGGTTATTTTGTGTAAACTTGATGCATATTGTAAGGCACTCGATCTACTCAAAACTGATAATCTTAAAAATAGATCGATGAGAAGGAATTCACTTAGTATTTTTAGCCAGTGAATGAGAAGAAGGTACCACGAGGAAGCTGGCAAAGAATGTCAATGTCTAGCCCCAGATGCTTGATAGGGACCAATCGCTCGACCTGCTATTTTTAGCCAGTGGTCACGAATGAACTCACCAAGGCTTTTGCACTACATGTGGTTGAAGTAGGATATGTTTCGGTTCCTTCAATGCCCTTTTTATGTAAGCCTCAAGGCTCCATAGGCCTTAGGCTGTCAACCTTTGATTTCAAAAAAAGTTAACCACACCTTCTAGCGCTCTCCTTTGGAATAATATGTTCGCTTTCTAGAGCCCTACATCATGTGTACCCTGAATTTCAAAAAACCCAAACTTGATTTCATTACTCTATTTACTAAATAGTAAATAGAGAACATTGAAGGTTTAACTGAGCTCTGATGCATCACTTAAATCATGAGTAAACCAACCCCCCCCCGGCGAACAAAAGAAACCCACCCTGTACACACGCGTGCGCCCCCCCCCCCCCCCCCCCCCCCCCGGGCGCCATTCCTCGAAAACCTGCCAGCGATCTTCATCTCCTCCATGCGGGTGATTTCAACAAAAACGGGCCCACACAGTCAGCTGCCCAGCAACTGCTTTCAGTCATTGATCAGTTCAGCCTGCATCAGCTATCTCCCTAAAAGCAGCCAGTTCCTGACTCCACCCAGGAGATGAGTCGCAAAGGAAAAAGTGCTATGCGCTGCAAGGTGTAGGAGAGGGATTGGAAATATGGGGACTTGAGAAGAATGCAAACTACATCAGAGAAAGAAAGAAAGAAAGATGTATAGGAGGCCTCGTGGGCCCATGAGACAAAGTGCAAAACCAAATGGTAACTCATACAAGCCACTAGGGGCTGAAGCAAAGGGCTCATTAAGGCCCTTGCTGAAATCCAGCTACAAGTTCGTTACACAAAAAATCATTGCAGAAGCTTTCGATGGGACAGAAGTTTGCATAATTTCCTGAACGTTTTAAGCTTTTGAAGCTGAGGATGTCTTAGCCCCAGGCTGGGAAGGTATGGGTGGCTAACTCAGATTAAGTCGTGGAAGTAAGAAAGATTCATACGATGCTTGCACATTACGAGTGAAGGCATCTTCAATAATTTGATGAAATTCTGGCTCAAATGTGGCTATTTGTTGAGAAGGGTTGCAGTTTAGCATGAAAATTTTGATTCATTTATGCCCAAGGAATTGTGTTCCATCCAACTGCAGTAGACGTTGAAAGAATGGCAAGGATATACAAAAGCAGAGAGAATCAAATCAGAACAGGTTCGTACTATCCAATTCAAAGCAAAACGTCTGCATAGAGAGGTTGTTCCCAAGTTCTGGCTTCCACGTCAATTTGGTCAACGTTGAAAGAATGGCAAGGATATACGAAAGCAGAGAGAATCAAATCAGAACAGGTTCGTACTATCCAATCAAAGCAAAACGTCTGCATAGAGAGGTTGTTCCCAAGTTCTGGCTTCCACCTCGATTTGGTCACTTTCGAAAAGTAGCTCAGGGCAAGTGCACATGATAGATAATGAACGTGGATTTGGAGTTTCCTTGCACTTGCAATGGGATCTTTTTGCAATGAGCTTAATCGTTGCCTCCTAGGCTGATTGGACTCAATGGGATATGCGCCAAAAAGGCTTTGAATGGGTTGTGTGATTGATAACAATTCTTCAGCAACCGCTCGCATAGAAGGCCTGCTATGTCATGAATAATGAAGCTCATTCATCTCATGAGTTCAGAGAGCTCTCATGTTGTCATTTTTCTTTAACACGCCAAAGGTAGGTTCCTGCCCATTACCATTCATCACTATTGGCTAATAAGAAGTTTCTAGACAGAGCAGAAGATGCCTGAAGGAGCATAGCACTATATCAAGAAGGCGGGGGGAGGTGAGCGGATCGGATGATGATGTCTTGAAATGGGCTGTCATCCAAAATTAGTTTTCTTTGGCTTGGGCTGTCATCCAAAATTAGTGTTGGTTGGCTTGACCTCCCTGATTGTTTGACAATATGTCTTTCAAATGCCAGTGCATCATTCCACAAAAGCCAACCTGTCGAGCATTCCCCTTAATGGTCCTCTGGTACTCTCCTATTCCAACAGCCTCCTTTTCTTTGGAAGTATAGGGCATTGGATACCTTAGCATGTATGTATGATTGGCTGGCAGCAAGGCCCCTAGAATGTACCAGTCACAGCCTTCTAGCATTCTCCTTGCAATCCAGGAGCAAGTAAGATGCAGCATGAGAGCAGGTACCTGGTTGGCAGCAGTGGCAGACGTAATAAAGCAGGTTCAGCGGTGCAGAGGGGCTGAAGGCTGCAGCAGGAACCAGCAACCAGGTGCCTCTAAATAAGGCATTATACAGGCTGCACCAAGTAGGTTAGATCCACAGACTGGTCGGGTGTTTTGCAGACTGTTCAGCCAGGTCTGGGGGCTTCAAAGCCTGTAAATAGACCCCCAATGGGGGCAGCCATTCATTCAAGGAGTCCCAGCCTGCAGGTCACACATCAGGGTGAAGAGCAAGGGAGATCAAGGGATCTACACCATCAGTTCTTGCAGGGCAGAAGTCCCAAACATCTACAGAACACCTTGGTGCAGACCTACACACTGTAGAAGAGCATAGGGCAGTGAGCTTTGTTTGCAGAGAACATCTGAGAAGAACAGTTGCCACTGGAGCCTACACGGAGGCACGTGGCAGAAGAGGAAGAGTTTACCGGAGAGGGTGCAGCAAATGGAGCCATCTTTTGGTACCTTACCTCGGTGATTGTCTGCTGAAGGTGTTGGTACAGTTCATTGGCAGTTTTTGTACTTGGTATCTTGATATATATATTCTGTTTTGGTTGTACATGTGAGTGCTCTGTATAGAGAAACAATAGGGTTTGCAGTGGAGCGATCAGAAAATAGACAATACTCAGACACAACTGAAGAATGGAACTCAGAAAACATAGTGCCTATCGGTAGTATGAAAAACTGAATACAAGAACCTCAAGCCGGTGTGTCTCAAGGACCGTGGCTGAGGTGAATCAAAAAGATGATTCCATGTAGAGAAACAGTAGAAAAGATAGCAGCAGAGGGAGCGAAACACAGTCCTCCGTGTAGCTCGATGATGACGAAGAAGATGAAGGGCTAGAGCTGCCCTAGGAAATGGCTGAAAACCAGCATGCTTTGAGGAAGGAACCTTCAGGCTATCTGGAATAGCAACATGATGAAGAAAAGGAGCAGATCTGGAGCAGGAGGGGCAGATCTGGAGCAGAGGAGCAGATCTGGAGCAGGATAGGGCAGATCTGGAGCAGAAGGAGCAGAGGAGCAGATCTGGAGCAGGATGGGGCAGATCTGGAGGAGAAGATGGAGCAGCCAGGAGGCAGGAAGGAGAGGCAGAGAGAAGGCAGATCTGAAGAGGAGAGGTAGATGGAGCAGGCGGGGCTGCAGCAAAGAATGATGGAGATGAGGAGCAGCTGCAGGTCCTGTCTTGTCCTGTCTATGAGAGTGTGGGGGGCTTGTGCCTTTATAGGCCAGACCTAGCTGGTCGGCCAGCTGATCGGTGGGCTTGCCAGCTGGTTGAATATTACAACCATAAACATGGTGAGTACCCATGAGCAAGAGAGCTCCACAACTCCTCAAAGGAGAAGGTACAGCTGCAGGGAGCACAACAAATGCCTTTTGAGCAGGCCACACATGAAGCTACAACTGAGCTCAACGGTGATACTAGTTCTAGCAGTGAGTCAAATGATGCTACTATGTTGAATGCACAGCTTGCAAGTGCAGTGACTGCCTTGACTCAGTTGGCTCAAAATTTGGCTCAGATTGTGCAAACAAATGCCAAGAAGAAGAAGAAATCAAGAAAGCACAAGCATGGAAAGAGTGAGTACACACATGCATCAGCTTCTCATGGCGGACCACACACTCATGCATTAGTTTCCCATGAGGGACAGCCATAAAAAATGACTCAGAAAGTGACTTCCAAGAGAGAGGAATCACCCAAAAGAGCACTTGAGAAAGAGGTACAAAAAGTACAGCCAGTGCAACAGTATGAGCAGCCAGCACAAGGCCTTGGTTTGGGTACTTCTACTCCTCAAAATAATAATGTGCAGTCCATAAATGTGGCTCAACCACCTCAGCCATATTTGAGGCAGCAACCTGAATATTTTGGTACAGATTCTATCTTTGATGCTATGTTGATTTCACTGCCAATTGGGCATAGAAAGCAAGCCATGTATGACAATGTGGGAATGCAGCCAGGCATGCAAGCCACAGCATATGCTCCCATGCCTAATGTTCAGCCAAGCATGGCTCTCCCTAGTGAAGGGAATGCTGCAAATATACAGCCATCTTTGGGACAGCCAATATCAAATGTATATAAAGAATTTAAGGATGGTGGTTCTCATGTCAAGTTTGATACATATAATGGAGTACAAGACAGGTACAAAGCCCTCACATTCGTTCAACAGTTTGATGCTGCATTTCTTGGGGGTTTGTTTACAGAAGCATCCAAGATGAGGAAGGTTGCCACATTTTTGAAAGGCAATGCACTTAAGTGGTATACCAACCTTATGCCTCATGGAGATGCATCTTGATGATTACACTCAGAGATTTTGGGATGTTTTGTTGCCATTGAGCTCTTACAGGCATGTTTCTTTGAAAGAGCAAATAGAGAGGTACTGTTGTGGATTGCCTAGTGAGCTACGTGATTATTGCATCAAAACCAAGGTGGGTTCTATGACTCAATTAATTGAGAATGCAAGGACAGCATATGCATGGATGCAGGAGAAGAATTTGGGCTTTATGGACAGCAAGAAAGAAGACAACAAACGGGCTGCCAAACACCAGGATAAGGACATCAAATCTAAAAATAAAAATTATGGCAAACGACCGTTTCAAAAGGGAGGAAAAGCCCAATTCAAAGCTGGTCAAAGGCGTGGACAGCCTAATAAACAGCCCCGTACCAAGTTATCTGATGAAGAGAAAAAGTCACTCATGGAGCAAAACAAATGTTTTATATGCAAAGGAGAGGGACACCGCTCTTATGATTGCCCATTCAAGAAAAGAGACAGGCCAGATGATGATAAGAATGGTAATAAACAGGCTGATCGGAAGGGCAAAAAGCCTAAACCTTCTGTAGGACTTCTCCAGATGTGATTGGGAGTCTGCCACATGCACATGATGAAGAGGAAATGAAAAAGACTGAGATGTGCAGAGCATGGGGAAAAATCAGAAATCAGAATTGTTTGTTTTTCTTTGATTCTGGGGCAAAGGCAAATTTCATAACTCCTGATATGGCAGGAAGGCTTGGCATCAAGCCTGAGGAAATGGGGCCATCCGGCATGTGTGATATGGCCAACCTTGAACTCAACACACCTGTCACTCCTATCATTGACAAGTTGAGGATGCATATCCAGGGATATCAGGATGCAGAGGACTTCTACATTATGCCTTTGCCAGAGTGTGATGCTTTGCTTGGGATGCCTTGGATGTACAGGGTGGGGGCTGATGTGCAGATGAGAAACAAGAAGATTTCTTTAACTCATAGAGGCAAAAATCATGTACTTGATGTAAAGTTGAAAGGGGAGTCCATCCTTGTAGTTTCAGCTTCTTGTATTTCCAATGTAATAAAGCGTCATATTTCAGCGTACTTGATTTTTGTCAAAGAGGACAGCCAACCAGTTCAGGAAGGCTCTACTCTTTCTGCTTTAGATAGAGAAAGGGCTGCTTTTATTTCAGATTTTCAGGATTGTTTCTCAGATGCACTTCCTCAAGAATTACCTCCCAAGAGGCCCGAGGATCATCAAATTGATATAATTCCAGGAAGCTCACCACCTAATATACCTCCCTATCGTGTCAGTAAGGCACAACAGGAAGAGATAATGTACAAGTTAAGGAACTCTTGGAAAAGGAATTAATACAGCCAAGTAATTCTCCTTACTGTTCCCCTGTGTTGCTTGTGCAAAAGAAGGATGGCAGTTGGAGAATGTGTATTGATTATAGGGCTTTGAATAAAGTCACAATTAAGAACCGTTTTCCAATTCCACGCATTGATGATATATTGGATCGGTTGGAAGGTTCCTCAATGTTCAGTCGTATTGACCTTAAAAGTGGATACCATCAGATAAGGATATGGCCTGAAGATGTCTACAACACTGCCTGCCGCACTTCATTTGGCTTATATGAGTTCCTTGTGATGCCTTTTGGTTTGACTAATGCACCTGCTACTTTCAATAGAATGATGGACAGAATTTTTAGAGCACACAGAAAGTTTGTGGGCACTTTCTTCGATGACATCATTGTGTTCTCTAAAAATGAGCAGGAGCACAGGAAACACCTGACTATTGTGTTTCAAGAGTTGAAAAGACACAAGCTATTAATAAACACCAAGGAAAGTGAGTTCTTTATGCATGAGATTCATTTTCTTGGTCATATAGTGTCAAAGGATGTGGAGTCAAGATGGATCCTGCAAAAGTTGAGGCCATAAGGAGTTGGCCAATTTTGAAAAATCTGCATGAAGTCAGAAGCTTTCTTGCGTTGTGTTCATACTATCGGAGGTTTTTTAAGTACTTTGTAGAAATTGCTTCTCCCTTGCATGCTTTACAAAAGAAAGCTGTACCGTTTCAGTGGGGAACAAAGGAAAATGCAGCTTTTGAAGAGCTGAAGCAAAAGTTGTGTTCTGAACCCGTTATTACATGCATGGTTTGTCAGAAAGTAAAGTTTGACAGGCAGAAGGCACCTGGGTTGTTACACCCTTTGCTGATTCCGGATAGACCATGGCAAAGCATAGCTATGGATTTTGTGTTTGATCTTCCACGTACTCCTACTGGACATGATGGATTGTGGACAATAATTTGCAGGTTTAGCAAACAAGCCCACTTTGTGCCAATAAGAAAGAAAATTACAGCAGATCAAACGGCCAAATTGTTTTTGCAGCATGTCTTCAAGTATCATGGGATGCTTGAATCCATAATTAGTGATAGAGATCCGAGGATGACCAGCCTCTTTTGGAGAGGACTGTTTGAAAATATGGGCACTACGCTGAATTTTTCGTCATCTTTTCACCTTCAGTCTGATGGACAATCGGAGCAGGAAAACTCTACCATCTTGGATATGTTTAAATGCTATGTCTCAAACCACAAAAGCAAATGGGAGCATTATTTGCCTTTGTTGGAATATGCTTACAATAATACGGTGCACACATCCATTGGTAAAGCACCTTTTGAAATAGTGGAAGGTGCCAGGAAGATACCTCCCATTTTGCATACAAAAGAGAAAATCTTCGAAGCTGATCGTTTTGTGGAAAGCCTTGAAGAGGCTTACAAGAAGATCAAATATGCCTTGCAAAGAAGTCAAGACAAGCAAAAAAGAGCAGCCGATAAGCACCGCAGGGAATTGGTATTCACAGAAGGTGATTGGGTTTTGCTGCATTTTCAGAAGGCAAGGCTCAAAAATAGGAAAGGCAAGGAAAGGTTGTACAGAAAGCTGAACATGCGTTACTATGGTCCTTTTCAGGTTTCTGAAAAGATAAACGAGGTAGCTTATAGGCTGAAGTTGCCTCCGCATTGGAAGATACATAATGCCTTTCATGTGAGCTTATTAAAGCAATATCATGGAGATATTCTCGAGGATTTACCTGATGAGGTGCAGCCTGAAGTGGAAGAACATGATGAACTTCTGGTCCCAGAGCAGATTCTGGCACACAGGGATAGAAAGCTCAAGGGTAAAGTTATCTGTCGCTACTTGGTAAAATTTCAAAATTACACATCACTTGATGCGAAATGGATGGAGGAAGGTGAACTGGCAGATTCACCTGGGATATTGTAGCTTTACCTTGATGCTTTCCAATTAGAGCCGACTGCGGTCCAAGCTCGTACAGGTAGTTCAGTAGAGCGAGCGTCTGGAGCATTACCTGGTGTTCGAGAGGGGGGTAGCACCTCCACTCCCTCAGTACAAACGGGCTCACTGTGATTTCATGAGGTCGCTTGATGACACTGTATGTTTCATCCGAGATACTGAGCTGACAGTATTTCTGCTGTGAGACTTCATGATATTGATGCATCTTGACTATTGATCGCCAAGGATCACATAGATTTTGAGCAGTGTATATGGATGGATGCATGCCTCTCCTAGCCATATTTTCATTGTCTCTGTATACTGTAGCTGCGGCTTTCTTGTATACTCTTTTATGCTATATTTCATGCTCGCTCCTGTGTTTTGGGGCAGCAAACTGTGGTTTGCTGTTTCAAGAGAGGGGTATGTCACGGGGGCGTGAAATTCTAAGTACTTTAATGTACTACAAGATCGTGACAACTTTGGTTTCAAAAGTCCAAGTGTGGGCTTAATAATGTGTAATTAAACGCGGCATGGTGCCTAGCACATAAGTGTAATTAATCCCTAGGCCCAAAGGCATTCCAAGGAATTAAAAGAATGGTTGTTGGGAAATGATGATGTGGCATTTTTAATGGGCCCCCTAGAGGACCATGTACCTTCAGTGGCCCCCCTAGAGTTCTAGGTGGCTCTAGTGCCTTCTACATGCTCCTTTGCCATTCCTGGACCTTCCTGGGCCTTCTAAACTTCTCATGTGTGGTTTTCTCTCTCATCTTCTCCCTTTGTTGAGATTTTGGACTGGTTTTTCAGGCTCCTTCAGCTGAATTCGGTTTTTCTTCATAACTTCTCACCCGTTTGGATTCGACTTCCTTTTGGCCCGATGGCTTCCCCTCTGCCTCCCCTTCGTAGTGATATGTTTTTCCCTTCGGCGTTTGGTAGAACGGGCAGAGCTGAGCACTTCTTTTGCTGGTTGAATTTGCAAAAGTGGCTTTTTCTGGATCTTTTTGCTTCTACCGCCTCCTGGGCCTCCTCTTGCAAAGCTACAGCTTTCTGTTGAATTTCGAGTGGTCCCACGCGCTGGTTGACTGGTTTTTCTCAGTTTTGGAGGACTTTCCGGCGATGAAACTTTTCCAAAATCTTCTCAATGCATTCCTCTCTGAAGCACGCTTCTTTTGAGCCCAAGAACTCCCACTTCTTCGCGACAGAAGTGCTTCTTTTTGCATTTTTCAGTGGAATTCTTGCTGGTCGGCTCTTATAAATGCTCTTTCTTCATGCCTTTGCACTCCTCTTTGGCTGAAAATGCAATTGGGCATTGGCTACTATGTCCTCTTGGCGATTGAGGACTTGGTTCGAGTTTTCAGGGCTTGGTGAGTTGTGATTTTGCTACTGCAATTTCTTTTTGCCATAAGCTATTGGTTGGCCTCGTGTGCTGCCTCTTTCTTGGCTCACAGGTGCCCAGGCAGTGCTACATGAGTCATTCTTTGGTTGGGTACTTTGCTGATTTTATTTTGGAGCTTTGAAAAGCTTTGTGAATGCCATCTGGAAACCACTCAAAGAGAGTGCAGCTGGGGTGCAGTGTGATTGCATCTGGACAGCCAATGGAATTGCACTCGGAAAAGAGAATGCCTTTGGGTTGAGCCTATGGGTTAAGTGCACCTATGTGATGGTGTTCTATGCTTGAAAGGCTTGCGAAGGCTTAGTGAATTGGGGCTGCGTGCTCAGTTGCAGGGAAGGTCTCCCAGATGCAACTTGTAATCATTTCACTGTGAAATATAAAGAAATACCGAAAGGGGCGCCACGGTGTTTGGGACCAATCGGGTGCACTTGTCTATGTCTGTTGAGCAGGGGCATTCTAGCCTCCATCCCTTTTTCAGTGGTTTTGTTTGTGAACAAATGGGTAAATGCCAAATGGTGATCATGCAATGGTTAATGGTTGTGATATATGCTTTGTGAGCTGTAAATAAGTGCTGAAGTGATTAAAGGTTTCGTTCCACTGCCCTCTGAGTGATTAGAGGCCGGTTTCATACCCCCTCTCAATTGCCAATTTGGAGGGGCAGACATTGTGTGCTTGGAGCTTCGTGTAGGGATGTCGACGGTGGTGGTGGCTATCCCTGCGAAATGCCCTAGAGATGAAATGCAAAAAATGCAGAGAAGGTCACAAGAGGAGTGCCCTTGCAAGGGAATTGTTCACTTCCTCAAGTGCCTGAGTCACACGTATGATCCCATATAGAACTAAGAACACTGTGAAGCTTGAGAGAATAAGCCACCCCCTCTCAACGCCAAAAGGTGGAGGGAAAAACAAATATGTTGTAGCAGCACTGATAATCTAGAGATGGTAGGATTCCTGCCAAAGGAAGAGATCGTAGCTGAACAGTGAACCAATGTGTGCCCGATCTTGGATCTCTCGAGAGAGGAGTCTATCCCCGCCTCCATGAGTGTAGAAGAATCGAAACAACAGTCATCAAGACACATCTGAACAGAAAAAGGGTCCCGCCTAGGAAGAACTTGTAGATCCTGGAAGTCGATGCCGATGGAGATCTGGTAGAGGTGAACGATCATGACCTCCTTGTTCGAAGGAATGGGGAGTGTCAAGCCTGAAACCGAAAAGGGAGGGAGGAATGGGAGTAGAAGATGGAGTTCTGAAAGGGAGGGATGGGAGTAGAAGATGGAGTTCTCTCCCGTAGTGCGCAGCGGAATGAAGAGGAAACTGATATGTTCATAGGAGTGATGCTCCCCGTACCTATGGCCTCCATGAAGAAGCAGGATCTTTAGATTACCAGAGATCTTTTGTCTTTAGATCACCATGGCTCTGATACCATATAGAGAAACGATAGGGTTTGCAGTGGAGCGATCAAAAAATAGACAATACTCAGACACAACTAAAGAATGGAACTCAGAAAACATAGTGCTTGTCGGTAATATGAAAAACTGAATACAAGAACCTCAAGCCGGTGTGTCTCAAGGACCGTGGCTGAGGTGAATCAGAAAGATGATTCCATGTAGAGAAACAGTAGAAAAGATAGCAGCAGAGGGAGCGAAACGCAGTCCTCCGTGTAGCTCGATGATGACGAAGAAGATGAAGGGCTAGAGCTGCCCTAGGAAATGGCTGAAAACCAGCATGCTCTCAGGAAGGAACCTTCAGGCTATCTGGAATAGCAACATGATGAAGAAAAGGAGCAGATCTGGAGCAGGAGGGGCAGATCTGGAGCAGAAGGAGCAGAGGAGCAGATCTGGAGCAGGATGGGGCAGATCTGGAGCAGAAGGAGCAGATCTGGAGCAGGATGGGGCAGATCTGGAGGAGAAGATGGAGCAGCCAGGAGGCAGGAAGGAGAGGCAGAGAGAAGGCAGATCTGAAGAGGAGAGGTAGATGGAGCAGGCGGGGCTGCAGCAAAGAATGGTGGAGATGAGGAGCAGCTGCAGGTCCTGTCCTGTCCTGTCTATGAGAGTGTGGGGGGCTTGTGCCTTTATAGGCCAGACCTAGCTGGTCGGCCAGCTGGTCGGTGGGCCTGCCAGCTGGTCGGCCAGTTCTGGTCGGCCAGACCAGCTCGCTGGCCTGAATTTGGTCGGCTATTTCTGGCCACTTGTTTGGCCCTGCTGGCTGACCTTTTGGCTGGCCTGCAGACTGTTATGTTTGCCCCAGAAATTGGGGATTGCTAGTTGCTTAATACTCTGTTGCCCTCTCTTACTGCTAAGTAAAAGCACATAGAATTAAGGTATGTTCCGTACATGCTTCTTGTGATCTCGCCCAATTGATGTAAACATTACTCCCGACAAGCCATACTCATTTGTCCATGTGCAAATATTATTAAGAACTCTAAAACTTGTAAATTCTGACTCTATTTTCCTAGTCTAAGATTTTCAGTGGTAGCCTTTTGTGCAACCAAATCTCCCACCATAGCAAACTTCTATGAAGTATTTTTCAACAAAAAGTTTATAAAGGACGGGGGAGAGAGAGTGTGTGTGTGTGTGAGGGGGGGAGAGAGAGAGAGAGAGAGTTAATCTTGGCGCTTATTAAAGGATTCACGTATGCCAGTGATGAGACTGGTGATAGGCTTCGACCATTGCCTCAGATCGATGAATTGCAAATTGCGGTAGACCTGACTGAAAGAAAGTCTCAACCAGCTTGGGATTGGAAGGTAGGTCTCTTCATACATTTGCTCATATTTCATCTTTATATTTTAGTTTCTTATGTCTAGTTTTCATCCCTTCAATTGAAAAAATACGATTGGGGATTGTTGCTTGGATTCAAAGGAAGGAGTTTGGGGCTGGACGTTTTCACCACCAGCTAGTAGGAAGGCTGAAGATGGGGGTGGTGGACAGAGACATGGAAGCCGAAAACCGCTATCCATTGGCCATCGGTTGCTGAAAGGTACATATGTAAAGGACGGGGAGAGAGAGAGAGAGAGAGAGAGAGAGAGAGAGAGAGAGAGATGAAATGAAATGCTTGTATTAAAGTCTGTGGAGACCCGTTAGGATCTATGGGACTAGAAAATAAGTATAAAATAAAAGAGCTAGAGAGTTTTTGACATAACTCCATTGGAAGAGAGAAAAAAACAATCTGCACTAGGGTAAGTAAACCTTCCCGACTTGGTGTGAAGTTATTGAGATAATAAAACATAATTATAATCATGTAGGACTAAAAATAAGAAAACTAGTACAAAGAGTAGGACATATATGTTCTTCGAGAGGGCTGCGAGCCACCCAGTCTCCAGTGAAAGACTGTAGAGGGTTGCTAAGATCCCCTGGTGGTCAGTGCTCACTCCAGATGCTATGCGTTGCCATCTGGATCAACATAGTACCAACCTGTCCTGTCGGGAGGGAGAGAATTGTCATCAGATCCTGTGGTACCACCGTCTGCATATCATATGCTGATTTGACTTAGTATCCTTGACATGGCCATAAAGGTTGGCGCAAAGGGAAAAGCAAGTACACAGGAAGCTGAGAAGATATTTGAGTTGGAGAGAGTGACTGGTCCCATCACAAAGTACCAATGAGGATAGACCCCTTAGCACGCCCATGGTCACATAGGTTGTGCTTACTGAGCACGAACTGACAGGGGGGTAAAACCTCCATCAATTGGAGCAAAAAGGGTCCCTGTTGAGTCGTAGTGGATCACACAGCACTCTTGTAACATATGCTTATAAACCCCCTTGGAGTAAGAATGTGACATAAAAAGGAAGTTCAAAAACTTGAAACTTTTCACGAGGCAAACCCTTGTTGAATATATCTGCCACATCATCATGTGTAGGCACATAGATCATGCTGATCTCTCATCTCTCCCTGTCATAATGATAGTGTAGGTCTATGTGCTTTGGCGAGCATGAAGGCAGGATTATGCGCAACTGCAAAGCACTCTGATTGTCAGTGAAGATAGAGGTAGCAAGGTCGGTTGTCCCATACCCAAATCAGCTTATAACTGTCCAAGCCATACACGCTCAATGGTAATTGTAAATGCTGCCCTGTACTCAGCGTCACAACTAGAAGTGGCCACTGAAGGTTGCTTCTTGCTCAACCAGGAAATGCTTTGACTCCAAGAAGAAGCAAAAGCTGGAAGTGGACACTCGGCTGTCCAAGCAGCCAGCCCAATCTAAGTGGAGCTGCTTGTTTTCTCATTCTTATGCACTTGCATAGATGGAGATAGAATAAACCAAGGTGTGGAGTCCACTCCCTCGGCTATGTATAATTCTACTCATCTGTGACACCACATTTTATATGTCGTGTGTGTGTGTGTGTGTGTGAGAGAGAGAGAGAGAGAGAGAGAGAGAGAGGAGATTTATTTTGCGCTTTTTCTTACTTTTTATGCCTGCTGCTACAGAATTTGGTTGTGGTCTATGCAAGGATGTGCTCAAGTTGCCCCTCTCAACTCCCTGTGGTCACAATTTTTGCAAATCATGTCTTTTAGCCGTCTTCGCTGGACAGAAAGATGTTCGTGAACGAACTGGGGTTGGTGGACGCTCCTTGCGTGTGCAGAAGGTTGTCAAACGTTGCCCCTCTTGTCAAGGAGACATCAACGACTTTTTGATCAATCCGCAGGTTGTGCTTGAGACCTAAATGGAAGCTTTTACAATAACTCAATGTGAAAGTTTACTTGACTGACTGGTATGATGTCGACCCATGAAGGAAGATACCCTTCAGAGAGCTGTTAAGAGAAGAGTTTTAACTATCTTGGTAAAATGATGTGGTGGGTACAGGTTAATCGGCAAATGGATGATGTCATTCAGTCGCTGAAAAGCGCTGGGGATGATTCAGATGCTGAAATTAACGAGGAAGAGATCGTTGACCGCCAGGCACCAAGCACTGATGGAAACATGGACAATGGGATTGATTTCACACCGCATAACGTTCCTGCACCCAAAAGTGTGGAGATTGGTGGCGCTTCAATTTCGATAATGGATTTGTCGGAAGAAAGGAGCTTTCTGGATCTCTGCAAGAGGTATCCGGAGTATTCTGAGGAGCTACTCCGTAGCATGCTGGTATCCCAACGGTCCCTACATACCCATTTTTTCGATGATTTCCTTCACTCGCTACAGTCGTAACGAAGTAATTTGTCATTTCAGGTGGATCAGGAAGGAGACCTGCATGAGCTTGAATCCCTGTTGAAAGCTATTGAGAAGCAACAAAAGGGGGGTAAGAAAAAGGGCGAGGGTGGGAGTAGCTCAGTGAACGGCAATGGTGAAAATTCCAGAAAACCTGATGCAGAGAAGGAAAGCGCTTCGGACGAAACAAAAGGGGGGACTCTAGTCCAGGTAAGAGAGAATTTGAAGGCAAGGCCTCAATCTGAGTCCCAACCGGACAAAAGAAAAGAACACTCCTGTGAGAGTGACAAAATGCAGCAACCCGCCAAGCGATCGTGCCAGTCGAGGACATCTAAATCTGAGTTGAAGACGTCTAAATCTGAGTCTCCTTCAAGTCCGTTGCAAACTCAGTCAGACAGTGACTTCGAATGACATGACAATAAGGGCCTGCCCCAAATTCGCCCAAATTCCATCCCAGTGTTTTGACTTTACTTTCAATGCTTGTACTATCAGATTTTGATTTCGGGATGTGCATTCCCTTCTGGCTGGAAGAGCATTGTTCTTCCTCAGAGATTCTATTGATTAAAAGGGCACTCCGCTCTTTTTGACTCCATACATTGATTGCCCTGCTTGTTTCTCAGCTTGCTCGGTCTTTTAAAAGGAGATGTATACTTCTACAGAGATTCCTGATTTGTAGAGAGCAAGGAATTCCATTTCCATCCTTCTTTGGTGTTGTCGTCATGTTTTCAAAAGTAACAGTTTTATTAGTTGTGGCAGGGATGCACGTTGAGGTTTAAATTGAAGGCAGAAATAGGCTGAATATTGAATTGGGAAGGGCTCGTATATTTTTATTTATGGTAGGCACCCTAGACCCAAGTTATCCTTTTTTGAACCCTCATTAAGCGAGTGACAAAGGTGTGAATTGGATTGTTTTATGCTAATTAAGCTACAAGTTCTAAATTTGTCCTCCTAGCTTTCTGTTTTCTGTTCTATTCTGCAATCTGCATGCTCCACCCTTCCGCAATCTGCATTTTGCCACCCTCCGTCGTGTTGCTTCCATCGCTCAGTTCATGAGTTAAGTAGTTTCCTATGTAGAAATTGAACAAAAGTTCTAATCGAGCGCGCGAAGCGTATAGCAGCAGAATTCTCGTCACGTTGCTGGGCTTCTCGATAATCTTTCGGCCCTCGAGCTTCCTCAGTGATGTATGTGCCTCTCTCCACCTTCTGAGCAAATTTCCTCTCTCTTATGTTTTTCTAGAAAAGATGTTTCCCTATGAATGCAGGGCCTGACATTTATTGCGCTTGGGAACAATTCCGGAAGTTTGAAGTCGCAAAAAAGCAGCAACGAGAAAGGCGATTCAACCTCAAGATGCTATTGCCGCTGTGTTGCAGGAGGCAGGGCCAAGAAAGTGACGAAGCTTCTGCTGATGTGAAAAGGACGGAAGATGTATCTTTCAGGTTTGGCGTAGACCCATTGTCATGAGTTTCGAACGTCGTTGGCCTTGCAAAAGAAGCATCGGCAAGCGCGTCCTCTGAAATCGATGGGACGCGCGCTACAGATGTGGGAGATGAATTGGTTGCACAGTTGCTAGACCTAAGCTTCGAATTGCGACTGCGACTTCGAATTGCCACAGAAGGATGGCAAGGGAAGTTGCATGTGCAAAGACGTTTGATTTCCCCTCGTGATAAACAGAGGTATTTCTTCACCGACAACAGCTTTCTGAGGATTCTAAGCACTTGAAAGTGCTTCTCACAAAACTGTCGACTACACAAAAAGATTAGGAAGGTTTGAACGGCAGGCGACCTTCTCTCGAAGAAGGAAAGGTTGAGAAGCAAGTGTAGGCAGGCCTATCAATCCTCCTTCCTTGAAACAAACTTTAGCCTCATCTCTAAACCTTATCTATTCATGGCATCTAATTTCCTCTTTCTTTTCTGGTGTCTTACTCTCTTCAAGTTCCTCTTTCAACCTGTCCATTCTTCTCGATCTTATCCTTGCTCTGTTCCTTCTGGCATTCTTGGGGATTGTCTGAGTATTTAGTTATGAAATTGACTCAGCAGAGGTAAAGACCATGTTCTTCTGTTGCACAATTTGTAACTTGAAGAAGAGTAAAGGGTTTGCTTTGATCCATGAATTGCCCCTCTTAGTAGATCCAAAATCCACTAGTGTAAATATAGGCTTGTGATCTAACAAGGTTATAGAAGATAAAACTCTGCATTTGGTTTCTAAAGGCACATCAATGGTCAATGAAGAGGCTCTGCTCCCTCACTCCTTGTGACGTGATTTTTGGCTTGAAAATAATGATCTAAGCTCTTCTTGAGTTGCATAAACAAACATAACGATGAGCCTCCCAGGTAGCCATTTGAACTCACTTTTTTGGATGATCCAACCTCGCACTCAGGGAGCTTAGCCTAAAGTGCCAACAACCATCCCTCAATCGCTTCCAGACCCATTCATCCTGTGTAGTAGTCTAGTGTTGGGATGTGTGGCTGCATTAAGCTTCCACCACCCGAGTCCACCCCAGGGCGATGTGTGGAAACAAGCCCTTAGCAAGCCTAAAGATGGGGCCTTAGGTTCATATGCATCAAATTTGGTCGCTCTTTTAAGACCGTTTGTATCCATTGCGATTTCAAGCCTGCATGCACAACCGCATTGATGGCTTCCAACAATGCACAAAATAGAAGCTGTGTTTTGATAGACACAAATTGAAAAATTCTATTGTCTTTTTTTTTTTCTACACTCTAGCTAGTACTTGCTTGGAAGAGAAGGGCGTACCTAGAACTTATAGCAACACAGCAAGTGCTAAAGCATTTTTAAATTACAAAGTGGTTCCTTGTGATGCAATTTGAGGTGGCATTTAAAGTAGGCATAGGTTGAAGATTCTACAAGAAGTTAAGTTAATATTTTTTTGCCTTAATTGTACTTTTTCAATCTCAAGCAATGGAATTGTGGCTAATGGACAGAGATGTAGCCAAGCACTAAGATATCAAATCCATGGCCTTCCAAACTTGATAGCAGCCGGATGCGTCAATTTTATGAGCAAAAACCTATGAGCAGGTTCATCTGAGCGTGTTTTTCAAGAGATTTTTAAAAATGTTTTTCTTTAGGAAACATGGTTTTTACACTTTTATTTTCACTAGAACTAGATCCCTTTATCATAAAAATATACAGACTAGTCACTCATTTATTTTTACACAACATAATTTTCTTATTTAGAGACATCCCTTTGTACCCCTGTTATTACCTTAAAAAAGTGTTGATTCCTTTAAGAAACATTCCTCATAATCACTCTCAATGTAATAATACTATGCATATATAATTACTTATTAACACATTTATATCATATGGCAATATCTTTTTAGTGTTTTTATAGCATATTTATGGACATGTTTCTAAAGAAGTTTAAATTACTATAAATAAGTATTAACTTGGGCTTATATATCACTCTCATAAAATACATGTAATATTTAATACTATATATGGAAGATTTTTCAAAATATAACTTCATAGATGTGCTCAAATGGGGTGTTCCGATCAATTTGAGTGGTTGAATGACTATATTTGGACATTGGATATGAAAGTTATGTCACTTTTAAAAGTGCTGTCCAAGGTAGTTTCGCCAGCGAAACTACCTTGGGAGACTTGCTTCAAAGGGGTTTCGCTGGCGAAACTACCTGGATGGCTTGCTTCAATGAGTTTTCTTTGAAGAAACTCTTTCATGAAGATAGGTTGAGAGAGGGTTTTCAATGTCACCCCCTATTAAGTAAAAGTTGTAAGAAGGATCATAAGGGAATTTTCATAAAGAAGTCTACTCTACATGTGGGTTTCTTCAAAAGCCATCCCATTATGCTCTCACCATTCCTACAGATTCACCTAAAGATTTTTGTATAAAATAGGCATTGCTATAATACTTTGCATATTTCTAAGTGAAACTATGTTTTCTTCTGATCGATTTTTGCCATATTTATGCATAGTTGGAAGCTTTTTTTTTCCTTCGCTCGGATGCTCGGAAGATTTCGCTCAGAAAATGCTCGTCCCCATAGTAGCCTAGGGATCGTTGCTTCCATGTCGTGGTTGCTTGGAATATACTGTTGGTATATGTGCAATGCCCATCTCTCATATGTAACCAATGTTCCATAGTGCCTGTTTGTAAGGCCCACATTATGAGGAAAAGCCATGGTGTGAGCACTAGACATTGGTAGGATCCTAGTTTTGACACTAGATGAGGTCCATTTGATGGTTAGGAGATGGTAGAAGGAACAACGTACTCCTCGAGGGTTCGAGGGCAGCGATCTCGATCTTGGGGGTTTGGGGGCAGCGTTCGCGATGGAGGTCTAGGGGCAACGTCTCCAACGGCGAGGTCCAAGTTTTGTTGGTAGGCTCGGCCCGCGACAACATGCCCTCCTTTGCTTGCGCGCGAGCATTCAATGAAATTTCTTACGTGCGTGTGGTCGATGGTCGATGGTCAATGGTCTTTGGCATGTGGTGAAATTGAAGCAAACATGTGCCATTGTTCTCACACTTAGTCACGCAATGTGCTAAGTCAATATGCATGTGCCACCGCCAGCCCACCAGTGTGGTGGAATCGGTCTACTACAAAGGGCTATATAAGGATGCCACTTCTCAAGCCTCCACATCGAATGCCAATACCCCTACCTCAAGTCCTTCTTCATTCTAGATTGCCATCGAAGCTCTACTGGAGAGTGCACGAGTGGACAACACCATCAGTTGTATCTTATTTGGTGATATGAAATTTTTATTCTACTCTATTGTGTCTATTCTTTGGTTATTGTACTATCGTTCTTGCCAAATAATCTCTCCGTTGCCTCGAATTGAGGATTTTGTGGATGTTGGCCCCAAAGGTTGCTCAATATATTCCGCTTTCTTACAACAAAGCAATCACATGCATTAAACTTAAATTATCTGAACAAAATAATATACCCATCCATTGAAAGGCACGCTTGATGATCTGCTAAATAGCATAAGCCTAAAAGGAATGCATATGGTGTTGGATGTGTTTAAAATATGAGAGCTCCTATTTAATTATCTAAACAAAATAATGTACTCATCCATTGAAAGGCACACTTGATGATGTGCTACATAGCATAAGCCTAAAAGGAATGCGTATCGTGTTGACGTGTTTAAAAAATGAGAGCTCCTAAATGATATGACCCACGGATCTTGAAGTTTATTATTAAGCTCGAACGAGTATAATGTTTCTTCAAGACAACCACCCCATTGTGGTTTGTCAAAGATGATCATCAAGGCTTTTATGGTTATTGCAATAAGATAATCTAACACTAGCCTTGGCCAATTATTGCTTCTGCGATCATGACCACTTTGGCAATTGTAGTATACACTAGGACTAATGTAGAAAGTATTACTCAAGATGAAAGCAACATGTTGAAAAAACAAGCTATGGTAGCGAAAGTTATGAGACTAACAAAAAAAAAGAACTATGCTACCCTTCCAATTGAATAAAAAGTTAAATCTTATTATTTTCTCCAAGAAAGACTTTTTTTAAATCTTTGGACTACACTAAGCAACATAAAGAAAGGCCTTTTTCAATGTTAATATTCTTCCATTAACCTAAGTAGATATAAGAAGGTACAAAATGACCATTATAACTTGTAGACTATAAATAACATGGGAAAACCACTCATTTGTACACTTAAAGTTTTGAAGCTAATAAAATTGCACACACAATGTGAGTAATAATTAGGTTGTGTGTTCTCATGATTAAGATTTTGCACTATTTTTGTAATTTTTTTATGCCAACACTTGTGAAATGTGATGAAGAATTAAAATTTGTGGCTATACTCCTTAAAATATATTTTAGAGGTTAGCAAAAACACATCCTCAAATCCTTCCACTTGATGGACATATATTTATGATATCTTCAAAGATATATATTTTCAACTATTATTCATAACAACCTATACAAAAAAGGAAACTTTGGTATGATTATAATTAGATATACATTTTTTGGTACAATTAAAAAGCCACAAAAGTGATTGTAGATTTATTTACAAACATGTTTGTGGCCATACATGATGTTACTGGTCCAATCTACCATGACTTATCGCCGCTCAACCTTCATAACCGAGGCCCTGCATATGAACATTGATATCACCTTTTCCCCTACTATTGCTCCTTTTCACATATGCTTCAATGCTTCCAGCATCTAGTACACTGGAATATATTCCTTGATTAGCTTCTCTCATGTAGGCCCACTTCTTTCCCAAATCAATCTCCACTTGGAGGGTAATGTAATTTGGCAGAATTGGATCGAGAACTCTATGATTCCCTTTTCTGGCAATGTAATTTGCATAACGTTCCTCAGCACCGGTCCTTTGCAATGTCTGTGCTAGGAACCTTCCAACAATAAGACAATCTGATAGAATTCGACCTCAATCAAAAGTGGCTTGGCTTCAGTGGATCCTTGGGCTATTATAGAATTATTTCCTTTGATGGTAATGGTAAGGAAAATATAATTTTTAGAGCTCCTTCTACTCTGTCCAAGGAAGAAAATCCATTAGGAATGTTATGTTGAATATTCACTTCACAATAAGTAGATGATGTGTGTTAGGCATGGTGCATTTTTGAATTCCTCAATACTTGATTGGACACATGGACCTAAATTCCCTTGGTTTTGGGTTGATTTTGTGCTTTGGGTGCATATTAGTCTCAGATATGACATGTGATTTTGCATCTTAGGGGCAAATTTTTAAAAAAGGGGCAAATGTTAGCCTAATGGTGATTCTAGAGCCTTCTCGAAGTTCCCTTGGCTTATAATTATCGCTCTAATTTGATTAATTAACCCAAAAAATAGTAGAATTTTCTCATACAAGCTCCCAATTAAGGCCACCAAGTACTCAAATTGATCAACATAAGTCATTTAGACCCATCTATAAGGTTAGATTTTTTAAAGTCTAGCTTATAAAAAACTTACATATGAATTTAAAGTATACTTGAACCCATCGAAGCCTAGCATTGGCTAATATTTGAACTTCTATATTGAGGGAGGTTTTGCCCAATGACATGCAATTCCATTACTATGTTCCTGAATGATGCACCCAATGATGTACACCTTTTCTATCATGCTTAGAGGTTTACGCCAATGAGAACATAACTAATTGAGCATCACTAGATTCACCTATAACATGGGTTTTATTTTAGTAATAGAAAGAAATTTGAAGAAGAACACGTGGTCCTACTGAGAGTGCTCTCAACGGAAGCAAGAATGGAAGAAGGAGAGAGAGAGACAGAGAGCCACACAAGTTTTGGTGGGTGCAGAACCACCCTAATCTTCTTTTTCATTCATTTATATATGTGTTTGAGTATTGTACATAACTAGGGTTAAGGCACAATGACCTTTAACCCCCACAACCTCCCACTTAAAGGACAATGTGCCTTTAAGGGAGAACAACCAGTGAGCATACTATCCAATGCCCATCAATACACGACAATACTTGAACCGCTGACTAGGTAGACTCTTCGTCAGCATATCTGCAGGGTTATCATCTGTATGAACCTTGACAAGCTCTATGCGCTTGTCCTCAAGTACCTCCCTGATGAAATGGTACCTGACCTCAATGTGTTTGGTCTTTGCATGAAAGACCGGATTCCGTGCTAGCTGAATAGCACTCATGGAATCACTATGCAATGTCGGTACACCTGTATGAATCCCCAAATCTCCCACTAGCCGATCAAGCCATATAGCCTCCTTGCAACCCTCTGTGGCTGCAGCATACTCAGCCTCTGTGGCAGACAAAGCCACGCACTTCTGTGCACGAGACATCCACGACACTGCACCACCTGCAAAGGTGAACACATAACCAGAAGTGGATCTCCTACTATCCACATGCCCTGCATAGTCTGAATCTGTGTACCCAAGTACATGCATGTCTCCTTTACCAAAGCAAATGCACATCTCCTTGGTACCCTTCATGTACCTCATGATGCACTTAACTGCCTCCCAATGCCTCTTTCCTAGATTAGCCATATACCGGCTAACAACTCCCACTGCAAATGCAATGTCTGGTCTAGTAGCTATCATAGCATACATAAGACTCCCAACTGCTGATGCATAAGGAACCTTGGCCATCATGGCCCTTTCCTCATCTGATTTGGGACTATCTGTATAACTCAGTTTCACATATGGAGGCAATGGAGTACTCACTGCCTTCCCCCCCTCCATATTGAAACGCTGCAATACTTTTGTAACATACTCTTTTTGTGAAAGCCAAAGGAGTTTCCTACTCCGATCACGCATGATGCGCATACCAAGAATATGACCTGCAAGTCCCAAATCCTTCATATCAAAGGCCTCATGCAACTTGGCCTTTAATGCATCTAGCTCAGAAGTATTCTTGCTAGCCAATAGCATATCATCCACATATAGTGCTAGGATTATCAGGCTATTATCCTTAGCCCTTTTAGTGTAGAGGCAGTGATCAATTTCACTCCTTCTAAAACCCTGGGACCGAATGAAAGCATCAAACTTCTGATACCATTCTCTAGGCACTTGCTTAAGACCATAGAGACTCTTCTTCAGCTTGCAAACTAAATGCTCTTTGCCCTTTTCTTTAAAGCCTTCCGGCTGCACCATGTAAATTTCCTCAGGCAAATCCCCATGCAAGAAAGCTGTCTTGACATCCATTTGCATAAGCTCCATATCCTCTGATAACACTAGTCCAAGCATGCATCTAAGTGTGGTCATCTTCACAACCGGAGAGAATATCTCATCAAAGTCCACACCCTTCTCTTGCTTGAACCCTTTAGCAACCAAACGGGCCTTGTACCTAGGCACATCATCACCTGTGACCTTCATTTTGTAGACCCATTTACATGGCAATGCTTTCTTTCCATGTGGCAAAGAAACCAAGTCCCAAGTCTTATTCTTCATAAGTGAACTCATCTCTGATTGCATAGCATACTTCCACTTGCGTTGATCCTCACGCATCATAGCCTCTCTATAGCAAGAAGGCTCCCCGCAATCAGTAAGCATCACATAGTCTACCCCTGGAACAAACCTATCTGGCGGTCTAGACACTCTAGATGATCTTCTCAAGGGCATTTCAGCTTGCTGTCCCACTTGCATATCAGCCACATTTGGCCACCAATAGATGATCCATCATCTACCCTTGATTGTATATCTGTGGGAGTACTTGGTGGTACCATTTCTTGCACATTTGGTGCATGGACAACTTGCTGTCTATCAACATATGCAGGTGGATTCACATCCTGGAAAGTGATTCTCCTCATTTCCACATCCCTCATGGGTGCCTTATGCATCTTCTTCTCATTGAAGACCACATCATGGCTGCGTATGATCTTCTTTGCTTCTGGATCCTAGAGACGATAGCCCATCTCTCCACTTTCACCATAACCCAGAAAGATGCATTTCCTAGACTTAGGATCTAGCTTCTTTCGAAGCTCTTTTGGCACATGTGCATATGCCTCACACCCAAATATACGCAAATGAGAGTAAGAGGGCTTCTTGCCACTCCATGCCTCTTCAGGAATACCACCATCCAAACTCTTACTAGGTGATCTATTGATCACATGCACTGCAGTCTTCATTGCCTCAGCCCAAAAACCACCAGAAAGACTTGCATTGGAAAGCATCCATTGCAACCTTTCTTGAATGGTACGGCAACCGATGAGTGAGAAATGGGAGTCAACACTTATCCACTGCCATGTGGCATAAATCTAAGGTTTCAAAACCTTAGTATGAAAAATGCATAACAGAGAGACGAAATCGAATACACAGAGATTTATAACTCTGAAAATCCTCCACTGAATCACGCAAGAACTGATAGGTAGGGGTTTTTGGCCGTCCGGAACGCAATGGGACATACGGTTTTGGAAACCGTGGTCTCAATCGGGGACGAGCATTTTTTGAGCGAAATCTTCCGAGCGTCCGAGCAAAGGAAAAAAAAAGCTTCCAACTATGCATAAATATGGCAAAAATCGATCAGAAGAAAACATAGTTTCACTTAGAAATATGCAAAGTATTATAGCAATGCCTATTTTATACAAAAATATTTAGGTGAATCTGTAGGAATGGTGAGAGCATAATGGGATGGCTTTTGAAGAAACCCACATGTAGAGTAGACTTCTCTATGAAAATTCCCTTATGATCCTTCTTACAACTTTTACTTAATAGGGGGTGACATTGAAAACCCTCTCTCAACCTATCTTCATGAAAGAGTTTCTTCAAAGAAAACTCATTGAAGCAAGCCATCCAGGTAGTTTCGCCAGCGAAACCCCTTTGAAGCAAGTCTCCCAAGGTAGTTTCGCTGGCGAAACTACCTTGGACAGCACTTTTAAAAGTGACATAACTTTCATATCCAATGTCCAAATATAGTCATTCAACTACTCAAATTGATCGGAACACCCCATTTGAGCACATCTGTGAAGTTATAACTTGGAAAATCTTCCATATATAGTATTAAATATTACATGTATTTTATGAGAGTGATATATAAGCCCAAGTTAATACTTATTTATAGTAATTTAAACTTCTTTAGAAACATGTCCATAAATATGCTATAAAAACACTAAAAAGATATTGCCATATGATATAAATGTGTTAATAAGTAATTATATATGCATAGTATTATTACATTGAGAGTGATTATGAGGAATGTTTCTTAAAGGAATCAACAAGGGATGTCTCTAAATAAGAAAATTATGTTGTGTAAAAATGAATGAGTGATAGTCTGTATATTTTTATGATAAAGGGATCTAGTTCTAGTGAAAATAAAAGTGTAAAAACCATGTTTCCTAAAGAAAAACATTTTTAAAAATCCCTTGAAAAACACGCTCGGATAAACCTGCTCATAGGTTTTTGCTCGTAAAATTGACGCATCCGTCTCAATCACTGGGTCCAACACACGGACTGAAAAACGTTTTTGGAACAGAGCTATCTGTAAACTCCACCGGAGTGCGAATGATGAGCAACATAGAAGTTTTAGGACCTCCTGAGTCCACCGGAACTGATAGATCTCCAAATGGTTGCTCCAAACTTGAGTTCCAACACCCGGGCAAAAAACGCAGGAACTGACACAGTGAGTCAGAAATCTAATGAAATGATCCCAGATTCAAGAATGAAGGTGTTTCCAAGCTCCTGAAGTAATGTGGACACCAAAAGCAAGCAATAGTTGCCTCTACAAGTCAATACGGAGTCTCTGTCATCGAACGGAACAGGGAAAACCTCAAAAAACGACTTTTTCTTTGAAACCACTTAACAGGCTCTCAAAACCACTTCGCAAAGCCAAAGTGACTTTTCCAAAGGTTCCTCCAAGGTCTCTGCACACTCGAATGCAAGTAAAGTCACCCACAAAGCTTCCCACAGAGCTTCTCCTTCCTCCCACAGAGCTGCTGGGCTTCCAAGCATTCACGCACGCTTAGCTAGATCACCCGGGCTCTGATACCAGTTGAGAGTGCTCTCAACGGAAGCAAGAACGGAAGAAGGAGAGAGAGAGACAGAGAGCCACACAAATTCTGGTGGGTGCAGAACCACCCTAATCTTCTTTTTCATTCATTTATATATGTGTTTGAGTATTGTACATAACTAGGGTTAAGGCACAGTGACCTTTAACCCCCACACCTACCACATTGTAGATGAAAAAAATTGAAGGTCAAATTGGGTGCTGAAATGCACATTCCTACAATTATGATGGAATGTACAAAAGATGCATTTATATGTGTTGCACACACAGTGATGTTTTTGAATTTGAAGAATAGGCATGAAATAATCATAAAAGAACATATGAAAAATAATCCATTTAAAACATGATATTTTTGTGAATTTTGAGAGTGTCTTATGAATCAAGACAATAGGAAAAAAAGATACAAAACTCATTGAATATGATGTTAAAATTTAGAAAGTTGCCATAGGGTTAAAAAGAATAAAGAGAAACATATAAATAAAAATAACCACTCTAATAAATGCATGTTTATTTAGTAAGTATCTCAATACATTACAACTTTTTGAGCATTTAAAAAACAAAGATATTATTATGTAAAAATGGCCATTGTGTACATTATAAGGTTTTATTCCTTAATAGTGTTATATATAGGTAGCATGTAGCTTTATTGTGACTCGTATGTGCATTACTTCATTGGTTCACATACCATTGCATTATTTTAATTCTAAACCCAATGTTTTATATAATTTTTCATGTTGTGGAGCACACAATCATTAATTGATAGGCTTTCATCATGTCAAATTTATTTATCGATTGAATCTGATGTTCTATAGTTTCATTTTATTATAGAGCACATAATCAATAATTTGGAATATAATTTACAACTAGCATTTTTCTGAAGGAGGTGAAAAAGGAACTAGGAAAATTTTAGAGATGAAATGTGACACAAAGTCCATTGGACCTAACTCTCCTTGTAAATATCAAGGCTGGTGCTTTTATTATTCATGATAGATAAAGATTAGCGCTTTTCAAAAACTTAAGCCCAACAAACATATGAATAAGGGATTGCTTGCATGAGCTTGTGAGTTCTCTTTTTGATAACGTGGATGTAATCATCAAACTTTGAGACATTATGAGATAGAGTATGATCACATGAATGATGTTGTTGTCATCCTTGATTTTGCATTCACTATGGTCATTTGTTTTAATGCCCTAGCTCTTGCTCGTTATCAAGAACATGCATTAAAAAAGAGAGGGCTGGTAAATTATACTTATAAATTTAAATTTAAATCTGAATGTGTTGAAAAAATGGAACTCTACATATTCAATTGATGAATAGGAAGCTCTTGATAGCAAGTGTTTGGATAGACTAATTTCACAACAACATAATTTTTGTATTTAACCAGGGCTGCATAGGTAGCATAGGGATATCTTTAGTTTAGCCAACATACTTTCTTTCTCTTGTGGACACAAGTGATGGTGTATACATTGAGGACAAAGGTAAAATAGTGTATAAGAACTATAATTCGAGTGAACGTTCCTACGAATGATGTAGATCGTCTCCAAGGTCTTCCAATCCCAAAGCTACTTCGAAAAGTCTAAACATCATATTGATAAGTGTTAACAATGTACTTTGTTTTATGAAATTGATTTAACAAAATCTGGTGAATCATGTGTCATGACTTCTTAGTCCTTGGAGCATAGGAAATCCAAGGGTTCCAGGGTGCATAAGCGGCTTAAGGAGAGGCTAGCTTTTCCCTTGATGGACTAGACTAACTAGCTGCATTGCGATCATATCCAAGAAGGTTTTGCAATTTTAGCTTGACATATTCTACAATACATTTGAATGAAGAGATGCCACCACATGATCTCTTTGCAGGTTGTTTGCCAACTTTCTCACATGCGAAGCCATCCTGTTAGGCACATTAGAATCAATAAGAAGTTGAAAGCCATTGCATGGGGAAAGTTTTAAATTATCACTAATTTCTGAGAGTGGTTCATTCTATCTTGCATGCACAAGTCAGCCCTTTATAGGCATACTTAGGTGTTTTGGTTGTCACTAATGGGTTTTGGCTATCACTAATGGCTCTTCAAATTACCACCAATTTTAAAGAGTGGTTAGTTCTATGGAGCTTATGCAAAGCATGCACGGGTTAGCCCTTTACAGGCATGCTTAATTATGGCTTATAATAGGTAACCCAGTACGTGTAAAGAGGTGTTTTGGCATAATTAATTGTGCTTTTTGTAAAGGAAGATCCATGGCATGCCCTACAAACTATATTGGCTTTGACCTCTATCACCCTCACTACTACTGAAAGCCCTTGTAGTTTCTACATGCTTACCTTTATGATTTCTTTGGGATTCCCATTTAAATGTAAAGCACAATTCTTGTCCTTCATAGTCAGAATCATTTATAGGTGACTCAAAATTGCACACTAGACAAGAATTAATGCTAAGTTTGCCATGGAAGGATGCAATCAATGTGATACATATGGTGACATGGCATTTGTTGCACTGATGTGGTGCCCAATTAAAAATCATCCTTGCAAAATGTAACTTGCATCTCCAAGGATCTAATGTGCTTTCCTAAAATCTTAAACTTTGGGAGGCCCTTCAACTATTGATGTAGTGTTCCATATCTGTTTAGATCATTTTCAACTAGAATTTGGATCAAGCTAATCTAGCTCTAGACCTAAGAAATAGTCTTAAAAATGACACAGTAGCATTTGTGGCCTCGAGTGTCACCCATTACTATTGGATCTATGCCTCGATTTTGTGTTGGTGATGATGGAGATTCTAATTCATTGATGATTGTCATCATGGCTTCTAAAAGAAATGAGACTTTCGGATGCTAGCTAGAGAGAATGCCAGGCCGATGGCCCAGGGGCTCTTTTTGAAGATCTCCTAGATTTGTTATAGCTATAGGAGGAGAAGGTGCCGTAAGGAGGTTTCCCACGGCCTTGGGTAAGCTAGAGAATGCCACTGCGTTAGAACCCTTTTGCATTGATGTGATAGTCTTTATAGTCCTCTTGCATTTTCTCTTTAACATTATGTCATGCACTAAGGGAAGATCATCCGAATTTCCCCTCTCTTTACCTTTTGGTTTCCTCCTCGTAACTTTTTGCTTTTTTAAAAATCAAATTTCTTAAATTCTCTCTACCTTTTGGTTTCCTCCTCATAACTTTTTGCTTTTCTTACTACATATAAGGTGCCTAGTAGGCACTAGCACTCCCACTTGCAGCCTCCTTGGCACTGCTTCTATAATTGAAGCTTTGTTGGACTATGCTTAGGCTTGACATGATGCTATATGTTTTTTATTCCATGATCAACAATGCTGTTTCATTACAGTCACACTTGAGAGGTTGCTTCATAATCAATACACTCAACAATGCTCTTTCACTACCTCACACTTGAGAGGTTGCTTCATAGTCACTAAGAAGTGCTTTGCATGCTTGTTTTGTAAGTAATGCCATTTGACAATTCTTGCAGAACTAGCTTCTTAATGATCTAGCTTCTTACCTTGGGCCTATTGACTCTCTCCTTTCATGCCTACCTCAAGCTTGACGATGTGGAGGATACACGGTTGCCATTTTGGGACATTCAACTATGGAGCTTATTGTTGAGACATGCTAGTATTGTAACGCCTTGCTTCTAGGGCTTTCTTAATACAAGGCTATCCATGACAATGGTTGAATGTCTCTATAAATGCTCATTTTTATTTTATGCATTCACGATTTGATCAATGGTGATCTTGTCCATTGTGTTGCATAACTCCATCTATCATTTTTTGGAATTCATCCCTTCCTCAAATTTTGATTATTTGGATGTGTTGATACTTCAACGCTAGATAGTTTGGATTCCCTAGAAGATGGGTTTAAGATATACCCAAAAGTTGCATGAAAAAGAGTTGTTGAGAAGCGAAACAATAAGAAATATATGTGCATGTAAGAATGCTAGATTGTAGTAGGATGGAGGAATACAAGAACTTGTATTTAGAGAATAGTTATTATTAGTAGCACATTAGAGAATAACTTGAAACGAGTTATTCTTTGCTGGTACTATGACTTTTGAACCAGTATATGTTGTAGATGTTTCTTCTACTCATAGCTATCATCGAAACTTTCTATATTTATGAGAGCCTTGATAAGATTTATTCTTGTGTTTAAAGTTGGCCTCTATCACCTATTTTCCATGTGCTCTACAAACTTCTTACTTCTTATACAAGCACTATTTGTATTGCTTTTGATTCAAAGAGGGCTACATGCATGGGTAGTGGGATATCTTTTCACATTGATGTAACAATTGTTGTGTAGCTTACTTTGTTGCTTAGTATCCAACATTTGATCTACTACTTGGTTCTATCATTTTCTAAAGGAGTGGGTCATAGTTAGTAGTTCAAGAGTCAACACTTGCATATAATTTGTGGTTGGGGTAGGATGTAAGAAGAAAGGCATTGAGTCCAATTGATTTTGACCAATCCACCTTTGGTAACCAATCCTTTTCTTTTCCACTTTTGATACTTTGGACTTATTTTGATTGCAAAACTTTATTTATGCTCAAGAAAAAAACTCATAAAGTCATATTTGATATTATTTAAAAGTTGTGCATGATTGCACGCTAGATGAATTTATGACACATTTTAATGTTTGAAATCACATATATGTATTCTAATGTTTGTAAAAAGTGAAAGAAATCTATGGTGTATGCAAGATATTCATTTCTTAAATTGCAATATGTGTACAAGAATGATTAGCAATCGACATCCAAGTAATCTGTCACTATCTTATGTATCCAATAAATTTCACTCAAGGCTTGTTTAAGACAATCATATACAAAACATTCTTAAACATGAGACCCATGGAAGGGCTCATTTAGTCAGGTTATAATTCTTAGGGGAAGGCAATGTACCACCTCCCCACCCACACACTATGTGGTTATAATAAGTATATTACATATTATCATAGAAATATATTTAAATGCTTATTGTTAGGAAATATGCCAAATTTTTTATTTTCTTTCCCAAGATGTATTTATCCAATACGAATTTTAATGTGATTCACTTTTGTTTCTTAAGGTGCTTCCAATAGGCATACGATACCATTTTCCAAGAATACCTTCTATTGCCTCTTGCTCTCCAACTTGCTACTGTCTCTGCTGATCCCCTCTATCATGAACCTTACGTCCCCCAATCAACCTCAAAAAATAAGACCAACCTTACATCCCCCAATAAAAGTGATCCACTGTGCTCTAGAGGGTGCAATGATACCATGTCCAATCCTAAGGGGAAGAAACTAAATGGAGGTCCTCCCCTAGTGCCGAAGATAGGAGATGAAAAGGTATGACTAGAAAGTAGTTCACCTAACTTCTCATGATCTTTAGCATGCAACTTGTGTTCCTTAAGAAAGATAATCTCAAGAAGACCCCCAATGACACATTAATGAAGTTGATTATGTGGGAGGTGCTTATGGAACACTTTGACAAGTATGGGTCACACCAAAAATATTCTTGGGCCTTTTCTTCTTCTTTGGGCAATCTCTAGTAAAATGCCAAAAGGTCCCACATATTCAACACTAATCCTACCTACCTCTGACCTCAACTTTGTGCTAAAAAATGAAGCCATTGGAAAGCTGGAGCCTAATGTGGCCACCTAAAATGCTAGGGTCAAACACAAAACCATTTAGTTGTGAGATCTAGCACTTTGTTGCACTGCTGATGCAGTGTGTGCTCAGTGTTTGTATGAGTGTGTAGCAGTGTGTGTACCACTTATTCAATGAGCGATAGTATGTGTAGCAATGTGTGTACCATCTGTACGCATGGTTGGACATATGGCTACGACCATATGAGTGTGTAGCGTTATGTGCACCACTTCTGGGATGATGATATGTGTAGCAGTGTGTGCACCATCCGTATGATTTTATGCATGTGTAGCAGTGTGTGCACCATGCGAATGTATGTGTCGCATGTGTGCACCATCCATCTATGATTTGTTGATTTTGCATCACTTAAATGCTGAAAGATTGAATAATATTGGTGATTGATTCCAAGGATTCTTGTGCTTGTAATATTTGCATTATTGATGAATTCAGGGGAAGAGTAACTAATCGGGCAATGGGTATTGGCAACAAGCATGATTCGCTGTATTTGTGCACGTAAGGTGCAACCAGTGATGTGGGGAATAAATAAGGCTTACTTCGGAAAGCCTAGTTTTTGAAATTACAAATGCTCATGTACATATTTTACTTTTTGGAACATTAGAGGCTTAGCCTAAGCAGATTATCTAAAGTGAGAAAAGCAAACTCTATCTCTAGAAAAGGCAAGCTATTTTGGAAAGTGTGTGTGTGGCTTATCTCCAGTTCGTGCATGGATGAGATGTTCATGAGCTTATATAAGTTGTTTCTCAAAATTATGGAATCAATCAAATACATAGGAAGTGGAAGACGAGCACCACTCTATGGGGGGAGATAGCACCTAGCGCACTTGTTATCTTTTCCATTCATGAGCTTTGAAAGATCGTGCATATTCTTGTGTAAAGTTTTAGTTGTGTTTTTTATGATTTGTAGGTTTCATGAGCAATTCTCGTTCTAGTGTTATCAAAGCAAAGGCTTTGTTGAGATTTGTAGCACGAGAAGCGCACGGACCTACAAACAAACCCGCGGATAGAGAAAGCATGAAAGAAAAGCGGTGCACCACTCCTATGGTGGGAGATTGCCCCTAGCGGGCTTGTCATATTTTCCATTTGTGAGTTTTGAAAGAGTGTGCATATTCTTATGTAAAGTTTTCGCTGTGTTTTTGATAATTTCTAGGTTTTGCGAGTGATTCTTGTTGCAGTGGTATCAGAGCAAAAGCTTTGTTGATTTGTAGCACGAGAAGTGCACGAACCTACAAACAAACCCACCGATAGAGAAATGGTGAAATAAAAGCAATGAAGGAATGCAGGGGGAATATTTTTTTTGCCATTCAAACAGAAGAGGACAGACGCAAGCAAATTTGTGGAAGAAAAGTAGTGCAGAAGCGAGGAAAAAAGCATTTTGGGAAAAGAAGACTGTGCACGGAGAGCAATCGAACACTGTCATCTAGCTGAAGATCCATCAAAGTGATCGATAAATGCAGTGACCAAGGCAAAACTTCCCAAGAGGTCACCCATCTTGGTATTGTTCTAGCCCAAGCATGCTTGACAATTGTGACTATCCACTAAGTCATCACTTTGTTGTTCTATATTCCATAGTTTCAAGGCATAAAGATATCTTTCAAAGGAAAAAATACAAGCAAGGGAGCAACCCAAAGGATTTTGGAAGCAAACAAGCAAGTGTTTACAAGTGCAAAACACAAAGTACAAGTGCTATTGGACAAGCTTTTCTTTGTACTTTGCAACGTGAATGCACTCATTGGAATCATGTGAGTCTGAGAGGGCACAAAGATACTATAGTTAAAAAATAGCCGCTTTCATAAGCTTGGGAACCAAATCGAGATAAGTCTTGTGTCTGTGTGTATTTCCTTTCATAGTGATTTTTCTTGCTTGCACCATGCACAATTCTAACTATGTCGGGTTAGCATATTCTATCGGAAACAAGTCATCTTGAAGATGTACATCATTTCAAGGATGTGGCAAACAATCACTACCAGCCAGAGAGAAGTCCAACACCAAAGAAACTAAGGAAGGGTGGCAACAAGCACTCTATCAACATGAGAAGCGACATCGCCAAGTGACTAAAGATGCACTACGACAAGTGACATCAACTTGGAAGCCACCTATATCTACTATGGACGAGGACCCTATGATTATATCAAATTCATTGGAGGCATGGAAACAATATGCACAGGATCTTGAGCAAGAACTTGAGTACATGCACAATATGTACAACACACACAAGACAACGAAAGGCATGCAACTCGAGTACTAAAGGAGCTGACTGAAGTCACAAAAAAGCATAGGAAAGATGAAGATGATGTTGAAAGTGACAACAATGAACCATCGGACACTTCTGGTAATGAGCATGGAAGAAGTAGGACAAGACATCAAAGAAAGAAGAAGCATCATGTGATGACTTCATTGCAGTGACACCACAACACTACCCCTTTGCATGAGTCCAGTGATGAGACGGAGACAATGTGAGAAGGCCATCCAAAAAGTAATAGTTCCTTCAACCAATACTTTTGGGGGGAACAATACCAAGAGATGGAGAAGGTGAAACTTGCTACAAGTCACATGATGAGCAATGCACAATTATGGTGGAGTGTGCTTGCAGAAAGCACATGCATTTCGAAGACATGGGAAGCATTCAAAGACAAAATTAAGAAGCACTTCCTACCTACATAGTTTGAAGAGGATACTCGTAGGCAATGGCAAAGAATGAGGTAGCTGGACAACGAAAGCATGGATACATACACTAAGAAATATCTTTCAGCCCTACTTCAATTATACACCATTGAAAAAGTACCACAGAAGGAGCAATGTTGTACCTATTAAGGGTTTGTGCCCACTATTTGTAATGATATGCGCATGCTTTGACCATCTACAACTTCTGATGCTATGGATTTGGCATCAGAATCAGAAAGGAAACATGTAAGAAGCTTTGCTACTTGTACTCCTTGAGCAAAGAAACATACTCCATTCTTCAAGAAGGAGGGCCCAACTGGTAAAGTTGATGGTAAGTCTAATTGGAAGCTTGCTAAATCAAATATAAATCAAAGAACTGGTATACTCATCAAGTGTTATAGTTGCAAGGAGAAGGGGCACTATTCTTTTGAATGTCCAAAGAACCCACTTGCTAATAATTAACAACAACAGTGGAGGCAATGGACGATGAACCAATGGCTATAATAACAGTAATGGCCAGCACAACTTTGCATGAGTCAACTACATCAACAACATTGTTGAAGGATCCCAGGATAAATCTTTCGAGCAAGAGGGCAGAGATGAGGAGGAAACTCAGGACACCGACTACATTCCTTCAGGTAAATGCTCTTCAAGCAAAAGTGCATTTCTTTTTCGTACTTCTTTATTACACATGACTGCATCATTACTCGAAAAAGAATGTAATGTTTTGTTTGATGTTAAAAGCACCCATGATTTCATTTCACATTGTTTAGTTGAGGAACTTGGTCTTCCATCCATCAAAACAATATCATGCAGACTCGAGCCTCATTGGTTTCGAGATATTAGATGTAGATGTTTTAGATGTTAGCATGGATCAACATTCACATTTTGATCATGCACACTTCTTGGTAAGCCCTCAGCACAAGGCACATTCGACAATAAGCCCTCATCATCACGAGGAAAATTTGACGGTAAGTCCTCAGCATGAGGCAGTCCATCTACATCAGCATAGATTGATTCTTATGATGCACAGGCATCATCTTCATGCATGGATCCGAGTCCATCTACTGTCACACTAGATGATGCAAATAATTTGTAGGAGTTCACCAGTGATCATGCAGGTATTCAATAGGAAAGTCCTCAGTATGAGGCACTCACATCTCCAGCCACATGCGGAGATATATGCCACAGTGTATCTAGCTCCTCAGGTGATTCCATTTCAGCATACATTATTGGTGCTGTCACCTCTAACACAGAACATAATTTGGATACAGCTTCCATTGGTAGTTTAGATTAGCAAATCAGTCTTCAGGACATTTTAGCATCGGCTCGGTTATGCTACATTGCACGACCCTTGGATCATTATCACCACCTTTGATCAGTAGATCATTCCTCAGTATGAGGATATTTATGCATCAGTGCGGTCCTGTCCCAAATACTATGGACATCATTACGCTCATCCATAGTGCAACCTGGGGAGACTCAGCATTTCATCATGCACTTATGGCTGTCGTATACAAACCATACTTGATGCAGATTAGTGAATGGATTCAGGATTATAGATTTATCCAAAAATCAACATTCGGCATCACATATAATTCAAGAATATCTTATGCATTTTCTATGATATTTTAGGCTTCTAGGCCTTTATACTATCACCTCCTTCTCGATGATGAGCTTATAAAACAAATGCTACATCCCATGCCGATGGATGTTTAGCCATGCATGACCTTCAGCTCATGACAGTTGAGAATACAAGTTCGGCAGGTTGCCATATCTTGTCATTTGTACGGGCCTCTTCATTAGTAGAGCAGCATATCATCCCTGCACCTTTGATCCTAGCTTTTATGTAGCCCCTAGATCACTTTATCCATACCGACTATGCAGTCTTCTAAAATCTTGCATCATTTGACAGAGATTGCAGTTCCACTGCAGCATACCTCACATATTGATGTTAATTCTTTTGGGTCAGTGACACCCTCGTATGTCACAACCTCTCGGATTCTTTCTTCACAACTACATTGACTAGCCTCACATATAGATGACTCTTCTTTAAAGCAGATGCACAGTCCATGATGACACATGGCATGCTCACCTTTGACATGTTCAGCACACAGCCATACACAGTTCTCCACATAGTCATCTTTCGATTGACCAGTCTTTGATCCAAGTGGACTTCACTTTTTGCGTATTTCCTTCCTCTTCCTTTTGGCCTATGTTCTAGGTTTTATTCACAAAGGCAAAGAATGATCCACAACTTAAGAGGGGGAAATGCACATTTATGTACAGGATCATAAGTTGTACTCATCGTACATGCTTCTACTATGTAGTCATTGTGCTCACACATGCACAAACTACTATGATTTCTTTCAATTTTCTTTTCCAATTTTGGATGCTTTTATATGCACCAAATGAAACACAAAAAGGTCATGTACATGCACCCTCTACTTACCGAGGGCAATTTAAGAGGGCATGTTGAGGATGGTGTAAATTGCATCATACCTCTAGGGCATTAGGGGCAAACCCTAACCCTTAGGGGTTCACATGTATATCTTCATGTTCATGTTCAATACAACTTAGTGTATAGGTAGCTATATCATACCTCTAGGGCATTAGGGGCAAACCCTAACCCTAAGGGGTTCACATGTATATCTTCATGTTCATGTTCACTCCTCTCTCTCCCTCTCTCACTTTCGCTATCATGTGATGATGACTAGTGGAATTGGAGAGAGAATCTAGAACCGTCTGTGGGATGAGACAAGCTTGGGATAGACAAGGACTTGACCACGAGCAGAGTAGAGTCATTCCAAGATGCCACGTAGGGCCGAGCTTTAGATCGAGACTTGGAGTAGTTATGATAGCATATCATCACGACAACTATTGGGACAGAGGAAAGTTAGTCCTACTCCATCATCTAGATACCAAACAACAAGTCTAGCACTGATACAAAGTCATCACATAGGGGCATCATGACACGTGTCACTATCGGGATGACAGATGATCAAGCTTGTGCCATCATCTAGACATCAAACACCGAGTTTGGTATTGGTACAAGGATGCGACCATACACATCATCAAAGACTAAGGCTTCCAATACCAAAAGTTATTGTGACCAAACGACAAGTGCTAGCTTCATCAGCAACCAACGGACACCACCACGAGCATGTCCATGCAAGAGAGTATCACTATGGAGATGGCAGCTAAGCTAAGGAAGTATCAGCAATACCCGAGTTACTAACTATCAAGACAAAACTGACTACTCCAATTAAGGTCATGACTACTCCAATTAAGGTTAAATTATAAGATTTCAATTGGATTAAAGATGAGGATCCCTATAATCATTTGTAGAGCTTCTTTGGTTTGTCATGTCAATGTTGTTGTGACAACAAAAGAGTATATGGACTACTTTTCGTGCACATTGGCAAAGACAGCTTAGCAACCAATCCCCTATTGGATACTTTAAGGATTGGCAGCAAATGTCAAAGGCTTTTCTGAAAAGATTTCAATAGGATATCAAGGAAGAATATTTTCGCACTAAACTCATCGATCTAAAGCAGAAGGAACATGAGTCCATTCAGAATTTTGTGCTCAACTAATAGCTTTGATTAACGAGCTTAGTACATCTCTAGATGACAAGTTCTTATGAGATTTGGTTAACCAACTTAGTACATCTCTAGATGACAAGTCATTACGAGCTTGGTTGATTGCGGGCTATACCCAAATTGATCTTAAATCTCTAGAAATAATCAATTCTACAAAGACAAATCGAGATTGTTGAATCGAGCTGTTGCCTTGGAGGATAGCAGTGTGGCATCTAAGAAGAAGGCAAAAGCAAGTGATGACGAGGATGCCTCAACAAAACCTGATAAGCTAAACTCCACTGTGAAAAAGGCCTTGAAGGAGATGGGTTACTGAGAAAATCCGAGTTAAGAAGAAAGACCATTGTAATAAGTTCTCTAAGACATAGGTGATGTCCATTGGAAGACCTAAAAACAAATTGCCTCTTCGGTTACTTGGAAATTAAAAGGGAAAGCTCCAACAATGGACCTACTCCTGATTTAAGTAAGGCACCATTGGAAAACAATTTGGCATAAGCCTTGGTAAGCCAGTCTCAAAGAAGTAAGTATCACTATAGCATGGCTTGATGTTGCTGCCTCACCCACCAATTGTGACACCAGAGCTCATGTTCTTTGCTCTAATGGCAATGATCGAATGCGTGCATTTGCAACCGCTTTCTATTGCTGCTCTACAAGGAGTCTTCTTTCTTCTCATTGTTTCTCCCTCTGCAAATGTTGCAAAAGTGTGTGCCATTGGCATTTTGATACCGTGCCATTGCTTTCCTCGACCTGTAATTTGTTATTTGTGCCTTGACCAGGCTTTTTAGCTTTCCTGTCTCACAGCCTTTGCTTGCTTCTCTTGCAATCCATGGCACCAAATTATGCAAAGCAAGTTAAAGTTGAGCTAGAGAAGCTCATTCAATCAGGTTTCATCTACTCCATTCAAAGAAGTGATTGGCTTTTTCCTATTGTGGTAGTGCCTAAGAAAAATGGGAAACTTTGAGTGTGTTTGGATTATAAAAATTTGAATGCTCAGACTTTACCAAACCATTTTCCTATTCCATTCACAGATGGTATTTTGGATCAAGTTACAAGACATGAGATGTACTCATTCATGGATGGCTACAATGGCTATAACTAGATTTTTGTTGCACCAGAAGACCAGACCAAAATTACTTTTGTTACCAAATGGGATGTGTATACCACTAAGGTTATGCCTTTTGGACACAAGAATACACCTTCTACTTTCCAAATATTATTTTATCAAGTTTATTGCCATTTATCTGTATGGTTTTTGTGTTTATTCAGCTGCTACTACTACTCATTTGCATTATTTAAGGTATTTGAGAGATGCAGACAAGTGGGTATCTCTCTAAATCCATCCAAAAGGATTTTTTGTGTCCAAGTTGGTATACTTCTTGCCCATGTTGTATCCAAAGATGGAATTAGGACTGAATCTAGTAAGATCAAAGTCATTGAATCTATGCTTGAACCAACCAGTCTGACTCAACTTTGATCTTTTGTTGGCTTCATCAGTTTCTACAGATGTTTCATTCGGGTTTTTGCTAAAATTGTAGCTCCATTATATGAGCTCACTAAAGAGGATGTTAAGTTCCACTGGACCCTCGAGTTATCCAAAGTTTTCCATGAGATGAACCAAAAAGCTTCTAAGATGCCAATTCTTAGGCAACCAAGATGGAGTGTCATATTCCATGTGCATGTAGATGCTTCTGGTTATGCTATTGAGATCATTTTAGCTCAGCCATATGGTAAGATGGAATATCTTGTTTACTATGCTAGTGGACTGATGACTGAGTCTGACTGCAATTATAGCACCACCAAAAGAGAAGCTTTCGGAGTGGTTTATAGTGCTCAAAAATTTTGTCACTATTTGTTAGGCAATCAGTTCATTTTCTCCATGGATCATCAGACCTTGTTATATCTTATCAATAAAATTGTCATTCAAGGAAGGTTGGTGAGATTGATGCTTTTGTTGTAGGGAATTATACACAAGCTTGGTAAATCACATGTAGGAACAAATTATTTGTCATGTCTCTCACAACAAACACCCAAGTCAAGATTTACTAATGAGCTTCCTGATGCCCATCTGTTTGTTGTTACTTTTAATGAAACTGAATATGAGGACTTGCTACAATATTTGTCAAGATACTTTCTAAATCAAATGCGCAAAGATATGCATAGGAAAATTATTATTAAAGCCTAGAAATACACTTTGATTGGTGGCTCGTTGTATTGCCACTGTGCTAATGGTATATTATGCTAATGGATATTACCCCACGAGCGGCCTATTTTGCCCACTGTTAACAACCATCGAGCATGATAACGGATCTAGCCTATCCAAACCCTATGGGCTTTGAGCCAAAATGGCTCCATTTTAAAGTAATAATTGGGATTGCCCAAATTGGCAAGGATAACACAAGAGCCATTTGGATCCTGTATTTGGATAATACAAGAGCCATTTGGAGATGGAGTGTGGAAAGAATCAACATATGTCTTGCGCTAGATGGGCCCAAGTGGTTGGAGAGAGAGAGAGAGAGAGAGAGAGAGAGAGAGAGTGTGTGTGTGTGGTGGAAGGAATAGGGTTGGACCTCCCTTCAAAAGGTGACTTGTATAAAAGGCCAAATGGTTAACGTTGATCTTCATTGTGTACTTTCAAGGAATGGAGTTTGCATTGAGTTTCCTTGCTCTTCCTTCTGAGTTGCCTTGTGATTGCCACTCTCCCTTGGTCCCATTCCCCTTCCTCATGCTCTCTTCTTCCTTCTCATTCCCTCTCCCCTCTCTTTCCTTCTTCTCATAAAATCATTTGCACACGATTCGATAGATGCTTAGGTTATACAAGTGGGAGTCTTTGACAACATTCCTCAAGATCCCCACTACCCGTGAGTCACCACCGGAGACTACACATATTTGGCACCGCTGCCAAGGAGTTTGAGGTATGCTTCCATAGTGCACAAGCTTTTTATCGATATCTACCCATTGCACAATTCTTCTAACTTATTTAGAGTTCTTATTAGTGGAATATAGGATTGGTTTGAATGGAGATAAGTGTGGGTTTGGTGTAGGAATAGTAGAAACTGTCACTTCCATCCATAGAGTGTTTTTTGCTCATTTGAACTTGTTTTTTATTTTTTTTTGTTGCCACATTGTAGGAGTATCTAGTAGGGATGATTTGTTGAGATATGGTGCCATGAGCACATAATTAGAGGCTAAGGTATGGTATAGGAATGTATTAAAGTAGTCACCCTAGGATGTGGACTACATGATGTGGAGATGTGGATTGAGGATATCCACAAGGAGAGATGTGGATAAGAGGATCCCACAAGTGTTGACTATTCTAAGGGCACTCTCTATATAAGAGGCCTATCATGTATTGTTGAATAGAAGAAATGCACATTCACTCAAGATTTTGTTTATGAGTCCAAGCTAATCTATCTTGAAACCTAATTGACTTGAGGTACATGTCATGAGCACTCTCTTCATCATATTTCCACATAGGTTCCATCCACCTTAGAGCGCTCCATAGATCCTGAGGCACACATGTTTTCTCATGGTATTAGAGCTTAGTTATAGTCTCCTAGATTAGTTGTAGGCTTGCCTTAGGAGCACATGTTTTCTCCTAGGTTAGTTTTAGTTTTAGATTGAGAGAATTCCGTCCATGAGAATTTGAGATATTTCTGTTCTTGTGAGAGCTAGATCAATTTCTTTGATTGTGTGAGAGAGAGACAGATTCATGTTCATGCCTTTTGAGTGATTGTTCATGTTAGAGATTTGCTAAGAGATCCTTGTGGCAGAGAGAGATTTGAGAGGAAAGCTTTCGAGAGGGAGAGAGAGCCCGAAGCTCTACCTACACCCATCTCCAACAATCAACCTCTCCAAACGAGCAACCTTGGATGAGAAGCTAGAGCAACTAAGACCTTCACGGCTCCCCCACGGCTCGCTCCCATAGGAGCTACCCAACTAGCTACTCCTACGACCCTCAAGGCGAGCCTATAGTAGCACCAATCCCCAAATAATAGAAGCTCCAACTCCTGCAGCCTCCAAGCAAATGCCTCTCCTAAAAGGTCGCCTCCCGCAGAGACGTATGTCTCAGTCCAGTGTTTGAGAGCAACTGTCTATCTACTCAGCCAAGCTACTCTTTACCACCGACTTCTATAGATCGAACAACAACTCTAAGATGCCCACGCTCCAAGAAAAATGGTGGATGCACTAGACCGCATTTGCATCAATGGGAAAATGACCTGTAGTACTGAACGGGCGACTGCAAACTAGCCCGAGCTCAAAAACACAGAAGGGATCGCTAATTACTCCTCGACGGCCTCATGGGACTGCATTCCTGCCATGACCGTCTAGAGCAGAGCAGTGCTTCCGGATGTGAATAGATCCCACAAGTCGCCATCAACAGGCTGCAATCCCCAACGCTCCATAGCTAGCAAAAGCACTAGCCCAACTGGCTACTCTAGCAACCAGCTTCAAAGTTCACGACAATGGCTCCAAGGATCCATCCGGGCAATAGCATCTCGATAGCCACACACACAGAGCCTAACAAAACAATGCTTTCTCTCAGCATAGCAGCAACAGCTTGCATACGGGACAACTCAGCGATAGCCAGTGCCTTCAAGCAACAAACACCTAGACCAGCCACGAGCTCACGGAGTGCTTTCATCTACGCCATAGCTCGATGAGTAGTACCAACCTTGCAAAGTGCCTCCAGCAGCTTCTCCATAAGCTGCGACTTTTGCAAGCCCCGAGTCAGAGCAGTATGGCTGAAACAAATGTTTCTAAGCTCTACGTTCGACGGAACCAAATCCTGCGTCAGTGGAGGAAGCAGATTCTGAGGCAACAATTTGACGGTGACCAGCCTCCGTCACCAACGCCGCCCTACAAAGTTTTTTCTTTTTGTTTTCTAGGCAGGACACGTGGCAGATAAGGTTGGATGTGGGTGTGGGTGTGGGTAACTTAAACCTTGGTTAAGTTTATAGCTACGTTCAACTGCTTAGTTTAGTTGGACCATGGTTAAGTTTATCTAGCCTTGAGTTAGCTCAAAAAGTTTATGTCTATTTACTGCAGTCCTACGTGGTTGTCGTTCACGTGTGTACTCTGGAGTCTCAAAAATCCATATCGTACCTATGCAAGGCAAGTAAGTCAATTTAACAATTACAATTGTTAAACCAAAAGACTTTTGCAACTCATTAGTTAGAATACTTACATGTAGGAAAATGGATAAGATGCAACGCTACACGCTCTTGCTATCCCAAGAAGCACATGAAGATCCATGAACATCTATGTCCCCAGTTATTGTTCCAGCACCTTGTGAATGTATTTCGCTCCATAAGGAGCTCTCGTGTTCATGTCATTCACATCTTTATTTGACTCGCACATATCTTGAATGGATTTCAAAAAACGTGATAGGCACTTATTTGCATGCTTGGTTGCATGGGTGGAAGCCCCCCGCCTTCCAAGCCATTCATTGTAACAAAGGTGTGACATTCATGGATGGACTGAAAAATGTTATGCATGAAGGCTTCTTCATTCATGAAAGGATGGCACAACAATGTTAGAGTTTTCATCTTCGCCATTTGGAATAGTTCTTGAAGCCATCTTTGCAACAGCACCCAAAAACAAAGTACAAAAACCTTTTCAAGTGTGTATTGACTCAATCACACAATTGCGTTAAGTCTTAAGGCTTTAAGAATTGGGCCTTCCAAGCCATTCATTGTAACAAAGGTGTGACATTCACAGATGGACTGAAAACGTCATGCACGAAAGCTTCGTCATTCATGAAAGGATGACACAACAATGTTAGTGTTTGCATCTTCCCCATATGCAATAGTGGAGGAATAGTGCTTGAAGCCATCTTTGCAACTACACCCAAAAACAAAGTACAAAAACCTTTTCAAGTGTGTATTGATTCAATCACACAATTACATGTCTTAAAGCTTTAAGAATTGGGATATCTCAAGTAGATGGATGAACCCTCTAAAGCTTCAATAGTACTATGTTTCATGAACTTTCATCTAGGTTTAGAGGCTCATCTCTGAAAGGCTTGGTCATAGCATACACCTCGATCTAATGATTCCAAGCTATACATCTCCATCTCCATCTTTGAAGTATAAATGCATTGAATCATATATGCATCGAACCATATTCTAATGATGCCTTTCTAATTTCTTAATGAGAATGTATGTAAGAGCACTAGAAAACCCCTCTACTCGACCTCCTATGCTCACTACAAAAAGCAATGAATCACATATACTTTGGACCATATGCAAAAGTTTCATGAGAGGAAGAGAATGCATGAGATATCGGTTTTGAAAATACGATCAAAATGAATGAACTTATTGAGAAAGCAATTCCAAGTATCACATGATGCAATGCCATCTCAAGTAGATGAATGAACCTCTAAAGCATCAATTGTACTATTTTCATCTGGGGTTAGAAGCTTGGGTATAGCCATTTTTGGTCATTGTTTGCTTGGGTATAGCCATTTTTGGTGAGGTTTAGGGACTTTTCTATATATGGGTATCTTGCATGACCCATAACTTATGCATTGCTCAATGGAATTCGGCAAACTTTGTCTTCAAGTTGTAGTACACATTCTACTTAAACATGAGAGCAAAAAATTATGGAATAAGGATTTGAAATGAGACCGTTAAAGCATTATAAGTGCTATGTTGCATGTGAACCATGCATCCTGAAGACTATAGGTTATATCAATTTATTCAAAAATAATAAAATTTTATTCTATACATACATGCAACCAAGTAATCATTCTAAAGTACACTATGTGAGCTTCTCCTCAACCCAATGACACACCTAAATGGGATCATTATGCATTGGTTAATGGGCCTCCAATGTTGTGCTAAAGTGATGCATACCCATTTGAGGGCATGCTCCATAACTTTCTTTTGATTTGTTAAAAATCAAAACGGATTGAAAATTTAGAATCCAAACTATTGGGACTAGTGCACGGTGGTCTTAAAACATTGATAGTTGTTGGTATTGGTATCTACATTGACCCTACAATGGAAGAAGTTAGAAAAGTGCAATTTGTGCATGTGCAAAGATATTTTAATAAATCCAACACTATTTACAATTTTGAATTGTTTCTTTTTCCATGCACTTGCTTGCTATATGGCTCATAAGCATGCCAAAGGTCATTGAATTTAATAATACCTAGCATCAAACCTGATAGCGTGCCCTTTGGCCTATTTGTGTTTTGAAGTACATTGCACTTGTTTGGGATATCCAATTCTGCTGATGTGTTTTGTCGAAGGGGGAAAAACCGATGGCTGAAATTTCGCTATTCCCGTGAATTTCAAATTTTCACACCTCTCGCCTATCAAATCTTGGAAGATTTAAGTACTTGCAACTTGCCCCCGCCCTACAAACACCCTGTAACCCACACGCACCTTGACGTGACCTTATGCAGACTTTGGTTTACCATTGTCTTCTTTCGGGTAAGTTGTCTTCTATTCTTTGCTTGCCTCACTAGCTAGCTTCTTTGGGTGTATTCTGGACTGGCGTCAATAGCAACATGTAGCTCGCCATGGCTTACAGGAGAAGCAGATAAAGGCTGTAAGACAGGAAAGCCAAAAAGCCAGGTCAAGGCACAAGGAATAGAGTGCGGGTTGAGGAAAGCGCTGGCATGGTATCGAATCGGCAACGGAAGACAATTTTGCAACATCTACAAAGGGAGAAACAACGAGAACAAAGAAGACTCCTTGTAGAGCACCTACAATAAGTAGTTGCAGATGCATGCATTTGATCATTGCCATCAGAGCGAAGAACACAAGCTATGGTGTCATGATTGGTGGAAGCATTTGAGGTAGCAACATCAGGCCATTCAGGTGATTACCAGTCTTGAGTCTTCACAAGCTTTAGCCTGCACCCGAAAGTTCATAGAGTAACAACCCTACCAACACCTCAGGAGATGCACACCCAAGAGGTGATGCTCTCTCTAACCTGAGAAATGGCCTACAGAAAGTGAAAGGGGTGCACAGCTTAGATCAACTAGCTGTAAAGAGGGCGACATTAGCTATGTTGGTGTCCCCTAAAATAAAGGAGAAATGGCTTGGGCGCACAATGTTAAAGATGTTGTCAATCAAAAGGACCAATGTGGCTCCAGCGGTTGAACGTAGAGCAAAAGCAATGCACGATCATCCCGATCTGAGAAGTCTGTGGGCTTCAACAGAACGCAAGAAAAGGAGAGATAGCCTAAGTGCAAAAGTCATTGCTATAGTGACAACATTTTGGCATAAAAATACGAGAGTTTCTCCAAATAGAAAGGACATTAGTAAGAAGTGGATAGGACGAGAGGTGTTTGAGGAGCACATCATACATATGCTAAATATAACACAGGTCAGTGGTGCCTAAACCAGCCCAATGGTTTTTTGTGATTGAGCTTTGGGATAGTTTACTTCTTTCTTTTTTTCTTAAACTAGGCTTGGACTAAATGTGATTGTCCTAAACTAGCCCAGTGTTTGAAACTTTATGTAACTGTAGGTTGGTTCAGCTCAATCGCCAGTAATGTGATTGTCCTAAACCAACATGATTGAACAGACATTAGTTGTAGCCCGGTGGCATGGTTGAGCAAAAATTAACATCAATATATTTTGCAATATATTGTTATTTTACTAAACCAACCCGGTGGTTGGAACATCATGCAATCGTGGCTGCTTCAACTCAATCACCAGTTATGTGATTGTCATGAACCAGCGTGGTTGAACAAACATCAGTTGTTAACCAGCCTGGTGGTTGAAACTATTGTGTTTCTTAGTACTTAAATTCGTTAAATTTAATTTCTTGCTATTCGGGTCATATACCACTGTTAAATTATGGAATTCAGAAATGAAAAGCAATATATTATTATTTTATAATGGTGAAATTCAGAAATGAAAAGAAATATACTTGTTATTGTTTGGTATGTGAAGTTGAGACCGTCAGGCTAAACCATCCCGGTGGTTGAAACTATGATACTGTCCTAAACCATCCCGGTGGTTGAAATTGTGACTGTCCTAAACGTGTCATAAACCAGCCCGATGATTGAAATTATGACTATCCTAAACTAGCGCAGTGGTTGAAAATTGTTTTGCTTCATTATATACTTTAATTAGACTGTGTTTTGTATCCTTTTAGTGGTAGCAAAAAAGGGGTTCATTGTTCTGTTGTTCCCGCATGTTGGGTTAGCAGACAGAGTTGTATCTCAAGTTTGTGGATTAAAATCTGCACATTTGAATTGGGCAGAGGAGCTTTGAGCATTGCAAGCCCTGGTACGTCAAGAAACTCAAAGATAGGAATGTTTGTTGTTGCAAAACACACATAGACTTTGACCTGGCCCAGTCGGCAAGCTATGAATGACCTGAGATTTGGTCGTTTTGGAGCATTGCTCCATGGGGATCGATGCCCATGCCTTCCCAATGAATGCACAGTCTGTAGGCCACTTGCATCCTCATCGAGTTTTGCAAGAGAGGGCAGGTTTTGTAGCTTGAGGACTCTGTGGGAGCCAGTGGTTTGTCCAAAGGGAGACCATGAGTGGCATAGGATTGAATGCATTCGCGGCACATGCAAGCATTGCAGTTTGAAGCTGAAGAAGAAGACATTCAATGTATGTCCAAATGAAATGAGGGAAGACAACCACGTTGCTCTAAAATGGAGGAGATTTGAAAATGTCAATGATGAAGGATTCGATAAAAAGAGATGGCTATTGTCATATACGAGCATCCAGCCAAGGGAGCTTGTAGGTCACGTCCAATTTTCCCCATGACACTATTGTATCTGTCATAGATTTTGTAGAAAATTATTCTTTTCAAGAACAAGATGAGATACAAAGTGCTCACTGGTACAATAAGCAGATAACAATTCTTGTGCATATCACGTATACTCATTTGCTTGATTCTTCCATGCCTAATGCCAATCTACTTGATGACTCACAGGAGTCCAGGTCAACGCAACGCACTTACCATTTCTACATTTCATATATGATAGGGAACATGACATCGCCTATTTGTGCAGCATGCTTTCTTATTGCATTGGGAATGGTTGAAAAAGGAAAATCCCCATGCAAAAAATATAAAACAACATTGGGTGTGGTCAGATGGCACTGCCTCTCAATTTAAATCAGCACGTGGATTCTACTTTGTCTCAAGGTTCAAATCCCTGACTGGGTCTAGACATGATGTGGATTTTCTTTGGTCTAGCCATGGCAAGGGTGAACATGATGGATGCGGTGTTGTTATTAAGCAAGCTTTGTTTAAACACCAATTAGCATGACCTCAAGAAAAACTCAATGATGCCAATGATGCTGTAACATGGCTTACAATGCGCATTTAACATATAGTAAACAAAGCCTTAAGAATACTATAGTACACAGAGTGTTCCATGAAGTAAAAGTGGATGAAGTGCAAAGGAGAAGCCAGCACGATTGCAAGAAAATTAAAGGAGTTTGCGATCTGCATAGCATATGGGGCTTTTCAAACAACCAACTGATTAAAACGAGAAAACTTTCTTGTTTCTACAGTGCGTGCATCATAGGGGATCATGACGATTGTGAGAACATTGCAACTGCAAAGACATGGGATCGAGTTCAAGTTTTTCCTCTATGTTCAGATGGAGTCATAAACAATGGAGAGAGAAACAACTCGCCACAATTTGGGGAGAGTTTTGATGACCTCACTGACCGTTTGGAAGAGGGGGATAACTTTGTAGTTGTTGCAGATTCTAGGGAGAATGAGGAAGATGACCCATACTTTCTGTTGCAGTGCACAAATCCTAAGTAAAAGGTTGAGGAAACATTTAAGGATAATTGGGGAACAATCTATGAGAAGTGGGATGTAGTAGTCGGAGCTTTTTGGTATTAAAAAAACATCCAAGAGAGGCCGCAATTATGAACTGCTACATAAAAGTCCACAAACATGTGTGTACTCTCATCTAGTAAGAGCTATTAAGTTCCAGATGCAACCTATGCCACAACAAAAGAAGGGCAGGGGGGTCTTCAAATTGGATTTAGACATGCATGAGCACATCTTGGGTTGTTTTTGAGCGATGAACGAGGACGACTGAGATAGTACTAAGAAAATGTATGTAGTCTCATTGAAGGGAAACAATATGTCCACTTGTCCTACAAAATGGAATTTGTATTGAGACTGCTTCTTATATCCCAAACAACTGCCATGCTAGTTTAAGTAAAACCCAAACGATAAAACTCATGCTTGTTTTTAGTATATCTCAACCACCACCGTGCTGGTTTTCCATAACGAATCCACACATCCTACAAATTCATTCATCTTATAATAATAGAAGCAAACCACCATGCTAGTGGCTATTCATATCCTAGTGTAAACCAACCATCGTGCTGGTGATAACTTATCATGTATTACTACCATGCTATCCCTACACTACTACCATGCCATCCTAAAATTTATTGCACAGTGCTATACTAAAATAGTGCCCTTTAAACTTTTTATCGTTTCGTTAACCGTCAAATTTCATCCCATGCTTGCTTTCAGTATATCCCAACAACCACTGCGTTGGTTTCCCATAATGAATCCATTCATCTTGTAATAATAGAAGCAAACCACCGTGCTGGTGGCTGTTCATATTCTAGTGCAACCAACCACTGCACTGGCGATAACTTATCATGCACTAGATCCTGTACTACTAGCGTGCTATCCCTACACTACTACTGTGCTATCCTAAAATTTGTTGCATAGTGCTAGTGCCATTTAGACTGGTTATTGTTAATTGTTAGACTTCAACCATCAGGCTACTTAAAACATTTAAGTACTAACATGGAAGCAGGTCGATACAAAATCAGGTATTATGAGCACCATGAGAATATCCACAAGTTCAAAAAACGTATGCAAGATTTTTATTATTTCAAGGGAATTCCAGACTCCCAACTATCTTATCAACCTTCCTATAGCAAGCATCTCCCAGCTCTGGAGGCCAATCTGCTGCACTATGGCAGACCTCTTCACACACTCGGATCACACACTGCTTGCTTGACTCTGTCGACTTATATGCCCATAGTAACTCCTTTCACTGGGGGTCCTCTTCATCCTGCTCTTTGCGCTCTATACATCTTTGACATGTCCTACCAAAAGAAACCTACATCATGAGCTTGACAAGTACCTTAAAGGAGCAGAACAAACAATCAGGGAAATTAATAATCATTGTTTGTGCCAACTCCAAGTAATACACCCACCACCGAAGCATGTCCTCCTTATAGCTATTTTCCTCCTTCTTCTCTGGGTTTGTTTCTGTGAGGATGCCATCCAACATCATTTTCAAATAGAACAAAAGCATTCCAAAGTCTTTTGGATATGCCATAGATTCGCAGTAGGTGGATCGGTGTACAAAGTTTTGGGGCAGATTTCATACTGGGGTCTTAGTTGTGTCTGCACACTGCACTTAAATAGGGAGAGAGTTCATTGAGCCTAACCTTCTCATTCTTCAGTCTCATGTTAGTTGTCTAATCCAAATCTTTCGTCTCACATTAGTTATCTAATTGAAATCTTTTGTGGTACAATAGTTCACTAATCGAAATCTTTTAGTCTCACATTAGTGATCTAATCGAAATCTTTTGTCTCACATTATGTGTCAAATTGAAATCTTTCATCTCATTATTATCACCGCACTGGCGTGGATCAAAGGACACTATCTAGTCACTTAGCTAAGAAAACATTGCCCAAGTAAACTCTGGAGAAGATTAAGAATTCAATAGATTACACACAGATTGCATTCCAATGCATACATCTCCATCTCCATCTTTAAAATATAATTGCATTGAATCATATATGCATCGAACCATATTCTAATGATGCCTTTCTAATTTCTTAATGAGAATGCATATAAGAGTGCTAGAAAGCCCATCTACTTGACTTTCTATGCTCATTTCAAAAAGAAATGAATCACATATGCTTTGGACCATATGCAAAAGTTTCATGAGAGGAAGAGAATGCATGAGATATCCGTTTTGAAAATACGATCAAAATGAATGAACTTCTTGAGAAAGCAATTCCAAGTATCGCATTATGCAATGCCATCTCAAGTAGATGAATGAACCCTCAAAGCATCAATAGTACTATTTTCATCTAGGGTTAGAAGCCTGTCTCTGAAAGGTTTGGTCATAGCATACATCTCCATCTAATGATTCCAATGCATACACTGCCATCTCCATCTTTGAAATATAAATGCATTGAATCATATATGCGTCGAACCATATTCTAATGATGCCTTTCTAATTTCTCAATGAGAATGCATATAAGAGGTCTAGAAAGCCCCTCTACTCAATCTCCTCTGCTCATTACAAAAATGCATTGAATCACATATGGGCCATATGCCTGCTCTGAAGTTCTATCTTGCTAGGCCAGATCCAGCGCGACATGCCCTCGCCATCTTTCCTGCACAAGGTCTCCTTCTAATGCATTTCTTGTGCTGTCCACATGATAGCTCATGTGATGCCCATGTGGTAGCCCCATTCTCTGCCCATGTGGCAGTCTATACATCCCTAGGTCCCCCCCCCCCCCGGTGCTCTCCTCATATGGGGGCTTACAGATGGGGAGGTGACCATTCCAACACCCTTGTGATTTAATCTTTGGTGCAAAATTATTTGTCAATTTACTGTGTATGATGTAATTAAGCGGATCCTACCACCCTTTACGTTGTTAAGGCTGGTTTCATGTCTTCTCATGTTTTAGACATTTTCTTGCCATGGCTGAAAATGAAAGCGGGAATAAACTCTTGACTCTCTGCACTGACAGGGGGGGAGTACATGTCCCGTGAGTTTTTTGAATTTTTAGCAGCTCGGGGTATCATTCATCAGTGTACTATGCCATATACGCCGTAGTAGAATGGGCTTGCAGAGAGGACAAATTGTACAGAGTTGGAGATGAATCACGACCGAGGTAATCTCTTCTCTTTGGCAGGAGTCTTCTCGTTGTCAACTCTGGCTCTTCTAGTTCTGAATCTCAACTTGCCAAACTTGCTTCTGCTTCTTTGTGATCAAGGAAACTGGCAGGATGTGCAAAGGATGTCTCGTTTGTGAAGATAGGGCTCAATCTCTTGGAAGACTACTTCCTACTGACCACCACCTTCTTTTTCTTGAGAAAGTAATTCGAAGTATCACATGATGCAATGCCATCTCAAGTAGATGGATGAACACAATGGTACTATGCTTCATCTAGGGTTAAAGGCTTGTCTCTAAAGGGTTTGGTCATAGCATACATCTCCATCTAATGATTCCAATGCATTCATCTCCATCTCTACCCTTGAAATAGAAATTCATTGATTCAAATATACATTGAACTATATTCTAATGATGCCTTTCTAATTTCTTAATGAGAATGCATATAAGAGAGCTAGAAAGCCCTCTACTAGACCTCCTATATTCATTACAAAATTGCATTGAATCACATATGCTTTGAATCATTTGCAAAAGTTTAAATTATCAATGGTGTTAATTAGAACTAAATAATACCAAAATATATGATATTACTCTTCCAAATTGTAGATTGTAATGACACCTTTATGATTTGTAAATGAAAACGCATATAAGGAGCTAGAAATTCTATCCATTATATGTCCTTTATTCATTGTCATTGCATGAAAATATAATAAAAATACCATTCAAAAATAACAATAGAAAGCAATCCTCACTATCACATGATGCAATACCCTCTCAAGTAAATGGATGAACCCTCTAAAGCTTCGATAGTAATATGTATCTATAGAATCCCGTGGGATGGAATAGATGCATCTTGGAAGAGGAGTGAGAGCACAAGATGAAACCAAAATGTAGTTCTCTATTATGGATTGTGAGAGAGGTGACTCTCTCTTATAAAAAGGGGGAGAAGGTAGCACCTTCCCTACATAAGTGGCAATCAGCCCCTACATCAGTGGGAATCAGCCCCTACACCAGTGGGACTAGCCTAAATCAAAGGAACCTCCCATGTGGGGGCCTTTGGCTTACATCATCACTTAGGTCACACACTAGACACATCATAGCACTTGATGTGCCTTTACAACACACACAAACACACATGTGACTCCCCTGGATGCACATATGCACCATAGAGCAAGCCCTTGATCACACTTATCCCAACATACCCTTCCTCAAGGGTTTGCCTCTTGCAGTGTCAAGGATACATCTAGTCTCGTAGTTTCTCATGCCATCTCATGGTGGTCAAGGATAAATCTATGGCTAGGATCTCATGCTAGCAAGGGTTCCCAAGGGTGTGAGGTTCACAGAAATGGGATAGACAAAACACATATCACATGGTCTCATCATATGGTGACTAGAGGTGATTTACAAAAGACAAAACATATGATATTCTTTTGGGAGTACTACTCCAAGCAGAGAACCTCAAAATTTGACCAAGTGATGATAGACAAAAAAATACAAAAGACAAAGTGCTTAAAAAGCATAGTCTTTATTTTCAAAGTTTGATTCTTCATTTGCTGATGGAGTTCTTCCTTCAGCTAGATTTGCTTTGTTGTTGAAGTAGCCCTTCTTGTCTTTGATCAACCAATTAGCTTCTTCTTTTGGTTGTCAAGTACCACATCTCCCGCCAAATGTTATATTTCTCTTTCCAATATAGGCGCTGGAAGAAAACAGGTGGCAATTGGCTCCCCCTTGACTCTAACAACGACGATGATAATACAGGGGTAAGTTTATGTATTAATTCTCATTTAGGAGATGTCAAGAATGTGACTGTCACATCATAGTGGACTCTCAAGGACATGCAGGAACACCTATTGGTCATGGAGGATGGCATGTCTGAGTCCTTTCACTTTACCTTAAATGGTGAAAAGGTAGGAAAGCATGCAGAGAAGCTCATGCATAGTGCCACTTTTATCCCTCCTACAATATTGAAGATTGTAAACAATGTGGGGTGGAACAATTGTGGATTTTGACATTTTCCAATTAATAGTGGTGCAATTAATTTTGATGTTTTGATAGACTTCTTTTCCTTTCCATTCACAACATTCCATCTCCTTTTTCATAAGCATAAACTTAGCTTTTATTTGCCAAGTATGGAAACTGGTTCCATCAAACTTATTAGAAAAGGTCTTAGCTTCCATGGCAAGGTCTTATCCGAGGGCAGTGTCTAGTGCCTTACAAGTGAAATATGAGCAATAAAAAATAATCCTTCAAAGAGTGAATACTTTGACTTGGATTTCTCTATGTGACTTAAGTAATTGTCAAAGCATGAGGCAATTAGTCAGAACAACATTTATGCAAGATGTCCAAGCAAAGATGACCAAGAACATGCTAGAAAATGAGCATAGCAAACTAAAAATAAGTCTTGGTCAAACTACCAGTCAAACTTTGACTACCCAAAGTCAAACTTAGACTAGCATAGTCAAGCTTTCATGGCCAAAGAGGTAGCTCAAAAATCTGCTCCAAATCAACATGTATAGAAGCAAGAGTATTGTCCATATCCCGAGTGTGGGTCCTTTTACCCCTTTTGCTGTACCTCATCAATGTATAAGCTGAATAGAGTAGGTGATAATGGGCATCCTTGCTTCACACCGATGGTGCTAGCGAAGGAAAACATGTAGGGGTTCACCCTCAGAGAGGAATTTTGCAAATAATAAGCACGTCGGCCAGCACTGTAGAAGAACCCCGAACTGTTTTTTTGACGAATTCGACCTGAATCTTGCTCCAAATGAGCTCAGATTTGATGAGCACCAAGGTAGTGATGTCACCCAGCTCCCTCTGGAAGGGATTTGACAATGTTGCTCTCCATAGTGAGAACCAAGAAGAAGGTCGATGCAGTTTCCTGAGGCAATGCCGCCCCGAAAATGGCGAGATAGCATGTTTAGCTTGTTCTGTAGATTTGCCTTGACCTTGGGAAGACTCTTCTGAAATATGAGAGGCTGGGAATGCGAGCTTGAAGAGAAATCTCACTTCCAAAATCGACTTTGGTGAGGGAAGGTGGAAGATGGAGGTGAGGAAGGAGATGATGATGTGGCATCTAACTAGGTTTTAGGCTAGAGAGAGCATCTAATGCAGGCTAGGCTAGATCTAGAACCTAAAGCTCTGATACCAAGTGTAGAATCCCGTGGGATAGAATAGATGCATATTGGAAGAGGAGTGAGAGCACAAGATGAAACCAAAATGTAGTTCTCTATTATGGATTGTGAGAGAGGTGACTCTCTTATAGAAAGGGGGAGAAGGTAGCACCTTCCCTACATAAGTGGCAATCAGCCTCTACATCAGTGGGAATTAGCCCCTACATCAGTGGGACTAGCCTAAATCAAAGGAACCTCCCATGTGGGGGCCTTTGGCTTACATCATCACTTAGGTCACACACTAGACACATCATAACACTTGATGTGCCTTTACAACACACACAAACACACATGTGACTCCCCTAGATGCACATATGCACCATAGAGCAAGCCCTTGATCACACTTATCCCAATAGTATCTTCTAGGATTAGAGGCTCATCTCTGCTTGTTTCTTCATAGCATACATCCCATGATTGCAATTTCCATATGTATTGAAATATACGTGCATTAAATCATATATGCATCAAACCATATTCTAAAACCTTTCTAATTTCAGAATGCAAATGCATAAAAGAGAGCCAGAAAGCCCCTCCACTCGATCTCCTTTGAACAATGTGTAAAAAAATAAAAGCATTCAAAAATGGCAAGGAACAAACATCACCTACCTGACTAAAGAAAAGAAGTGGATAGGGGGTATTGGTGGTGTAGAGGCGTGGTGAAATAATGACTGGATGTAGTGCGTGTAAAACAATCAGCTTTTGGTGTTGGCATTATTATCAAAGCAAGGTATATATATCTTGCAAAGTGAGATTGCAAATGTATGTTTACAAATCCTATGAAACATTTCTATCTATATGCAAAAAGTAATTGCAAATGTTTACATGCATTGAATCATATATGCATCAAACCATATGTATTGAAATATACTTGTAATGAATCATATATGCATCAAACCATATTTTAAAACCTTTCTAATTTCCTAATGAGAATCCATATAAGAGAGCTACACAACCCCTCCACTCAACCACCTTAAACAATATGCGAAAAAATAGAAGCATGTAGAAATGGCAAGGAACAAAAATCACATACTTGACCAAAGAAAAGAACTGGAGAGAAGGTAATGGTGGTGTAGAGGCATGGTGAAATAACGAATGGATGGAGTGCTTGCAAATAAATTAGTGTTTGGTGTTGGCATGATTATGAAAGCAAGGTATATATATATATATATATATATTGGCAAATGTATGTATACAAATCATATGAAACAAATCTATCAATATCCATTCAAAAAGTACGATAGAAAGCAATCCTAAGTATCACATGATGCAATGCTCTCTCAAATAAATGGATGAACCCTCTAAATCTTCAATAGTAATATGTATCATCCAATGTTAGAGGCTTGACTCTATTAGGTTTCTTCATAGCATACATCTCATAATTCCAATTGCCATATGTATTCAAATATACATGCAGTGAATCATATATGCATCGAACCATAATAAAAAACCTTTCTAATTTCTGAATGCGAATGCATATAAAAGAGCTAGAAAGCCCCTCCACTAAACCTGAACAATATGCAAAAAAATAGAAGCATTTAGAAATGGCAAGGAACAAAAATTGCATACCTAACCAAAGAAAAGAAATGGATAGGAGGTAATCATCGTGCTGTAGAGGTGTGGTGAAATAACGGCTAGATGGAGTGCCTGCAAAAGAAATTAGTTTTTGGTGTTGGCATGATTATCAAAGCAAGGTTTATATAGCTTGCAAATTGAAATTGCACCTCTCGGAGGGGTTAAAACGACCAAATAGGCCCCTGACATGAATGTGCTTAAGAAAGCTATTTGGGCACTTGGCCCCAGATGTATACAAATCATAAGAAAACATTTCTATCTATATGCAAAAGTAATTGCAAACGTTTGCTTAGCATCTACGTTTCAATAACCTGAAATATGCAAGTGTTGTACAAACAATCGTTGCCACAGTTCTTTGTTTCTAAAAAACATAAAATAATCGTTGCCACAGTTCTCCAAGCAAAGGATGGGGAGGGTGAACACTGTTGAGGTTCAAGCATGATGGGGAGGATGGAAAGGTGCTAGTACTGGAATGAGACTTGGGAGGGAGGGGACTCGGAAGGTTGGGTGCTCAAGTCGAGGATTATTCATAGTTGTCAGAAGGATTAATCAATTTCAGAGCCCGACTCTAAAGTTTGAACGCTTCGTCGACTCCTCCCGCTTCTCCCTGAAGGCTTCAACTCCTCTCCTCTCCCTCTAAGCTCTCCACATGGCCGCTCCCTCCTTCCACTACAAAGTCTCTCCTCTCCAGACATGTGGCCTCTTCTCAAGGCTCTCCCCAAATCCTCTCCTTAAAGGAGTAGAGAGACGGGAAATCCTCCACGGACCTCTATCTCTTCCTTCTCTCTTTCTCTCTCATAGGCTCTCACACACAAAATCTCACAAATCAATCAAACACAAAATTTGGACATAGTCTTGATCTTTTTGACTAAAAATGGAGAGTCAAACCCTAGCCCCCATGGATAGAGGAAGATAAACAATGCTTATAAAAGAGGGGTTCATGCCTTGATGGTAGCAAGGACATACAAAAATAAGAACCCTCATGAAAGGGAGTGGAGCAATGTAAGCTCTAGTACCATGTCAAACGATAAAGATATGTGTGTGTGTGTGTGTGTGTGAGATGACAAGATGACTAACTATATGATACATTAAAAAATGAAGATAAAGATATATATACATTTATGGATAAGGTTTAATCCATCCCATTCCATATGTTCTTGATAGGATTGCACCTTATCTATGCTCTAACAAAATTTCATCCTAGAATCCTTATATATGCAAAAAATTGTACTCTCTTAAGATATAATGATTAGAAAATCCTAACGATGATGCTAATTATTTCAAGCTCAATGTATTGTTATAACATTGATAATATTAGCACCTTCTTTGAACTTCCAAACAACATTTCTTCTTATTTTGCCCCAGAGTGTATGTGTAAGTGAAGCCATGTGATAAATATGAATATAACCATTGGTTTGCTTCAATTAAATGTGTCCCGATAGGATCGTTAGGATGTTGTCACCGTGATATGGTTCTTAGCAACTCTATGGGCTTAGGAGTTCATATAGAAGGCCTACTCCATTTTGAACAAGTTGACCAATGGTACCCCAGGACTTGTGCTGTAAAACATAAGTGATATTGTAGAATCATGCTAATTCATGACATTAATAGGGCAAGACATTGCAAAAATTTGTCAAGAAACCTCATAGACATGGATAGTAATAATTTGGATCGAGGACACTAATAATGGATCTTAATCATAGGCTCAACAAAAAATGGTGATCACCGTTTCTATGTGGAAAATCTTTAGAGGGCAAAGCAGGGCAAATTAACAAGATGAAGAAACAATAGAAAGAAACAAAAATGGATGACAAGCTTGATCTCCTAGGATTTCTACATTTTGACAAGAGCAAATTGAATACTACATTACCAACTACATTGCATATAATGAATGTGCATTTGCCATTGGCTTTGTACTAACGTTGGAATCATATATAGGATTTTCTTAGATGGAATACATAGTTCTTAAAAAGTTAACGAAATCGATTGATTAAAATTTACACGCATGTCATATTTATGTTCACATGTGGCATTATGAAACATACATTCTCTCTCTCTCTCTCTCTCTAAGTGAAAGATTGCACAAAAGATTATTCTTGTTAGTTAACAATACAAGGAAAAAGGAACACGTAAAACAATGTGAGTAATGCAAGAATATTTCGATAAAGCGTTGGCATGGATGCTCTCGTGTTTTTATCAGATATGAGTTGTGATAGCTATATGCTAACTTCATGAAGAGCTCGGATGACAATTTTGAATTGGCATGTGTTGAGAAATAGAGTTAGCCTATGACAATTGTGGCATGATATAGTAACATATATCAATCACAACAAAATGCATTTGAGTTTTTTGACATGGTTTTTAGTGATGTGCTAATAAATGCTCACCTCCATTATGAACTATTTTGTGTATCTCCATGTGGGCAATGATTTTCTTCTTGAAAGATTCATAGTCACATGTGCATGTATTTCTGTATTAAGTGCCATCTCCATCTTATTTGGTGGATACTTCTTTAAGACTTTTAGTTTTTACCATTATAATTTAGTGTAGCTTTTAATATAAGTAAGCTAGAATCTGAAGTTCCTATCAGTGGGAGGCCCTTTACACTATGATTGTTCAATCTGATATTGGAGCTCTTGAATGGGTCTCCACTTTAAAACATGAAAACTAGTTGCATGTTGCATAAGGGAATCATGAATATTTTGTTTCATATTGCAAGTAATTGGTAGAGTCTCTCCATCACCAAATTGATATGATGTTTAGATGTTAACTATAATATTGTCATTTGACTTTTGAGCAATGCATTAGAATAAAGTTTAATGCAAAAGAACAAAGTTCAAGATTATAACTTCATGGTTGAGCTAAACTTTGTCTTGTATAGTAGGAGGGAGTTTGCATTTTTCATGCAACTGAATGTTTGCTTTTTCGTTTTTTGAATGCAATATGGGCCACTTCTCTAACACTAATGTGAAGTCAACATAACAAACTTCAATTATGTTAAAGTTAACCCAAACTAGGCAATTCCATTACCTATGTTATCTTAGAACATTAAATAACAAGTGTTTAACATCAATGAAGCACTTTCATGGCAAATTATTACTTTTACATTTTGATAATATGCTCTTTTGTTCAAAAGCATTCAAAGTAAATAGTTTTCAACTTGATTCTTGCCCTTGAAATCTATGAACCGATAGAATCTTCTCTAAAGTGGCATCACCATTGCTTACCATTAAGTTACAAGTTTCATCTCACCAATTCTTAAACTTGCTATGTTATTGGGTTGAATTTATAAGCATTTTGGTAGGCTATCAAAAGGTTTAACATAACAAAACCCATGGCACTAATTAGTACTAAATTGGATTTCGATGGGATTTGATCTTGCGGGTTTGTAATTTTGTGTTTCAATTGTGTGTGCAAACATTGCATTGCATCTACAAAACTTATTGGATTTGCAAAATTTGCTTTAAAAAATAATTGCTAATCTAATTAACACTTTAGCCTAAGTTTAACCCCCTAATCTAATCAATCTAACCTAATCTAATTAATTTAAATAACTTAACTAACCCTCCCACCTCTCCTCCCTCGGCTTAGCCTCGCCACCCTGCTCCCTTCGCCTCACCGTTCAGCGCACATTGCCCCCCCGTGTGTATCGTTGTGCCTCTCTCTCCCCTTGTGCGTCTCACCTACCCTCCCCTTCTCGTGGCTCGTCTCCCCTCCCTTGCTTTTCCTCCTCTTGGTAGCTTATCTCCCACCTCTCCCGCCACCATCTGATTTGACCTACTCCCCCTTAGTCCCTTGTGCTCATCCTCATCTTGCCCCTTCGAGCTCCTCCTGTTTGTCCCTCCCTACAAGCTCTCATCCTCATCTTGCCCCCTTCGAGCTCCTCCCCTTTGTCCATCATCCTGCCCCCTTCAAGCTCCTCCCCTTCGACACCCTTTCTGACCTCTCTCACAACCACTCCCATTCATAGGTTGACGCAATGATGCAGAGTCGAGCAAGGCTCTCTTTATGTCATTTCAATGGCGGTTTAGAAAATTTGAAAAGCCTTGCCAGGGACACATGGCATTTATACCTCCCCCCAATTTATATAACCCTCTGCCCCCCCCATATGCCCTTGCACCCGCTCCCCATGGGCTAATCCCAATTTTCACTAAGGGGGGACCTATTAGCTAGCTACTTGATTTGCTATTTATCAATTTTAAGGTAATGGCAAGCTTGTAGTATACAATCATTTTATGGCAAATTGGATTTCAATTCATTAAAATGAGAGCAAGATAAGAGACAACTTGTTTGCTTTTTGGTAAAACTCTTAGGCTAATGGTGTTGTCTAGTTAAGGGTGGTGGGTCACTGACCAATCAACCTCAAACAATTGAATGTCCAAACGGGCTTCCCCCTCTCATTCTTGACATTCTTCTCCCATGCTTGTAACCATGGTAACTGAGATGTGTGTGGTGTCACTAGTGTGTATCATGTATGCCAAATAAAGAACGCTGGACAGTGGAGGGTACTACTATGTACTTGGCCAAATTCCCACACGGGAGAAGCACGCGGCCGTCTTGGAAGGCATGTGAGTGTGATCCATATGAGGCTGGAATTTTAAAAGGCGCAACGAAAGGGTAAAAGGAACGGGCGGGGAAGGCAGCTCGTAACTCTCAAGAAAAGGCGGTGAATTCTTTGGAAGGGCATCGTAACGTACTGCGGGTGAAATGATGCAGGAGGCGGGGTTAATAATAATAGTTGAGAGAGAGAGAGAACGCAAGTTAAAAGGAGGAGAAAAAGTAAATGTGAAGGTGGCCGGAGCTCCTTACTTTTTAACATTTAGTGCCGCTCAACACATACCGTGCATATGAATATGAATTTGTATAATGTGGATGTGGAGGTGGATGGCAATGCACAAAAATGGGCATGCCATGGATGAATGCATTTTGCATTACCACATTTGTTTTTTCTTTTCATATAGATGGGAGCTTTTTGGAGTTTATGGGATGTACTAATTTTGTCAGAGCCCAAAAAAGGCGGTACACAAAATTAAACGTTATTGTTAAGGACCTATAAGTAAGGTCATCGTCATCTTCTTCTTCCTCTTCTACCTTCCTTTACATTAATGCATCACTCACTGGTCTTGCTCCAAAGGGCAACCTCTCTCTGTTCTTCACAGCTCTGTTGTGCCCTCCGGTCTCGTCACAAATGCTGCTGCCACTTTACCCGCCTCCCGCTTGTCCCGCCTGCTTAGCTTCTTGTTTCCGTTCCCACACCGTGGATCAGGCTGCTCTCGGTCCTTGAAGCACGCGCAGCAGAATTCCATTTCACCGGCTACAGATACCACAAGCGCAAGGAAGCAAACCAAAACATGGGAAAGGAGGCCAAGAGAAGCCTGCAACATCTGCCCCATGGCGGCCTTTCCTCGCTGTTTTCTCTCCGCCGGAGGGGGCTGTGATTAGTTTTGCCAAAATGCAGGCCTCTTTTTCTGCGTTTTTGGATTCAGTCTTTCCGCTGCAATTACAGCAAGAGGTGGCACATTCTCTGGGAAGCGCGGGGTAGGAAAGAAGAGGCGCGATGTAGCAGACAGCCATCTCAAATGAATCTCCCTGCAGAGTTTCCGCCTGCTTGTCGAAACTCAGGGGGAGAAAACATAGAGGAACGAGAAGAAGGAGACGACGAAGGCCGTTGCCCTTGACATGCGGAAATGTTCATCGTCAGGGGATTTCCGTGGAGCATGGTTGCGAGAAGCGGCTGGTTACTGCTGCTGCTGTTCTTTCTTCAAGGGAGGGCAAGCGCCCAGGGGACTCAGGAGGATGCAGCAGCGTTGCTCGCAGTCAAGGCGCTGCTCATGGATCCGCAGGGAGCGTTGATGTCGTGGACGACGGCAGCATCTGCCGGTGCTCCATGCAACTGGAGAGGAGTTCTGTGCGTGGCTGGGAGAGTGAACGAACTCCGCTTGCCCGGATTAAGTCTCACGGGCCCGCTATCTGGTAGCTACTATGATCTATCGTTCTCGCGTTTACTTATTTTGCTTGTCGTTCTCTCCCTTTCACCGTAGCAGAGTAGTTTTGCTTGTACGTTAACTTCCGTAAGCTCATATCAGAAACTTCGTCACTCTTACTGAGCAAGGTGCTGTCTCCTTGCAAATCTGTGACCGAAGCTCTCGCAAAACCCTTTTCTCGTCTGTCAGCTATTTCAATTTCCTGGAAAAATCGGTATTCGGGGGGCATTGTGAAGGATACATCGTTTGGGGGGAAGGATATCGCATGCGTCGTCAGTTGGTCGAAATTGAATTTTTTAAAACCAGAGCTCGCATTGGGGTCTCAAAATCTTGAGAAGGAGAATCTGGATACCTGCGGTGGATTGCAGCAGAACGGAGACTTTCGTTGCATTTTCATCGTGAGCATCGAGCGGTTTCATTTTCCAGGGGAAAGGGGAGGAGTCGTTGGAAAAGTTCTCCCTTGCATTTCTAAAGAAAATAGGTGAAAGATTCGAAGCATCATGGGAGGGATTGCCTGTAGCATTTTGCACGGGGAATTGTGCGAGAATTGACTGTTGCAAAGGGTAGGGGAGAAATGTGCGGAAATGGTTTTGTTGGCTTTCAAAGGAGGGGGGAGGGGAGAAGGACATGGTTCGCATTCTCTATTTTTCAATGGAAGAAGGCTGACAAGTGATTTTATGTCAAAATCCTGCGAAATTGTGTTGGAGGGGGGGGGGAATAGCGACAACGACTGAAGTTGTTGTGGTTGTCTGTTTGCGAGAAAGGCCTTGCCGGGAAATTGATCTGTCTCCGTTGCATAATAAACTGTAATGGCAGCTCAGGTGGGGAATCTCAGCGAACTGCGAAAGCTCAGCCTTCGACAGAATCGCTTCAACGGCTCCATCCCTTCGTCTTTGAGTCGTTGCTCTCACCTGCGAGCAATCTACCTGCAATTCAACCACTTCTCTGGGTCTCTTCCCTCGGAGTTGTTCGGCCTGGTGGAACTTCAGAACTTGGATCTCGCAAGCAACGCACTCTCTGGCAGCATTCCATCGCAGATTGCCGGCTTGACGTCCTTACGAACTATCGACATTTCGGGAAACAGTTTGTCCGGCAGCCTACCCCAGGAGTTGTCCTCTTGTCTAAACGTATCGTCAGTCAACTTCTCTTTTAATCTTTTGAGTGGTATCATCCCGGCAGAATGGGGCCGCCTGTCACTGCTTCAGTCGCTCTCCTTGGATTCCAACGGCCTTTATGGCAGCGTGCCTTCGTCTCTTGCGAACTGTTCGAACTTGGATTTGCTCAGCCTCCAGAACAACGCATTGACGGGGCAAATTCCAGCCAGTTTGGGGGCCCTAGAGAGTTTGAAGACCTTCTTGCTAGCAGGTAACAGCTTCGATGGCTTCATTCCCTCTTCTCTCTTCAACAGTACTTCCCTACAGTTCCTCAATCTCAGTCGGAACAATCTCTCCGGTCCTCTTCTGCCGTTTCCCGGAAGCACCTCCGGTAACTGGCAACAATTGGACCTGAGCAACAACGATTTCAGTGGATCCCTTCCTGATACTCTGGGGAACCTTCCCAACCTTAACGTTCTTGCACTCTCTGGGAACTCCCTCACTGGAATTGTTCCCGCCACCCTCGGCAATCTCCATCAGTTACAGATACTCAACCTTTCCAACAATTTCTTATCGGGTGCGTTTCCGGCTCAGCTCGTGAGTTGCTACAACCTTCAGGTGCTGGACATCTCAAACAACATGCTCACGGCTTCTATACCAGCTGCCCTCAGCTCACTCCTGAGCGTCCTCTCCGTAGCAGGGAACTCTCTGACGGGTCCCATCCCCACGGGGCTGACCAATCTCAGTAACCTCCGCATCTTGGATTTGGGTCGGAATAATCTGTCTGGGCCCATCCCTACGCAGTTGGCATCGTGGAGTAACTTGGTAAGTCTTTCGCTCTCCGCCAACGCATTCGTTGGCAATGTGCCGGACCAGTTTGTCGAGCTCATCAACCTTCAGATCCTTGACCTGGCTCAGAATCAGCTCTCGGGAGTTATCCCGCCATTCATTGGTTCGCTCGTTAAATTGCAGACGCTAAATCTCTCAGGGAACAACTTTGCTGGAGAGATACCGGTGTCCGTGGGAAAGCTTTTGGCATTACAGAGTCTGGATCTCAGTGGACAGAATGTTTCTGGACCTATACCTGTTGAACTCGCTGGAATGCCCAATCTGCGCGTTCTTTCGCTTGCCAGAAACTCTCTCACAGGAGTCATCCCGTCAGCTTTCAGTAGTCTCTCCAGCGCTGAATTGATTGATCTTAGTGACAACGTGTTGACGGGCAGCATACCTGCAAGCCTGGGCATGCTGCAGAGTTTGATGTTTCTGTCTCTTTCGGGTAATCGTCTTTCTGACAACATTCCTCCGGGTCTTTGCAACTGTTCCAATTTATTGCTTTTCGCAGCCAGAAGTAACCAGCTCAGTGGGACTATCCCGGCAGAGGTCAGCAAATTGGCGAAGATACAAACATTGGATGTAGGCTTAAACCATCTCAGTGGTTCGATCCCTGTAAACCTACTGAACTGCACAGCTCTGGAGGTCTTATTTCTCGATTCCAACCAGATTACAGGTCCGATACCGTCAACTCTACGACAACTCAAATTCCTGAGAGTGTTGGTTCTCAGGAGGAATTTTCTGAACGGTACCATACCAACAGACATTGGCAATTTGACAGAGCTTCAAGTGTTAGATCTTTCATTCAACGACTTGACTGGTGCGATCCCGGAATCGTTGGGAACCATTGCAACATTGAGCGAACTCAATCTCTCTGACAATCATTTGCAAGGGCTCATCCCTTCTTCGCTCAGTAGTCGTTTCAATTCAACTTCATTCAGCAACAATCCTTCTCTCTGTGGCGCCCCACTGAAAACACTCTGCGCATCCGCTGGTGGTCGAAAGGGCGGCTTAGGAAAGCCCTTTCTCATCTCAATCATCGTTGCGGCAAGCGTAGTTGGGATAATAGTATTGTCCCTGACCTTTTCTCTAGTCCTATTTTTCACTCGCAAAAGAGAGGATGGGGTCGAAGGAATACCTCAACCCGAGCAGAAGCTTGTCATGTTCTACAGCCCGATAACATACGCAAACGTTTTGGAAGCTACTGGACAGTTTGACGAGGAGCACGTACTAAGCAGGACAAGATACGGCATCATTTTCAAAGCTTGCTTGCAGGATGGGACAGTTTTCTCGGTGAGAAAGCTACCCGAGGGCACCGTTGACGAGGGCACATTTCGGCGGGAAGCAGAGATGCTCGGCAGAGTGAAACACCGAAATCTTACAGTGTTGCGGGGTTATTATGTTTCCGGGGAGGTGAAGCTCTTGGTGTATGACTACATGCCTAACGGTAATCTAGCTGCACTACTACAAGAGGCAGCTCAACAAGGTGGGCATGTCCTTAACTGGCCCATGCGGCACCTCATCGCGCTGGGTGTAGCTCGGGGGCTCTCATTTTTGCATTCTCAATGCAATCCGCCAATCGTGCATGGGGACGTGAAGCCCAATAACGTGCTATTCGACGCAGATTTTGAGGCACATCTTTCTGATTTCGGTCTGGAGAGATTGGCCGGAACTCCTATGGATCCCTCCACTTCCTCCACTCCGCTTGGATCTCTAGGATACGTTTCTCCGGAGGCCAACATCACCGGCCAATTGACTCGAGAGGCCGATGTGTATAGTTTTGGGATCGTTCTGTTGGAGCTTCTTACAGGGCAAAGGCCGGTCATGTTTTCGCAGGACGAGGATATCGTAAAATGGGTCAAGCGACAATTGCAGACAGGACAGATGGAAGAGCTTTTTGATCCCAGCCTGTTAGAACTGGATCCCGAATCGTCAGAATGGGAGGAGTTTCTCTTGGCCGTGAAGGTGGCCCTCTTGTGTACTGCTCCGGATCCGCTCGACAGACCCTCCATGACCGAGATTGTGTACATGCTCGAAGGTTGCCGCGTGGGGCCGGAGCTCCCCTCATCGTCCGACCCAACCTCCCACACTTCTCCGGCCTAATCTACTTCTGTAAACACACTGATATACGTTTCAGTCCTTGCTGATCTTGACCATCCCATTTTTTCTATGCAGCCATAGCAACGTTGCGACAATGTCCTTCGCAATTTTCTGCGACATTCTTTTGATTGAAGAATGATGAATTGTGTATTCAAAGCGGCCGTCCATGGAATAAGCGTTTACACTAACGTAGGATGAAGTTTCGATCTGTTCACCGTTCCGAAGAGGAGATGATTGATTCTGCCAAAACTGGAGTACTCGGGCTAGTCGAAATCTTAGCACATTATGAGAAAAAGATGATGCGGTGCTCGTCTTGCAAGTTGCGAGGTTCTGCCGGCTGCTTCTCCTTATATAATAAGTTGGCGGGTGGTTTATCAGTAGCTACCCATACCCACCCCCCCGCTTGAGCACTGTGGCCACGTTTGCAGGAGATCAGATTTCAGAATTGGTGCTTGCAAGATTCTTGTTCCCCACTTCACGGAATCATTTTTCTTAATCTAAAATTGCGCTCCTGCATTTAAAAGTGTACGAATTCTGCCATACGCCTTTTAAAAAAATTAAAGTTGAACTAACGTAAGTTGTCCAACAGATAACATTTTAACTTGTGATGTGAGAGCGGGCAGGCCTTCAAATTTCAGGGCTGGCGTGCACCATTTCTCTTTGGAATTTCATGCTTGAATGAGGTGGATAACTCCAATTAAGCTAACGTTTAACATGCTCCATGGGCTTGTTTCCACAGTGCTGCTTGCAGTGCGAGAAAGAGCGCCGGGGAGGGTGTTAGGCCACACGCTCCAACTATACGAGATGTTGCAGAGGTAGAAGATTTCGCAGCTGATTGTTGGCAGTGGAACTTGGCACCACGAGTGGCGAGGTGAGCCCAACGAAATTCGTTCGGCTCATCTAAGCACCCAAATGCGACCAAGCGCATCGCACCTGCTCGGAAAATATCCGTTTGATAGATTTTCATGGTCGCACCGTACCTGAATGCTCGCATTCGGGCTACGCGGAATCGTCCTCTTGAAAACATTCAACCTTATCTCTTACTAGTTCACCTTATAGTGGTTAATATTTTGATAGTGATTGACTAAGCTTATGCACACTTGGCGTTAAGATGTTCTAGTATGCTTGTACTTAGGGCCAGTGCACACCTTAAGAGTGGGGGGGGGGAGGCTGGTCTGTGCACCAACAGTGCACAAAAACATCAGTGGAGGACCAGATTTCGTTCACATGCAGTATTGCACGCAGTCCAATGGTACGTCTTCATCGGTACTTCTCTCCTTTGCCTCGCCTCTACATTATTTGCTCCGGTGACCTATAACGTGTTGACCTGATGTGCCAGTGAAATGGGGTGGTGTAGTGGTGCGAGACAGGGTGACCTCCAAAATGAAGGTCAAAATTTTGAGCACTGCGGGTGCATTCGCCCTCACAATTAAATCGCGTGAACTAATTTCACATCGCCTCTAGTCACGTGTTTTTGTAGCGTGTGCATTGGCCCTTAAAGATTTTCGATGTTTTTAATAAAGAACATTATTTTATCTAAGGCATGTAATTCACAAACTAATGGATCTCCAATACTTCCATCTTTGTTAAATTGTACTTCCTTTTTTCAAGTTTTTTTTTTTTTGGGAAGTTTTTTGAATGTCTTTTTTTCTCGACTTGTATTTATGAAAACGACAAGAGCCCCTACAACAAAGAAAGAGGGCCCAGCAAAGGGCAAACTACCCAAGGCAAACATTGCCAATGCAACTAACCTACTACTAGTTTACCATAGAATAAACTAAAAACAAATTTTGACTAATCACTAGTGTGATTGAACAACATACCATCATAGTAACTAGTGTGATTGAACAACATACCATCATAGTAACTAGGAATAGGCTTGTTACAAAAAATTGTTTGGCTCTGACTCCAAACATCAAGAACTATTGATGCCCTCATGTAAGGCCAACATGCAACCATCTTTGCAAAAAAAAAGGGCCAACATGCAACCAGTGAAGAGGTAAGGCCATTCATCTTCCTTGTTAAGCCCATCTTCCAAGTCATGTACATAGAGAATATAGCCATTAGTCTCAAGCTTTAGATGGCTTTCTGCACCTTCCTCCACAGGGTTCTTAACACCACACAACCCCAACCAAGCTAGCCAACTCTACCTTCTGTTTTGGGTTGATAATAGCATGGGTCTCCTTAAGGGTTTTTTGCAGGATGTTTTGCCATCTACTATCTCTCTGATCCTCTTTACCCACAAGAGCACTTAATTGCTTTCAGAACACCTTTGCAATATGCCAATAACCAAAGAAAATCTCACCTCGTGCATCTTGAATCCTATCTATAGCTTCTTTGATGGAAGAACATTTTAGATGGTCCATCCCCAACTTGCAACCACAATTGTGTGCTCCTAAGACGCATCAGCTCCACTTTGGTATTCTCAAGATTGGCTAATGCCTCTTCAGCATCAATAAGCAAAGTTGAGATAATAGCATCCCCGGGAGCATTTTCCACGACCAATTTTAGTGAATCCCTAATCATAGGCAACAAGTTGTCCATCATTTTTTGAGATGCCCGCTATCCAGATTGCCATGCCTTGGCGGTATGCATAATGTTGCGAATCCCCTTATCCCACTTATCTTTAGGGTTGCAAATATTCTCAGTGCTCGATTTCCATACTATCTTGATTTCCTCTTTGAAAACATTCATCTTCAAAACGTTGCTGCCAAAGGTAAAAGGAACATCCAAAGAGCATTCCACAGATCCCCGAAAAGAAAAACTCTAGAGCAAAGGGTAGTGATAAGAAGGTGAGATACTTACCACTCATAGTAGAGGACACCCACCACCCCTCCACAGACATATATACAGAAATTTGAATGTCACTTAAATCATAAACTCTGATAATAAGTGACATTAGTTTTATGGTATTATCTTGATATGAACATTTACCAAGTGTCTATTTCTCAAATTTTTCCTTGATGTATGCAAAATTTGTTACTTGTAGTTTCATGTTTGACCAAGTCCCCGATGCGCTCTCCCAAAGGTCATATGTCACTTGCTCTTGATTGTGCTTCACCAAATCATAGATCAAAACCTACTTGATTTGGATTCTAGACTCAATTAATTTAAACTTCAAAGTGTGGGGTCACTCCACCCTAAATTCTAATGAGAGAGAGAGAGGAATGAGAGACTTTAAGAAACAAAGCATGAGTGCACACAGGCGCATGTTAGATATCAATGCTCCACTCTTATGTAACTACGCAAGAACCAGCTAACTCTACTTGTAAGCCCCCCCATATGAGGAGAAGGCATTTGAGTAGCTCGGTTATCCGGTAGGTCCTGGTTTGGACACCAGATGGGGGCCATGTGTGGCCTGATGGCTGGATGGCTTCAAATAGAGTTGGCACACCACCAACTAGGCTACATGCAAGTGCCAGAAGGCATCCCTTGACTGACCGCATTGAGGGTAGACGGAGCATTTCTCGGGCAGCCCACTCTCGGGTTGCGGGGCTTGTTTAGAGCCTCAGATGATCTCGGATGGCGCCGAACGGTTAACCATAGGTTAGTTGCTCTGTTTTGTGCACCGGTTCTGTCATATGGTCGGTGGCCTATTTCGGGACCGACCCCCAGTCGACCGTTTTGGGCGGACTAGGTCGGCCACCCAATTGAGCCTAACTGACTACGACTGGTGGCTATATAAGAGCAAGCCTGTGAAGCTCATTTCATCACTGGCTACAGCAACCCTGATTCCTTAGCATCTAGCCTCCGTCTTCTACTGTTTCCAGCACGCCATCGAAGCTTCTTTCACAGGAGCGCACGGTTGGGAGGCAGCGCCATCTATTGTATCAGTTCTACAGTAATCAAATTTTTGATTCTCCATACTATCTTGTTTTCTCTCTCGTGTATGAGATCCTGTTACAAGAATGTGAAAAGGGAGTAAAGGATAGATAAGCTTGGCAAGCCTTGATAGGGGGATTCGATGACTCCTCATAGAGGAGGGCTAGCGAATCTAGGACGATCCTGTAAAAACATGGTAAATAAACAGGATTAGCCAATGTATAGGATCTAGACAAGCAAGTCATCACCCCTTTCTAAAGGGATGAAGGTGGTGTGTGTTTTCATCCTATGCAAATACACTTCTTGATAAAGGTGATATCCTCTTGTTCTATCGACAAATTCAGATATGATTCCATGAAAGAGAGAGGGTTTGTGAGTTTTCGTAAGAAACAACTTTGACAATGACTGATTTATAAAGAGGGATTCAAGATTTTCAAAAAAATATTCCATTTACAAAGGTGCCTCTTTGCAAGGTTCCAAATCCCAAAATAGCTGCGAGGAGATGGTTTGTTACTTGCATCCATCCAAAACACAAGTCACAGCTAGACCCATGTGTATGGATGTTATAGTTGTCAAACACCCTCTCCACATGTTATTGATTCCAAGAGCTACTTAAGGAAAAGAATGTGTGTAAACAAAGGGACATATATGTTCAACAGTATACATAAGGGCAAAGATATACATTTTACAACACAATTAAATAAATCCAAAATTTGGAGATCAAGCATGTGCAAAGTCCAAAGATAGCAAAACTAGAATGGAATCAAAGTCTAAAATAGATGATTTTGGGTCTTTGAAACTACCAACAAGACAGGTAAGAGAGATCCTGGTTGGATAAAGTGTTCAATGAAAAAGAAACCAATGATGCATTTGATTAGATAGAGGAGGACGAATTACCTAGGCTAGATGGTTTATCTAAGGAATTCCATGCTCATTTGTTGGCACTTTATCAGAAGGACTATGTGAGCATGGTTCATTATGCATGTGAGAAGGGTTTGCTTTCAAAAATTGTTAACACGACTTTCATTGGATTGCTTCCTAAAATTTTTAATACTTTTCTCATTACATTGGTTCCCAAAATGGTAAATGGAGTTGCTATGTCTAATTGGAAACCCATCTCTATTATGAATACTAGCTACTAGATAATGGCCAACAAAGCTCCTCAGTTATTGCTCAAGAATGTTCCAATGGAACCTACTAAAGCAATAGATTGAAGAAATATAAATTGAAAGAGAAGTCACCATATGTATAAGAATAATAATCGTAATGTTCCATCCAATAATTTGGGATTCTATAAAGGCTAGTGCATCCTTGGGCATCATCCAATTGAACTGCTCCTTGGAAACAAATTACTTGAAAGTAGCAATTATGCATAAACAATATGCTTTCCTTGGAAAGGATCCAATCAAACCGATGCTTAGAAGTAATAGTTGTGCCTAATGATAGCCCAAATATCTCCATATAGGTCCCAAATCCTTCGGGTGAAATCTATATTCATCTAACCATTGAAATGTCTCACTCTAACCAATTCAAAAAGCAAAGAATTTGGATTGACTACACAGATAGAAACAAGTATTAACTAGTATCTACTTTTCAAATTGTCCTTGATGTATATGGAAGTTGTCTATCAATTTCTCACCTATGACTAGGTCCTTGCTGCAACCCCATGAGCTTCTATTTTGCATGCTCGTAATTCGACTCATCAAACCCTAGATCAAGTATCTATAAGGTAAGTACATAAAATAAGGCCCCATATAAAATAAAAATAGCATTACCAATTGTATATTTGATTTAAAGGTCTTGAGAAGGCACTAATGTAAACATGCTAAAGATTGAGGAACTTTGGGAAACAAAATATTACTTATTACGTTGCATACCAATTATTTCTAGTAACTTATATCAAGGATTTACAACTATGCTGACCAGGATGGAAAGATGGCAGCAGTAGCAGGAAATGACCCAACCGGCAGGTAGAGAGGCTATCAAGAGCACCTGGGAATGAAGGTAGTTGGCTGCTCTCCAAAAAATAAGAGGCCTAATAGAGGCAAATGAAGAGCTATGACGCAGGAACCCTAGGCGGGATGAGCCAGCTGAAAAGAGAAGGCAACAGACATGGAATTTATGTCTCATTGAATTACCCCTTTCTGTGCCACTGGTCAAACTCGTGGTGGTGGTCTTATATTGCACCATGGATCGAATCATTATCCAGGATTTAGCTTGATGACAATCTTTCTACAACACCCCGAACATCAATTGTAGCTCATAGTGAATGCTGCAAACATGTTCCCAGAACTCCACTACAAACATTAAGAATTATGTCAAAGATTATGGAATTCTTCTCGTCAACTAGAAAAATAGACATTTACAAGAAACAACATCGTTGTGCCCCATCATGGGATGAGCCTTTTTGTTGCACATAGCATTAGAAACAATCCCATACATAGGCTTAGCCACCAGTAAATTCTACAATCTACACTGTGCCTGGATTTTGACTACATAGATACTTTGAAGTCTACACATAGACAATAAATCATAAAAAGCTACACAAGTCTTTTCTAGGAGCCATTGTAGGCTACAAAGGTCTCCTTCCTTTCATCACAATTACTTGTCAAAAAAGCTTGGGTGTGAGAAAGCAGGCAGATGGTAAAAACCAGCAGTGCCAATTTTTGAGAAGTCGATCAAAGGCTTGAAGTAAGTCTATACAAGTATAGATTGGATTAAGAACTTGCTACTTCATGGGCAGGTGATTTGATGTGACACATTCTCAAACAAGAGACTCTTCGCTGTGATCCTACTGGTGTCATTAGAGTTAATAAATTTCATTTATAGGTTTTGCCGAATTTTATTAATAGAGCATGTAGCGCTGAAAGAGCAAAGAGTTGTAAGCCAACTAGAGTACTAGCCACCAAGTCACCAAACCTAGAGTAGATAGACACACATTGTGGACTAAATGAGCAACAGTTAACTCAATTCCCATCCCTCCCTATTCAAATATAATCCAAATTACAAATATACAAAGTAGACCAGCAAATGTTAAAAGCCAAATGATATGCAAGATAATGGCAAGTGGCAATGGAAACCCATAAACATCTCCAAGAAGACAATGTCCAAAATGACCCAACTCATTAAGAGGGCATTTGCAAAAGTTAGATTCTTGATGATGAATGATCTTTATATAATCATTAAGAAGGAACTTTGCTCAATTTGCAAAAGTTTGTGATTTAAAAGGTAGATTCTTCATGATGGATGAAAGCATAATATTTTTGGATGCCTTCTAGGACTTGTTGAAAGATGAATTAGTAGCTATGGATAATTATGCCATGGTGAAGGGAGCATATCCTGAAGGTGTGAATGCTAGGCTCAGTAAGATTTTCCCAAAAATGTAGAATTGTGCCCCGTGTTGAATACTTTGTATGAGGTTATTACCAAAGCTTTGTCTCTCAAGCTTACTAAGGTGTGATGGGATTTGTTAGAGGGAGGGTGATCTTTTGATAATATCTTGAACGTCTCTGTTGAGTTGGATTATGCCTGTGCTTTTGGACAAAGATGTGTATTGTTTACCTTTGACATAGACAAAGCTTACGACTTGTTCGATAGGATTACATATCCATCATGGTGTTAAGGTGATTGGCATTTGAAAATCATTTGTGAAGATGGTGGATAATCCATTTGAAAATGCCTTAGCTATCTTGTGTCTGAATGGTGGTGTGGTAGGGAGATACAAGTTATGTCAATGACCATTGGCCCTACCAATGCATAGTTCCGCTTCTATCCTTGTTGAAAAAGGGTGTTGCGGAGTGTCATATTGCAAGCTTATGGTCCCCCTTTGGTAGAAAACTGTGCACGATTCTTTGTTGATGATATAATTCCATTCTTGGAGGAGGGCCATCAGAAGGTTGCTAATCTATTTGAAATCTTGAATTCCTTGTGAGATGCCTCTGGTTCTTGTTGCAATTGGTCAAAGACATTTGGCATCAGGGTCATCCTTGGTACCCTTAAATGTAATTACAAGGGCTCAGGCTAAGGCCTTCGATAAGGAACTTCAAAAAGCAGTGCGTGGAGAGGGGTACAACTTTTTAATGTAGTGGAACCTTTGGGGCTGGCGTCAAATTTGAGGCAGAGCTTTGACTGGTTCTATGCAAAGTTAAAGGAAAATTTCAAGGGGCTGTTTGGTATGCCTTTGGGGTGAAATGCTCAAACCATTCTTAATCAACATGTTCTCTATGACATCGACCTATCATATACTTTAAATCTTCATTTTATCCTCATTGGACAGTATTTTGGCAATCATATGTATCCCCCAACCAACTCTAATTGCATCCCATCTAAGTGATGCTTTAGCTAGACTCAGTTATTAATAAGTTCTAATTCAACTCCTCTTGTGCACAGAGACATAAATAGATATGAATTTCAAAAAACAACATGCACTTTTACATCTTGATCAAGAATTATAGCATGCGGCATGCTATAATTCTTGATCAAGATGTAAAAGTGCATGTTGTTTTTCAAACAACTTTTCCTAACCCAACCTCTAAAATTCAAGACGATCCTAAGACCCTTGCAGGCCCGTGTGGAGTTCGTCAACATTGACCCAACCTAACCTAACCGTCACACTAACCTGACCGTCCCGCTAACCAGGGTCGCATGGTTGGGGGTTTTGGGGGACCATTTGTGAGTTCTCAGCGTTGGATGCAACTATTTCTTCTGTTGCTTCATGAAGATTCTTTGTGAGCTCTTTGTGTTGGCTCTTCGTCCTCCGCTTCTGGCTCTGGTGTTGTCTTGCTCTTCCAGATCAATGAGGCATTCTTGTATTTGTGATGTTTTGCTGGTACTTCCCAGACACTCCGACATGCGAGGCGCTAATCTTGCATGTCATTGTGGAGGGGAAGAGAAAAAGGGCCTTCCAGAGTGTTTGTTGTCTGTGTTTGTGTAAGATAAAAAGGGCCTTCCAGAGTGCTTGTTGTCTGTGTTTGTGTGAATCGTGTCACGAGTTCGACTGTTTGTTTGGTTGCGTTGAAACAAGGGAATCGAGTCACTTGTGGAAGTGGCTGGAAAGCTTCTTGGCTTCATCATCTGCTATTTTTGGATTTTATTGATCTCTATTTGCCTACGAAAGGTCGCATGTGTGCACTAGATTTGTATCTGTGTCTTGCAATCGGAGTAGCGTGAAATTGTGTGTGTACATTTGGACGACACATACTTCGAAAGAATGTGCTTGGACTAGTATGGGGAGCGCTTGTGAGATGGACACGACAAAATATGTGGGAGGTGATCCTTTTATTTTGATCGACGACATTCTGCGTATAAATTTTAAATCGACTATGCGCATGATGGAGATCTTGTGGTTTATCATGGATACGGATGTTGTAAGTGATAGTGAGATCAGTTTAAGTGGCAGGAGCAGGCAGAGCCTTATACTTACTAGGTATTTCTGTGTAGGGCTGTTGTAGTAGTCAGATGCTTGAGTAGGTCTAATAAACTTCCGTTTAATGTGCCTCTTCGTTGAGATTGCTCACCTGTTAGGTTGACAGATCAGATCCTTTTGGTTTCAAATCTGTTGAAGGTACATCGTATTCGCATCGATGTCTTTCTTGAAGTTAAAAGTCCCATAGATTTGCGGATATCTGCATGCATTATGGCCTAAGAAATAGACGAGTTTGACCATGTCTTCACAGAGTTGTCTATATGGATTGGAAGACTTCCTCTCTTCGAATGTGAACGTGGATGGTGTTCATGAGATGTCTGATGATGCATTGTCTTTGTCTTCCATCGTTCTTTCTCGGTATGGGAAGTTTGTTGTGTGTCCACACATGCAGGGTGTGTGGAGGACATTCGAAGTTATGGTCCATGGTGACTTCGGGAGGTTGTGCAAACATAGTAATTGTTATGTGCAGCTCTTCTGGATGGTTTATGTTGCCTAACCGTGCTACATAATGGTCTCTGAAACAGTACATTGCATATGAATTGCGTTGATCTCTGCTGACTATTCGAATCATTCTAATCTCTGCTGACTATTCGAATCATTCTAAGTATTCCGTATCTCCCATTCCCTTCATACATAATGGTCTTTGAGATAGTACGCTGCATATGAACTGCGTTGATCTATGCTGACTGTTCAGATCATTCTAAGTCTTCTGTATCTCCCATTCCCTTGCAATTTTATTAGACACGAGTCTCATGACCCCCTGCCATTGCTCATGTCTGTGATTCGTTGTGAGTCATTTTTAGAAAAGGACTACATTAGAGGATATAGTTCAAAGTATGAAGGTGCTTGTCACAATGTGAGCATGTACCCCTTTTGCCTCTACTTTCGGTTGAGAGCACAGTTGTGGGAAAGGATATAAACTTCCTTGTCAAGAGTCCCTTGAGCGCATAAGTGCTTGTCCGGGTGGTTGCCGCCTAAATGATGAGATTTTGCATGAATTGGTCGAACTGTCTCTTGGAAGCCTTTGATGTCTTTCCAAAACTGTTTTTCCATGTTCTCTATGTAGCCTATTCTCAATCTCGGATTTGGTTTTCTATTTAGTGGAAGTGGCCTGGACATGTGATGTAGATGGTGTTTTGGGCTTTGTACAGAGTACCAATGTAGATTTCCTGTTGTATTAGTGTGCGCTTTACATGATGGTTTAGTTCAGAATATATGATTGGCATGTTGTTTGCATGTGTATCACCTTTCTCTATGGTTATGGCCATGTGTTTCTGTTTGTTAACGTCCAGTACTAGTATTTGGTTCATATTGTAGCTGTTGGTTGTACATCTGCTTGGATTGTCACGGTCTAAGTTTCAGTTGTGGGATGTGCTTGTTTGTATTATTGTGTTTGTCTTCCACAATCTTTGGAAGACATTGTGAATGGAAGGCTCGACATTTTTGACTGATACCAATCGCTTTCTTTCAATGAACGAATTGATGGACTTTAATAGCTTCCTTAATGGTTGAGGTTGCTATAGCCGTTAGTTAGCTCGAATATCCATAGTTAGTGTGAAGAGAAACTGGTTTAAGGAGAAAAGACTCTGTAGTACTTATCATTGGAAAAACCATTCGTAATGCAATGGTTCCAGATGGTATTTGTAGTTCAAATATGTATAACCTAGCAGAAGACTCTAACAATGTTTTGTAAATGGAATTTCCAGTATGCAATGTAAATCAGTCGGATTTTGATTTTATTAGCACTATTTAATTTCTCACTTTAGAAGTACATTGCATAGACTATAAGTACAATGGAGGAGCATCACCTTGTCAAAGTTGTACATCGGCTAAAGGAGTTAGGATTGTACATTGTGTGTTTTGAGAATTCGACTTGGTTAATTTATATTTTTTGATTGCTACAACTATGTTGAGTATATATGATTTTGATCAAGAAGAAGCAATTATGCCAATGTGGAATTATAGGAAAACTTGTAATGGTTAAGAAATGATTTATTTAATGGCATTAATTGTTGAACTACTTATGTAGGGGATTGTTAGTTTAATGGCATTGATCATACTACTACTTATGTAGGATACATTCACTTGTATTTTGATTCGAGTCTGAATTGTAATGTTTAATAAATTAAGTGTAGCTGATGTTTTCATTTTACCGATGAAGAATGGAGTAACAAAAGTTTTTTTGGAAGTAAAAAACAATGATAAATTACTAAAGTTCTTAATTTGCTTTGCTTCTTTAGTATATATACAAATATGACTTAGATACACGTCTAGTTACCCAATTCACATTTTTAGCTGCAGCTTTTCTGGCTTAATCACGTTGCTACAGTTCCTAAGCTACCTCCATTCCTTTACTATGTGTACTGATTTGGCCCAAATACCTATGCTTTGTTATTTCTGCACAATTGATATGTTTAAGATTGATCTTGATCTAAACATGCCCTGCTTTAGTGTGACCATTAGGTTGAGGTGGTGCTCTTACTAGTGCTGGATATGAATTGTTCCAATAGATACACTTGTTGCAAATGTAGCTATCTAATTTTAACTTACCATTTTCGCACATGATAGGGAGCCAATTGTCTAGCAAGGGTTTAAGCGAGTGCTACTAGAGATTGAAATTCCTGGCTTTAGTTCATTCGCTATAGTATTATCGTTGATCGGGGATGTCGCATAGGTTGACACAAAATTATATCACCAATGTTGAATACAAATCATTACAACAAAGCTATTTGCTTCTATGTTGCTGCTGTTGTGTTTCTTTTTGTCTTTTTTTGTGGCATTCGCAGCGAGCAACCGTTGGTGTACATGTGTGTACCCTCTTTTTTTGCCTGAAGCAATTGCTCAGCATGGCAAACCTAACTTATCATCAGGTATTTTATTAGCAATGCATTACCCTGAAGGACATGTGGGTGGACAAGGTTTTGGATTTACCTTATCCTTTCATAGAAATGCTTGAAGATGATACTCAATTTTTGAAGTCCAAACTTTTTGACATGAAGATTGAAGGTAGGTTTCTAGTTAACATGCATGGTGCGGTCACATGAATTATTCCTTTGCGAAATGTTGGTGCTTAGCCAATCCCTTCACTATAGTTCTACTACAGTATGATGCAGTCTTCAATGGTTTCCCAGTTTTCCATCCTGCTTTTCTCTTGTACAGTAAACTGTCGTAAGTCCAGTTGGTTTCTATCCATTGTATAGCACAGGACCACCGTCTTTGTTTCTTTCTAAAAGATTGGAGTCTTATTACACTTTAATAGAGTGCTTTGCTTTTGGGAGGACACGACATATCCTTTTGTAAACATGGCTTGTTTTTATTGAAAAAAAAAATTTACATAGAAAAAAGTTGCACATTCTACCTATTTCAGAAGTAACAATAAGTACATAAAGTTGATCCTCGTATGACCTTCAGTGTTTTATTCTGCTCGACACTTTAATTGTAATATTCCATTTATATAATACTAAACAATCTAGGTACAGAGAAATCATACTTGTGAGTTTTATGCATTTTGAGTTGTTGAATGCTTCAATAAGTGCTTATTCATTAGTGGTAATGGTATTGATTGGGGTAAGCATACGAAGTTCATTCTTGCGTAAGTTCAAAGTACTTCATTCCATTACACACTTTAAGTGTAACATTTCATTCGTACATCATTAATTAATCTGGGTATGCAGACTTAATACTCATGCGACTTCCATGTATTTTAACTTGTTGGATGCTTTAGTATGTTTTTTTAATATAAAAAGCGCAAACGTGTAGAATTGTTGCGGATGTTGTGTTGGTCCGTAGTTTAAGTATGCCGTTGTACTTCGATTACAAGAAAAAATATGAAGCACATGTTTTTTAATTAAGCTTTACTCCTAAAATATTATTTTCACATAGCATATTATAGATAAATTATTTACAACACTTCAATTACTCAATGCTAAAATAAAAAGGTATTTTGCACTCTAGCACATTCACAAAGATGTTGCTAACAATGTGGTTCTTGTAGAGTATTTTGGAACTCAAAATTCAAGAACGACACATTCATTGCATGATAGCTAAACCCTACCAGCAACAACATTCATTCAAGAACATCCACAGGGAAAAAAAGCCACACATTAAACCACTTCCAACATATAATTATACAATTACATTAACATTTCCCCTACTTCTAGTACGTATTGTGTTATATGCTTCAACTACAGTACTCCATTTACACTCCAAGCTAAATTTACATATGAGATGTACTTGAAAATGTCACTCCATTTAATCAAAAACACGCAATAGTCTAAACTCATGCCTCATAGAAATCTTGTGTCACCACACATTTTAAGTAGAAAATCCTTATTTTGTAGCCATATATCGATAATATGTTTCCAAATTTAAATTTGCTAACATGTTATCTTCAAATAGCATGCTACAATACAATTGATCATCATACTTTAGGAACTTTGTACAAAATCGGAAACATACAGCACACATTCGTGGTCCACCCACAAAAGTTGTCTTTTCAGCACAGTATCTGCGACCTGCTCTCTTTCTTCATTGCACAATGCTTGCAACCTACTTGCTTTCTTCGTGCGCACATTCTACAGCATCTGAATACAGTCGTGGCAATCAAATTACTTGTTGAGCAACTCCTCTCATACCCTATTGCATGTTCTCAAAACGTATGCCTACAAGCAAAAACAATTCACATGTACAACTTTGCAATTGCAACGAGGCCTTAAGTACTCTATACATCGAGCGCAACATAAGGGATGGAAAATATGAAATGTAAATATATCTCACTATAAAGACTAACAACACAAAAACATTAGCGGCTACATCCATTCTATAGCCTACAGCAACATGTCAACACTAGCACCAAGGTGTGAGACAATAATGACATGATTCCTACTTCCAAAACATCGACACATTCACGTTGAACTTCTCGTGAAGCACAAGCTATGGAAAATCAATACTCGCAAATGAGCATCTCAAACAATTCAAACTAAATATAGATTGACAACTCCTTTTGTGATCTTTATTCGCAGAACAAGTGTGTATTCATGTGTATATCTTACATGTTGTAATTTGTATCACGCCCGCAGCACTAAAAAAGATGGTTTACTTAGAAGGGAAGAAATTGCTACAAACATCTACATTCACACATGACAAATGGGGACAACAATTCTTTGAATCAAACCTTTTCAAACAGCTTTACTCGCATATCAACAATACTAAACAATACTTTGAAGGATTGCTACATGATGGTTCTTACTCTACTGCGCGGAAGATCTATTCTTAAAACACATTCTATTCAACATTTTTGGTTTCGAACTTAAAACATATCATTTGCGTAATGAAATAAACTGTGGTACTTCAATACCCATGAAGCTCCCAAAACAACCAAAACAAATGCAGCTTATTGTAAAACACCCCGAGATGTTTACCTTTGTAAGTGAAGTGCAACCAATAAAAAAGAACACTCATTGGACAGAAGCTATGGTAACCGCATTGGAACACATTGTTGCAAAAAACATCTCCATTTCAACAAACGATGTGGTGCATACCTTGCATGAACAATTCCCTTCAAGATTGATACGTCTTGATACTACTAGACATAAAATCTGAAACCTTAAAAAAAGAATCCAAAACCAAAATCCAATATCAACACGAGTCCAACAACCAAGATATTGGCCACAACGAGAGGATGGACCATCATCACTGCATTCTAGAAATGATACCAGGAAAACGAATCTAACTACGGAAACACTTTCGACAAAAAAAGAAAAAAAAATGTGCACATATAACAAATGATTGTGTAACATTAGCAAAGTATTCAGAAACATTCAGATTTCCTAGAAAGTACATAGCTTCATACATCAATGCAATTAAAGATACTCCAACACATGGATGCATATCCTGTGACCGTTTGCTATAAGAAAACAACAACAACGAAGCTGATGAAGAACATAATGATGATACCTACACGGATAGACTAATTCATGATCTTATTACGACTGAGCAAGCCATAGATTATGAAACAAACGTCAGGTTTGTTGCTCCTTATAAAGACAACATACCATTGGGTTTGTTTCAAGATAGGACAATGAGGAACTAAACTTTTCAACACTCTTCTTCGACCATGAAAGACAAATTGGATATGCAAAGCAGACATACCAAAACATTGTAAAGTGGGAATCAACACACGCACCCCTTCATTCTCACAAAATATACCAAATCTATTCTTCAAGTCAATCAAAGTTTTAATCAACCAAGTGATGCAATCGATTTGGGTTCATTTGCGTAAAGGAGCACTACAAAATAAAATAATATATACAAAGGATGTCATGAATGACACCAATATTGAAGCCATTTTGAAATCTAGAATTGGATACACAGACTTCGAGCACCTACGCACTTCCCCTAATCATAAAGAGAAACTTAGGAAAGATGCGCTCGCAATGATGGGACAATTGGGCCGTCCAACCTTCTTTACAACACTATCATGTGTAGAGAGACTATGGGAACCTTTAACAAAATGTCTACAACAAACATATTCAAACAACAACAAAACATATCCAGAAAACAAAAAATCAACCATGGAATTAAGAGAATTAATAAGAGACAATCCAACATGTACAAGATATTATACAAAAAAACTCCAACAATTCCTAAATTTGATAATGAAAGATAAACAATTACTTGGAAATTTAATGAACTACTTCTATGTCATAGAATTTCAAGCTAGCATGAACATGGGATTTTATGGGGACAACATGCACCTACATATGGTATTCATGAAAGTGAATAAATCATCTCCTTCATCAACAAATACATAACATGTGATAAGAGCCTACTGCCAACAAATATTAAAGACATCCAAACACACAAACACACATTTACTTGCAAAAAAACAACAACGATAAGTGTAGATTCCACTATTCAAATTCCCCACTGCATGAAACGATTATATTAGAACCTCTACAATAGAACAACATGCATAGTTACAAACAAACTTACCAAACCATTTTTGCAAACATGGACTGCATAAAACCTAACACATAGTTGACGTTTACTAAATGGATAGACAATATTGGAGTGGATATACCAACATATATACTAGCACTACGTTCATCAATATCAAAATCAACTCTATTCTCAAGAAGACAACCAAAAGAAATTTTCACAAACACTTTCAATCACGAAATGAGTTTCTTATGGCAATCAGACATGGATATACAAGACATTATGGATCCATACTCAGGTACAACATACTGCAATTCATACATCACAAAAATGGATGACACGATAATAGCAAGCCTCCAACAAACAATGAAGACATGCACATAATATAGCAACAGCACACATGACAGACTACGGGCAATGGGTAATACATTCTTGCATGCACAACAGATGAGTGCACAGTTAGCATCTTTTATTACTTTATCTTTACCATTACACAGAACAACAAGAGACTTTTACTTCATAAATACAAACAAACAACAAAATGGAGCCCTTATTCTTAAAAGAAAACAACAATTGCAACGGCTTCCCATCGAATCAACAGACATTACATGCCAAACTATTATAGACAAATACAAAAAAAGAGAAAATATAGATAATATTTGCCTTTTTTCTTGGTGATACTTAATATTACTGCATGAGAAACCTCAAGAAGAGGTAAAAACCCACCATGAAGTGCAACATTTACTGTAGAATACGACCACAAAGACAAAAAAATCAAAAAGAAAAAAACCAACAATCATAAGGTTTGTGAAATTCAACATAGCAAAAGATCCATACAATTATTGCTGTGAAAAATTACTATTGTACTATCCTTTCAAAAATGATGACAACCATGAATTATTAATACACGGATCTTGGGAGAAAGCTAACAACTCTCAATATTAAACCATTACACATAAGGCTTTATATACACAATATGATGACAACGATCAACCAACAAGAGCAAGCAATAACCTATTGGTTGACAACGACGGCACTACAACAACTAAAAATCAGGCTGTACAAGGGCGTGACTTTCCCAAATACGACATCGTAGACATAACATCGAAAACCGTTAAACGACAAATTTATCATTCCTATTAAAAAACAAATACTCATGCAAAATGACGAATACTTCAAAAAGATTCGATCACTCAACTTTGAACAAAGACAACTGTTTGACGATGTTATGATCTTGATCCTAACGGGTGAAGCTGGAACAAGGAAAACATATCTTTTGTTGCTCGTAGTACAAGGTTTACTATGACTTTACAACCAAACAATCCAAAACATAGAGTATGAATTATTGCACGTACTAATGTAAGCTTACACTGGAAAGGCTGCATACAACATAAACATGATCACCATTCATTCCGCATTGCATTTGCCATTGCAAACGAAGAACTTGACATGCCTAGCTAGGGAAAAACTAGACATGCTCATCCCTCTGTATGAATAAGTATAACTCATTGTGTTCGATGAGATCTCATTGGTTGGTAGCAGATGAACTTTAGATTTTGCAGACCTTCACGTTCACACATTCAAAAGACGTCACATAGAATACTTTAGAGGTGTCGACGTCATTTGCTGTGGGAATTTCTATCAGGCCAAACCGGTGCGAGACAGTTGGGTGTTCAAACCAGAGAAAGAGTCATTACAAACATTAGCGGACACCTACTGGCTAACAAAACCAGAATGTTACAAGCTCAAACAATCAATGTCACAAACAATAGCGCCTTCATAGAAGCCCTCAACAAATGTTTTCAAAACATGTACACATAATGTGGAAGAGATTGAATACATCAACCAATGATGCTTTCGTGCACCACCACAAGACCATACTTTCCCCCACCTTTAGTAAACCAACTTCGACATGATGAACCATAACAAAAAAGTATTCCATGCAACAGTGGGCAAAGAGTATAACATCAAAGCAATTGATACATTCAATACTAACAGCCACATTTCATGTAAAGTATTAGAAAAACCTAAAGCAACAGATGGCCTAAGAACAACTATACAAATTAAAGAGGGATGTTAGTTGAACTATGCTTGGGAAACAGTAATCAACAAGATGGATTAGTTAACGGTGTAGATGGTGTTTTCATGAGTATGTCAACACATCAAAATGACAGCATCATATGGTTGTTGGAGATAAGTGCACACTAAGTACTATTTCCTAGTCTACATAAGTCTAAGTCTAAGTCTAGTCTTTATGTCTTGAGTGTGTGCCATGTGGCACTTCTACAATTATCCCATAAGCACTCTTGCTTTATGTTTTGTACTTTGGCCCATATATTCAATGGGTCACATCATTGTAATCTATCAGTCTAGCTTGTGTCTTGTCTACACTCTTCTCAAGGTATTTCTTATTTTTCAGTCTTGTCATCTCATTTCTAGTTTCTAGTTCTAGTTCTTTCTTCCATATTCCAACATGGTATCAGAGCATGTAGATCCCCTCTCCTCTCCTCTCACTATGCTGTAGCCATAGCTTCGTCTTCTCCTTTCAGTTTACCTCTCCCTCTGGCATCTCTCTCTTCAGCCTCTCGTGGCACCTCTACCTCTGCACCGCCCTCCTCTACGCTTCTGCTGGCCACCTCTTCTCCGAGATCTGCCCTCTTTCTGCCCCGCCATTGCGCTCAGATCTGCCCTCTTTCTGCCCTGCCATTGCGCTCAGATCTGCGTGTACGCCTGCTCCAAGTCTCTGCGCCAGATCTGTGTAAATTTGTCATCCGTACGTCCGTACTCTGCTCGCCGTCGTCCGTACGTCCATACTCTGCGCTGTCGTCCATACTTTGCTCACCGTTGTCCGCACGTCGTCCGTACAGCTGTCCGTACAGTCTGTACGACTGTACGGAATCCGTACCTGCACAGGCTGACGACTTCTCCTGCTCCATCTTCACGGAGATCTACATCCTTTTTACACTTCTACTTCTGCCCGGAATTAAGGTACTGAGTTTTTGCCTCTTTCAGTTTGCTGAACAGTCTCTCCTTTTTTGCTGGTTCCTCCTGCTTCGATGGGCTGTCATATGCTATGGCCTTGACAAAGTGGTGAGAGAACTGGCTTCTGGGATCTCTTCCTCTCATTTATTTCTGCAAAATTGTAAGGGAATAGACACTGCCCTTGCATCCTAGCAAGAGGTAAGACCTTCCTACATGGCATCTTCCTCTCATTCTCTCATATTTGTCGACAAATTCAATGGGTCCAACTTTCATACTTGGCAGATCAAAATCAAGTGCCATCTTATGAAAGAAGGCCTTTGGGACATTGTTCACCGTGATGCTCCCGAAGGTCCATCTGAGCAAGTTGTTGTTGCCAAGAACGACAAAGCCTATGCTATCATATTGCTCGGCCTTGGAGATGATTACATTCATCACATCTCCGACATACAGTCTGCTCCTCAAGCATGGATCACTCTGGATACTCTTTTTGGAGCCTGATCTAAAAACTCTAAGATTGCACTTATGATCTCATTCTTTGATCTACATATGCAGGAAGGAGCTACTATAGCCTCTCATGTCAATTATCTTCGTAATCTTATGGTTCAGCTTGCATCAGTCAAGTCTCCCATCTCCGAAGATATTGATATTGCTGTGCTTCTCAAAAGCTTACTTGACTCCTATGATACTCTTGTCACTACCTTCAAGTATCATAATAATCCTTCTCTTGAGGGTATCATCAATGCTCTCCAAGAGGAAGAAAGAACTCAAGAACGAAAGGTAACTGACACTGCATTTTTAGCAAAGAAAGGAAGTTCTAAGGTAAGAAAGCCTTGCACTCATTGTGGCAAAACTAATCACCGGGAGAAGGATTGCTACTCCAAAACCTCTACATCAATTCCTGCAACTACCTCAGCCCATGTTGCTGCAACATCTCCATCAGCTGATCCTGCTGTTCCTTCCTCACATGATGAGAAGTGGGCTTTCTGATTACTTCTATGTTTTGTCTACCACCTTGACCACCGATGATGTAGGTCAAGGGGTTCTAGTGTCTTGGTCTTTCTATTTGTCTATAGTCAGTCTTCTGTCTATCTAGTCTTGTCTGTCTGTCTATTTGTCTATCAATCTGACTGTGTTTTAGATCCATCTTGTCCTTACCTTTGTGGACCCATCTGAGGATATCACTTGAGGAGGGGTGTCTCAGAATCATTTGTCTGTCATGTTTTCTATCTCTCAGTCTATCAAGTCTGTCTTCTAGTATTGTCTTTCTGTCTTACTCCTAGTGTCCACTTAAGGAGGGTGTTGGAGATAAGTGCACACTAAGTACTATTTCCTAGTCTACATAAGTCTAAGTCTAAGTCTAGTCTTTATGTCTTGAGTGTGTGCCATGTGGCACTTCTACAATTATCCCATAAGCACTCTTGCTTTATGTTTTGTACTTTGGCCCATATATTCAATGGGTCACATCATTGTAATCTATCAGTCTAGCTTGTGTCTTGTCTACACTCTTCTCAAGGTATTTCTTATTTTTCAGTCTTGTCATCTCATTTCTAGTTTCTAGTTCTAGTTCTTTCTTCCATATTCCAACAATGGATTCAATTTCAAAATCCACAAATAGGGAAAGAATCAAGATAAACTAATTTCCATGCATATACAATAACTATTAATCGCAAATGGATACCAATATTAAGAGTCACAAGAGAAATACAAATTGGTTCTTCTAAAAAAACCATCCTCACTCATCAATAATTTTCAATCCAACCACCTGCGGCATGAACAATTCATAGAGCGCAAGGACTTACAATGGACAAGGTCTCTTTCTCCCTGATAGGGATTCAAACACACGGTTTTACATACACATCCCTGTCACGTGTAAAAAAATTTGAAAATCTTTTCATGCTCCAACCACTACAATAAGAACATTCCTCGTAGACAAAGACGTCCTTGAAGGAATGGAAAGACTAGCCACTCAATGAAGGTGGGAAAACCCCAATAGTAGAATGCAAGAACGTAAAGACTCAACTATACTCGTACAATCTTTAAACACAAGATCCTTACCAAAACATAAGGAAGACATTCTAGCCATTGAGACACTTATGAATTCATACATTATTTGTTTGCAAGGGAACAAGACTGAACAATGTGAAACACATCTCCCAAACAATTTCCAATGCACTAACAACCACTCCACTTGCACCCTGGTATGAAATAACATTACCATTGAGCAGATAAACATTATTGCACAATACAAAATTGAGATTACAACAACCCGCATCAAAACAAACAACACTTAATACATGATTGTAAATATATATATAGATCGCCATCCAAACAATATAAATTATTCTTTTGACTACTACATGATACATTGTCAACCATTGCTGAAGCGCACAAGGTTATATTACTAGGAGATTTCAACATTGACATGTTACAAAAAACAAAACAATCAAACGCATTGAAACAAATTTTGACTACCTTTAATTACGCTCTATAACGCAATCACATCACGACAATATATGGAACGCAATTAGATCACATTTGGAGCAACATACCAAAGACCGCCACTTACTATGAAACAACATATGCATATTGGACAGATCACTCCATAACATACGTACGTGCATAATAAAACCATACATTTCGCAACGCGTTTTGCATTATTCAAATACCCCAAAAAAAAGCACATCAAACAATTCCTTCATGGTTAGCCCTAACCAAAAATATTCCATCTACATTACCTTTACTTCGTTCGCAGTACTGTGCAAAAAATAACCAAAACTGAACACCAACATTCCATAAAAAACAAAACCGGTATGTACTTCTGCAATTACTTATAACATATTGAACATCATATAACAAACTTTCTCTCCAACCAACACCACTCCACAAAACAAGACCGACACGTACTTCTATGATTGCTTACAACATATTGAACATCATTCAACAAACTCTCTCTCCAACCAACACCGCTCCACAAAAAAAACATATAAATCCAACCGCATGCTTACTTTCAAAATACGAGGCCAACAACATCTACAAAAATACAAATAAAAAACATACAACCATATCTTAATTTTTTTACGTGAAAATCATTAATACAAAAAAAATCATCCAAGCTGGGCCATAGTGGTGCCACCACCTTGTTTGAAATTCATCTACTTTTGTTTCCCAAAAAAAAGAATAATCGCATGCCATTTCGTATTGTTTTGGATCTTCATAAACTTAAGAGACTTTTTGGAGCAACATCTACACGAATCTCCGGAGGTCTTGACGTGATGTGAATGGCAACAACATGATGGGATGTGTTCTCTCTCTGAATAAAGTTATTACAAGTATATGCCTAAGTAATTGTCCACGCAGGAGGGGAAGGGAGGGACTGCTTTGCTGACTAGCGAGCAGTTCTCGGTCCTCTCTGGCATCAACGGAGATGAAGGTGAGTTTCTAGTTGCAGAGATCGCGTTTCAAGGTACTAAGTTCTTGGTTCTGTCAGTTTACGCTCCAAACACTTCAGCTTGAACGGCAACTCTTTGGGGAAGGTTTAAAAACGTTTTGGAGGACAAGCAGGCCGTACTCCTGGACGACTGGTTCAATGCTCTTTGTTCTCGAGACCGCTCCCACCACGAAAGCGCTGAAATCTCAGTAAGCGAATTGGATGCCTGGAAACACTTAGAGAAGAATTGCGACTTGGTAGATTGGGTCACGTTTGATAACCTTACGAATTTAACAACAAGCAGGCTGGCGAAGCTTGGAGGGCGGCCCGTCTAGACAGGATCTATTTCACACAGGGAGCTTGGTCGATTAAGCCTCGTCTGCACGGGCTTGTTTTGATAGATTCAATCATCTCTGATCACTTTCCATTAGTGATCTTTTTTTATCTCCATGCTGCTAAAGTATCTAATGGAGGGCCGATGCTTTTTAAATGGAACTCGTTGTCGACGATGCTCAATTCCATGGACCTGTTTCTGAGAGAACAAGAGCACCGTAGACTAGCAGCAGCACGTATCCACTCGAGGCTTAGATGGCTTGAGGAGGGTGACAGGCTGCCTGCCTTCTTCTTTAGAGAAGTTAAAGAAAAGAGACAAAGGGAGGCTATCTCGATGTTTAAAGACGACAATGACAGCCTGATCACGAGTGATGAAGGAATTGCAAAAGTGTTTGTGCAACACTTGTCAAGAGTCTCAGGTTCATTCCCTGACAAGCCAGTAGATTATGGAATCAGGATGGAAGCTTTTTTGGCTGATATGCCTCGGAAGGTCCATAACTTTGAAGCGACTATGCTACAAAGACCTTTCTCTGAGAACGAGGTTAAGTTCACAGTTATGCAACTGGCAAAGGAGAAAACTCCTGGACCAGACGGAATCTTTCAAGCCTACTGGGACACGTGCAAGAGCCAGATGGCTAAGCTGATTAATTGGTGTAGAGTTAAGGGTAGACTGCCCAGGAAGATGAACACTGGTGTGATGTTGAAAGATACTTTTACACTTTCCGTAATTGCAAGATTATGTTTAATTTAAAGCAGGAGACGAGCCAAATATAAGGGCATATGCATTTCATGTTTGAAAAGGGGGATAAGGTAGTGCTGCATTTAATCTTAGCGAATGGTGTCTTGAGCTTTGAGATATACAACAGATGCAAGCCTGGCTCTTTATCTTTTGGACTCAACGTCTCCCTCACGATAAAGAAAGTACTAGTTTGTTACCAATCAATATGCATTTCATTTTTGAGCTTTGAAATATACAACAGATGCAAAGCTGGCTCGTTATCTTTTGGAGTTAGCGTCTCCCTCATGATGAAGAAATTACTACATACAAAATACTACAGTTTGTAGCAGTCAATAAAACAAATTCCTCCATTCAATGCAGAAGAATGACCCAACAAGAGGGACGTTTTACAGTTAAAGCACAATTTCTCAGTAAGATGAATTGTCATCACGTTTAGATGTATACGAGTTCCTTGTAAGTAGTGCTAAGAGAATTGGAAGAGAGAATTTGTTGCACAAAATGAAATTGTTAAGCATGGACACCACAATATGAAATTTAAACGAGGACTTGCCAAGTATACAAAGTGGTACACCGAAGAAGACGTGTTAGATGCAGAGATGCTGAACTGACAGACCTTTATATGTTCAATTAAAAGGTGCAACGAGATAGGTAACCACAAACTAACATCTACTACGTGAACACCTAATAAAATGCAACACACATGAACACGTAAGTGGTTGTTATGATTAACAGAACCTTTGTATATCAAAGGTGGTGCATAGAATGTTCCTACTGACCCACAATGCATCCACAGGATGGGTGATCAATAGTGCCAACTGGGTGATCCATACATTGTCCTCTTTAATAGAATTTCTCGCTAAGGCACAGTTTTTGTATCCACGTAAATGACCCACCCCTTCTAATTTATAAATTACAAGCACACAAAAATATACAGCATGTTATAGCCTTTTGTGCCATAGTATTCTGCACCTACAATTCTACATTTCCCAATGCTAGAACCTTGGTCAGCTTTGAGGTACAATCATCACCCATCTTATAGACTTCTCTGACAATATGTGCAGTGTTTCAAAACCATTTGAATCAGTGTTTGACTGTTTGTACTCTTGAAATATGTGTAATCTGCTTGAAACTTTAAGTCATTATCTCCCCCTTGCATACTCAACTCTGTGTCTACATGTTCAGTATCAAACCTCAAATTTTGTTCAAGTGGAGTAGCGTAAGCAGATTAAAATCAGTCCACTCCAGGACGAGCTTCATCATGCAGTCGTTCTGGCTTCTGTGAGTTGAATTGTAAACTGAGCCAGCGTGACAAATTTGCAAGGAAAGGGGTGTATGAGAAATAACAGGCTAGTACCCAAGTGACTAAACCCTGTAAAATTACATGGCATTTTCAGAAATGAATGATGTGAATCTATTAGCAAACTTTGTTCATTATATTTTCTGTACATGGAAACATTACACTACCATGCCTTCTTGTGAATATTCTCATATTCGGGACAGATGAAAAGGGGATTGCAAACGAAAAAATAATAGTCAAGAAATTTCATGGCTTATGAGAAGGCACAAACCTCGCCAAACACTTCGACATTAGCCTTTGGGTAATGCCAAAGGCTGAGGAATCTGTTAATCAAACACCATAAAAGGTTAAGAAAATAATTGTCAACAGTCTTCTTCTAAACTGACACAAACTTGTTCCTAATGATAGCTAGTCGATTTAAACACAACCATGCATCGAGGAGTATTAAGGGTTGAGCTAGTTACATGATTTGATGATCTGTTATGAAATCTATAGAAACTAAATATCTGTGCAGAGAAATCTATAGAATTGACATGGGAGGTCAAAGGATTGCAATACAGTCCAAAGCAAGGGAGAAGCACAAAAGGCAGAACAACAAAGAAGTCCAGGGTTTTACCAAAGACATATCTGCAAGAAACAAGCTCGTGGAAGAAAATGCCAAAATTATATGCATGGACTGAACCACTGGAATACCAATTATAAGAAAACTTCTAACATTAAATGTTTATTACGTAGTCTTGGTTTGCTATTTGCTATTGACAATAGCATGCCATGTCAACACCATATGTCAAGAATTAACATCAGCATGATGCCAGTAAGGATGGCATAGGCAGTACAACAGCAAGTCTGGGTAAGCAAGGGCTTTACAACATGATGGCATTGATGATCTCAGGAAGGATGGTATGAAGGCGATCTGCAAGAAAGTGGCTCAAAGTACATTCGTAAGTTTTGGCAGTGTGCAAAACAAATGATAGGATTCAGCTTAAGGTACACAACAATTAAGTTGGAACGAGGTGGTGTCAACCTTTGAAGTTTGAAGGATGCGAGGAAAGACCAAAGTAGGTAAATCATCAATATTGAGTATTTCAAAAAAAAACTGTAAGCGAAGTTCATTACATCTCAAACAAATGAAAGAAAAGCAAAAGCTGGTCTCAAACCCTAAAATTACAATTCTAAGAGGTGAAAGTCCTTACGCACACGTAAAATACATAGCATCAGGTCCCAATAATGCCAAGTCATGCCATAGTCCCTCCATCAGGAAAAAATGCTCGCTGTACGAGGATGAGGTTGCTGGAAAAGTGAGAGATTGCAGTCCAAGGTATCTAAGAACCTGGACCGAGGAAGGTCCAGTCTTAGAGAAAAGCATGCCCTGTCAAGGCTTCCCATAATACTCCACTCAGGTAAGAATCAAAGGACAATGGAGGAAATTGAAATCAAATGGAAAAACTCCCTGCATATAAGCCTAGGCTGAGTGCAAGCCCATACACAATGCTTGGCATTTTTAGATTGAGAACAAAAGCACTAACATATTGAGGATCTTCATATCCTTTGAAGTGAATTGCCCAATGCCCATTGCTAAACCACAATACTGCATAAGCTAAAGAAAAACCGTTTTTTTCCCTGAAACTAGCTGCCAAAGATGATGACAGTGAGCGCAAAGGCGAGAATGAAGCCTGTTCAATCCAAAAACTGTGGGTGGAGAAAGTGCAAGAAAGTGGCTCAAGCTCTATGTGGTGACTAGTAAACCATGACTGCATAATGAGGCAAGCTCGCAACGGGAATTTTCCAAGAGCTAACTCTTCAATCAAAGATTAGGTAGTATGCATACTCGGTTTATGTTCGGCACCCTAAGCGTGAGCTAGAGGCACTAGCAAAGTACTTCGTGTACTTGGTGGTTGAGGGTTGGATTCAGTTGTAAGTGAAATAGCTTTCTCCAAGACTACTTATGTAGCCTTGATGGTGAGTTTGCAATTTTTGACTTGGATGATGGGTATTCCAAAACAAGTTACATGTGACATTGTGACTGCCATATTGTGATGATTCCTTTTTTCCATCGACGAGTTCCATTTCTATCAGAAAACTTGAGGAAAATGATATAGATCATCAATCCATGGGATTCTTGACCAATCAAAATGGACAGCTGGCTCCTATGCACTTCAAGTTGCCCACTTGAGCATAATGGAAAAAAGTGCCAAAATCCACAGTGAAGGGCTATACCAGCAAATTCCTTGAACCATGAGTGTAAAAAATGCCTGCAGGCTTCTACTGTGACAAGCCCGGACAAATAATAAGATTGCAAAGAAGGCTGATCAACAAAAGAAGCAGCACGACCAGTCCTAGAAGGAAGGACAAACAACCAATTTGGTGAAATGGGGCTTGTTTTTTGTGATTTCCCCAAGCATCCCAGAGATATTATTTGCAAACAGTGAGGTGACCGATAGAATGTTAGACATTGTGCTGGTGCACTAATTCAGATTCCTGTGTGGAGGACAGCATCTGCCACTCAGAGACAAAGACTGTGCAAAAGGCTGTCAACACTGAGGGGAAGCCCTGTGTTGGAGATATCATAGCCAAAGAGTGTGGTGATGTGATGTGTTAGTGTGAAGTACTAGGTGATCTAGTACTAGTCTATGTGAGTGATTCTTGTGTGAGTGTCACGTGTCATCGTGGGACTTATCCCATATGCACTAGGTGCTAGTGTGTTAGTGAGTAACCTATATAAGGCTTGTACTTCACTTATCTATATATACTTGATGAATGAATGAAAGCCTTTGTCATGTCTTCATTTGAGCATCATTTCCTCACACCCTAACCTTCTCTCTCTCTCTCTCTCTCTCCCTTCACCATGTTTTCAACATGGTATCAGAGCCACTTAGCCCTGCCATAGCCATAGCTGCCACGTCATCCTAGACCTAACCCTAACCCTAATTCGAAACCCTAAATTTGCTCAGCTGCCCTATTTTCCTCTCTAGCCTGTGTGTCAGAATCTGCTGTGAGAAGGGAGACATAATACACATGATGCATTCGGATATGTCTTCAAAATTCCGTCTGAGTCAATGAGCTGTGAAACATTCTCCCTACTATGTCTTAGTCTAGGAGTAGCGAAGAAGTGCTTATTGACTCTCCCTCCCAACTGAGTCCAGACTGACTCTCATGCATGAAAGGCATACTTTGCTCTCTGATCTAACAATCTCTGCTGATAAACCCTTGCTGCAGCAAGGCGCTCCTAAATCCAAGCATCTGCAGGCCGTTTCTGCTCTTCCCTCTGTAGGGCTGCCAACTACTAGCCAATACCAATCTTAAGTCTGAGAATCTCACGTTTTCTGGTGTTAGCGATCGAATGATAAAAGTCACTAATACCAGTCAGAGCTGTAGCCACATGTGAAGGAGAAGGCACTCCACCTTACAAGTGAGAAACCCAAATATGCATGCAAAACTGCCTCTATAAGGTTCTCCTCTGAACCTTACGCCCTCCACTCAAAAGAATCATCCACCGAGCCGTCAAAAGGTATGACAATGCCATGTCAAACCACCAAGGGCATAAAAGAATATGAAACTGAAATGCATGTACCACCTCTAGTGCCCAAAGCAAGTGACCAAAAAGTAAGCATTCTCCTTCAACTTCCATTTCTATTGTTCTCCCTCTTTCCATAAGTTCCCAATTTTGGGTCTAAAAGTTTACTTCCTTTTTTTTTAACACATTGTCCAAAAACTATAACAATCGTATAAACAAGACCCCAAAACGACTGCTATACATGCATAATTCAATTAGCCAAAATTGTCCAAAGTCCAAACTGTACAATTGTGATATAGCTAGAAATGAACCATTGCTACTCCAACTATCCAAGCAGCAATTTTGAGAAGTTAGAGGCAATTTTGGCAGCTCTAGAACAACACTTTTTCTGCTAGGCTGCAATTCAATCGTGTGGGTTGCTGAATTTCACCGCACCTAACGCTAGGAAAGATCCCTTCCAATACCCTGTCAAATAAATTCCTGCAATCCCTTGTTGAAATCCAAAATATCGCACATCCTAAGCCAAAGGTGAGAACTAATCTGCAAAGGTGCCTCGTCCTTTCCCCAAATCTAGTTCTTTGCGCTGACCTCTAATCCGATCACTATGTTGCGCCTAAAATGATCTCTGCCGTCCACAAAACTACAGTGCGACACTATTATATTTATAAATCTTCACGGCTTGCTTCCCTTGCTATCAAGTGAAACATTGCCAAACAACTTGTGAACTCACCTGCTTAGCAACGTGTTACCCACCAAACAATCACCTTAGTTCAATACCCAAAGAGGTGTTCGCTGGCTTGAGACCCTTCCAAAACTATACGTTGCCGCTCTGTGCCTCACACAAATTCACATGCACTGTCAAAGTACAATCCCCAAGCCACTAATTATCATAATTCTCCACAAGTGCTCCCCCCTACTAGCGTTCCAATATAACAGCTCCCCCCTACTAGCGTTCCAATATAACACATACCTAAATCACACACCTAATTCATCCACTCACCCAATGAACATCTGACACTTCATATATTTCACACATCAATAGAGCACTTCCCTTTGAAAGCACGAAACCAAAATAAAATTCTCTTTCAAAGGCAGAGGAAAAGCCCCCAGCGCCCCTCTCAATGAGAATAAAAATTATCATTCTCACAAAGGGTTCACAAGAACTGCTGTTCCTTCGATTGAGGATATTTATTCTCACCCTTGAGCTGCCCAAGGGCTAAAACCAGCCCTGTAGCTGTTAAAGACATGCACCCTTGAGCTGTCCAAGGTTTATGAAAAGGGTATGCACCCCTTCAACTGTCCAAGGTTAATGAACACAGCATGTACCCCTTGAGATGTCCAAGGTTTCCCTTTGAAGATCTTGTAGAAAATTCGAACAATGAGTATTGCAGCTCTACCCTTATATAGCACCATAATACCAACCACTTGCTTTGCAAACTTCTCTTTTGCAGTAGAACTTCCTAGTGACCCAATTATGAGAGACTTGGGAGTCTTTCATTACATTGGTATCAAAGCCCCAAAACTTGTTCTTCTTTGAGAGGAGCAACATGGGGTTAGGGAGTGGAAGTAGGACACCTAGGGTGTATTCTACCTTAGATGGTAGCCTCTCCATGACCCCCCTTGATCGTTCTTCAGACTTGGTGGGAATATACCTAGCTAAACTCTCTAGTGCATGATACAACTCACTTACCTTGAGTACACAGGTGCCAAGTAATTCAACTGATGATGAGTAGGTGTGTTTGCACTCGTAAGTAGATCGACACGACATATCTATTATGACAGATGCTCTCCTAAAGAAGATGCATGTAATGATGCAGATGTAGATATAATAAATAGATGCTCTCATCATACCCCTAAATCAATGTCCCTGTTGAAATATAAGTGATCAATGATGCAATCATAGATGTAGGCTCAATAGTCAATGTGATGAAGCTCAAAATGCTTGGGAAGCTTGGAAAGAAGCTATCTAGTCAAGCATTCCAAGCAATGAGGATGGTGAACAATTAGGATGTTACATCGGAAGGCATGCTCCCAAGAAGCCCTAATACCAAAATGAAACTCTCATGTCAAATCTCGGATTTTCAATTGCTGCTATGGCACACAAACTATCCTCCCAGCCAACCTCTATAGCTAGAACTTGACGATGCGATACAAATTTTGTTTCTTCTTTCAGCTGTAAAGCCTCATTTTCCTTTCTTTTCTTTTTGGCAGAAAAGGAAACTTCTATTAATGCTACCATACAGCTCAGCTTCCAAGAGGAGCTAAAAATGGTAAGTACAAATATAGAGAAAAAACTGGCTGTCATAAATAAACCAACCTACATCCAGAAATCCCAACTCACTGCCTAGGGAATCTCTGGAGCAGGGGCTAACAGCCAGGGTGAATCGTTGTGTCAATCTCTGCTATCTATATAACTACCCCCCCTCAAGTGCGAGAGAGCCTGCACCTTGGTCTCTGCATCCATAGAGAGGCGTCTCCAAACCCCAAAGGATCGGGCCAGGCCACTGTCCCACTGTGCCCATCCAATGTGTGTCCGTTGGCCAAGCAGAAGCCCCTCAGAGTCTTAGACCTCTGAGTGCCATATGATTGGCTGCCTTTTCAACTCCTCCTTGCAAGAAGGGTTGGCCTGAATGAGCTCCCCATCCAACCGCACTGCCAAACCATAAAGAGGCTCCTCATAAGGGGGGAGCCCTTCCCTGTGAGGGGAGCCGCTGAAAAAATCCACCTATGGGATTGCTGCCACATTCCTCATGTGCGAGTGTTTCCAAGGAGCCCCTGTTGGAGGAGGAGCTTCCAAGGTTCTGCATCTCGAGTGAGGCCCGTTGTGAGGGGTCCAAGGACTGTGTAGCCCTTCTCAGGGATCACTACATCAATCTCTGTTGTTTGTATACCTACACCCCTCAAGTGCAAGAGAGCCTGCACCTTGGTCTTCACATCCATAGAGAGCTGTCTCCAAACCCCAAAGGATCAGACCGGGCCATTGTCCCGCTGTGCCCATTAGACGTGTGTCCATTGTCCTAGCATACACCTCTCGGAATCTCGGACCTTTGGGTGCCATATGATTGGCTGCCTTTCGAACTCCTCCCTGTAAGAAGGGTTGGCCCGAATGAGCTCCCCATCCAATTGCACTGCCAAACCCTAAAGAGGCTCCTCATAAGGGGAAGCCCTTCCCTGTGAGGGGAGCCGCTGAAAAAATCCACCTGTGGGATTGCTACCACAGTCCACTTGTGTGAGGAGTATTTCCAAGGAGCCCCTGCTAGAGGAGGAGCTTCTAGGGCTCTACGTCTCGGGTGAGGCCACGTACCACCAGCTTGCCCAATAGGGCTCTACTCTACATCTTTGGATCAATGATACCCAAACCTCCATGTGCCTATAGCATAAGCATTCCTGAACAAAACCAATATGCGTGTCATGAATGATGTCTGGCAAGTGGGACCTCAACCGTAAGCTGAAGACCTTGGACAAGATCTTGTAAGCGGTGTCCAGTAAAGTGGTTGGTCTCCACTGTTTGATGTATGATCTATCTCCTCCCTTTGAGATGACACAGATCCATCCTTGGCTCAAGGACTAAGGGAGGAGAGCTAAGTTGAAGATCTCCTGGCAAGCAAGACGAAGCAGAGTGCCAAAACTCCAGAAGAAGGTCAGGGTCAAGCCATCCTCCCTTGGGCACTTTTGAGGAGGGAGAAAGAAAGAAAGAAAGAAAGAAAGTTTATTAAAGTCTTCGGGAGACCGACGGGTCTATGAGACTGTGAAAATCCTCATACAACAAGCTGTGGTAGTGGAGCTACTAAACGAGCGTCCATACCAATGCAAAATGCAAAATGCAAAAAATGCAAAATGGCAAGTACTAAGTCCTAAGTACAACATAGTCATGTCGATGGTCGACTATATATCAATCTCAGCATCATCATCAATATCATCATCATCCCCAGCAACAGCAAGATATCATGATGGATGAGGCAATGCAGGCATGAAGTCGGCAATAGAGTGCTGTCGGCCACTCAGAGGTGTGGTCCTGGCACATCTCCTGGTCGTAGCTATGTGTCTAACCAGGGCTACTGTGACCCCCGTCGGTCCGGCTCCAACTCTAAACAAGGAGGGGATGTCTCCAAGTGTGATCTGTGTGTCGACCCTCTGTCTGAGCTATCGGGTCACCGTCATGTTGAGGCCTCGTCTCGTTGGGGTCCATGTGATCTAGTTGAAAGAGCTCTGTGATAGAGCTCTGAGAGGGATCAACCGAGGAAGAATTTTGCTCCCGTCTCCGTGCTCGGAGTATCCTCTCGCGGTGTCTAAGTGCCTCATGAATGAAACCTGCCAAACACCGCTGGTCTGGGTAGGAGAGGAAATGGGCTAAAATCCCATAACTATCTCTGAAGAGGCAGTGGAAACGTCCTCGGATCTCATAGTACACAGGACACCTGAAGATGAAATGCTCCTCTGTCTCAACCTCCTGTATGTCACATAGTGTGCATATACGCCACTCCCTGGGTAGTCGCTCTCGATGCGAAGTCTATGTGAAGAGACCCGGAACTGCCCAAGAGAGATCCTCATCGAGTGGGGTAGGTGAATCTGTGTGTATCATGGTGGGTCAATAAAACCCTCTGCTGTGATATGTAAGAAGTGATCTCTGTAGAAGCTAAGCTTCACTGGGAGTTCACTCGGTTCCAACCAGGTCCGAAAAGTGTGTAGCTGTAGTAGAGCTTTGAGGGCCTCCCAGAGCACAAAGTTTTGAGGAGGGACTACCCAAACTTTGCAGTCGACTAATCAAACTCTGCAGGACAACCGGTAGAACGTACGCCCAAACTACCTCTTAGGCTACCAGAGTGGTCAACGATGACTCCGTCGACTGAAACAAGTATCGATAGAATCCGAGGTAAGCTTAAGGATCTCCTGAGGGTCGTGTGTATCTACCCATGCTGCTCATCCCGCGGTCTCTGAAGCTAAGTCCGAGCTGCACACAGCATAGTGATCTGGACGAACTGTTTGGTCATCCTATCCCCTTACTACACCCATTTGGCCCCGGAGGAGTGGTACTAGAACTCAGCCCGACGAGTCTCCATAGCCTAAAAGTCAAACCGTGTGCTCTCGTGCTTGTCAATGAGCCACTGAGAACCTTGGTCATGCTCCCTAAATCTCTCAATGGATGTTCAGTGCCCACCTCAATGCTCTCTCCCCGCTGTTGAAGATCATGTCTCCGACAAAGGGCCTCGGACTATAGCTTCTGATTGCTCCGTTGGAGCGCATCTGCTACCCAATCTGCCCAACCCTCTCTGGGCCCCCATCTGGCTGTCTCCAAATCTCGGCTATTGCCTGCTGTGCCTCTGCCTCCTGCAAGAGAGCATCTAGGATGTGAATCTCCTTTTGGTATAATCCACACCGAGGCTGCTCAAGAGATGAAGTACGCTCGGGGAGTGATTTTTTCTTTTTCAAGAAAATTACTTCATTAAGCTCTGGAGGATCCCTGCGTGGTCGCCCATATGACCATTAGAGTGTGTATTGTGTCTAGCCATAACCTAGGAAGGGTGAACCTAAATACCCTCCATCGCCTCTGTACACCTGACTCTCCAAATATGCCAAGCTGCAATGCTAGCCAGAATCTCCCAAGACGTGTCTACTACTGAGGCATGAGCAGCTCTAAAAGGAGTGAAGGGAACATCTTGGAGGGAACAAGACTCCACTGAGTATCGCCGTCAATGAGAGCTGGATCTGGATCATGTCCCTCGAAAAGCACCTGAGGGCCAGTAAAAGATAACCAAGCCACTAAACCCCAAGTCATATAGAAAGGTGCTGTATGAAAGATACTGAAAATCCTAGCAACACCTTTCCAGATCGTCCTCGCCTGTACGCACTCGCAAAGCCAATGTTGTACTGACTTTGCAATGTGACAACGAGGACAAGTAGGGTCAGCCCCGAACCTGGATCTCCACAGGTTCACTACAATCCCTCCATGAATAGAAAGCCAAAAGAAAAGAGTGATCTTTCTATTCCTGAGGGATTTTCAAAGCCTACGCTAAAATTTTTTCCGCACAAGTGCGGAAATCTGAAAACTATCCCAATGAGGCGCTCTATAGGGCCTCCAACCTCTACTGTTGAGCTGAAACCTCTAGGCATTTCTAACTGTATAGCGAAAGAAGGGGAAGCTCTTCTCTCGGTGCCCCTCATCAATCCATTCCTACTCCCCTGGATCCCACTGCAAGAACTGAATAGGGGAACCACCATATAACCAAAGTCTCCAAGACCCCAGCGTAAGGAGAAGAGGATCGGGGTCAAGATACCACTGTGAGTCCTTGCCCCACTCCATGAAACCCGCAATCCTGACATCCTGAAAGGCAACCTCCAAAAGAATATCATCAGAAGATCTGATAAGTCTGCCTCCCGACTGAACATCAAAGACTAGGGTATCCTCATGTGCATCCTACAGGGCAATAATCTGTAACAGAATGCCTGTCCCTGAAAACGCTCCCCCCCAAGTGGACTCTGTGATCGGCATGTCATCTGTATCAATCCACTCTGGCGGAATGGCTGCCTGTATCTGCTGTATCCTGACTACACTCCTTCTAAGGTGGCCAACTACTATAAGTCTCTGATCCTCTGGAAGTCTCATAAAGACTTGCTAGGCTCCTAATGTAGAAGCAGGTCCCCTCTCCCATCTAGACCACTGCATATAATGTGACACTCCCGTGGCCTGCCATGGTAATCCAAAATCGAGTCATTCCACATGATCGGTTGCTTGTGAATTTCTTCACGAGAGATGAGTTGAACTCTGCGAAGAGTGTTTCTGAAATAGCCCCAAGCTTTCAGAATAGCAGCCATGAGAGGGGAAGGGGGAGATTTGAGATGGGCTGAAGTAAAGATCCATCTGATGCTGTATATCCAATCTCCCCCATGAGATGGGATACAAGAAAGAATGTTGCATGAGAAAAAATCTTTCCAGGGCTCCTGTCCAGGCATCAATCCACGTACTACGAACTTGCAGAGCAAGCCCATACACTGCAGGTTCCGGTCAATAATATTGAGACCACCTCCTCCTGTGGGGAGAATGAGGGTCTCCCAAGACACCCTCGCTACAACATCTGAGGTGCCATCTAAACCGCTCCATAGGAAGTTCCTGATAGGTCTCATGAGCTGAGCAATACAACCTCTAGATCTGCACCAACATGAGCAAACGAACCAGCAATGGCCAATAATACCTTGTGGATCAAGAGGAGGTTGCTGTAAATTCTGATTTTCAGCATGAGCCTCAGTTGGGGAACCAAAAGCTATAGAAAGCATCCCCTCAAGAACATCATCTAAAGAAGATGGAATAGTAAATTCATCATGTGTATGTGTTGAATTCTCTGAAAATATAACATCTCTACTCACAAAAATCTTGCGAGAAGTAGGATTATAGAGACGATAGCCTTTGCTTTGTGCACTATACCCAACAAAAATGCATTTAAGTGCCTTATCTGACAACTTGTGTCGAAACTCCACAGGCACGTGGGCATATGCAACACAACCAAAAACTCTGAAGTGATCCACTGAAGGCTTTCTCCCATGCCATGCCTCATAGGGAGTGATTGTCTTCAAAGCCTTTGTGGGAGCCCAATTCAGAACATAATTTGCACACATGAGGCCTTTGAGCCAAAACCTGTGAGGCAACAACTTACTAGTAAGCATGCATCTATCCATCTCCATAAGAGTGCGATTCTTGCGCTCAACTTTGCCATTTTGCTGAGGTGTAAGCCTCACTGTAAGCTGATGCGTGACGCCTTTCTCCTTCAAATATGCCTGAAACTCATGAGACATATACTCCCCCCATCTATCTATGTGAAATGTCTGCACCTTCAGTCCTGTCTCATTTTCAACCATAGCCACAAAGTGTTTGAAATGCATAAACACTTCTGATTTTGCCTTAAGACCATAGACCCAAGTATAATTGGTGAAGTCATCTATGAATGTAACATAATAGAGATAACCACCAAAAGAAGGTGTCCTCATGGGACCGCAGACATCACTGTGTATGAGCTGTAATTTTCGAGTAGCTCTTATTGCACTATCCTTCTTAAAGGGAAATCTATGCATCTTGCCAAGGATGCAACCCTCACATGCATGAGGAGGAGGTGACTCCAGAAGGCAATGCATCAACCATAGCATGCTTCTGAAGTGTCATTAAGTTGCCATAGCTCATGTGCCCATATCTGGCATGCCATAACTCCGCATTCTGCATTGCAGCAGTGGGAGTGCTCACTAAAAGTGCAAGATCGGATCTTTTCGCATATATGTCAAGCTGAAATAGACCCCGATACAAAGTGCCAGACAACATCAAAGCATAGTCATTGTCTTTGTCTCTGAATGCACAATTAGTATCATCGAATATAACCTGAAATCCTCCTCCATTGAGAGAGGACACTGAAAGCAAATTCTTCTTTATACTTGACACATAAAGAACATCTATAATTCTGAAATTTGTTTCATCAATGGATGTGAGGATGATATCCCCCACTCCACACACTGAATAAGAAGAATTATTTGCACATGTCACCTTCTTTTTAGTAGGTGGAGGATGCAAAGATGCAAAAAGGCTCTTCTTAGAAGTGATGTGCTTAGAAGCACCACTATCAAAATACCAAGTATTCAGTGTCTCATTGACACTGAGAGAGCATGCATCCTTTGAAGGATCATAACTGCAAGTCAAGAAAGCATATGGATCATCCTCAATAGTGGCATTACTATCTGAACTATCCACTGAAAAATCTGAAATGCAAGACAAAAAGACATACTGCTCTTCCACAAAGTTGCCTGTAACATCTCCTCCATCATGTGCATTGGGAGCTGATGTATCTGAGACAACCATACCTGAATCCCTTTTCTTTTCTTTAGCTATGCGCTTCTTGCATTCACCAATATAATGTCTTGGCTTCTTGCAGTAGTGACAAATGCCCTTCTTTTTAGGCTTATCTGCATCACCCTTAGCCTTATAAGAGGGCTGTCCTGAATCAGCTTTATGCTGATGTGCGAGCTTATTGGCATGTTGCTTTTGCTGCCCTTTTCCTTTGGGCTTAAACTTAGAAAGCATGGCATGCTCACCAGTCCGTGTTGCCATATTTCTTCTTGTATGCTCTTCCTGCAAAACAGAAGTCCTATCAACTCGTGAAAAGAGAGAGGATTGTTAGGCCCCCTCAATGACAAATTCAGCGAGGTGTGGAAACCAAGATAGGACTCAGGAAGAGAATTCGGAGTGGTGGTAATCATCTCTGAATCCAGAATAACTTCATCTATATTCAGCAACTGCTCTCTCAAATCTTGAAGCTTTGTGAGATGAGCATTCATGGAATCTCCCTCATCCATATGCGTATGAGATAGCTCTCTCTTCAAGAAAGAAACTCTGGCATCATTTCTTGCTACAAACATACTCTCTAAAATCTCCCAAGCTGCCTTTGAGGTCTTGCATGACCGAATGTGAGGAATAATGAACCTCTTGGCAGAAAGAGAAATCACAGAAAGAGCTTGTGCATCCCTAGAATCCCATCTTTTCTACTCTGTTGTGGGAGCCACTGGAGCAGCAGCTGCTCCAATTACTTGTGCTGCATTTTGACCTGTACCCCTGCCTCCAACTGTAGGAGTGGCAGGTGTAGCCACAGAATCTGGCCTTGCCTCATCTCCATTGACATAATCCCAAAGATGTCTGCCAACCAAGATGTTGTGAGCCATGAAACTCCACAAGGAGTAGTTGATGCCATCCAACTTATCCTCCTGTGTGAGGACATCAAACACCTCATTGGGGTTGTTTTGAGTCATTTTTGCCAGATAAACTCAAAAAACATAGCAAACTAGACAAGTAAAATCCCTTCGTGAATGTAAAATGCACAACCAGAGTTTGCCAAAGAAAAATCTGCCCACAGTGACAATTACTGTCACGGCCTATCAAAGGCTTGAAATGCACCACAATGCTTTGCAAATGCCCAAAATTTTGCAAAGAAAATTTGCAAAAAGTGGCAAAAGTCTGCAATTTGACTCACACTGAGTCCAAAACTGCTTGCAAATCTCCCAAATGGTCTTTTAACTGCCAAATTGCATCCGAATGCCAAAAGCCCCAATTTTTCCAGGGAAATTGTATCCAAAAGAGGGAAATTTAACTGAAAGCCCCAAAAATGCCTGAAAAACCGAAAGCCGCAAATTTTGGAGTGAAATTGAGCTGAAAATGGGGCAAATTTACCAAAAGCCCCAAATATCACCCAAATTTCAAGTCTCCTCCAAAGGCCCCAAACTTCCACCTGCTATAAAGAAATGCCTAGCTCTGGAGACCTGCAACAGTCCATACAGTATGGACTCTACGGCCTGTACGGAACCTGTCAGCCACTATACGGACAACCTGTCAGCAGATGTACGAAACTCTGCACTGACGACGGAATGCAGGCACAGTGACAGTACGGGATGCAAGTACATGCTGTACGGATGGTGTGAAAGTACGGAATCCGTACAATTGTACAGACGACAAGCAATGTTGCTGGTGCAGTGCGAATGACGGCGGTGGCAAATAGTACGGTTGATTGTACTACTGTACAAACGGGTAGTGCAGAATGTGACGTGCAGTACGGTGGCACTGGTACGGAATCTTACGGCGGTACGAAAACCATACATTCATACAGACTGTATGGAATGGAGGTCGCGAGCTGGACCTGGATGGAGCGGAGCTGCATGGAGGCAGAAAGACGGGCAGGGTGAACCTGTTGTGATACCAAATGTGAGAAAGAGTGGAGCAATGAGCAAGAGTGAGAGCAAATGTAAGCGTAATGAATAGAAGAGTGAGTACAAAATGAGAGTGAGGAGTTTTGTCTAAGTTACAAAACCTTATCCAATCCACTAACCGTAGTAAGGGATTGGACTGTGGTTAGGGGAAAAAACCTCAATGAGGGAAAAGTGCCCCTAACCTACTTATTACAATACATTGGCCACTGCCTAGAATATAATAATAATTCTAACAAAAATAGATGTGGCTGTGCAAAGTTAACCAGCGACCAATACTGATTGCCAAAGTCTGAAACTTCCAAAGTGGGACTTGAACTAAGATATGGCTAAAACATAAATATCTAAAGCTCAAGCAGCAGCCCAAACAGGTATCTAGCATCTAACAAATTCTAATCCAACATTGAACAAAGTGTTCCAGTTGTGTGGGAGAAGCACATCATAATGTAGAGATAGAATGGTAATATACTTACAAATGAGCAAAGCTTGGATCCAAAATTAGGATACTCTGTGGGAAACAATGTATTGCTTTTGAAGCACCAGAGGAAAAACACAATTCGATTACATTTCACAAGTTCAGCATTTTCATTCAACAAAATTGTCCACGCAAGATATGTTTCAGGTTAGCAGTTCTTCTAGTATTTTAAATATGCATTGACAATCATGTCATTTATGGATTAATTTCTCAATTTGAAACAACTATAACAAGGAGAATTGCTCCTCTGCTTGCCATTCCTTATCACTACTTGACAAGGAGGATCAAAGCAAACTACCACATCTTTGTTTTTAAAGTCTTACTTGATTAGTGGTATTTCTGATAGAGGACAAGCAGTTCCAACAATTGCTGCAAGACCAAAACCCCACCAAGTTCCATCAAATAGAGCCCAGTTCAATTCCGCTAATGCAAAGAGGATATAGGATTCTATATTGTAAGGTAACCCAGCTTTATACATTTCTGCACTTAGCTCCAGAATAATGATCAGAGAGCTGCATTGCATCACAAACAACTCCTATTAAGGACATGATTCAGGTAATCAAAGAAAGTTTAGATAGAGTCCTACAACAACTAGACTAGCAGAAGACTTTAAACACTTTATTATCAATAGATTTACAAACTTAGACCTGCTCTAGTGAATCTTGGTGAATTCTGTCAATGCAATAGGCAATTTGACTTGCATTAGAGCTGTTTAATGACCGTAATCATAATTGTTACTTCAAAGAAATGATTGTAAAGAAGCAAAGAGCAAAGAGAAATGATTGTATGCTGCTGCGACATGTGGAGCTTTACAAAGGAAGCAGATTCCATCCGGTCTTCCACCAAGTCACCACAGCTAGGGAGAACCTACCACAGACTGACCTCTGCTCCACCATCTCCCTTATATGAAATCTTGACTCTTAAAACAAGGATCACATTAAAAATGTGAAACTTGGAGATCGGAAAGAACCTTTTGCAAGAGAGCATATGCCAGTTGTATGGACAGCAGCATATTAAAATGAAGAGATTGATTTTTATGGCATACTCTGCATAAATTTGTACGTGGCTGCCTCCTAGACAATTTTATTGCGTTGTAATTGCTATTGTATATTTGTAGGGCACCTTGTTGCTTGAAACCCATGAATTCCAAAGCCTCCATAAACCAATTTACATTATTTGATGCCATCAAAAGACCATGTAGATGGCACTCGACTTTAGGGCTCGCAATCTCTTTCCGTAAACCACACAACCAAGTGAAAGCACCACTAGCCAACATGGAGCAGCAACAACCAAACAATGAATAGCAAGACCACGAGTCCCATAACCATGAATGGTATCGAAAATGGATCTTGTACTTTTTGGGCATTTAGTTTTTATAAATCCCCACAAACTAGAAGCTTGCCATTCTTCTTGGTAACACTATACTTGGAAACAACCAATCACTTCGATTATTAGCATAAATAAATCATGCTTGAATGAGTTGGTCTAACTCAATGTTGACTTGCTTAGCGTAATTAGGATTCATCCTATAGCGAATGGGTCTAACATCCAAAACAAGGGGAATTGTATGTTACATATCTCAGGTCGAACTCATTGGAGATCTATATAAGCCCAGATAAAGACATCTTTATAGGATGCAAACAACTCTTTGAAATGATTACACTGAGCTAGTCTATTATTTAATTAGCACTAACAATGACCATGCTTGGCTTGTCCTCCGTACCAAGATTAAGTTCCTACATTGGCTTATGTATCAGTTGCTTGTACCGAGTCATGTGATGGCAATGGGTGTCTTGGCTATTTCCCTTTCACCCACGATATCTTCCATGAAATGACTTGGATACATATCCTTTTGTGTTGCTATTTGCTCAGCTTTCCTCAGAATTAGGAGAGATTTTGCCAACACATGGTATTATACAATGGAGTAGTGAAGTAGTCAGCACCTATACATTCTATAAGTCCTCAGGTTTCAATGACTACATTTGTAGAAGTACATGGTTTGAGTCTTCATTTAGCTTGTTTTATTTAGTAGTTTTTGGCTAGTACTAGATATTTGTATGTCATCCACACAGACACAAAGATTGAAGGAAAGAGCCGTTGTTTCATTAATAACTCTTTAGTCCCTATAACATATATGGTTTCAGATGACAGATTGGATTAAGAGCACGATCGGAGTAAAGCAAGGATGCCCCCTCTCAAAGACACTCTTTGGGATCTACATTGCTCAGATCACAAATTTCATTGATCACCTAAGAGGGAGGGACCCTTGCTTGCTAAGCTCATGATAAAAATACTATTGTATGCAAATGACATAGTCCTCATTTCCTCTTCGGCGGCAAGCCTATAGAGACATCTCAAGGCCTAGAGGTCTTTTGCAGGGAGAGAGATCTAACAGTCAACCTTGGCAAGCCAAGATTATGATCTTCAACACCTCACGGGCAGCACATCGGCACAGCTTCACGTACTGAGGAGAGTCGGCTGAGATCATGCAATCATACACCTATCTAGGGGCAGTCTACGCAGGGCTAGTTTTCACGATGACTCATGCAGCCAAGGTACGACTCACACGAGGACAGGGAGCTTTGGCTCAACTAGAGCGACAGAGCTTTCACACACAATTCCACCAACGAAGGGATGGCTAATGGATACACTTGTGAGGCTGACACCATGTACGCAGCATCCTTCGGGGGAGTGACCTATTGGCGACCGATTGGCGGAGATTCCAGAGGCTACAAGTGATTAGGATCCAAGGTCGAGCTAGAGACTAACGAGGTTGGCACTAGAGCCATCCAGACCAAGTAGCTCAGGGAGGGTAGCACAACCTAGTATATGCACACATATCAAGATGGTTTTCCAGTCGACGTATTCAAAGGGACCACCTCCCCCCCTTCCAATATAGCTTGGATGCCCGGTCCCTCCAAATCCCCCACGAGATGAGTTGGATCTACTCTAACTCCATACATCACGGACTTGGGGGGAGAACCAATAGTTTCCCACCAAGATCCAGTTCCACCATGACCACTTCCATAGAGTATCAGAGGATGGAGTGATTATCAGACCCCCAGTATCTAGAGGACACACAGGTCCCAAATGCATTGAGGATTGCCATCAGACGAATGCGGGTTTCATCCCATCAATTGAGAATTGAGGCACGGAGCCACATGCATACTAGAGAGCAGAGGATCTATAGGCTATGCACATTGGTGGAGGTGGAGAAAGAGGAGCACTTCCTATGTACTTGCCCCGTCTACTATGAGTCTGAGGACGGTACCATTGTCACTTCAGGGAGAGACATAGTTTTAGGCCACTCTCTTAGCTGATCCACTTTCATGACCAAGTTTGCATTGGCCTTTATTTGGTGGAGATGCGATGACACAAAGCGATTTTATTGCAGCAAAACAGATAGCAGAGGTGACAATGCCATAGGGACAGAAATAAATTGAGCAAAACGACATTCACACTTTCTATGCATCTAAATCAGCCCCGGGACACAATGGAGTAGAGGAGGAGGAGATAGGAGACATGAGAGGAGGAATAGAGGAGGAGGAGATAGCCAACATGAGAGCAGCATGGATCAACAAGAAGAGTCGATGCAGTGCAGCTAAGCCAGAGACACAAAGACTGATCCAAGCACCCAAGATGGAGGTCCAACCCATCCTAGCTCTACTCAAAGGGGACCATTCAAGCCGAGATGTCACTCTTTATATGGCCCACTAGATACAGAGATCATGGAGACTACACCCATGCCACAGTGAGAGACGACTCGACAAATACAGTTACGAGACATCTTCGCCTCCCATCAAAGAGCCTCCATGGCACTTGAATGTGTATTTTGAGCACTACTTTTGAGTGTTTTGAGTTTTTGAGATTATCAGCATAGCACATAGCAAGAGCCTTAGCGAGCCCTTTTCCTCAACCCATAGTGGCTTGTATGGGTTTCCTATTTATTGTACTTTGTCTCATAAGCCTGCGAGACCTCCCGAAGATGGTAATACATCTTTCTTTCTTTCTCTCAAGAGCATGCTCTGTTGATATGTTTCCAAGACTACGCGATATAAGGTAATACCATTGCCTCTTCCAATTTCATATCAAAGTGTCCAATATATCACTGCTATTTGGACAAATGTGACAAAATAACCTGCAAATCTAAAAGTAGCCTGCAATATGCAATAGACCCAAAAGCCAAAAAAGAGCAAATGTTGCAAAAGCTCAATAGCCCCAAATGAAACCCTAAAATCTGAAAATGCACTTCTACAATAGCAAATGGGAGACGAATTGAAAAGAAAACAGGCTGTTTGGAGTTGTACAAAAGTCCAAATTCACAAAAAAGTGTAATAGACAGGTATGCATAGGCTGTATGGATAAGTCGCACCCAAAATTAGAGAATTCATACGGACCATACGAACGTCCATATAGTTGTACAGACAGGTACAGACGGCTATGAAATGATGTTGCCAATGTGCAGACAGCTGAAAAACGAAGAAAAAAGTTGAAATGGCTCCCCAAACGTCAAAAAACAATCGTAGAACTATTGTTCAGCTCCAAAAATAGGATTCTAGAGTCAAAGCTGCTCTAAAGTTGTTCCAACACCAAGGAAAGTCGGCACAGATGCTGACTGAAGGTTCAAAAGAGCAGGCTGGAATGTAGGGTAGGTTCAAAGGAGCTGTAAGCCGTAAAAAGCGCTACAGTTGGGTCGAACTGTTGGCTAGAAGCTAAGCTGAGCTAAAGGTGAGCACGGGGGAAGGTAAGGAGGAGTAAGAGAGCCTGCTCTAAAAACACTGTTGGGTGCAAGGAGCAATGGAATGCAAGTGGAATGCAACAGCAAACAACAAGCTGAAGGAGATGAAAAGTACTTTGCAAATGGATAATAAAGAAAGTGCAAGTGGTGGCCTATATAGGCCCCAAAATCAACCAAGGGACCTAAGGATTGATTGAATCCTTACTGGCCTAAAAGCCCATACCAGGGTGAAGAGCTAGCAATGATTTTGGGCCACTCTCACGGCTAGTCCACTTTCATGACTAGGTTTGCGTTGGCCTCTATTTAATGGAGATGCGGCAACACAGAGAGACATATTACAGCAAATTGGGCAGCTGACAGTGCTACAAGAGGCTGACCATGCGTAGCGACATGTCATAGACATTTATGCTTTCAAGTCAGCCCCAAGACATAGTGGAGTAGAGGGGGAGGAGATAACCGACATGAGGGCAACATGGTTCAATGGAAGGAGACGGCACGGAGTGGTGGAGCCAAGGACATAAAGACCACATGATGTAGAGGTTGACCAAAGCATGCATGATGGAGGTCCAACCCATCCAAGCTCTACTCAGAGGGCACCATCTGAGCTGAGGTGTCACTCTTGCTATGGCTCACCAAATACAGATGTCATGGAGACCATGCCCCCTGCCACAGCAAGAGACGACGACCTCACAGGCATAGATTCGAGACATCTTTGCAGCCCACAAGAGTACTAGCTTTGAGAACTAGTTTTTGCATTTTTGAGTTTTCGCAGCATAGCACTTAGCAAGGGGCTTAGCGAGCCCATTGCTTCAGCCCAAAGTGGCTTGTATGAGTTACCCTTGGATTGCACTTTTGTCTCATAGGGCTGCAAGGCCTCCAGAAAACATTAAATACATCTCTCTCTCTCTCTCTCTCTCTCTCTCTCTCTCTCTCTCTCTCGCTGAGAATCAAGCATCACCTCATCAATATTAGCCAATTGCTCCGCTAGCCCGCTCAGCCTCTCTGCTCAGCCTCCCCGCTAGCCCGCTCAGCCTCCCCACTCCCCCGCTCAGCCTCCCTGCTCTCCCACTCAGCCTCTCCACTCAACCTCCCTGCTAGCCCACTCAGCCTCCCCGCTCTCCCGCTCAGCCTCTCCAGCTAACCTCCCCGCTAGCCTACCTACTCTCCCGCTAACCTCCCCTCCACTCAGCCTCTCCGCTACCCGCTCTGCCTCACCTCCGCTCAGCCTCTCCGCCTCAGCCACCCCTCACCCGCTCAACCTCACCGCCTCAGCCCCCCCCCTCACTAGCTCAGCCTTTCCAACTCCCTCCCCCCGCCTCTCTCCCTCACGCCCTACTGCGCTCATACCCCGCCCCCTTCTCTACTCCTCCCGCTCTCGCTTCAGCCCCTCGCCACCTTCGCCACTTTTTTTTTTCCTCCCAAAAAAAAAAAATCCTCGCCATCTTAGCCTCTCCTTCTACACCTCCCGGCTGCCTCTCCACCTCAGGCCGCCACCCTGCCTCTCCACCACCTCGCACTGGACGTGCCTCCCATTATGGGGGGGAGCCGGTGCTCCCACTCCCGGTCGGACACTAAGACTGGCACCCACCCAAAAAAAAAAAAAAAAAAAGGCCAAGAAATGGGGGACATAGCCAAGAAAGACACCAACAACAACAACAAAAAGAAGCAAATGACACAACTGAAATTGGAGGATGTGAACACACGTTACAACCGAAGTGGACTCGGGGTAGACAGCAAGGCAAAGGCAGGACCCGCCTCAGCTGTTTCAGCCCCTATCTCGCTACAGTTTCAGTTTTGGTTTCAGCTCCAACCTCAGCTCCCTCTATCTCTATCTCTATCTCTATCTCTACTTTGACTTCATCCTCTGCTTCAGGCTCAGCTCTAGTTCCAGTCTCAGCTCCCTCTACATCTACGATTAGTGACATACTCATGCCCATGGCACCGGTTGTTGTTCCCTTCCCCTCCTCTCCTGTTACAGCTCTCGCACAACTTATGACCCCTACTTCGGAGGTGTCATACACTGTTCTGCATTACGCTTCACTCTCCCCTCTCCCTCTCAGTCAGCCCACGCTCCCACACCCCGTTGGGACTGCCTCATCCATTCCACTGTCATCTCCGTTCCTCACTCAATCACCGTCCAGTTTCCGGACTCAGTCCCAGACTTTCATGCCACAGTCACCACAGTTTCAGCATGGACATGGGTGGGCTGATACACCAGAGGCCCGTGAGGCCTTGCTCATGGAGATACATAGTTTTCGTGAGCGTGAGATGGAGCTGACTCGCTTTGCATGGGAGCAGGTCCGCTTCAACTAGGAGCAGAGCCGCATCATACAGGAGCAGCAGGCTAGGGCCATTCGGTAGCAGGCGGGTCTAATTCAGGGACTCATACATGATATCATGTAGCTCCAACAGGAGGTCACAGCCATACACACTGTCCTAGGGAGTACCCCAATGGTCGAGGTAGAGATTGCAAGCATGCAATCTGCTATTGAGGAGACTTCCAAATGGGTTGACGTGGTCAAACGGGAACCCACAAGGGTAACCGTTTCGGCTACCCTCATGGAGCAACAGCAAAGAGCCAGTAAGGCTCTCAACATCAGAGTACGCGGGATCCCACGCACTGAGGCTACACCGATGGTAGATGCAACTACGTTCGTGGCCGCTACCCTGGGTGTGGTTGAGCATAGGATAGAGGGCATGGCGGGTGGGGAGATATCCCAACCGAGAGCAACCCCTGATCATACGGTTCCATGACACTCAGGCACGACTTTCAGCTCTACGACGCAGCTCAGTCCTTCAAGATCAGCCAGCGATCTCTATGGATGACAACCTCACACCTCTATAGGTTGAGAGGCGCTCTTTGCTGCAACAGCGGGATTAGGCCCGGAAGGAGGGGAAGTGGGCAGTGGTACGAGAGGGACAACTTCTTACAAGCCCCTGTAGGGGACTTGCTCCCTCCCCTACATAGGGAAGCGGGGTCTTTGAGACTCAGATATCCGAGACCCTGTCCTGCACCATTTGAAACTGTAATGGTACCTTATGGTCAAAACCAGGGAACTTCTCAGAATCCTATACAGGCCACGACATAATCTTTTATATAGAGACACATCAAAGTCCAGAGCGCCCTCTTCCAATAGTCAGCGGGTATACATGGGAGTCCGCCTACAGAGATGAGACGAGGGGTACATGAGGAGTTCGAGGTTCACGTGGAGTTGCAGTCCTTTTCAAATCCACACTTCGGGGGACCATTTCAGTAGAGCAGAGAGACACACATTCCAGATTTCTTTGGATTCGGATTCGACACATGGACAGCCGGGATCTGTTTGTCGTAGTTTGCTACTTCCCCCCTGAGACCTCCCACTTTGCCAGAGATATCCGAGGTGATGATGAGACATCCCCATTTGTTTCCCTTTATCAGTCCATCGTTGACTTCTCTAGCCGCAGAGAAGTCCTTCTAGTGGGGGACTTCAACGCGAGGACAAGAGCCCGTCAGGTACCACTTCTTGACTTCGGAGATAATTCCACTCTACTCCCAGATATTGATTTTGAGGAGGCATGTATGCTACGGATTTTGGCTGACAGGCGAGGTCCATTCTCATCTTATGGGCAGGCCCTATTAGACCTCGGCAGGATACATGATCTCATTATCTATAATGGTCTTGACAGATGGCCCGCTTCAGGTTCATGCTTTCCACATGCGTGTTGTTGATTACATCATGGGATCCCCTGTCTTCACATCTTGCATTACTGACTTCACTGTAGCACCTCTCCCCCAGGGGCTGATCATACATACCTTTTCTTTAGCATCTCCACCTCTCTTCGCACAGCACCTTCCACCCCACTCAGTGCTTACTCCGCCTACCATGATATACGCTTTGATCGGGATCACTCACCTTCTTACTCTCGCCATCTGTACATACTTCTCGCTTATATTGACTTCATACCCCTTTTAGAGGATCGTGCTGCCCTTGTCACCCGCTCACTACACGAGGCTGCCATTCACACTTTCCCCCACACCACCCGCTCAACCCGCCCACCACTCCCTGGAGCCGTACCCTGTAATAGTTGGTACGATGATGAGTGTAAGGCTTTACGCCGTTGACTCCGATTCGAAACCAAAAACAGTCTTCCGAGCGCATCAGATACGCTACGTGAATACCGTAGACTGGTACGGAGGAAGAAACTAGACTTTGTTCGTCAGAACGAGAAGGAGCTACTGAACATTTGTTTAGTAACGACTCTAAGGACTTCTGGCGGAGATTTCTAGAAGGACGGTCCCCTCCGCGACTCACTGACACTCAAATCTGGTTTGATTATGCACGCACACTTTATGACAGCCCAAATCAGCCAGTCCCTAACTTCTCACACATGAGTCGTCCCACATCCTTCACCCTCTTCACTAGAGGAGAGTAAAGGATGCCGTAATGAAACTTCATAATGGCCGAGCGAGGATCATGAGGGGCTATGCACTGAGTTCATTGCATATGGGATTAACCTCCTAGCCCCGATCTTAGCAAAGCTTTCTAATGAAGCTGTTTGTTTGGGATTTCCACACACTTGGACCATTAACACTATCTCACCCATCCACAAGGCAGGGGATCCCATGAGCCCGGAGAACTACAGGACCATTATGATTGGACATGTCATGTCCAAGATTTATGCATCAGTACTTGACTCCAAGGTTAGCAGACTTGCAGAGTGTCGAGGACTTAGAGCAGCAGGACAGGCCGGATTCCGGCGTGATCATGGAACCATGGACCACATTCTCACGCTCAGATGTATCATCGAGGAGGCGAGGTCATGGAAGCGGAGGGTTTATTGTTGCTTTGTGGATTTCCACAAGGCATTTGACACAGTTCTGAGAGCCTGCCTCATACGGCGCCTATAGGACCTGGGTTATGACCAGGAGATCATTTGGGCTGTCATGGCACTTTACGAGAGAGTTTCCGACAGAGTTCGAGCAGGATCCAGGTGGACAGACGAGATCATGAGCACCATCGGGATCAAACAAGGGTGTCCTTTGTTGCCTACCTTGTTTGGCCTCTACATTGACGAGCTTGAGACAGTGATGCAGACACAGGGGGGTGTAGGTTGCTCTCTTGCGGGCACGCTCATCCAGATTTTGCTCTATGCAGATGGCGTGGCTCTCTTGTCTTCCTCAGCAGAGGGGCTTCAGAGACACCTAGATGCACTACAGTACTTTTGTGAGTCTCATGATTTGAAGGTCAACCTAGGTAAAACCAAGGTCATCATCTTCAATACATCTCGAGCCATCATGCGTCAGGAGCAATTCACATTTGCGGGGTTATCTGTTGAGATAGTTTCATCATACACTTATCTTGGGGTTATCTTCTTTGGACCCAGCTTCACTATGAGACCCGCGATGCAAGCATGCTTGAGTAGAGGGTATGCTTCATTGGCCAGACTACAGAGGCAGTGTTTCTGCTCGCACTTTTAGGATCCACGCACCAAGGGGTTGCTTTTTGACTCCTTAGCTCGCCCAACGGGAATGTACGGCAACCCTTGTAGGGGGCCAGACTTGTCCGATACAAAAAGGGCCCGTGTGGAGCGGGTACAGCTTCTCATGTTATCATGGATGATTCGTGGTAAGTCATCCGTTCCTCACCAGATCATTCAGGCTGAGTTTGGGTCACCCCCTTTATAACTAGATGCTGCATTTCAGGTCATCACATATCTGTACCGAGTTAGGGAATATGGGGATTATACCTCGGGGAGTAGTAGGCTACCATGGATAGCTCTATCCTCTTCTATGGCACTTGCAACAGGAGGAGACCAGAGTTGCTGGTATGCACATATAGAGAGATGGTTTGAGCGATTGGGGCTCCACATGGATAGAATACCTTCCTTCCAGTACAACATGGATGCTCCGTTTTCTCCCCTCTTATCACACGAGGTCAACCAGGTTATCCGTGAGGATCTACTACAGCTACACACATCTCGGACCTGGTTGGGACCAAGTGAACTCCCAGTGAACTTAGCTTCTACAGAGATTACTTCTTACATATCACAACGGAGGGTTTCATTGACCCACCAAGATACATGCAAATTCACCTACCCCATTCGCTGAGGATCTCTCTTGGGCAGTTCCGGGTCTCTTCACACAGACTTCGCATTGAGAGCGGCAGAGCAGAGCGACTACCCAGGGAGAGGCGCATATGCACACTGTGTGACATGCAGGAAGTTGAGACAGAGGAGCATTTCAGTTTGAGGTGTCCTGTGTACTATGAGATCCGAGGGCGTTTCCATTGCCTCTTCAGGGATAGTTATGGGATTTTGGCATGTTTCCTCTCCTATCCAGACCGGCGGTGTTTGGCAGGTTTCATTCATGAGGCACTTAGACACCATGAGAGGATACTTCGAGCACGGAGATAGGAGCAGACTTCTTCCTTGGCTGATCCCTCTCAGAGCTCTATCACGGAGTTCTTTCAGCTAGATCACATGGACCCCCACGAGGCGAGGCCTCGACTTGATCGTGACCCGGAGCCTGTGACCCGATAGCTCAGACAGAGGGTCGATACACAGATCACACTTGGGGACATCCGCTCCTTCTTTGGAGTCGGAGCCCGACTGACGGGGGTCACAGTAGCCCCGGTCAGACGTAGAGCTATGACCAGGAGACGTGCCAGGACCGCACCTCCGAGTGGCCGACAGCACTCTGTTGCTGACTTCATGCCTCCACTGCCTCATCCATCCTGATATCTTGCTGCTGCCGATGATGATGATGATATTGTTGACGATGCTGAGACTGATATATAGTCGACCATCGACATGACTATGTTGTACTTAGGACTTAGTACTGCCATTCTACATTTTTGCATTTTGCATTAGTATGGACGCTCGTTTAGTAGCTCCACTACCACAACTTGTTGTATCAGGATTTTCAGAGTCTCATAGACCCATCGGTCTTCCGAAGACTTTAATAAACTTTTTTTCTCTCTTTCTTTCTTTCTCTCTTCCCCCGCTTCCCTTCCCCACCTCCCTCTCCCGGCCTCTCCCTCCTTGCTGCCTCCGCCCTGCCTCGCCTCGTTGCTCCGCTTTGCAGCCTCGCGCTGCCTCCTCCCTGCTACGCCCTCAGCTCCCCCCTCCGCGCAGCTCCCTCCTCCACCAACTGCCGCCTCCCCTCAGCTCCCTCCTCTGCCCGCTCCTTCCTCGCTGCGTCGCCGCCTCCCCTCCTGGCCCGCCTCTGCTGCCCTGCCTGCTACAGCTCCCTCCGCACAGCCTCCTCCTCCCCTTCCACTCCGCCTCCTCTACTCAGCCACCCGCCGCCTGCTGCTGCTCCCCCCGTCTGCTGCAGCTCCCTCTTCTACGCCCCCTCCTCCCCTTCTACTCTGCCTCCTCCACTCCAACCACCCTCTACCTCTCAGCTCCCCGCCATCCCCACCCACCCCCTCGTGACCCCTCAGCTACTTCCTCTACCACTCATCCACCCCCCCCCTTCCCTACTAGCCCCCCTACCTGCTTCAGCGTACCTACAGCCCCCCCACCCCTCAGCCTCTTTTCAGCCCCCCTGGAGATACCTCCCATCATGGGGAGGGAGCTCATGTTCATGCTCTCGCTCCCGCTCCTGCACTAAGACCTACACCGAGCACGGGTCAATCAAACGAAATGGGAAAAGGTGGCAAGGATACAGATAAAGCCGCCAAGAAAAAACAGACACAATTGAAACTAGAAGATGTGAACACACGATACAACCGCAGTGGACTTGCAGTGGACAGCAAAGCAAAGGCGGGACCCACTTTCGCCTCAGCTTCAGCCATAGCCTCAGCTTCAGCTCCAGCTTCAGTCTCAGCTTCTCGATCTCAGCTACATCAGCTACATCCTCATACTCATCAGCTACATCCTCATACTTAGCCACAGCGCCAGCCTCAACTTCAGCCTCAGCGACGAGCATGCAATCTACCATCGAGGAGACGTCCAGATGGGTCGACGTAGCCAAACGGGAACCCGCAAGGGTAACCGTTTCGGCTACCCTCCTGGAGCAGCAGAGAGCCAACAAGGCTCTCAACATCAGAGTACGTGGGATTCCCCGCACTGAGGCTACCCCGATGGCAGATGTATAGGCCTTCGTGACCACCCTAGGGGTGACTGAGCACATGATTGAGAGAGCATGGCGGGTTGAGAGGGACCCCAACCGAGAGCAGCCCCTTATCATCCGGTTTCATGACGCCCAGGCACGACTTTTGGCTTTACGTCGTAGGTCAGCCTTACAAGAACAGCCAGTGATCTCCATGGACGAGGACCTCACTCCACTACAGGTTGAGGAGAGGCGTTTCCTGTTGTAGCAGCGGGATCAGGCCCACAAAGAGGGAAAGTGGGCAGTAGTACGAGATGGACGACTCCTTATAGGCCCCCGTCGGGCACCCACCTCTCCTCCCGCATAGGGAGGTGGGATCTTTGAGACTCACACATCCGAGACCCTATCCTTTACCATCTGGAACTATAATGGTACCTTATGGTTAGAACCAGGGAACTTCTCAGAATCCTATACAGGTCACGATATAGTCTTTTACATAGAGACACATCACAGTCCACCAGAGCACCCACTACCAGCAGTCAGCGGGTATACATGGGAGTCTGCCTACAGAGATGAGACGAGGGATATAGGATGGGTTCGAGGATCTTTTGGGGACCATCTTAGTGGAGCAAAGAGATCCACTTCACTAGATTCGGATCTGACACATGGATAGCCGGGATTTGTTTATCGCAATTTTCTTCTTTCCCCCCGAGACCTCCCACTTTGCCAGAGATATTCGAGGGGAGGATGAGACATCTCCATTTGTTGCTCTTTATCAGTCCATCGTTGACTTCTCTAGCCGCAGGGAAGTCCTCCTAGTTGGGGACTTCAACGCGAGAACAGGCGCTCGTCAGGCACCACTCCTCGACTTCAGGGATGATTCCACTCTACTGCAGATGAGGAGGTCACGTATGCTACGGGTTTCGGCTGAAAGATGAGGACCGCTCACATCCTATGGGCAGGCCCTATTAGACCTCGGCAGGATGCATGATCTCATTATCTATAATGGTCTTGACAGATGGTCCGCATCGGGTGGCTTCACTTGCTTTCCACATGGGGGAGGCTTTAGTGTGTTGGACTACATCATGGGATCCCTTGCCTTCACATCTCGCATCACTGACTTTACCGTAGCACCTCTCCCTCCAGGGGCTAACCATACCTATCTTTTCTTTAGCATTTCTACCCCCCGCTGCATAGCACTTTATACCCCGTTAAGCTCTTACTCCACCTACTTACTCTGGTCATCTGTACATTCTTCTCGCATACATTGACTTTATACCCTTAATAGAAGACCGTGCTGCCCTAGTCACTCGCTCACTACACGAGGCTGCTCTTCACACCTTTCCCTCACCACCCACCCACCACCTCCTGGGACCATACCCTGTAATAGCTGGTACGATGATGAGTGTAAGGCTTTACGCCATCAGCTCAGATTCCAAACAAAAAACAGCCTTCCGATCGAATCAGAGATGCTACGCGAGTACCGTCGTCTGGTATGCAGGAAGAAACTTGACTTCATGCGTCGGAACGAGGAGGAGCTACTGAACATTCTGTTCAGTAACAACTCTAAGGACTTCTAGCGGAGATTTCTAGAGGGACGGTCCCCCTCAACCACTCACTGACACTCAGGTGTGGTCTGATTATGCACGCACGCTCTATGATATCCCAAATCAGCCAGCCCCTAAGCTATCACATATGCCACGTCCCACATCTTGCACCCTCTTCACTAGGGGGGGGGTAAAGGATGCCGTAATGAAACTTCATAATGGCCGAGCGAAGGATCATGAGGGACTATGCACTGATTTCATTGCATATGGGATTACCCTCGTAGCCCCGATCTTAGCCAAGCTATTTAATGCACCCGTTTGCTTGGGGTTTCCACGCACCTGGACCATCAACACTATCTTACCCATCCACAAGGCAGGGGATCCCATGAACCCGGAGAACTATAGGACCATTATGATTGGACATGTCATGTCCAAGATTTATGCATCAGTAATTAATTCTGAGGTGAGTAGATTTGCGGAGTGTCGAGGACTTAGAGTAGCGGGATAGGCCGGTTTCAGGCGAGATCATGGGACCATGGACCACATTCTCGTGCTCAGATGTATCATCGAGGAGGCGAGGGCATGGAAGCAGAGGGTTTACTATTGCTTTGTGGACTTCCGCAAGGCATTTGACACCGTTCCGAGAGCCCACCTCATATGACACCTACAGTTACATTGTCCTACACAAGAACAAGTCATAGATATCTTCGCCAAGTCACTTTCCCATGATAAGTTTGCACACCCAGATATTACTTTATGTAGATGACGTGGCTCTCTTGTCTTCCTCAGCAGAGGGGCTCTAGAGACACCTTGACCCACTACAGTCCTTTTGTGAGTCTCATGATTTGAAGGTCAACTTGGGTAAAACCAAGTTTATGATCTTCAATATATCTCGAGTCGTCATGCGCGATGAGCATTTCACATTTGATGGGTCCCCTGTTGAGGTAGTTTCATCATACACTTATCTGGGGGTCGTCTTTTTCAGACCCACCTTCACCATAAGACCCGCGATGCAGGTGCGCCTGAGCAGAGGATATGCTTCATTGACTAGACTAGAGAGACAGTGCTTCCGCTCTCATTTTCAGGATCCACAGACCAAAGCGTTGCTTTTTGACTCCTTGGTCCGCCCTGCAGGGATGTATGGCAGCCCATGCTGGGGGCCAAATTTGTCGGATACAGAGTGGGCCAGGGTGGAGCAGCTACAGGTTCTCATGTTATCATGGATAATCCGTGGTAAGCCATCTGTCCCTCACCAGATCATTCGGGCGGAGTTTGGGTCACCCCCCATTATAGCTAGATGTTGTATTTCAAGTCATTACATATCTGTACCGAGTCAGGGAGTATGGGGATTACACATCCGGGCGTAGTAGGATACCATGGCTAGCACTGTCCTCTTCTATGGCACTTGCAGCAAGGGGAGATCAGAGGTGTTGGTATGCGCGCACAGAGAGATGGTTTGTAGGACTAGGGCTCCACATGGACAGACTACCCCCTTTCCAGTACAGCATGGATGCTCTTTTCTCTCCCCTCTTATCACACGAGGTCAACCAGGTTATTCGTGAGGATCTACTACAGCTACACACATTCCGGACTTGGTTGGGCCCGAGTGATCTTCCAGTGAAGCAAGGCTTCTACAGAGATCACTTCTTACATATCACACCGGAGGGTTTCATTGATCCACCAGGATACACGCAGATTCACCGACCCCACTCGCTGAGGATCTCCCTTGGGCAGTTCCGCGTCTCTTCACACAGACTTCGTATCGAGAGCGGCCGAGCAGAGCGGTTACCCAGGGAGAGGCGCATATGCACATTGTGTGACATGCAGGAGGTTGAGACAGAGGGGCATTTCATCTTCAGGTGTCCTGTTTACTATGAGATCTGAGGGCGTTTCTATTGTCTCTTCAGAGATAGTTATGGGATGTTGGCCCGTGTCCTCTTCTACCCAAACCAACGATGTTTGGCTGGTTTCATTCATGAGATGCTCAGCCACCGCGATAGGATACTCCGAGCACGAAGACAGGAGCAGACTTCTCCCTCGACTGATACCTCTTAGAGCTCTATCACGGAGTTCTTTAAGCCAGACCACATAGACCCCCACGAGGCGAGACCTCGACATAACCGTGACCCGAAGCCTGTGACACCTTGTCTGTCAGCCGAAACCCGTAGCATACCTGCCTCCTCAAGGTCAATGTCTGGCAGTAGAGTGGAATCATCCCTAAAGTCGAGAAGTGGTGCCTGACGAGTGCATGTCCTCGCATTGAAGTCCCCAACTAGGAGGACTTCTCCACGGCTAGAGAAGTCAACAATGGACTGATAAAGAGCAGCAAATGGAGATGTCTCATTCTCATCTCGAATATCTCTGGCAAAGTGGGAGGTCTCAGGGGGGAAGTAGCAAACTGCAACAAACAGATCCCGGCTGTCCATGTGCCGAATCCGAATCCAAAGAAACCTGGAATGTGCATCTCTCTGCTCTACTGAGATGGTCCCCAAAAGTGTGGATCGGCAAAGGACTGTGACTCCTCCTGACCCTTGAACTCCCCCTGTATCCCTCGTCTCATCTATGTAGGCAGACTCCCATGTATACCCGCTAACTAATGGTAGTGGACGCTCTGGACTCTGATGTGTCTTTGTATAAAAGACTATGTCGTGACCTGTATAGGATTTAGAGAAGTTCCTTGGTTCTGACCATAAGTACCATTACAGTTCCAAATGGTGTAGGATAGGGTCTCGGATATCAGAGTCTCATAGACGCTGCCTCCCTATGTGGGAGGGGAGGTGGGTGCCCGACGAGGACCTGTAAGGAGTCGTCCATCTCGTACTACTGCCTACTTTCCCTCCTTGCGATGGGCTTGATCCCGCTGCTGCAACAGGAAACGCCTCTCCTCAACCTGTAATGGAGTGAGGTCCTCATCCATGGAGATCGCTGGCTTGTCTCGTAGGGCTGACCTGCGACATAAAGCCGAAAGTCGTGCCTGGGCATCATGGAACCGTATGATCAGGGGCTGCTCTTGGTTGGTGTCTCTCCTCACCCACCATGCTCTCTCAATCCTGTACTCAGTCACCCCCAGAGTAGTGGCCACAAAGGCCGTCGCATTTGTCATCGGTGTAGCCTCAGTGCGTGGGATCCCACATACTCTGATGTTGAGAGCCTTACTGGCTCTTTGCTGTTGCTGTTGCTCCAAGAAGGTAGCCGAAACGGTTACCCTTGCAAGTTTGCGTTTGGCTACGTCGACCCATCTGGACATCTCCTTAATGGCAGATTGCATGCTCACAATCTGTGCCTCGACAACTTGGGTGCTCCCTGGGACTGTGCGTATACCAGTGACCTCCTGTCGGAGCTGTGAGATCCTGTCTAATCCTTGAATAAGATCAGCCTGGTCTCGGATAGCATGAGCCTTCTCCTGTATGAGATGTGCCTGCTTTTGGGTGAAGTGTGCCTGCTCCTATGCGAAGTGTGACAGTTCCATCTCGCGCTCTCGAATACTATGTACCTCCATCAGCAAGTTCTCCCAAGCCTCTGATGGGTCAGCTCGTCTGTGCCCTAGTGGAAACTGAAAAGATTGTGGCATGAAAGTGTGAGGATGAGATTGGAGGCTCGGTGATGACTGGGTGGGATGGGTGCGATATGAAGATGATAGTGGCCTGAATGAGGTGATCCCAACAGGGTGTGGGAATGTGGGCTGACTGAGAGGTAGAGGGGAGAAAGGAAGGTCGAGGCAGAGTGTGGAACAGTGTATGACCCCTCCGAAGTAGGTGTCATAATCGGTGAGAAGACTGTAGCGGAGAGGAAGGGAGAGATGGAAGAGATGATATCAGTGACAGCCCCTCTATCCCAGGGGAGGGTGGAGCAATCGATGTCATGGGTATGGGTATGTCACTGCCAATAGCTGTAGCTGAGGATGTAGAGGCTGTGGCTGGAACTGGAGCTGAAACTGAAACTGAGGCTGACGCTGAAGATGTTATTGAGGCCGTCGCTGAAGCTGAAGATGAGGATGTTGCAGGGGCTAAGAGGGCTAAGACTAAAACTGAGACTGAAGCTGAAACTGAAGCTGAGGCTGAGATGGGCCCCGCCTTTGCTTTGCTGTCAACTCCGAGTCCATTTCGTTTGTAGCATGTGTTCACATCCTTGAGTTTTAGTTGTGTGTTTGTTTCTTGTTTTTGTTGTCGTCTTTCTTGGCGGCTTTATCTGTATCTTTGCCACTTTTTCCCATTTCTTTTGACTAATCCCGTGTCCTCGGTGCAGGTCTTAGTGCAGGAGCGGAAGTGGAAGCATGAGCCCCCCCCCCCATGGCGGGAGGCACACCCAGCCCTGGGGGCTGGAAACAATGAGAGGTAAGAGGCTAGGGGAGAGGCTTGGAGGGGAGGGGGAATTCGAGGCAAGAGGCTGGGGTAGAGGCTAGGAGCGGGGGGGGGGGTGTCAGTCGATGAGGAGGGCAGACAGGAGGGCAAGGCTGCTGTGGGCGGAGCTCCAGCGGGCGGGGAGTTGCAGCCAGGCGGAGGGGCTGCAGCACTGGTAGAGCAGAGGCGTACGAGGAGTCGGGAGCAGGGGGAGCAAGTGGAGTAGTAGGAGTTGGGAACGGGGGGAGCAGGAGTGAGCAGAGGGTGGAGAAGGGCATAGCTACAAAGCGGTAGGGGGAGCTGCGAGGGCGGCGGTCGGAGCTGCACGTCGGCGGACGGCGGGCAGAGCTGTAGGGCAGGCGAAGGAGCTATAGGGCGGGGGAGAGAGGAGCTGCAAGGTGAGAGAGAGAGAGAGAGAGAGAGAGAGAGGAACAAGAACAAGAATCATCAAAAGCAGTTAAGGCTCTAGTATGTCAACAAATGCTTCAACCGTAGTAGCGGGAGTGGACAGCACAGTGGAACATAAGAATTCTACATCAGCACTGTCTACCTCATCTACATTCACAGTGTTGGAATATGAAGCCAAAGTGAGTCTAAAATGAGTGTTCTAGGTGGTCTAGGTGTGGTTTTATAGTCTAGTGAGTCCCATACATGCCATGTGTCATATTGGGAGTTATCCCATATACACTATGGCTTCCTAGAGTCTAGTGTCACACTATATAGTGTTGTACTTGTCTTGAGTCTTTTGATATCAGTCAACATTAAGTATCTACATGTGAGTATTTTGGTTATCATTGCCTAGCACTTGTTCTTTCATTTTCCTTTCCATTTTGCTTTTCATTATGCTTTCCACATTTCCATTCCGTTCCTAGCTAGCTACTAGATCTCTTCATATGGTATCAGAGCCATGTTCCTAGCCCTGCTCTTTCTTTCCCTTTCCCTTTCCCTTCCAAGAGGTTGAGGTGAGGGAGATCAATGAAGCTACTCTAACCTCCTTGGAAGCCTACCCTCTTCTCTCCTTCCTTGAGCTCTCTTCTCCATGCCATGATCTGCCACCTCTCTTCTCTTTTCTTCAGCTACATCTTTCTGTAACCTGCGAACGATGTGACGCTTCCAGAGCTAGAAGTAGAATCACAGCTTTGTGTCTTCAGCAAAGTTGTAGAGGACCTTGAGTACTACAAATTTCGTTTTTACATCATTGCAATCCAGGTTTTCTGTGAAAAGTTACAGCCCTTGCAAGAAGTGACGATATTTGTTTCTGCACGCAAATTTTGTGCTGGAGCTCAATGATTTGATAGCCCAAGCATGATGCAACCAACTCAACGTGGAGCTGTCCATCCTCTTCATCGTTGACCTCTGCTCCAGCCCGCCATTTGATCCTTCTGCCCAACATTCTCTTGGAGCTGCTGCCCGCAAGTTCGTGCCCGCATTCTGCCCATCATTCTCTTGGAGCTGCTGTCCACGCTGCCTCTATCTTCTCTACCCGTCACTTGATGTGAGCTCTTGACATTACATTGCGGTGACTCCTTCACGTGACTACTCCAAACTTTGGTGAAGACTTCCCGAGCTAAATGTGAGTTCTCCGATACTACTCTGACACACTCCACTACAGTGATCTCTGAGATTAGTGTATTACATCGAGCTTGATATAGACCACTCTACATCAACAAGTGACTTCTTCAACATTGCTTATTCGATCGGTGCCTGAGGTACTTCGCATTGATTGACTTTCCGATTGGTTGTGGTACCTGAGGCTTCTACTTCGACATTGGTGACTCTCCTTCCTGCATTTTGAGAGTCATCATGTAATTGCTCCATGTAGCTACCCATGGACTTCACCGACACATATTTTGGGGCAATTCTGCCTAGTGCTTCATTGACATCGTCATCGGCTCGTAGGGATGTGCACACATGTACATTAGCTACTTCGAGGAAATCTCTTTCACAAAGAGAGATTTTTATTTATTACTACACGCTTGATGTATTTTGGGGTCCTCTGCCCTGGATAGTCCCCCTAAAATGATATGTATTGAGAGTTTGGTCTAAAGGTCCTCTGCCTTGGATAGTCCTCCTAAAAAGATGTATTGGTTTTCCTATTTTTTTGGTGTGCGGCTTCCTAACATGTCCTGTTATGAAGCCAAGGGGGGATGTATTGTGGGAGCCATGTATTGGCTTTGATAGGTCTATTTGGTTATCAGGTCTGGCATATGAGTTCCAAGATGTTGGTGCATTGGTCTTCTAGACCTCTGAGTTGATCATGCATCCATGCATGATGAGCCTCTGAGCCATGCTAGATGAGCTTTCTATGTTATGCTCACTAGCCTCTGAGCCATGCTCACTTGCCTCTGAGATTGTGTGGGAACCATGTCTAGTTCTCGACCGGCATGCACAGTTTTGATGACCGTCATTGTCATGTTCTGTTCTTGGTTCCATTCCAGTAGTCTCTCACCTTGCCTTCATGGGGGGGTGTTGGAATATGAAGCCAAAGTGAGTCTAAAATGAGTGTTCTAGGTGGTCTAGGTGTGGTTTTATAATCTAGTGAGTCCCAGACATGCCACATGTCATATTGGGAGCTATCCCATATACACTATGGCTTTCTAGAGTCTAGTGTCACACTATATAGTGTTGTACTTGTCTTGAGTCTTTTGATATCAGTCAACATCAAGCTATCTACATGTGAGTATTTTGGTTATCATTGCCTAGCACTTGTTCTTTCATTTTCCTTTCCATTTTGCTTTTCATTATGCTTTTCACATTTCCATTCCGTTCCTAGCTAGCTACTAGATCTCTTCACACAGTAGGGGCCTTGAGCTCAATCTCTTCTCCTGCTAGCACAGGCTCGTCACCAAATTCATCACTCATGTCTCCATCACTAGAGGTGACATACATAGGACCACAATCGAGAGCAGCCCCTTGTCATATGATTCCACGATACTCAGGGAAGACTAGTAGCATTACGCCGTAGATCGGTCTTGTGGGACTACCCATCGATCTCCATGGGTGAGGATTTGACACCCCTACAAGATGCAGTAGTGGGATATGGCCCACAAGGAGGGGAAGTGGGCAATAGTACAGGATAGGCGACTCCTTATAGGCCCACATTGGGCACCTGCCTCCTCTCCCACCTAGCGGGTGGGGTCTATCAAACTCAGGATACTAAGACCATGTCCTACACCATTTGGAACTGTAATGCTACCTTGGATTCAGAGCCAGGGAATTTCTCGGAGTTCTATATAGGGTGAGACATAGTCTTCTACACAAAGACACACCAAAGTCCAGAACCCCCACTATCGGTGGTCAGCGGATATACTTGGGAGATTGCTTTTAGAGATGAGACGAGGGATACAGGTAGGGTACCAGCTTCAGGTACTTTATAGGTCACCTTATTTCGGAGCAATCTCCGTAGAGAGGAGAGACATACATGCCACATTTCTTTGGATTCAGATTTGACATACGGACAGGTAGGACCTATTTGTTGCTATGTCCCACCAGAGACATCCCACTTTGCCCGAGATGTCCAAGAGGAGGTTGAGACACTGCCATATGCAGCCCTCTACCCAGACATTGTAGATTTCTCGAGCCGCAGAGAAGTCCTTCTTGTACCAATCCTTGACTCCAGAGATGATGCTGTTTTGCTGCCGATATTGACCTAGACGAGGCAAGTATGTCAGTTGGTAGCCGGGCCCCCGTCACATTCTATGGACATGCACTATTGAAGAGGAAGATCACGAGGGGTTAAGCATTGAGTTCATTTCATACGGGATTGATATCCTAGCCCCAATCTTAGCAAAGCTCTTCAATGATGTAGTCTGCCTTGGCTTTCCACACATTTTGACTCTCAATACCATTGCACCGATTCACAAGGCAAGGGATCCCATGAGCCCAGAGAACTACAGGATCATCATGATTGGACATGTCATGTCCAAGATTTATGCTTTAGTACTTGATACCAAGGTCAGTCGATTCACGGAGATGCAGGGACGAGTAAAAGGGCAGGCCGGCTTTGGACTTGACCACGGGACCATGGATCACACACTGACACTCAGGTGCATCATCGAGGAGGCCAGGGCATGGAGGCATAAGGTTTATTGTTGCTTTGAGAATTTCTGCAAAGCCTTTGATATAGTATCAAGGACCCACCTTCTTAGGCGATTACAGGAGTTGGGTTACTACCGAGAGATTATTTTGGCTGTTATGGCACTTTATGAGAGGTTTTCAGGCAGAGTTCGAACAAGAGTTGCCTAGTCAGAGGAGATCATAAGTACTATTGGGGTTTTCCCTCTCTCAAAAACCCCGTTTGACCTATACATAGACGAGCTCAAGACATTTATGAGGACACTGGAGGGGCTGGATGTTCTCTCATTGGAACCTTGATTCAGATCTTGTTGTATGCAGACGACGTTGTGTTGTTATCCTCCTCTGGAGAGGGTCTACAGAGACACTTAGATGCCTCACAATCCTTTTGTGAGACACGGTTTAAAGGTCAATCTTGGTAAGGCCAAGGTTATGATCTTCAAGACATCCAGAGCAGCTATGCACAGAGAGAGCAGTTCACTTTTGATGGATCACCGGTCAAGATTGTCTTAACGCCTACCTAGGGGTTCTCTTTTCTGGCCCTATTTTTACGATGAGACCAGCGATGCGGGCCTGTTTGAGCAGAGGAAATGCTTCATTATCCAAGTTGGAGAGGCAATGCTTCCACTCACACTTTCAGCACCCCCGGACCTAGGCTTTTCTTTTTTACTCCTAGGTCCGACCAGTTGGCATGTACGGTAGCCCTTGTTGGGGACCAGATCTCTTGGATGCAAAGTGGCCTTGGGTAGAGCATCTCCAAGTTCTCATGCTATCACGGATAATACGTAGTAAGCCATCGGTTCCCCATGAGATTATCTAGGCCGAGTTTGGATCATTTCCATTGTAGCTTGATGCAACATTCCAGGTCATCACATATCTGCACTGTGTCAGAGGATACGGTGACTGCACTTCAGGATAGCATAAACTACCATTGCTAGCATTATCCTCTTCTATGACCCTGGCAGTCGAGGGTGACCCAAGATGCTAGTATTCACATAGGTTAGTGGTTTGTGAGACTTGGGCTCCACATGGATAGATTAACCCCCCTTCAAGTACAACATTGATGCGCTATTTCTCCCACTTTGGTATCATGAGGAGGGGTCAACCAAATCATATGCGAGGGCCTATTGTAGCTACACACATTTCGAAACTGTTTGGAACCGAGCGAGCTCCAAGTGGAGCTTAGCTTGCTTATTTTAGATCCACAAGGGTGTATTTCTACTTCGAGCTTGAAGTCTGAGAACTCAAGCTCCAGCTTACAGCTCTTGGAAAGAAAGTTCATGATATGGAAGGCAATGGAAAGCAAGAAGTCATCCATAAGGTACTACACAAATGTAATGCATCTCCACCAATACCACGTATGGTTTCTAAAGTGCAATGGTCACCACTCAGGTGAAATCAATGAAACAAGAGATGATTGCTGATCTAAAAAGCAAAGTGAACAAAGTTGGTCTTTACATGGAATTGAAAGGGCAAGAAGCCAAAGATACTAACAAGCTGATTTTACATGTGGGGAATGGCTGACTTGGCACAGGGGAATACAAAGAACATAAAATCAACTACCTCAAGGAGAAGATACCACAAGTGGAATGGGATCCATATGTGTTTTGGAATACCTAGCAAAAGGGAATACAGATACAAATCTATCGTGAAGGGCAAGTATCGATTAGAAAATTCAAATCTAAGCCCAAAGATTCTTAGTCTTAAACTGATGTAATGAAAGTCACACTATGATAGTACTAGAATATAGGTATGTTCTATTTATATTATAAGCTACTTTATGCACTCTCTAGAAGATGCCTTGTACACTCCCCCTCTCCTCGAAGATGTAGCAGTTTCTTTTTTATGTGTACTTTGTCTCATAGGCCCGTGAGACCTTCTGCAGATGTTAATCTCTCTCTCTCTCTCTCTCTCTCTCTCTCTCTCTCTCTCTCTCTCTCTCTCTCGCCCTTGCTCTCTCGCCACGCCATCTCCAGCGAATAGTGCAAATAGCTCGCTCTGTTACGGAGCCACGCGAGCTACGTAAGGCCTTATGCCACCTGCCCGTCATCGTTGCTAACCGCCATCTGCCCGTCATCGCGACGCAAGGCCTTCTACCCGTCGTCTCACAGAACCTCCCGTCGTTGGCCATTGCTTCCATCACACTGACCAGTAGCTCTCCGCTAGCCCCTCCGCTCCCCGCTCCCTCGCTCAACCTCGCTCCCCGCTCACTCTCGCTCACCCTCGCTCCCCGCTCACCCCTGCTCCCCGCTCCCTCGCTCCCTACTCCCCACTAGCCTCACTAGCCCCTCTGCTCCCCGCTCCCTCGCTCCCCGCTAGCCTCCCCGCTCCCCGCTAGCCTCTCCTCCACCCGCACCCCCCTTCTCGCTACCCGCTCCCCTCAACTACCCCTCGCTCCCCGCCCTTTTTTTTTTTTTTTGGGGGGGGGGGGGGGGGAACCTCGCCATCTTAGCCTCTCCTCCTTCTCCACCTCTTGGCTGCCTCTCCACTTCAGGCTTCCGCACTACCTCTCCACCGCCTTGCACTGGACGTGCCTCCCATTATGGGGGGGGAACCCGTGCTCCCACTCCCGGCTGAACATTAACACTAAGATCTGCACCTGCACCCCAAAAGAATGGGGGACAAAGCCAAGAAAGACGAAAATAACAACAACAAAAAAAAGCAAACGACACAACTGAATTTGGAGGATGTGAACACGCGTTACAACCGAAGTGGACTCGGGGTAAACAACAAGGCAAAGGTAGGACCCGCCTCAGCTTCTTCAGCCTCTATCTCTACCTCAACCTCAACCTCAACTCCCGCTACAGTGTCAGTTTTGTTTTCAGCTCCAACCTCAGCTCCCTCTATCTCTATCTCTACTTCGACTTCAGTCTCTGCTTCAGGCCCAGCTCTAGTTCCAGTCTCAGCTCCATCTACATCTACGATCTCTGACATACTCATGCCCATGGCGCCAGTTGTTGTTCCCTTTCCCTCCTCTCCTGTTACAGCTCTCGCACAGCTTATGACCCCTACTTCGGAGGTGTCATACACTGTGCCGCATTACGCTTCACTCTCCCCTCTCCCTCTCAGTCAGCCCACCCTCCCACACCCCGTTGGGACTGCCTCATCCATTCCACTGTCATCTCCGTTCCTCACTCAACCACCGTCCAGTTTTCGGACTCAGTCCCACTCTTTCATGCCACAGTCACCACAGTTTCAGCATGGACATGGGTCGACTGACACACCAGAGGCCCGTGAGACCATACTCACGGAGATATATAGTTTTCGTGAGCGTGAGATGCAGCTGGCTCGCTTCGCACGGGAGCAGGTCCGCTTCGACCAGGAGCAGAGCTGCATCATACAGGAGTACGCTAGGGCCATTCGGGAGCAGGCGGGTCTTATTCAGGGACTCCGACAGGATATCATGCAGCTCCGACAGGAGGTCACAGCCATATACACTGCCCCAGGGAGTACCCCGGTGGTCGAGGCACAGATTGCGAGCATGCAATCTGCTATTGAGGAGACTTCCAAATGGGTTGTCGTGGCCAAACGGGAACCCGCAAGGGTCACCGTTTCGGTTACCCTCATGGAGCAGCAGCAGAGAGCCAGTAAGGCTCTCAACATCAGAGTACGCGGGATCCCACGCACTGAGGCTACACCGATGGTAGATGCGACTGCGTTTGTGACCGCTACCCTGGGTGTGGCTGAGCACAGGATAGAGAGGGCATGGCAAGTGGGGAGATATCCCAACCAAGAGCAACCCCTGATCATACGATTTCATGACACTTAGGCACGACTTTCAGCTCTACGACGTAGGTCAATCCTTCGAGATCAGCCAGCGATCTCTATGGATGAGGACCTCACACCTCTACAAATTGAGGAGAGGCGCTCTTTGCTGAAGCAGCGGGATCAGGCCCGAAAGGAGGGAAAGTGGGCAGTGGTACGAGAGGGACGACTTCTTACAGGCCCCCGTAGGACACCTGTCCCCTCCCCTACATAGGGAAGCGGGGCCTATGAGACTCAGATATCCGAGACCCTGTCCTGCACCATTTGGAACTGTAATGGTACCTTATGGTCAGAACTAGGAAACTTCTCGGAACCCTATACAGGCCACGACATAGTCTTCTATACAGAGACACATCACAGTCCAGAGCGCCCTCTCCCAATAGTCAGCGGATATACATGGGAGTCTGCCTACAGAGATGAGACGAGGGGTACAAGAGGAGTTCGAGGTCCAGGTGGAGTTGTAGTCCTTTTCAGACCCACACTTCAGGGGATCATTTCAGTAGAGCAGAGAGATACACATTCCAAATTTCTTTGGATCCGGATACGACACATGGACAGCCAGGATCTGTTTGTCGCAGTTTGCTACTTTCCCCCGGAGACCTCCCACTTTGCCAGAGATATTCGAGGTGATGATGAGACATCCCCATTTGCTGCCCTTTATCAGTCCATCGTTGACTTTTCTAGCCGCGGAGAAGTTCTTCTAGTGGAGGACTCAACGCGAGGACAAGGGCCCGTCAGGTACCACTTCTTGATTTCAGAGATGATTCCACTCTACTGGCAGATGTTGACCTTGAGGAGGCAGGTATGCTACGGGTTTCGGCTGACAGGCGAGGTCCACTCTCATCCTATGGGCAGGCCCTATTAGACCTAGGCAGAATACGATCTCATTATCTATAATGGTCTTGACAGATGGCCCGCTTCAGGTGGTTTCACATGCTTTCCACATGGGGGGGGCTCCAGTGTTGTTGATTACATCATGGGATCCCCTGTCTTCACATCTCGCATTACTGACTTCACTGTAGCACCTCTCCCCCCAGGGGCTGATCATACATACCTTTTCTTTCGCATCTCCACCTCCCTTCGCACAGCACCTTCCACCCCACTCAGTGCTTACTCCACCTACCACGATATACACTTTGATCGGGATCACTCACCTTCTTACTCTAGCCGTTTGTACATACTTCTCGCTTATATTGACTTCATACCCCTTTTAGAAGATCCTGCTGCCCTTGTCACCCGCTCACTACACGAGGCTACCATTCACGCTTTTTCCCACACCACCCGCTCCACCCGCCCACCACCTCCTGGAACCGTACCCTGTAATAGTTGGTACGATGATGAGTGTAAGGCCTTACGACGTCAACTCAGATTCGAAACCAAAAACAGTCTTCCGAGCGCACCAAATACGCTACGTGAATACTGTAGACTGGTACGGAGGAAGAAACTAGACTTCGTTTGTCGAAACGAGGAGGAGCTACTGAACATTTTGTTTAGTAACAACTCTAAGGACTTCTGGCGGAGATTTCTAGAAGGACGGTCCCCTCCGCCACTCACTGACACCCAAATCTGGTTTGATTATGCATGCACACTTTATGACATCCCAAATCAGCTAGTCCCTAGCCTCTCACACATGCCTCGTCCCACATCCTGCACCCTCTTTACTAGAGGAGGGGTAAAAGATGCTGTAATGAAACTTCATACTGGCCGAGCAAAGGATCATGAGGGACTATGCACTGAGTTCATTGCATATAGGATTAGCCTCCTAGCCCCGATCTTAGAAAAGCTTTTTAATGAAGCGGTTTGTTTGGGATTTCCACACACTTGGACCATTAACACTATCTCACCCATCCACAAGGCAGGGGATCCCATGAGCCCGGAGAACTACAAAACCATTATGATTGGACATGTCATGTCCAAGATTTATGCATCAGTACTTGACTCCGAGGTTAGCAGACTTGCAGAGTGTCGAGGACTCAGAGCAGCAGGACAGGCCGGATTCCGGCGTGATCATGGAACCATGGACCACATTCTGACGCTCAGATGTATCATCGAGGAGGCGAGGTCACGGAAGCAGAGGGTTTATTGTGGCTTTGTGGATTTTCGCAAGGCATTTGACACGGTCCTGAGAGCCCGCGTCATACAGCACCTACAGGACTTGGGTTATGACCAGGGGATCGTTTGGGCTGTCATGGCACTTTACAAGAGAGTTTTTGGTAGAGTTTGGGTGGGATCCGGGTGGACAGACGAGATCATGAGTACCATCGGGGTCAAACAAGGGTGTCCTTTGTCGCCTACCTTGTTTGGCCTCTGCATTGACGAGCTTGAGACAGTGATGCAGACACAGGGGGGTGTAGGTTGCTCTCTTGTGGGCATGCTCATCCAGATGATGTGGCTCTCTTGTCTTCCTTAGCAGAGGGGCTTCAGAGACACCTAGACGCACTACAGTCCTTTTGTGAGTCTCATGATTTGAAGGTCAACCTGGGTAAAACCAAGGTCATGATCTTCAATACATCTCGAGCCATCATGCGTCAGGAGCAGTTCACATTTGCGGGGTCATCTGTTGAGATAGTTTCATCATACACCTATCTTGGGGTTATCTTCTCCGGACCGAGCTTCACTATGAGACCCGCGATGCAGGCACGCTTGAGTAGAGGGTATGCCTCATTGGCCAGGCTAGAGAGGCAGTGCTTCCGCTCTCACTTTCAGGATCCACGCACCAAGGGGTTGCTTTTTGACTCCTTGGCTCGCCCAGCGGGGATGTACGGCAGTCCTTGTTGGGGGCCAGACTTGTCGGATACAGAGTGGGCCCGTGTGGAGCAGCTAAAAGTTCTCATGCTATCACCGATGATTCGTGGTAAGTCATCCGTTCCTCACCAGATCATTCAGGCTGAGTTTGGATCACCCCCTTTACAGCTAGATGCTGCATTTCAGGTCATCACATATCTGTACCGAGTTAGGGAATATGGGGATTATACCTCGGGGCGTAGCAGGCTACCATGGATAGCTCTATCCTCTTCTATGGCACTTGCAGCAGGAGGAGATCAGAGGTACTGGTATGCACGTACAAAGAGATGGTTTGAGCGACTGGGGCTCCACATGGATAGACTACCTCCCTTCCAGTACAGCATGGATGCTCCATTCTCTCCCCTCTTATCACACGAGGTCAACCAGGTTATCCGTGAGGATCTACTACAGCTACACACTTTTCTTTGAGAGCAAGATTGGATGGATCCTATGAAATCTGAGCTAGACTCAATTCAGCAACATGGCACTTGGGACTGTGCCGTTTGGCTAAAGGCAAGCGTGCTATAGGCACCAAGTGTGTATATAAACTCTAGAGGAAGGCCGATGGCAGTGTTGACGATACAAAGCCCGCGTGGTTACAAAAGGTTAGCAGGGCATTGATTGTGAGGAGGCATTTGCACCCACTTCATGCATTACGACTGTCAGGTGCATTCATTCCTATAGCAGCCCGTCATCATTGGCAAGTGCATCAATTGGACATCAAAACTGCTTTCCTTCATGGAGATTTGCAAGAGGAGGTGTATGTCACTCAGCCTCTTGGCATTGAAATCAAAGGATCTGAAAATAAGGTATGCCGGCTGCATAAAGCACTCTATGATTTTAAGGAGTTACCCCGGGCTTGGTATACCAAGGTTCATACACATCTTATCAGGCTTGGTTTTCAAAACAGCCCTACGGAGAGCACTCTCTATGTCCGCAACTGTGATGCCAACTTTCTAATTTTACTTTTATATGTTGATGGTATGCTTTTGAGTGGACCTTCTACTCAGCATATTGCAGCCTTTAAGGCTGATTCACAGCAGTGATTTGCTATGATAGAGTTGGGCCAGCTTCACTATTATCTTTAGTAGCTCCACTACCACAGCTCATTGTATCAGGATTTTCACACACACTCTCTCTCTCTCTCTCTCTCTCTCTCTCTCTCTCTGTGGTCAACCAGGTCCTACGTGAGGATCTTTTTCAGCTACACATAGTCCGGACCTGGTTGGAACCAGTGAGCTCCCAGTGAAGCTCAGCTTGTACAGAGATCATTGCCTATGTATCTCAAAGGAGGGCTTTATTGATCCACCAGGATATACGTGGATTCACCTACCCCATTCATTGGACCTTCTTGGGCAGTTTTGGCCTCTTCAAATAGACTTTGCATTGAGAGCAGCAGGGCAGAGGGTTTATCTAAGGAGAAGCGCATATGCACCTTGTGTGACCTACATGAGATTGAGTCAAAGGAACATTTCATTGTCAAATGCCCACTGTGCTATGAGATTCGAGGGCGCTTCTATTGACTCTTCAGAGACATCTCCAAGTTATTATCCTGCTTCCTCTCTTTTCTAGATCAGAGATGCTTGGCCACCTTCATTCACGAGGCAATCAAACACCGTGAGTGCCTACTTAGATCATAGAGACAGGAACTGGTAGACTCTTGTCAGAGCATGATCAGTGAGTTTTACCAGCCGAACCATATAGACTCCCACCCCACAGGCCTTCGACACGATCGTGACCCAGATTTAGTGACACGGCATCTCAAGTAGAGGGTTGATGCACAGATTACACTTGGGGACATTCCCTCCTTGTTTAGAGGTGGAACGCGACCAAGAGGGGTCACTGTAGCCCTTGTTAGACGCAAAGCCATGAAAAGGAGACAGCGAAGGAACAAGCAACCGGCAGCATTCTATCTCTGATTTCACGCTCATGCTCCCTCATCACCCTTGATGGGGGGAGATAGAGGGGACCTTAGCTGTGATAACGAAGCATATTTCACTTTGTATTCTCATGACGAATGATCTGATGATGAAAAACAGAATTTGCAGCAAGATACACTAGTGGGTGATGACCCAGTGCAGCCTATGGCTGAGTATGTTTCTCAAGAAGAAATTGATGATGTTGTAGCACGTGAAAGTACAATAGTGCAAGTAGCATGATCAGTACGTCGTTGGCTGCTCCGCACTCTTGAGGACATCAAACTTCCTACCCGTACACGGAGAGACACTAGAGACATTGAGAATGCCCACTATTGTGAGTCTGGGTGGATCAGCAGCATACTGATGAGCCTGACAGTTTTGACAATGCAAGAGACAATGTGCATTGGATGCAGGCAATGCAAGTGGAGATTGAATCCATTAAGAAAAATTACACTTGGGAGTTGGTGGACTTGCCTGCTGGCAAGAAGGCAATTGACACGAAGTGGGTGTATAAGCTCAAAAGAAAATCAGATGGTTCCATAGACAGGTCCTACAAAGCTCGTCACCTGGCAAAGGGCTATGCACAGCAGAGGCATAGATTATGATAAAACCTTTGCCCCCATTTGTATGGCCATGGTTAGGTGCGTGGTTGCATTGGCCGCATTTCATGGATGGAAGATCCATCAGCTGGACATCAAAACTGAATTCTTGAATTGGGACCTTTAAGAGAGGGTCTATGTTTCTCAGCCCATTGGATTTCAGAATTGCGAGCCCATCTCTACTCTATGGAGCCGAGGCTTGAAATGTCCATTTATGATGCCAGTGAACCTTTTGATGCCTCTATTTACAGCCAGGCAATGGGATGCCTTATTTATTTATGCAACACACGTCATGACATTCAGTATGTAGTGTCCCAATTGAGCAGGTTTATGCACAACCTAAAGACTTCACATTGGTAAGCTGTGAAGCGTGTGTTCCGTTATCTGCGAGGCACCCAATCTCTTGCTTTGATCTTTCCCGGGGGGGTGACTATCACTTACATGCTTACAACGATTCAGATTGGGCTGGTGATTTTGATACTTAGCAGTCCACTAGTGGTAATTGTTTCTTTCTCGGACACTCGTGCATTTCTTGGCTAAGCACAAAACAATTAGCAGTGGCTACCTCGTCATGTGAGGCTGAGAATAGGGTAGCCTTCACAACCACAATCGAGTGTATTTGGCTGAGGCGTTTGCTGGGTGATCTTCATGCATCAGTGGAGGAGCCTACTCCAATTCTCAGAGCGCCATTGCAGTGATGCGGAATCGTGTGTTCCATGCTCATACGAAACAAATTGAAATTCATTATTATTATGTCGGGGAGCAACTACATGCATTGGACATTAGCTTAGTCTTGGCATCTTGGCCAAGGGCATGGTATGCCAAGATACATTCTTTCTTGCCTTGGTTTTTAGAACATCCCTATAGATTATGTACGAAAGAGTGAATCAGACTTTCTGATTTTAATTCTGATATGGATGGCATGCTTATCACTAGGCCCGACACACATAAAATTGCAGATTTAAGGCAGATTTGCAAAAATCATTTGCAATCAAATATGGGCAGGTTGCACTACTATTTGGACATCCAGTTTGCTAATGTTAAGGGGGCATAGTGATGAGTCAATCCAAATATATTGGACAGCTCTTGCAGCACTTCCAATTCGAGGATTGTAATCCGGTTTCTACTCCATTGGAACTTGCCTTCCATTTCTCCTCCAAAGATAGGAGTGCCCCATTTGATGCCACTGACTATTCTATAGTGATCATCAGTCTTGACGTCCGCCAGACCTCCTCTACCATAACCTATATTGACAGCTAGAGTGCCATTATGTTCGAGAGCGCCTCTCAGCTAGAGATATATAGTTGTCCTACATCGCCACAGAGGATAACTTAGTAGATCTCTTAACGAAGGCTCTACCACGACCCAAGTTTGAGGCTTTTTGACATGCCTTACACTTGGCACCATTTATTACGTGATGTTAATCTCCATGTACTATAATAGGTTGCTATATCCATCTTGGACGAATACATGCAACCATGATATAGTTTCTAGGTATGCTTGAGAGGTATCCACGTCCCAATATCTCTAAAACATATGGGAGATCTATTTCTATCATCTTCTACTCTTCTCTATATTTAAACATGGAGGCAGCCTGACTTTGTGATTATATGATGTTCTACTACAAGTGGCACGTTTTCTAGCTGTGTAGACGAACTCATGCTTCATGAGGAGGCAGCTTGACAATGTGATGCTGCGATGTCAGTACCACAAACGGCATGTCTGTTAACTATGTCTTGTGGCCAGCCTCTTGTTCGTGTGATGTATCTTTAGGATAGCCTTGGGATCTTGTGCCCTATGGTGGCCATTCCACATGGGATCTTCTGTGTGAAGTGGTTCATGACCATTGGTCTCATTGGGTCTCATGAGTGTGGATCTGTGACTGTGACCTTGGACAGAAAGGGAGCAACACATCACTCATCTAAGTAATGAATGACCAACTCATGTCTAGAAATTCTTTCTCAAATACAAAATGTGCCAAGCTGTGCTACTAGCCATCATCTCCCAAACATCATCCTTGCTTAGGCAAGAGGGGCACTAGGGGCGGCCTTGCCGAGCAGGTGGACGAGGTGCCCTTCTTTTCCTACACCACACGGATTGGCAAGAGGCTTCAGATGGACTCTTCGATTTGGACCCCTTCAAGGGAGAGGCATTGGGTGGCCCAGAGAGTGCCCCAGAAGGTCCGTTCCAGGTTTTGGATGCGGTTATGGTCCAGCTTGCAGCCCATGGAGGCTTGCCCATCGGATGGTTGGAGCAAATGCGGGTGGAGGGGTAGTGTCATTGTCGATCGGCTGGTTTTCTAGAGACGATCCCTCACTGCCTCTGGAGCTATCGTAGCATAGCGAGGATTTGGATGGGAGCCCTCATGATTATGACCCGGATGCAAAGCCTCTAGAGGGACTACACTTAGGGGATGGTGGGATGGTTGACTGAGGGAGGACACGCATTCCAGATTGATGAGGTCTCCCTAGCTTACCAGATATAGGGTCATAGCATTCAGAGAATAGAGCTCCATGAGGCAGTCCCTCCCGATAGCCTCGCTCCTCATTCTCCTCTGGAGGACAGCGTATGGGAGGTAGTAGCCAATATCCCAGCGTGGAACGTTTGGGTTGCTCACCAGTCTGGTGATGGGAGAGCATCCAGTTCCACCCTCGGCTACCTTGCTCACCATCTGGCGCAGGATATCATCTACATCCTCCGCTCCACCTGGGAGCGCGAGACCCCGAGGCGCGCCCGTTTTTGCAAGGCTTGGCCTGCAGGAGTTTTCTACATTTTCCCTCCGTGAGGGATTCACTGGTTGTATAGTCCCCCCACCTGGCTGTTAGCCCCAATACCAGAGATCCCCTAGGCAATGAGCTGGGTTTCTCTGGAATAGGCCGGTTTTTTCTTCTTTCAACCTTTTCCAGTTTTTTCCATACTCAGCACCTTCGGGGCTGATGTTTTGTATGAAGTCTTTCAAGCATTAATAGAAGGTTCCTTTCTTTGTTTTGTTTTTTTTTTTTGAGGGAAGAGGGGCACTACATTGGGACACATTCCACCTGGGTGATCTCTTGATGCATCACCAAAAACAATTGATGTCCCCTGAGGAAGTGTTGTGTGACCCTTGAGCATCTCCTTTGCAGCAGTAGGATGTGTCATCTCTCGCCATCTACTACAACCATGGGTAAATGGGGAGTCCTCTATGCATGGATGGACAAATATAAACGATTAAAAGATCTGTCATGGCTGGTGGCTAGACCAAAGCCAAGACCAATAGTGGAGACTATGATCTCATCCTCAAAGTAACCCCTATTTGTGAAAAATTCCTTATCAGTGTGTGTGACAAAATCGCCGGTGTGGTCAATCTCACCTTCCAAGGATCTCTAATGGTGGCATCGGACTCTACTCTTCAACAACTGGCTTTTTGCATATGTGAGGACATGAGGAGTCTCTTCCAAGATGTGTGAGCCGACTTTAGGACCCAAGTTGGGCCACCCAATGTGCTTGAGAGTGCCTAGGAGTAGTGGACATCCATGTCCCAAACCAACAACTCCCTCCCAAACTCCCCGTTGCACTCTCGGCTAGTCTAGGGTCATCCTATGTAAAGGTGTTTCCATACCATCATCATACTGTGGATCATTAGTAAGCCCACTTCTTTGAGGGGACACCTAAAAACATCGGTACACCCATTTCTTTAAGGGGACGCCCTAAAACATCCATCTTTGAGAGGACTGCCATGTTCCCCTACATCTGCAAGCACACCTAACAAGGCCATGCTGCAGAAAAAGCTTTTTCCAAACAACAAATTACCTATGAGGATCCCACAATGGAACTCAAGGGTCACACTAAACCTATAAGGTTGTTTAAACTCCGACATCATTTTCCTGGTTACTTTATATGTTGAGTACTGTAATTCCTCCTCCTTACACCTAAGCATTGATTCACTCTCCCACGTTCACCCTTGATACTTGAACATATTTGATTGTTTACGATTGTTTACGCAGCCACAATCATAGATTACAAACCATGCTTGACAATCCAAATATTCATGGACCTCTAAGATGCCGCTCCATAACTAATCAGGCCCAGTTCTACTCAAATACTTGCTTTTTCCATGGCATCGAAAGAAAATCTTCTTAGTCCTCCAAAGTAGGTTGCTCAATGCTTTGGATTCCATGTCAAAGGTTGTGACTTTTGTAACAGAATTTGGTAGAAGAATCTTTTATGCCACCCAAAATTAAAACATGAAGGTAAACATATTCCGATATATAGTTAACCCCTTTTCTTTATATTTACACTTTTCAACCCTCCAGCTTTACAAGGCAGGTAATATCATTTTTCCCACGTGACTAAACACAATAATAATAAGATGTTTTTAAGTTCATAGATGCATATCCAGAAACATGACACATTTCATCATGGAAAGGAAAAACAGAAGAGCATGTTTCAACCTTGTGACAGTCACCCACAATGTCACAAATTGTCAGCAAAATAATTCCTAAAAGGACTACTTGAAGGTATCATACTAATTTCAGTACCTATGATAAGGAGTGCAAATAATTGGATTAAAATGTGCTCTCACAAAATGCATACATTCACACAAACATGAAAATATTTATATATACTATAGTTGTCTACAACTATGCCTACAACAATGTGTGCATACCATCCAATTCTTCATACAGCGAAGGCATTTTATCAAACATGAACACATTGTCATCTATCATACATTCTTGGTCATTGTGCATAAGACAACTTGTCTCTAATAATTCCTTACACAAGAGAGAGTAACAGCTTTTCCAAGCTAGTCTTCGGTAATCTGTCTTTAGGAGCAAGCCAATTGTCTAAAACTAGCTGTAGCAAGCCAACAATACAATAAAAAGTTGCCAAAAGAGGGGGTACCTGTTGCAAGAACACCAGTATTAGTCACCAAGTTCATCATTGCTTAGCAAAGACTAGCAACAACAACAAGTACCACACATTTGCACATCAAGATCACACTTCATAGCTGCCCACAACACAATGAGTTTTGTATATAGCTAGTTGTGGAAGACATTCCCTCTATATTTAGTGCATTGTCATTCCATCACATGGACATGTAAAACATCATGTGCGCTCTGTAGAGTACTTATTCCCTCTGTTCTTTGTGGATTCTATGATTGACAACAAATGACTTTCTACATCAAACGCTGAGAGAAAAAGACAGACAAAGATAGAGAAAGAAAGAAAGAAAGAAATTTTATTAGAGTCTTCGGAAGACCGATGGGTCTATGAGACTCAAAGAAAACCTAATACAAATCACAGTAAGGGTGGAGCTGCTGAAACGAGCATCATCACCCGTGCTGAACCCTAAGTCTGATCATACATAATCAAATACATCTGGATGTAACAATGAAAAGAAAAGAAAAGGACTGGAGCGGAGCGGAATCCTCCGTATGTCATGTCACCCTGGCTGGTGCATAGCCGGTGATGGGACGCTGGCGCCCGTCAAGGTGTGCCGTGCATCTCGGTCTCCTGGACGAGGCTCGACACAAGACCAGAGCCACCGTGACTCCCATGGGACGTATCCCGGGTCTAAACAATGACGGGAGGTCCCCCATAGTGATCTGTGTCCCCCCTCGATGTCTCGTGTGTTGTGCTACGGTCGTCGGGTTGGGGTCTCTGTCACGTCTGTGGCTAGAGACTGGACGATCAATGTCACTCGATGGGAAGAACTCTGTGATCGTGCTCTGAGAGGTGTCTGATGATGTGGCCAAGCCTCGTCGCCTGAGTAAGTACTCTCTGTGTCGGACCTCCTCGTGAATGAAGGCCGCGAGGCATCTCTAATCTGGGTAGGCGAGGAATCTGGAAAGGAGCTCGGAGCCGTGAAGAGGCAGTGGTAGCGACCTCGGATCTTGTAGTACACTGGGCACCTAAAAATAAAATGCTCCTCCAACTCAACCTCCTAATAGTCCCACAATATGCATAAGCGATGCTCCCTAGGAATCCCCTCTGCTCTGCCGCTCTCTATGCGGAGGCGGTGTGATGATACCCGAAACTGTCCGATGGAGATCCGTAGTGAGTGAGGCATATGAAGCTCAGTGTACCTCGGTGGTGTGATGAATCCCTCCTCCGAAATATGAAGAAAGTAATCTCTGTAGAAACTCAGCTTCATTGGGAGCTCCCTTGGCTCCAACCAGGTCCTAAAGGTGTGTAGCTGCAGGAGATCCTCTCCAATGACCTAGTTGGTGTGTAGCCCAATCGGGATGGTGGGTGGGAGTACCGGAGGGGCATCTAAACTGTACTGAAAAGGAGGTATCCTATCGATGTGGAACCCTAGTCTCACAAACCATTTGTGAGTTCGTGCATACCAGCATCGCTCGTCTCCCTCTGCTGCCAACCTCATGGAGGAATCGAGAGCCAACCATGGCAACCTCTGTCTCTCTGATGTGCAATCCCCATATGATCTAACCCGGTGTGGATATGTGATGGTCTCAAAGGCCGCATCTAGATGGAGTGGAGAAGCACCAAACTCGGCCTGAATGATGTGATGTGGTATAGATGGTTTCCCCCGCATCATCCGTGAGAGCATGAGGATCTGCAGGCGCTCCACCCGTGTCCACTCTATCTCTGACATGTCAGGCCCCCAACAAGGGTTGCCATACATACCGGCTGGTCGGACCAAGGAGTCGAGAGAGAATAAAATGACAGGCAATTAGTCCAAGTTAATGAAAAGCAAGAAAGAAAGAAACATTTATGAGATGTCCAATAAAGATCTAAGACATAGAGAGATGAGAGTTCTAGAACTGCATCTAAAGCACCTGATAAATCAAACTACATAAAGAGAGGGGCAGAGGCGGGTATATCATGTCACCCTCTCCATGTCTCGGTTGCATTGTCTCTGTAGAGCACTTTTTTTTTTTCCCAAAGAAAGGAACCTTCTATTAATGCTTGAAAGATTTCATACAAGACAACAGCCCTGAAGGTGCTGAGTATGAAAAACTGAAAAAGGCTGAAAGAAAGAAAACCGGCCTGTTCCAGAGAAGCCCAGCTCACTGCCTAGGGGATCTCTGGAACTGGGGCTAACAGCCGCCAACGAATCCCTCGCGGAGTGAAGATGGAGAAAACACCTACAAGCCAAGCCTTGCGGAAACGAGCACGCCTCTCAATAGTCGCCTTGGAGCTTGGAGTCCCACGCTCTCATGTGGACCATAGAGTGTAAATGATATCTTGCCAGATGGCAACCAAGGTAGTCGAGGGTGGAGCTGGGTGCTCTCCCATCACAAGACTACAACGAGCCACCCAGATGTTCCAAGCCGTGATGCTGGCTACCACTTCCCAAACACTATCCTCCCTAGGAAAAGGAGGAGCTAGGGTGTTAGGGGGAATTACCTCATGAAGTGCAATCCTTTGAATGCTCTGACCTTGTATCCGGTAGGCTGGGGAGATCTCATCAATCTGAAACGCGTGTCATCCCTTTGTCAACCAAGCCACCATCCCCCACGTGTAGTCTCTGTGAAGACTCTACATACATGTCATGATCCTAAGGGCTCTCATCCAAATCCTCGCTGCGCTATGATAGCTCCATAGGCAGTGCCGGATAGTGTCCAGGACACCATCTAAGCAGCAATGGCACTGCCCCTCCACTCGCATCTACTCCAACCACGGGCTGATGGGTAGGCCTCTGTGGGCTGCCAGCCAGAAGAAGTATGAAATCTTCCTCAGCCGCAAGCTGGACCACAACCGCATCCAAAACCTGGAGCGAACATCCCGGGGCACTCTCTGGGTCACCCAATGTCTCTCCCTCGAGAAATTCCACCTCGACGAGTCCATCTGAAGTCTCCTGCCAATCCGTGTGATGTAGGAAAAGAAAGGCACCTCATCTATCGTCTCAGCTAGGCCGCCCCTGGAGGGCCAGAACTACTCCCCCGGGTCCCACTGGACCTCCCTCAGGGGTCTACCCTCCCATAGCTAGAGGCGCCATCTAGAGGCATCCTACTCTGAGATACTGGGAGGATCAATGTGCCACTCCTTCCCCAAGCGTCCTACCACTCTGATCATCTGCCAATGTATCCCATCAAGACTCCCATCCATCTCAGGGTCACTCCCAGTGAGGGGCTGAAGTAGGACTCCAGGTCCTACACGGAAGAAGCCGCGCTGCATCAAAATCCTCAAGGGAACACCAGTACGGGAAAACTGCCCCAACCATCTGTTGTCTCTCCAAATGTGAAGTCCTTCCCACCAGGACTCAGGAATGGCTAAGTCGATCTCGCCCATCCGCTGCCCTGTCCCTATCAGATTCACCAGGGCGTCAAGCCTCGCCTTTGCCTCCAAGGTAGTGTGCTCCAGCGAAAAAGACCCTACTAGACCACTGTCCCACTGTGCCCAGCCAATGTGAGTCCGCTACCCAAGCATACGTCCCTCCTAATCTCTGACCTCTGGATGCCACATAAGGGGTTGGCGCTCAAACTCCTCTTGCATTTGGGCGAAGCACGGATGAGACCCCCTGCTAGTCTCTGCCAAACCCTGTGAAGACTCCTCATCAAGGGGAGCCCTTCCCCATAAGGGGGGCCTCTGAGAAGATCCATCTATGTGATGGCTGCCAATGTCCCCCAGTGCGTGGGGTGTTCCTCAAAAGCCCTCTCTGTAAGAGGAGCTTCTAAAGCTCGGCACCTGGGGTGAGACCACGAACCACCAACTTGCCCAGAGGGGCCCTGCTCTGCATCTCTAGATCAATGATACCCAAGCCTCCCAGTGCTTGCCGCATGATCACCGTATGCCAAGCTACTTGGGCCCTAGTGTTCCTCGTGCCGTCTAAACCTACCCAGAGAAAGTTCCGTACCAACCGTCGGGGCTGCCCAATGCATCCTCTGTGAAGGCACCAACAGGAGGCAGTGGCAAGAAGGACCTGGTTTGCCACTAAGGCGCGACCTGCGAGTGAGAGCTTGGTCGAGCTCCAATAGAGAAGCTTGCGCTGAACACTCTCAAGAACCAGGGCAATCTGCAACTCTACTGTGATGTCAATACCCACCTGGCATCCAAGGTATCTCGCTGTCTGGCCCCACAGTATCCATCTGAAACCAAAGTCACTCCCCCACTCACGGATCTCCTGTGTCTCCTCAAAGCCCGTGAAGAAGCCTATGGATTTCGTCCAGTTGATCCGTGCCCCCGAGGCCTCACAATAGATAGCCAAGGCACCTCTGACTCTCTCTAGACTCGCTGTGGTGCCCTCAACATACAAGGCCATGTCACCTGCAAACTCCGAGTCAAGGAGCTCCTCCTCTTGCCTGATTGGGAGGCTCTACCCTGTGAGACCCGCCACCTGTGATCTCAAATAGTAGCCCAGAGCCTCCTCTACAAACAAGAAGAGGAAGGGAGCTAGTGGGCAGCCCTGGCGGACCGAGCGAGAGAGAGGAAAGGCCTCGCCTGTGTGTCCTCCGATAATCATCTAACTAGAGCTCCACCTCATAGTGCCCTCCAAGAAAGACCACTCCACCCTATCGTAGGCCTTCTCAAAGTCCAAGAGAAGGATGGCCAGTGGCTGTGACTCCTCCCTGGACCAATCCACTGCCTCCCAGAACGTGAAGATGTTGTCCATGATGCTGCGCTCCTGGACAAACCCAGTCTGTGTGTCATGGATGATGTCGGTAAGATGAGGCCCTAACCACAAACTCAAGACCTTGGCGAGGATCTTGTATGCAGTATCAAGCAGAGTGATCGGTCTCCACTGTCGGATATCTGACCTATCTCCCCCTTTTGGGATCAAACAGATCCACCCCCTGCACAAGGATTGAGAGAGAAGGCCCGTGTCGAAAATCTCCTAGCAAGCTAAACGGAAAGGGATGGAGATAATCTCCCAGAAGTTCCGAAAGAAGGCCGGAGTCAAGCCATCTTCCCCCGGGCACTTCTAGGTCGGGAGAGCCTTGAGGGCTTCCCAGAGCTCCTCATCTGTGAAAGGCTCCTCAAGTCTGATGCATAAGTCCCGCGAGACTACTGTCGGAACGTGATCCCAAACTAGCTCTCGGGCCACAAGAGCAACTGGGATCATCCTCTCTGTTTGAAAGAGCTGGCTATAAAATCCGGTGGTCATGTCAAAAATCTCCTGCGGGTCAGTGTGCATGATGCCCTGCGTGTCCTGAAGACGCTGTAGCTGTGTGCCGATCGATCAAGGCCCAGTGGTCTGAAAGAACTGCTTCATCATCCTGTCCCCCTGCTATACCCATCGAGCCCGAGAGGAATGGTAGGAGAACTCAGCCCGTCGCAGCTCCGTGTCCTGAAGCTCGAAACGAGCGCTCTCCAATCTGTCACTAAGCTCGAGATGAGCGCTCTCCAATCAATCACTAAGCCACTGAGAAACTGGGTCCTGCTCCCTGAGCCTCTCGATGGAGGCGAGGTCTCTCCTCAAAGCCCGCTCGCGCTCTTGAAGGGTCCTCCTTCGCCTAAAGGCGTAAGCCTGCAGCTCCACAATGCTCCTCTAAATCGCATCGGCCACCCACGCAGCCTAGCCCTCACTCGGTGCCATCTAAGAGTGCTCCCAGATCTCTGCCATAACCTGCTAAATCTCCTCGTCCTGCAAGAGGTCCTATGAAATGCGGACCCCCTTTTGGGGGAGACCTCGGCGGGGCTAATCTAAGTGAAGTACCACTGGAGAGTGGTCAGACATCGTGGTACCTGCGAGAATCTCGGTAGATCCGCCTCTGTGTAATGCCCAGTCCCCAACATAGAAACGGTCTAATCTCTCGAGCAATCCATCGTGTCTCCTCTATCCAAAGAAGAAGAGAAGGCTACCAAGAGTCTTGCTGAACTCTGGCTCTCTCCATGGGTCTCTGCCACTAATCATGAAAATGAACTGCTCCCAGGTACTACGCTTTGTTACTGGCCTCTCAAAGAACGAGGCGCCACCCTGCTGGTCTTCCCGAAACTCCAGGTCGTTGAAGTCCCCTTCAACAATCCAGGAGTCAACATCCGAAAGACACTATGACAGTTGGGCGGTGCTGTTTGCACGCTGGGGCATACACGTTCAGGATTCCAATCCTGGACTCTCCCATCTGAACTCCCATCCAAACTGCCCGTCCTGGAATGAGCTCGCCCTGATCGTAGACCCCTGAAGCCAAAGTCTATGAGACTGAGATGCAGACCCCTCTGCTCCATCCTACTGTGGGAAACCACTCCTTGGGAGAAGGTGATGGCGTCATCTAATGTCTGCTGCTGAAAACATGTGCTCCTGAATCATAAGGATGTCCACTGCCCGCCCTACCACTACCCTCTACAACTCTTGCCGGAGCATCAAGTATTGCGGCTGGCTACGAACACGGTTGTGGAGCCCGTGTATGTTCCAACTTACTATGGTCCAGCTCATGAGGACGGGGGAGTCGGGAACAAGGCTCTCTTGTGAGTGGGTGCCTGTCCTAGAAAGACTGTCTTGTGTGATTTTGCCGTGGGTTTGGAGGGCGAGTAGTCAGTGTCTGTGCGGCGTCGTACTAGGGTGGATACCGGCTCAATACCGATCTTCCGCGCCCACTTCATCATGAAGGAGGCTTCCACCCAAACAACTTTGCGCACGTCTGGAGGGGCCAGAAGAGTGTCTGCTCCACCTTTGCCTCCATCGGCAATCTGATAACTCCTATCGCCAAACCACACACCGGCTCCTCGCGCGTGAAGCTCAGCTGAAAGTTCATCTACATGCCATGGGCGTACCAAAGATCTAGTCCCTGTGGTCCCATCCACTCGTCCGTCATGAGCATAATCTAATTACCCAAAATAGCATCAAACACCTTCGGGGACCACTTCTCCAACCCTGTGGAGGCAAACGGAAATCTCCAAACGGGGTGTGTCTCAGATGCCACTGCACTGATCAAACGCCCCTTTCGGGGCTGAAGGACCATGAGCCTGACCAATGGTAGAGGGTATGAATCCGGAATCTCCAGATAGTTCCAAGGTCCTAACCTCCAGAAGTCCCGCGGTAAGGAACACCCAGGCTGGAAGTTGGGAGCTGCTAGAGGGGGGTGGCGGGAGAGGGAGAGGTAGGGACGTGGGGGACAGAGGGCAGGGCCATAGAAGGGGGGACTAAGGGGGGGGAGGGGACGGGGGGAACCCTAGAGGGGGAGGGAGAAGTGAAGAGGAGGAGGGGGAGGGGGAGGGGAGGGGGAGGAGGAGAGAAAAGGATGACCTCAAGCCCCCCCTACTGATTAGGCTTGCCGGGGCTCTGCATCGGCTCCTCCACGGCCCTCGTCGAGCTAGCATCTGCAGCTTCCACCATCGCCGCATCTGGACCTCTTGGGGCTCTCTACTGCTGCAAGGGTGGGTGCGGAGGCTGAACTTCCGAAGTTGGAGGATCGGCTGGATGGGCAGTGGCCCCTACTGCTGGGGGAGGTGGCTCCTGCTGTTCCTCTTTTAAGGCCTCTCGGTCAACCTTGTCCCTCTCCTTGCGGTTGCCCCTCTCTCTGGCAAGGTGACCCATCTGTCTGTATCGAAGACATTGGCCTGGTAACACGGAGATCTCCACCCTCTGGCGAAGTGTGCCCCCTTCCAGGGTCTCGAGAAGGATCAACTCTAGGAGGGACTCCAGGCTCTCCACCACCAATCTGATCCTGGGGACTCCATCATCTGCTAGAACGGAGGCGGTCGTCTCTGGCGGGGACTCAAGCACTGTGCCAAATGCCCGACCAATGGAAGGGAGGATGGCTCGATACTGCTTGGGGAGCCCTGGGAAGCGGAGTGTAACCGAAAACCGTGGAACATGGTGTGTCATATCCATGTCCTCCACTGTGAACCCATGATACCAAGGAAAGAGGTAGACAAGGTGTGGGCCAAGGAGTATGGGGCTCTGCTCCACAAGTGTCGAGGCGGTGTCAGGGGAGCTCAGCTGGATGAGAAAACGCCTCGTCCATAGATGGTGACCTCTTGGATGTGGTCGCCCTCTAATGTCAAGCTCGCCTAGATCCACTCTCGCAACTGTCTATGTGTAGGCGTGAGGCCCACAATTTTGCCCACAAGCGCCTTGTCCTAGAGGGACTGAACTGCTTGTTGTACCTGTTGCTTGTCAGCTGGGGAAAGAAGAACCTTAACGGTTGTGGGAGTCGAGGGTGCTGCCATAGAGCCCCTCTGACCAGACCAAAGGTCACCACCAAGATTTTCTTTCACCGTAACAAACACGAATGCTCCCGCTGCAAGGAGGCGAATGAAAAAAGGAAAAGAAAGAAGGACGGCGAGGCGAGGCAAGGTGGAGAGGTGGAGGAGAGAGACGGAGAGGGCGGCAGGGAAAGTAAAGGGGAGGAGAGGAAGGAGGAAGCAAGAGGGAGGAGAAGGAGGAAGGAATGAAGAAGAGGAAGGAGGGCAGGAGAGGCGGGAGAAGAGGAGAAGAAGAAGATGGAGGGGAGGCGGAATGGTGAGGGGGGCATGTTGGCGGGAGGACAGAAGGGCGGGAGGAGGTGCGAGGCGGCAAGGAGGGGATTGGGAGGCAAGGAGGCAGAAGGAGGGGTGGAGTGGGGGCGGGGGAGCAAAGGAGGCGGAGCGGGGCGGAGTGGGATAAGGCAGGGCGGGGGGCGGAGGTGGAGCGGGGAAGGCATTGCTAGGGTTTTGAAAAAGAAAAAAATAACAAGGCAAAAATCCATTTTTTTGGGCCTCGAGATTTGGGCATTATAGGAGATATGCCAGTTTTGCATTGTGATAGTCAAAGTGCTATCATGTTGGCAAAGAATCCGGTCTTTCATCAAAAGACCAAGCACATAGATGTGAAATACCATTTCATCAGGGAGGTACTGGAAGACAAGCTACTTGAGCTTGTGAAGGTGCATACTGATGATAATCCTGCAGATTTGCTCACTAAGAGCTTGCCTACAGAGCGGTTTGCACATTGCCGCCACATCATGGGATTAGGATGAGACCATTCTTATTTTATGGTCTTGTATACAGTAACTATATATTGCTGTAATTTTTATTCTTTTCTCCCCTTTAGGCACATTGGCCTTTAGGTGGGAGGTTGTTGGGGTAAAGGCACATTGCCACCCTTTTATTAAAGATATGACACCTATGACTGTCTTAAGACAGTCATAGGGTGAAAGCCTAATCCTAATAAAACCTATGAGTTTGTGGTGTGGCTCAACACTTCACACCCACATCTTTTGTGTCTCCCCTTCTCTCTCTCTGCCTCCGTCTTTCCACTCCCCCATTCTTTCCCTCTCACATTGGTAACGAGAATGAAAATTTGAAAAACATAATGGAAGAGCAGGCCTCCAATACTAATATATCAATGCAGAAGCATCAATTGTTGGTAAAGAGTCTACAAGCAGGCCTCCCAAAAGCCGGTGGAAGGGCAGGCCTCCAACGCCAATGTATCAATGTAGGAGGATCAAAATGTTGGTAAAGAATATGCAAGTAGAATTGGAAGCATACAAAATTGCAAATGCATACATGCAACAAGAGGTAAGTAGGCTAACAAGGGCAATGGAATCAAAGTGTAGGCCATTCTATGGGCTATCCATAGGTGCCACTCATTCCTTGGTATGTGCCTTGTAGGCCTAGTTACAGTCAGTTAGGTTAGTTGGTACAGTTAGTACATGTATCACTTAGTCCAATTAGGACATTTAGCCCTAGGGTGTTGTTACGTTGGCTCTCTCTTGACCCTTCACTCTTAGTTTTGCAGCAATTCATTACAGCAACTCGTTTCTCTCTTCTCCCCTTCATTTTTGAGCTTCCATTGCTTGCCCTAGCCTATAGTGGTATCAGAGCAGGTCAGGAATCCATTCCCTCAGCCATTGACAACTTTTCCAAGTTGTTTGGCAGCCCTGGAGCTCTCATTCCTGCTGGTTGGTTCATTCTCAAGGCATTTGCAGTGAGCTAAAGCGGTTCAGGGCTGTTTTGAGCAATTCCATTGCCGGAAAACGTGTTTCTGAGGCTCCTCCAACCAAGGCGCCTCAAGTGCTGCTGTTTTTTTATCAATTCCTCAGCATTTGCGACCTGTTTCAGTCTATTCCAGCTCCGTACAGCGCATTTACTGCAGTACTTTTCACACATGTGAACGGTTCAACTGTCAGGACAGTTGTACGGCCCATTTAATGCTCAGTTAAGGGTGTACGGAGCTGTATGGCTACTGTTTGGAGCTGTTTTCAGTGTTTGCTGCAGCTGCCTTCCACACGTGTGAGATTCGCCAGCTTTTGGAGCACCTGTTGAAGTCAATTTTGCACTCAGAGGCCTGCTGCTGCTGTTCTGAGCACTTCCAGCCACCGATTTTGGAGTTTGGAGCATGTTGCTGCTGTTTGGAGACCTTTTCTGAAGCTCTTTTGCCCTTATCTGCTGTTCTAACACCTCGGGTTACGAGTTTCTCACATCTCGTTGCTGGTGCAATTATTTTGAGGTGTTTTCCCACATGTGGGAGCATTTACTCTTCCTGAAACATCATATTCCATCTTCTCACAGCCCTCTTATTTGTCATTTGCTGTCCTTCTTGCCTCTCCTACAAGGCTGACCACCTGTGCTTGCATTTGGAGCTTTTTCCTTGCTGCATTTTTGGGTCTACATCATTCGGTAAGCACCTACTGCAAGGCTTCCTTTATTTCCAGCAAAACAGTCCTTTCTTTTGTTTTCTTGGCATTTTTTTTATGTTCCAGGCATTCGCAAGAACCTTATTTCTATTTCAGCCATAGCTACATGTGGCTATCAGGTTCTTTTTTATGGTAGTCGGTGTGCAATGTATGATGCTACACATGCCTTTACCATGGTCTTGACTGGGACATTGACTAGAGGACGGTATCGACTTGATGCCTATGACAGATGCTTGGATGATGCTGGTTTTGCAAATGCAGATGCCTTTGCTCTTGATTCTTGTAACATGGCAGATACCCATTTGTGGCATAAGAGGTTTGGACACCTCAACTTTGGGGCCGTGGTGAAGTTACATAAAGATAGTACGGTTGTTGATCTTCCCAAAATGCATATGCCTTCAAAGCATGTTTGTGACCTTGTTTGCTTGGTAAGATGCACCATTCTGCATTTCCCACGGATGGGAGAGTTGGTGCCTCACACAAGCTTTATTTGGTTCATAGTGAAGTTTGTATGCGGGTTGCAGCTCTTGGGGGATTCTATTATGTTGTCACTTTCATCGATAACTTCACCAGGTATACTTGGATTTTTGCATGAAATCCATGATGGGATATCTCAAGGTGTATGCCCCAGGCACACCTTGGTTTCTATGCGTGTGTGCTAGAGGCATGTTTAAACTTGGTTTTGGGCCAAAGCTAGTTAATGTCATATATTGGCTTTACTCAGATTCCACTGCTCAATGCTTTATAGGGAATCGTTTGTCTGAGTCTTGGACTCTGGAATGATTAGTTCGACAGGGATGCCCTCTCAGTGCTTTGCTCTATGCCATTGCCTCACATCCTTTGCTTCTTTATATGGATCATCTGGTTGATACTGGACAGTTAGAGGGGCTTCAAATTTCTGGTTCACGGCCTTTCATTGCACAGGCTTATGCAGATGATTCATTCTTCATGCCAAAGAACAGTCCTCTGGAGCTTCGCCTATTGATGGATACCCTTTCAGATTTTGGGTTGGCAGCTGGTCTTAAAATTAATTTCAGAAATCAAAAGTCTTGCCTCTCAAGCATTGTGACTGGCATGCTATCCTGTGGCCCGGCCAGATTATTTATCCAGAAAACATAGTAAGACATTTGGGCTACCCCATTGGCTGGAAAATCAGAAATAAGCAACAAATATCTTGGGTGTTAAACAAAATTTAGGAAAAATTAGAATATTGGAAGCTCTCCACTTGGCCCCTGCATGTACAGCTTCGAATTGTCCAGTCCATTGTTCTAGCTTATGTCCAATTCTACCTTCCTCTATTACATTGGTCATCTCGAGATCTCTCTTCTTTTATGTCTCAAGCCATGGAGATTTTCTGGAAAACTAAGCTTCATAAAAAAGCTTTAAGGTTGCTCAAAATGGACCTCCTTTGCTCACCAAGAATGCATGGTGGTTTGAATATAATAAACATCAAATTTCATGTGTTGGCAAGAAAGATCACTATGCTCAAGACCTTTTTTCAACAAGAGCAGCCTTGGTCTATCATGTTGGCTAAAATCCCTGGTTGTCCATTTTCTACTTCCTTGATTCAGGATTGGAAGAAAGTTCTCTCTCACATCAAATGATCTCCCCATCCTGCTTCTATAGCTTCCTCACTTAGAATGGAAAGCCTTCATTGGAGTGCTGTATTTTCCTCTCCCCTTGCTGTACAACAACCAATCAGAGCTTACAATCTTATGAAGTTGGGCATCCGGTTCATTGATGACGTGGTAGATACAGGCTTATCGATTGATATTACCTCCTCCATGGATTGCTCATCATGCTAATTCTCTATGGCATCTGAATCAGTCATTAGCCTGGTGGAAAGGAAAATTGCAATTGCTATGGAAGTTGAAAATGCCATTGAAGCAGAGACTCTTTCTTTGGAGATGCATTGTTGGTATTCTTCCAGTGGGAGTGAAATTGGCTCAAAGAAGGATTGCCTCACCTCTTTGTCCAAGATGTCATCATACTCCTGAGAGTATTCCGCATTTATTGTGGTTTTGTTCATATTCCAGAGACCTTCTAGACAAGATCTCCTATTTCTTATCTCTCAGATTTCCTACGCACAGGTTCTACAGGTTTTTTTGGATGTTTGGCAAGCTATTAGCTTCTTTGTCACAGTATTCTCTTTTCTTTCAATGGATCAGATACTGGGCCTTATGGACCCTCTGGCTGCAGCGAAATCATGCATATCTGAATTCTCCCCTTCAGCACCCTTATGAGTTCTTCCGAGCCTCATTGCAGCAGTCTTTATATGATGCCTTACATGAGGAAGATTTGGATGTTTCTTGTATTCAGCTTTTCTTTTACTGCTTCTGATAGATAGGGCATTGGCTCTTTTCTCGAGCACTGCCCTGATGTAAATGGATGTTTCATAATATAATTTTCTTGGTTTCACCCACAAAAAAAAAAGTGTGCACTAGAGGCACAGTTAGGTGCCCATAAGCACTGTTAGGTGGTGGTAGATGCCACATAGGATGATTGAGAGAATCTAGGAGCTGATTGAGGAGATGATTGAGGAGATGATTGTGGAGCTTGGTGGCTCATGTAAGAGGTGCCTACATATGGACCTCACCTTTCTTCATTCCATAAGCAAGCAAGCATTCTCATTTCCTGTTCAGCTTCGTGCTTTTCTTTCAGTTCTTCAACATGGTATCAGAGCACTATGATCCTCCTTGAGCCCATTTATGCCATGTCATCATCTTCTTCTTCTCCATCTTCTTCTTCTTCATCTTCACCATTTCTTCCCTCTGAGCTGTAGACTCCTCGTGTATGGGCGAACTTTCACGTCAGAGGAATTAGAGAATGCTGCCCACGAAACCGCGCAACAGTCATCTTCCTCCTGTCGCCTTTTCTTGCAATGTGACTTGCTGGAGCAGCCATTCCGAAATTCCTCTGTGCCAAGCTTGCACAACAGTATGAGCTAGCTCCTGTCCAGATTTGAAGGGAAATGGTCCACCAGGGAGGAAAAAACAGCAAAAAAAACACTCGACTTTCAAGCTGCTGGCTATGGCGACGTGACGCGGCATTTCGCCTCTCCTCCTCAGTGGCTCTTCTCTGGTATATCAGCTTTGTTTCTACCTAGAAATCCCTCTTTTCTTTGCTTTGAAGAGTGGGATACAAGCCCTCCAAGTTCAGGCCTCTGTTTTGGACAGTTTCAACAATGTTGTGAGTTTGATGCTACATTAGATGTTACTTTAGCATTTCTGATGTTTTAAAGTGTTGAATAGCATCAGTACAACTGTGGCTACAACTTTCCTTTAAGTTGCTATACCTCGATTTGCTTGGAATACTTTCATTTAGCCACCTCTATGAAGCATGCAAGTGGAAGCATCATTTCCATTATGATTTGTAGTATGGAATTTGGTTACAAGTCTTTGCTACTCTAAATGCTTGTACTTTGAAGCTCTTCAACTCTTTCTAGCCTTGTAAGAGAGTAGACACTGCCCATTTTGGGTTAGACCCTCTCATGGCTACCTTCTTGAATATGGATAAGTTCAATGGTAAAGGCTTTCACACATGGCAGATGAAGGTTAAGTTTGCATTGATGAGGGAAAACCTCTGGGGGCTTGTCAAACCTGCTTCAACTTCTTCTTCAACAGCCTCTAATGCCGGAGAATCCTCAGCTCCTACATGCCCGGCATGAGATCTTGCTAGAGAGGAGAAAGCCTATGGCATCATTGCTCTTGGCTTAGGAGATGACTATATTCATCACATTTCTGATTTGGAGTCTCCTTCTGAAGCTTGGCAGAAGCTTGATATTATTTTTGGTGCTAGCTCTCACATCTCAAAATTGTCACTTAAGATTGCTTTCTTTGAATTGAAGATGGCTAGTGGCACTCCTTTGGCTGCCCATGTCAATCACATGCGGAGTCTCATGACTCAACTTGCTTCTATCAACTCTCCAATCACTACAGGTGATGCAAGGTTTGAAGACACCCATAAAGGTTGGAAAGATCCACTTCCCACCACTGGCATTGTGGTGGAAGTGGATGATATATTTGATCCAGTTAAGGAGTATGCAAAGCATGCCATTATAATTTTCTTCCCAGGACGGATGCCTGCTGCTGCAGATGTTGGGAATTGGTTGACTCGAGCCCTGGGTGGTTCTTATCTTAAAAAAGTTCATTATGCAGCGAGGGGCTTTTTTAAGATCATCATGGCTGATGAGCAGCACCGTCAGGTTTTGCTGGAGCACTCTCCTCTTTTCTATGGCCAGCAGATGGTCCATGTTCTGCCCTGGTCTCCCAATCGAGATTACCAGGCATTGATTCAGCATCGTTGCCCTGGTTGGGTAGAAGTTGTGGATTTTCCTCAATGCTTGTCTTCTCTTCTACCTAAAATTGCAGCTTCCCTCGGTAAGGTGGTATGTCCACCACGACCCAATGGAAATTCAAATCGCTTTTGCATTTTGTGGGATATAGATCATCCCACTCCAGCTTCATATTCCGTCACTGTGAATAATGTTTCCATGGGGAGTGCCTTTTACAAGCTCAAGTGGGGGCTATTTGCAGGTGCTTGCTTTGAATGCAAGCAATTTGGGCACATGGCTTCACAATGCCCTTCCTGAGCTCCACGGATGCCAGTGCAAGCTGAAATGGTTCAGCCTTTGAATAAGAATGCAAATGCCTCTTCTGTGGTAAAAAACAAAGGGGTCAAATAGTTTTTTTCTGTTCAAGACAGGCAAAGCTGCGGCTGTCTCACATGGTAATGCTTCTTTTCCTATGCCTTTGTCCTCTCCACCTCAGGGGAAGGGGGAAAAATTTTTGACTAATGGATGGCAAACTCCTCGCAAAGTGATCTCCCCCAGGCGACCTTTGCCTTCTCGGACTTGGAGTGGTGCATCCTCTCATGGGAAAACACCTGCTGAAAACTCTGGTGTTGGCTTGACCTGGGTTGCTGTGATTGCAAATCGGACCTTGTTTCCTGAAGAAGAGGTTGCTGCACTTTTGTCCTCTCCTCAGGCTGATGCTTCATCCCAGGGCAGAGGCCCGGACATTGAGGTGGAAATGCAGATGTAGACAGCCCGTTAGTTGCTGTACATACCTGTCCCATAACTGTAAATATGCTTGATCATCTGAAGTGTGTTACTCTCAATGTACAGGGAATGTGTGATGGTCACAAATGGAAACTGGTCTGGATGTATATCACGCAATTGCAGCATGATATAATTGCTTTGCAAGAGCATAATCAGCATATGTATGCCAGTCAAATAGGCCATTTTGCTGGTTATGATATCTTCTATGCTGGAGAGCACTCCTTTTCTGGTGTGGCTTTTTTGGTAAAGCACGACCTTCAACCTGTTGTGGCTCTCAATGATCACCATGGTAGATGGATTATTGTTCAATGCCTTGTTCAAGGGGAAATTTTTGAATTTGCATCGATTTATGCCCCCCAGTGTTCTCGTGATAGAGCTTTGATCTGGGCTGCCATGCATACTTATCCATGGCGACAACATGCCTTCATTTGTGGTGACTTTAATAATGCCCCTCAATCGGGTGACAACACCTCAGGCCACACTCATATGTTGGCTTCTGAAACACAGGCATGGTCTGATTTTTTGCTTCAGTTGCGCCTGGTTGATCTCTGGAAGGAATTACACCCCATGCTTCCGGGTTATACCTTTCAGCATAATGCTCAATCTTCTTATCGAGCACGCTTGGACAGATGGTATCAGATTGATCTACACCATTGTGATGCCTTTACTTGTCAAATTCGGGTTGATCATGCTTTCACACATTCGGATCATGCTCCTCTTTGGTTGAGGCTTTCCTTACATGAATTTCCCACTGACAGATTGCCTTGCCAAAGGCTTTTGCTGATTAATAATAGTTATCTGGAGCATGCTGACTTTAAAGCCTTGGTCTCTGATGCTATTCAGCCTCTCTCTCATCAGATACACATTGGTTTGGATTATGCCTGGTAGGCTTTTGTTGCTCGGATGCAAGCAGTTATTCGAGATTATGGCAAATCCTATATGCAAGCCATAAGGGAGACTGTAGCACATGCCAAATTTACATGTCAGAGTTTGACTGAGCTTGCTCATCTTCGCCCTTTGTCTTCAGAGGAAAGCATGCTCTTATGTCAGGCTCAATTCTCTCTTCAATCTAATGATCGCAGAAAGCTTGCTAAATGGAAAACTCGATCTAGACAACGGGCATTTTTGGATAAAGGCTGCTCTTCCAAGAAAATTTTGAAGAGTTTACACTACAAAAGACAGGCTGCCAATATCTATCGAATCCGGATGCCTGATGGTTCTTGGTCAACATCTCGTTCAGAGCTTGCTGATTTATGTGTGCAACACTTCTCCACTCATTTTGGGCATCTGGATACTCTTTCTCCTCGGGCTGTGTCTACACGTCAGCTTCTTTTGCAGCATGTTCATCCAATTCTGTCTGATGCTCACGCTTTGGAACTTGAACATCCCTTCACTGAAAGGGAATTGTCTGATGCACTGAGATCCTGTGGCAGATGGAAATCTCCAGGATGGGATAGTCTCACTGTTAAATTTTTTCTTGCATTCTGGGATCTTCTTAAATTCACCTTGCTGCAAATGGTAAATACAGCATGGCAAAATCAGTAGATGCCTTTGTCATGGAAAAAGGATCTTCTCAAGTTGATTCCAAAAAAGCAGCTATGTGATTCACTGGGTGATTGGAGGCCAATCACACTCATGCCAGTCATTTACAAGATCATTGCCAAAATGGTGGTTGATCGGATTAAAGGTTATTTGCATGATGGGTTGCATCCCTCCCAATATGGCTTTGTTCCACGTCGCCATATCACAGATAACATTGCCAATGCTTATATTGGGATTGAATATGCCAAATACACGCAACAGGATGTTCTACTCTTGCAGGTAGATATTGCAAAAGCCTTTGACACAGTTCAATGGGATTTCATCTCGCAAACTATGCGAGCTTTGGGGTTTGGACCAAAAATGCAGCAGGTTATTTACTGGCTTTACAGAGATAGCAATGCGGCTTGCATTATCTCTGGGGATATCTCTGATGAGTGGACTCTTCGTTGTTCGGTCCGCCAGGGATGCCCTCTCAGTGCTTTACTGTATGCCATTGCTACTCATCCCATGCTACAATATATTGATCATCTTGTGGCTACAGGATCACTTCATGGCTTGGAATTGGATGCTAATCGCAGCATGGTTGCTCAAGCTTAGTTGATGATTCTTTCTTTACCCCAAAGAATACGCCCCATGATCTTGGTGCCTTGATGCAGGCCCTCTCTATTTATGGTTTGGCAGCTGGTCTTCATGTTAATTTTCAAAAGTCTAAGCTGCTCCCTTTGCATTCCAAAGACTGGCATAGTCTATTATGGCCCAGGGATATCATTCCACCCACTCAGTTTGTTCGTCATCTTGGTTACCCTTTGGGGTGGGAACTCACTCGCCGACAACAAACTGATTGGGTTTTGGCTAAGCTTCGGAAAAAGCTTGAGAATTGGAAACTGGCAACCTGGCCTTTGCACGTTCGTCTTCAAATAGTGCAGTCCATCCTTGTGGCATATATTCAATTTTACTTGCCATTGATCATGTTCACTAAGGCAGATCTTACATCTTTCATGTCTGTCTTTATGGAACTCTTCTGGCGATCCAAACATGGCAGAAAAAGTCTCAGGCTGCTTTCGATGCATCACATTTGTTCTCCCAAGATGCATGGTGGATTGAACATCACGAATATTCATGTGCATATTCTTGCCCACAGGGGGAAAATGTTGTTGCAATTTCTGCAAGGTGATCAGCCTTGGGCTCTTATGATTAGGACTCTAGTCACTCATATCAGTATTTCTGCGTTTGGTCATTGGCAACTCGATCACTGGGATTTCTTTTTTGGATGCACTGATGGCACTTTGCCTGGATGCCCTTTTGTCTCCCGCTTGCTTCTTGATTGGAAGCATGTTCTTTCTCATCTGGAATGGAATGGACGGCAATCTTTGCTTGGGAATTCTTTGAGAGCTGAAAGCATTCACTGGTCGAAAGTCTTTCAGCCTCCCTTGGCTTTACAGGAACCTCGACGTTCCTACTTTGTCTCGTTTAAACGCATCACCTCGGTTGCTGATGTTATAGATGATGCTGGTACTGTGCTCCCCTTTTCTCTAGCAGCCACTACATATGGATTGGGCTCTCATTATCATCCTTTCTGGCGACAAATTACTTCTATGCTTTTGCCCTTTGTTCCGATTCCTCCTTTGGAACTCCAGGACCGACTGGAAGATTGGACTTTGACTTCTCCAGGGTCCTCTTCTCGTCCTTTGAGACTATCTCAGATTACTGTACCTGCATTGTATAAAATCCTTTTGCCTCAACCTTGGGTTTCAGAGAGAGGTGATTCTGTTTGGCGAATGCATCGCCCAGCCAAGTGGTGGAGGAAAAGATTACAGCAACTTTGGGCCTATAAAGTATCGCTTCGGCAACAGGTTTTCTTTTGGCGAGTTCTTTTGGGAGTGTTTCCATTTGGACAGCTATTAGCTCATCGACACATTGCTCCTGCACTTTGCCATTGATGTTCTGCTTCTTTGGAAACTGTGCCTCACTTGTTTTGGCATTGTCCGTGCACTCGTGAGTTTTTTTATCTGCTTCGATAGCACCTGCGAGCGAGATTACCATCTGTTCCGTTTGGGAAGTTCTTCTAGCTATTTGGGTTTCATCCATCCAGACCGGAGTTTCATCTTTTCTTCGTTTGGGTTCGCTACTGGGCACTATGGACTTTATGGACATATAAAAATTGTAAAGTCTTTGGTGATCCTACTTTCTCTCTGTTTGGCTTTTTTAGGCGTTCTCTGCAGCAATCTTTCTTTGATTGCTTGCAGACCCGCTGCATAGATCATGAGGTCTTTTTGGCATATACTGAAATTTTCAGTTGATGTAATTGTAGCACCTTTTTTTGAGGTTGCTACTCATATAATATAATCAATCAATGATTTCACCCCAAAAAAAAAAAAAGTGTGTGTGTGTGTGTGTGTGTGTGTGTGTCTCTCTCTCTCTCTCTCTCCTGCCTCGTCCTTGTAGCCTCTTCTCTCTCTCTCTCTCTCTCCCCAGCAGTACATTAGTGAACAGCAGCAAGATAATGCAGACATGCAACTTGATGCACATGGAAGTGCTATTGCAAGAGACCAAGGTAAGTCTATAGTTGGGGATGAGGCAAAATTGCCACAACAGAAGTTGAGGATCATGAAGGATGAAGGCAATCAGCTTCTTATTAGGGTGATGATCTCATAGGGCATGATAATGCTACATCCTTGTCAGTAGAGCACCAAGGTACACGAATGCATGGTGATTTTATTGCAACCCTACACGAGGTGCATTTTGGGCAGCAAGCAGAGTATTTATTACACAACCAGCCAGATCCTTCCATCTGTGGGAAGCCTATTAGTGAGCAGTCCATTATGATCTTGCCGATGGGAATTTTCATCCAGATACTTCCACTGGTGACTCTTCCAGGGGGTGATATCCTTGAGTTATGTGAAGGGGATACAGGCCACTCTTCACTACTACCTTGTGTGGATGCTTTTGGTGGAGAGCCTGTCCCTCCAACACTTATTTCTCAGCTCTATTTCAGCACAATTCCTGGGAGAAGATTTGGCCTCGATCTCAATCCGATAGGACGCTCTACACTGAGTCTAGAGCACTTCAAATGCAGCCTGGATAGATTTATGTGGATGGACGCCATATGCCCAATACGCATATGAGTTTGCGGGCCGAGTTGGACATTGATGTTGCCTGTAAAAATCAGCACCATGCCTATGTGGGCCTACAATCTGTGGTCAGGGATGACTTGTCTTTCATACATTATGGCAGGTGTGTGGTAGACACTTGAAGGATATTTTCACGGACAACAGATTCAAAGGAGAAACCAGGAATCCTATTAAGCAGGAAGAATGGCCGTGGAAGGAGATTTCAGATTGTATCCAATGGATGATGACAACAAGATTCTTTATGATGGCATGCACCATGCCCACACTTGGTTGAAGATGAGGATTTCATCTTGGAAGCCCTACACATGGGCAGCTTTCAAAGACCTCATGGGTGTCATGGTTAGAGGGAAATTACAGCGGTACAGCTCGGGGTTGAAGGCCTTACATGTGAGGACTGAAGATCCCTGAAAGGCTGAGAAAGAACAAGAACTCTGGAGCTGTTTGAACTTGAATATAGCATCTATAATGAAGATAATTTTCAGTTTGTTGCAGACAACAGCGCAAGAGATGCAATGGATATATGGAAAAGCAATGAATGCTCCCAATGTAGGCAAAAAGGCATAAAGAGGTGCACAGAGTAGACTCCATGGAGACAAGCAATATCTATGTGATTGTGGAGCTCTTGGTGATGAGAATGCTAAGTGGGATCAATGCTTAGATGACCCACGAGGTGCCACAACATCTAGGGCGAATAGCTATTCTACTTTTCTTTTTGACCCGGGTGGCTTGTATGTTGGAGAATGTTTATTCTACAATAGAGAGAGAACTCCTTCGGAGTTAACCACCATCACTTGCAACTTTGAGGACAAAATTATATTGAGTGGGGATGGTTGTAATGAAGGCCAAAATTTGGCCAAGTTAGTGGTGTTCGGATTGTTAGTACTTGGAGGTGTTTGCAAGAAAGAGAGGTCAAAGGGGATAAGGAGTACTATATAAGTACCCTTCCCTCATGTGCAATGTACTTTTGATGTGACATCTGATCCTATCTACTCTCCCTCCTTCCTCCTCCTTACAGTCTTCTCTCTCTCTCTCTCTCTCTCTCTCTGATCCTATCTTCTCAGGGCTTTGATTGAGGAGGCGAAGTCACGTAAGCAACGGCTCTATTGTTGCTTCGTGGACTTCAGAAAGGCATTTGACACTGTGCCGCGTTTCAGACTCTTCCAGCGACTCCGTGACTTGGGATTCAATGGGGAGATTCAATGGGCGATCATGGCCTTGTATGAGAGAGTCACAGGTAGAGTCAGGACACGGGCGGGGCTGTCGGGGGAAGTACGCAGTACGATAGGGGTGAAGCAGGGGTGTCCTTTGTCTCCGACACTCTTTGGTCTCTATATCGATGAGTTAGAGATGTACATACAGACGATGGGTGGTACAGGTTCTTTACTGGCAGGATCCACGATACCGATTCTCCTCTATGCAGATGACGTGGTTCTTATTTCTTCCTCCCAGCAGGGTTTACAGGCACATCTCCATGCACTCCACAGCTTTTGTCAGGACAGAGGGTTGTCTGTAAACCTTGGGAAGACCAAAGTCATGGTCTTCAACACGTCATACCAGGTTTATAGGAGAGGCGAGTTCTCTTTCACATTTGATGGGCAGGAGGTGGAGCTAGTCAGGGAGTATACATATTTGGGTGCCACATTTAGAGGTCCAGTCTTCACCATGACGCATGCAGCACGAGATAGGATCAGTAGAGGGTATGCCGCCTTGGCTCTTCTCGAGAGGCAGTGTGCACAGTCACATTTTCAGCATCCCGACACGAAGTCCTTACTTTTCGATACGCTGGTGAGACCTGCAGTCATGTATGCTAGCCCCTTTTGGGCAGGAGATCTCAGGGTTGCTGATTGGAGACGAGTAGAGAGGTTACAGATCATCATGTTCTCCAGATTGATCAGAGCGAAGCCCACGGTACCGCATCAGATTACGTTCGCAGAGTTCGGAGCTACACCCCTAGCGCTAGATGCAGCATTTCAGTCAGTTACGTACTTGCATAGGATCAGGGCGCTCAGAGACTCAGCAGCAGGCAGAGCACGATTACCGTGGCTAGCACTGACATCCTCGCAGATGTTAGCGGAGAGAGGTCATACTTTTTGTTGGTACCACACACTCTCCACATGGCTCACCTCGCTGGGCTTGGATATGGATAGGCTGCCACCATTTCGATACAGCATAGATGCCCCTCGCCTCCCTCTCACTCGACATGAGCTCAGTCAGGTTATCAGGGCAGATTTGTTGCAGCTATACACGTTTCGCACTTGGGTTCATCCCACGGAGCTTCCTACGAAGATGGCCACATATCGTGACCATTTTCTCAGGATTTCAGAGGATGGCTTCATCATATCCCCAGGATATATCGGCGTTCATATGTCGCACTCACTCAGGATTGCCTTGGGCCAGCTCAGGGTATCTTCCCACAGATTAGACGTTGAGGCCGGCAGGATGCGTCGTACAGCTACCGGACATAGACCCAGGCGAGAGACTAGGATATGCCCTTGTTGCACTATGGGGGAGGTGGAGACTGAGGAGCACTTTGTTTGCAGATGCCCTTTATATTATGAGATCCGTGGCAGATTTCACTGTTTATTTGGGCACGGATTTGGACCTCTCTCTTGGATTATGGAGTATGAGGATCAGTATTGCTTAGCGTTGTTCATCAGGGAGATCACCAGATACAGAGAGAGATTCCTCAGAGAGCACCGTCGCATCCCTGCCAGAGACCTGGTTATTCATGAGGAGCAGGACGAGGCGCAGGACCATGAGCACAGAGATAGCCCATCTTGCCAGAGAGCACCGATGGTTCCACCCCGAGGATGTACATATGACATGATCCGGCAGCACCGCAGGATGATCTTACACAGAGGCCGTACCCGTCGCTTTATTTCTAGACGACGGAGGATGATGGCAGATTTTCGGAGGAGATTGCTCCATGGAGACTTGGCACCGCCAGCAGCCCATTTGACACTTGCCCAGATCTTCACACTCATGGCAGGAGGCATGGTCGATGGCCATGACTTCCATCATTTCTTTGGATCACAGACCCCTTAGGGAAGACGATGTTCCTCATATTCCATATTTTACATTTTGTATCTAGGCAATTTTGGTACTCTATTTCATTTCATTTTGTATCTAGGATTTTTGTAGCCATTTTTGGCATCTTAGCGGTATTACGATGAGGCCACCTAGTTGGCGCATCGTTGATGATGTATTTTCCTTTCGGATGATTTTGTGTCCCATAGGCCATGTATGGCCTTCCGTGGACCTTTAATAAAATTTCTTTCTTTCTTTCTTTCTTTCTCTCTCTCTCTCTCTCTCTCTCTCTCCCCCCCCTTCCTACCTCTTCCTCTCTCTCTTTCCTACCCCTTCTCCTTCCTGCTCCCCCTCATCCTCTCTCCCTTCCGCTCTTCTATCCCCCCTTCTCTAATCTGCCCCTATCCCTTTTTCTACATTGTTGAGACCCTGCTAGCTATGGAACAATTGCTACAATCTACTGCGGATACAATCTACTGCAGACTTTGGATGCCTTCAGAGTTGTTTGCTCAAGGAACATTTTGCAAATAGTGCACTTTTCAAGCACATTTTATTTGGCATTGGTATTGCTGAAATAGTCCACGTTTTCAATTCAAAACTACTAAAGTTATGCCTAGCCAGGGCTTGTATACTTCCACTCACTTTTCAAGAACGTGTGGGGCTGTTATGTCTAAACAAGCAAGGAAAAAAAGAAAGATCACAACATCAACATTGATCAGGACAAAGCCTTTTTAGGAGCACAAAGGACCCATAAGATGATTCAATGCAGATATTGTAAGAGAATGTGGCCTAAAGAGGCGAACATCTTCAAAAAGATGGAGAAAGAGCAAGAGAACCATCATGCAAATCTGGTTGCTAAAAACGAAGAGGAACCCATTGAAGAAGTAGACACAGACTGGGCAACAAGGGCAACAACAAACTGCTCCAGTTGGTCAAGCGCAAGCACCTGCAGATGGGACTTGAGAAAAAGAGGCGTGATACTAGGAATGCCCAAGTGTTACCTTTGATCTTACTGAATGTAAAGAGGTTCATTATCCCTCATATCACGTATTGCCGAACTGCTAAAGCTGCCTAGGATATTCTAGAGAATATGTATCAAGCTCGATATCAAGCTCGTAATGAAGCTAGAGTCTCATTTTTGTATAGAGAGAATCATAGCTTGCACATAGATGAGGGTGACTCTATATAGGATAATGTCACCAGGATTGAAGATTTGCATGAGCAACTCTCCACACTCACAGCTTGCTTCCAATACCTTAAACTCCTTGTCACAGTTTTATCTTTCTTTTAATACGTTGCTCAACCTTTTCATGTGAGGTCAGCCAAGTTGTGCCTCTAGTGGTGGTTCTGGACATCCACATGCAGGTGGGAAAGATAAAAACGATAAAGCAAATCCTTTCAAGAAAGGCGAGAGCCATTATTGCAAAAAGACTAATCATCACATCAGTGAATGTCCCAAGGGGCTTGCAAAAGAGAAGAAGAAAGAGTCTAGTATGACAGTTTCAGCCTTAGCTCATCATGCAAGTTCCGATGATACTTCTACTCATTTTGTCAAGCATGATTGGGCCTTCCTTATTTGCAGCTATGATATTTATTGGGAGTCACACATTTTCAATGTGAATGAGACAGCTCAGACATGGAAAGTTAATAGTGGTGCTTCCCGCCATATTACCTCACATAAATCCTTCTTTGATAAGTTATCCAGTGCATTGGTTGGCAAGTCAATTTCTTGTGCCAACAATTCTTCCTATCCAACTGGTTAAAGGGATTGGAGAAACTTCACTCACAGCCGTGGATGGTTCGAGCTGAATACAAATCTCAACAAAACTGAGAGCTCAAAGGCTCTTAATTTATAGACTAGGCCAAACAATTTGAAAGCATATGCTTTCCAAAAGCTTTCTTACTTAGAATAGGTGCCTTTGCCAAAAAACTAGACTTTTCGTGCTTTCTCCAAAAGTAGGCGCTTTCTCCTAAGATGGGGCGCCTTTAATTGCTGATAACTCAAGTGGGCCCTTCAATAAAGTGGGATGCCACTTGTCTTGTGCTTTTCCCCTTAAAAAGTGGGAGAATTAAGCACTCCCCAAGGTCCTACACATTGCACAAACCATATCCAACACTTTAACCCATTAGAGGTTAGCCAAATGCATATCCAGGACATTTTGTATGTCCCTAGGATTAAGAAAAATTAAATTTTGTGGACACCTCTTGGGAGATTTTGGCTAGCGTTTCCTCTTGGCACATTTGGAGAGCCAGATGCACAGTGTCCTTGGATGACACCCAAACACCCATCACAGGTGTTTACTGGTATTTGGAGTGACACGGTTCACACTTTGATAGCCATATGGGCTAGCATGCAGGGCCCTTCACGGGAAGCCTCTTCTAGGAGGACTGTATTTCTTTGAGTTTGGAGGGGTTCTCCCTTTTTCTCGGAGGTTGCTACCGGATTGAGATGGCACTATCAGCCCCAATCCTTTCTTTTTGGCTCTTGAGCTTTTCATGCATTGCATGGTGTATCCCGTATTCCCGTATGGAGCTTGCTCTAACGGTTTTCTTTAATACTTAATAGAAGTCTCTTTTTTGCCAAAAAAAAAAAGAAAAATTAACTTTCTTTCTCTCGAAGAGCTTACCAGGACATCTTTGAGGATGACAGATGTACGGTCCATGACAGGGAGGAATTTATACCTTGGTTTTTGTAGGTACATTATGTCATGGGTAATTTCAGTTTGATGCATATGAGAAAAGAGCATGTTCAGCTTTGTGTCTTCTAGCTATGCCATGCAACATGCACAGTTATGGCAAGCTAGGTTTAGGCATGTAAATTATGGCAGCATTATCTCCCCCCGCGCTTGCACGTATCTAGATCCAGTTTGACCGTGCCCTCGACCCAGTGTACGTGAGTCACCTACCCAGGGAGCTTCCGGCTCTACTTGGGGATGATATAGACCTCGCGTGCCTAAGTGTGGCCATTACCGATTGGTTTTTTGTCGATTTCTCCTTGCTCAGTGGACCAATTCATCTCAGATTTGAACTGGAGCTAGTTCATAGTGTCACACAACTATGGCTAAGAGGAATTAGAGTGTTGTTACTCCAACAAGCAACATTATGCAAAATATGAGTGACCTACAAGTGGTAACACGGGCTATAGATGAGATCATTCCCTAATTGCTTTGGACCAGGGGTTTAGCTAGTCAAGAGGAGTCTTCAACTCAAAGGGCTTGTAGAATGGTGCAGTGGAGTGGGGGAACAAGCTCAAGGAAAAATTGGGGCAAAAGGGGGAAGGAATAATGAATAAGGAGAGGTGGGGAAGAATGAATAAGGAGAGAGGTGGGGAAGAAGATGATGATGTGGCATAGTGAGGGATGAAGGCTCCAAGAGGGTGGCGAGGCTTGCGTGGCAAACTTGATGACGAGGCAATAAAGTGCATATTTATTGACTACAACAGTGAAAGCACGGGGTATAGACTTTATAATCCCGTGCCCAAGAAGGCTATCACTAGTCGGGGAGTTTATTTGCTGAAAATGCAGATCTTCCCTTTGTTGGTTTTGTCAAAAATCAAAGTCCTTCTTAGCCCTCTAATGGGCTGCTGTCCATTTCCTTTGATGTTGCACCTAATATACCAATGGAAAATCAGAATTTGCAGCAAGATACTCCAGTGGGTGATGCCTCGATTCAGCCTATGGCTGATCCTTGTTCTCAGGAAGAGACTGATGATGCCGAAGCACGTGAAATTACAGCAGTGCAGGAAGAAAATTCAGCACCTCGTTGGCTACTCCACACTCTTCAGGACAGCAAGCTTTCTGCACCACTTCCTAGCCATACATGGAGTGGCACTAGAGACACTAAGGATGCCCATTACTGTGAGTCTACGTGGGTTAGCAGCAGACTTGGGGAAGATGAGCCTGACTGTTTGATGATGCACGAAACAATGTCCAGTGGATGCAGACAATGCAATTGGAGATTGACTCCATTAAGAAAAACCACACTTGGGAGTTGGTGGACTTGCCTACCGGCATGAAGGCAATTGGCACAAAGTGGATGTGCAAGCTCAAAAGAAAATCAGATGGTTCTATAGATAGGTAGCTCTTCCAGTGGCAAAGGGGTATGCACAGTGAAAAGGCATAGATCATGATGAAACCTTTGCTCCCACTTCTCGTATGACCACCGTTAGGTGTGCGGTTGCATTGGCCACATATCCTGGATGGAAGATCCATTAGCTGGATATCAAAACTGCATTCTTGAATGGGGACCTTTAGGAGGAGGTCTATGTTTCTCAGCCATTGGATTTGTAGAACCCAGCAAGGAAGCCAAAGTATGCAAGCTGAGAAAGGCCTTGTATGGTTTGAAGCAAGCTCCTCGAGCTTGGTATGCAAAGAGAGATGCCTTTTTGACCAGCCACAGAATGCATAATATTCCACATGAGAGCACCCTCTATGTCAAGAAGGGAGGGAGGGACTTGCTCATCATTGTTCTCTTTGTCAATGACATGCTGCTTACTGGTACTAATGCTACAAAAATTGCAGATTTTGAGGCTGAATTACATTAGACATTTGAGATGTCAAATTTGGGTGGTTACTTCACTACTATTTGGGCATCCAATTTATATAAGACGATAGAGGTATCAAGTACATTGGTAAGCTCCTAAAACAACTCAGATTTCAAAATTGCAAGCCCGTCTCTACTCCTATGGAGCCAATGTCCGGTCACAATGCTAATGAACCTTTTGATGCCTCTCTGTTCACAGCCAGGCTGGGGATGCCTCATTTGTTTATGCAATACATGTCCTGACATTCAGTATGCAGTGTCCCAGTTGAGCAGGTTTATGCAAAGCCCAAAGACTTCACATTGGCAGGCTGTGGAGCGTGTGTTTCAGAATTTGAAAGGCACCCACTCTCTTGGTTTACTCTTTCCTAGGGGGATGACTTTCACTTACATGCTTATAGCGATTCAGATTGGGCTGGTGATTTTGATACTCGTCGCTCCACTAGTGGTAATTGTTTCTTTCTTAGGCACTCATGCATTTCTTGGTTAAGCAAGTAACAGTCTATGATGGGCTGCCTGATCATGTGAAGTAAGTACAGGGCTGCAACCTTCACGACCACAGTTGAGTGTCTTTGGTTGAGGCGTTTGTTGCTAGGTGATCTTCATGCATCATTGGAGGAGCCTACTCCCATTCTCACTGAGGCAGTAATAGAGTGCCATTGCAGTGGCATGGAATCCTATGTTTCATCCTCCTATGAAACACGCTGAAATTCATTATCATTATGTCAGGGAGTGGCTATGTGCATGGGACATCAACTTAGTCTTCTGCCCTAAACAAAAAAATGTAGCAGATCTCTTCACCAAAGCATTACCTCATCCAAAGTTCGAGGCTCTTTGCAAAGCTTTAAACTTATGTCCGTTTGGTGATTGATGTTTACCTTGTGCATTGTGACATTGTCACTGGAAGGGGGTGTTATAAATATTTATCTTTCCTAAGGCAATGGCCAATTTATGTAATAAGGAGCTAGGGGCACTTTTTTCCTTATTGTTTACCCCTAAGCTCAGTTAGAGGTTGAGTTTGTGGGTGGGTGAGTTAGTCATCACACATATTTGACCCCGGTTAGGATGCATCCTAGACTACCCTAGCTTTGTAGTTCTTTTGTGTTGCTGCAATTTCATTCCAGCCTGCTTCAGCTCCATTTTATCGCTTCCATTTCCAACAAATGGGACATAAAGAGGCCAACTCTTTCAAAAATCTGGAGAAAGAGCAAGAGAACCATCATGCAAATCTTGTTGCTGAAGACGAAGAGAAACCCGTCGAAGTGGAGGAAATATTTGCAATAACAGCCCAAGTCCATGTCGAGGAGGTAGACACAGACTGGCCAGTCTAGATTTGCCTTTATAAGTGTGAGACAATAAATGCTCTATGCCCTGCTTAGTCCCCCTCAAATGATTGTATTTGTGTTTTGTGTGTAAGACTTGGTTCTATAAAAGGCTCTAGATTTATCTTGTACCCAGTTAGGAGCCAAGGAGTGACTAAAATGTTGGCCTTGCCACATTGGTTGCACTGTGTGATTAAAGGACTATCATCATGGGGGAGGTTTGCATGATGAGTTGGCTTTGACACATCTTGTGATGAGACTTGGAGGTAGCATTTTGTCTGCCATGTGGGTATCTCGCTTCCAAAGAACTTAATGATGCATAGTATGATTTTGCCATAATATTGAACAAAAAAGTCAGCACTAAAGAGCCAGCAAATCTCCTTAGCAAATAGTGGCAATGACCTCAATCAGGAAGAGAAAAGACAGCCGGGTGGTCAGTAATAGTCAATTGGCAGATCAGGATTCAGCTCTTGAACAATAGTCAGGAAAAATATGGGTAGATCCTCCATAATGGCGACGAAAAACAGGGCATTGCTGAATATTGTCGAGAATGGCAGGCAGATGATAGGGCATGCTCTTAACAGGAGTAGTAACTAAGAAATCGTAACAATCTTCATTGAATATGAGGGCACGGCAAAGAAATGGTCAAAGCTGGACAGTAAAACATCACTCAGAAATGCCTAGAATAGTGGCAGCATAAAAAAAGAGCTGACATATGCGAGAACGTCGAGCAAGGGAAAAAAAATGATCTCCAGCTCTGCCCCCAAAAAATTCAGTGTAACTGATCGAAACCCTCAGCTGATTCAGGTGGCAGAACTCAACAAGAGCAAAGCTGTAGCTCCTCCAACATGGAGACAGCAGACAATCGACAAGCATAGCATATCAGATCTATTGTGAAGAGTGTTGATTGCAAAATCAGGGTTAGATAGGATTGTGCCTAGCTTTGATAGCAAGGCTTTTATAGAATCAATGCTTCCACGATATGGTATCAGAGCTGCTTCCTGTGCCGATCTTCTCCACGATCATTCATGTGAGAAATCCTTGGCGGTGGCCAGCTGTTGTTACCTGCTCCAATCATTCATGGGAGAAAACCTTGGTGGCAGCCAGCTGTTGCTCATAAACGACTGCCTGTCATCTGATTTGCATCCTCACATGCTGTCCATGGATGCCTTTGTTTCAAGGATTTCTGCAGCAATCAACAATCACCACGACCTGTTCCTAAACTGGAGGCATCCAACATTTTCTATCATTGCATATCTATATCGGCTGATTATCTTGCTACTGCTCAACAATTTTTGCCTAATGGATGTACTCCCGTATTGGGCTGCTCCTAAGCATCCGTTCAGCAACTGACGGCCTCCATTTACCCAAAATCAATGTGCTGCTCCAGCTCAATGGTCAGCTCTCTTTCACAAATCATTTCATTCCGTCAAGGCAAAGTCTCTCCCTGCCAACCGTCTCGTGTACACTATCTTCAGCACAGCCAAAATAGCTTTCAATCGACCCATCTGCAAATCTACGTCATCTTTTTTATTGTTGCCACACGCATGGAAAAGATGCAATCTGTGGATGTGCCCACCATGGACCTTCAATTTGCCGCGACAGTGCCCCACTCTCGCTTTCACCTCTCCCCAATTTTCTAGCCACCATGACTGATGTACTAGCCCTGTTATTATTGCTGCCACCGCCATCAGATTTGTCTTTTGTTTCTCCTCCAGCTCTGCCCCAACAACTTCATATCTGGTCTCGCTTAAGATATCCGCTCCTGCTATCCGACCAGCACCAAATCTGCTCACTTCTTGCCCGTAATTTTCTTGTGGGCATTATCTTGCTGCCTACCTGGCTTACTATCCTTACTTTGGGTGCTTCTCTAAGTACTTTCTGATTCGTTAGCAGCAGCAACCTCTATTCAGCGGTTCACTTCTTCTCTTTCGACAAATGTTGAGGTTTTAAGTACTTGTGATGGCTCCATGTACTTCTTCCTTTCCTTGTCTGGAGCATTCATCGAGCTTCACAACAACTCTGTAGTGCTTCTCTTTTTCGATATCATGGCATTAGCATACAGTGCATCACTCGTAAATAAGTTTTCTCGAAGCGGGTTCCCCATATGGCAGACAAAAATGCAATTACTTCTCATGTGAGAAGGCCTCCAGGAAGTAGTCTGCAGAGAAGAGGTAAACGAAGTTTAGAACAAAAGAAAAGCAATCAAAGAACCATAGCCATATTGGAATGCATGGAGGCTATAGATGACGAGGAGACAAATGTAGAGACTACATGATGATTGAGGCAAGAGACTGCATAGATTGATGTTATTAAGCTAGTACAATGGTGCCTCGTTTTATAGGCACATGAAGCCTTATCTTCTCACACATAGACATCACTAATGATATTAGTGATGGGAATCTCACTAACACTATAGATGTGTGATACACACCTACCAAACTTGCACCACACTTGTTCACCCTGGCACACCTACTAAACCACAACCCCTTTCACACTGACACACAAAGCTAGAACCATATTCATACTATAAGCTCCGAAAATACCCAACAAACTCCCCTTCAGAGCAAAGGTGGTGAGACCTGATACGAAAGAAAGATGTTACCTCCCAGTCTCATCACAGGATGTGTCAAAGCCAACTCATCATGCACACCTCCAGTGTCATGATAGTCCTCTAGAGAATCACACACCGCAACCGAGGTGGAAAGGCCAACACATAAGTCACCCCCTGGCTCCTAAATAAATCTAGAGCCTTTTATAGAATCAAGGCTTACACACAAAACATAAAAACAATCATTTTAGGGGGACTACCCAGGGCAGGGCAAAGAACCCTTATTGACTCACATATAAAGGCAGCTAGAATGCTGAATCAATGTCTACCTCCTCGAGGTGGACCATGGTTGTTGCTGCGAATATTTACACCAATTCTTCCGTAGGTTCCTCTTTGGCTTAAACACCAAGATTTACATGATGACCCTCTTGCTCTTTATCCAAATTTTGAAGCAGTTGGCCTCTTTATGCCCCATTCTCTTACAGTACCACACTGAATCTTCTTATGGGTCTTCCACTTTTGTGCTCCTAAAAAGGATTTATCATAATCAGTGCTGCTGCTGTGATTTTCCTTGTTCTTCTGTCCTTTTCAAAAGGAGCAGAGCCATAAGGTCTTCATTGCTGCCACACGACGGATTTCAAGGGTGTGCTTAAGTGATGAACACCTCACATACTTGCGATACCTTGCTTCATCATCACCAGGTTCACACTTGAGATAGGCTGATCGTCAGACTAGGGGTCCAAACTTTGCTAAGTGGTCACTTGGCTCTTAACCATCACTCATTTTAGGTCATAGAATTTAAGTTTCAAGAAAATTTTAGAATTAGTGATCTTGTTTTCGAATATACCTTCAAGTCTTTCCGAGATTTGCTTTGCGAGGACTTAAGGTCAACATGACTGCTTGTGCGCCAACTCCAGCTATTGACAACGGATCTCATTGACTGATTCGTGCCCTTGTTTATCTGGAAATGTTTTATTCAAACCCCAATTCTGGGTTATATATGCTCATCAATTCTCAATATCTCTATGGTGGGTGCCCTCATTGATGCATATCAGACTGGTTGAGAAAAGTTCTTTTTTATCATGTCGCTTTGAACGGTATTTGTTGAAAAGTTTACCAAGTTAGGCTTCCCTACCTGGCAAACTTAGTCAACAAGTGCCATTTAAAGTAACATGATTTTAAAAAAACTTCCCTTGTTCTGTTTGATACACATCAATGAAGGCACCCATCATAGAGACATTGAGAATCGATAAGCAGATACAACCCCGAGTTGGGGTACATGAAGCCAGCATCGTAGGTGGCGTACTTAGGGATAAATCAGCAACAATGTAGGTGAGGCCGTGCACGACAACCGATGCAAGATATGTGAAAAAAAATTGCCCGCACGAAGAGAAACGACGAGTAGGCTGAGCACGATGTCATCATGAGGTTACAAAGGTTGCAGCTTTGATATGATGATGGAAATCAAAGCACTTGCAACAAGGAAGATGAAGTGCAAGATAGAATGCCAACGGAGGACTCTGAGGCAACTGAATGGATTATCATTGATATCTTTGCTAGTATAAGGGGACTCCTTTTATAGGCACAGGGAGCCTCACACAAATTCATAAATTGTGAGAATCTCACTGGCATCATAGATGATGTCACACACACCCGAACCATTTACACCTACCCAATATGTTCACACTAGCATACAAACAAAGCTATAACCCTGTTCACACTACAAGCTCTAAAAATATCCAACATCTATCACACATAAGGATGTGTAGGAAGTTGTTAGAGAGGAGAGGGCTGCTCAACAAGAAGCTAGAGCAATCCCTAGATGGCTGTTAAAAACTCTGCAGGACAGCAGACTTTCAGCCCCTCTCTACAGTAGGACAAAGGCTGGTTCAAGAGGGATAGGTAGAGCAAACTTTGCTGATTCAACTTGGATGAGTTCACTCTTGCAAAGGTCCAATTTTCAGGACTGCAAGTCTATAAGTCACCAAATAGTGCCTCCTTTTCCAGACCTCAATATCCAGTATTCAATGTAGGCCCATTGTTTTGGCATGGTCGTATGTGTATTACTCCACCCGATTTACTTGCATAGTAGCCTTGGGTACTAAAGATTGCAAGGCTTTACTGTTTGCTTGCCTTGATGGAAGCAGGATCAGTTGTACTCAAGTCTTAATCTTCAGCCAAGAACATGGGCTTCCCTAGATTAAAATTCCTTCGTATGAAGATGTGTGGGCCTTTGCGCAATTGAAATATACCCCAAGGACTATACTACTACGTGAGAGGGGGAAGAAGAGTGGAAAGGGAGCAAGAGAGTGAGAGTGAGAGAGAGACACACTAGTGCGGGTGTGAAGTGATGAGTGAGCCACACCACAAACTCACTTAAGTTTTATTAGGATTAGGTTTACCCTATGACTGTCTTAAGACAGTCATAGGTGTCCTAACTTTAATTCTTTAATATAAGGGTAGGCAATGTGCCTTTACCCCAACAACCTCCCACCTAAAGGCCAATGTGCCAAAAGGGGAGAAAAGAATAAAAATACAGCAATATACAGTTACTGTATACAAGACCATAAAGTAAGAATGGTCTCATCCTAATCCCATGATGTGGCGGCAATGTGCAAACCGCTCTGTAGGCAAGCTCTTAGTGAGCAAATCTGCAAGATTATCATCAGTATGTACTTTCACAAGCTCAAGACGCTTGTCTTCCAGTACCTCCCTGATGAAATGATATTTCACTTCTATGTGCTTGGTCTTCTGATGAAAGACCGGATTCTTTGCCAACATGATAGCACTCTGACTATCACAATGCAGAACTGGCATATCTCCTGTAATGCCCAAATCTCCCACCAGCCGAGTAAGCCATATTGCTTCCTTGCAAGCCTCAGTGGCTGCAACATATTCAGCTTCTGTGGTTGATAGTGCAACACATTTCTGCAACCGAGACACCCATGATATAGCACCTCCTGCAAATGTAAAAATATAACCGGTAGTAGACTTCCAGTTATCTGCATTCCCTGCATAGTCTGAATCTGTAAAACCATGCACCAATGCAGCCTGCCTACCATAGCATATGCACAAGTCTTTGGTACCTTTGAGATACCTCAAGACACCTTTCACTGCTTCCCAATGCCGCTTGCCTGGATTTGCCATATACCTGCTGATGACTCCCACCGCAAAAGCAATATCCGGACGAGTGGCAACCATGGCATACATCAAAGATCCAACTGCAGATGCATACGGAACCTTGGCCATTTCAGCCTTATCATCATCCGATCTGGGGCTGTCCTTACTGCTGAGTTTTAAATGTGGAGGCAACGGGGTACTAATGGACTTCCCCCCCTCCATTTTAAATTTCTGCAGTACTTTGTCAATGTACTCTTTCTGTGACAGAAACAAAAGTCCCTTGGACCTGTCACGAGTAATACGCATGCCAAGAATATGATTTGCATCACCCAAGTCTTTCATGTCAAAAGACTTATGCAGTTGTTTCTTCAAAGCACTAATCTCATGCTGAGATTTACTGGCAATAAGCATGTCATCCACATATAGAATGAGTAGCATCAAACTGCCATCCTTTGCCCGTTTGGTGTACAAGCAATGATCGGTTTCACACCTATGATACCCTTGGGACTGCATGAATGCATCAAACTTCTTGTACCATTCTCTTGGCGCCTGCTTGAGTCCATACAAGCTCCTTTTGAGCTTACACACAAGCTGCTCTTTCCCTTTAACAGCATATCCCTCTGGCTGACTCATATAGATCTCATCATGGAGATCTCCGTGAAGAAAAGCTGTCTTCACATCCATCTGACATAAATCCATGTCAGCATGAGCAACAAGAGCCAACACTGCTCTCAAAGTAGTCATCTTGACTACAGGGGAAAAGATTTCATCAAAGTCAATGCCCTTCTCCTGCTTAAATCCCTTGGCAACCAATCTGGCCTTATACCTCGGTAAAGCATTTGAATCCACTTTGACTTTGTAAACCCACTTGCATGGCAAAACTTTTCTGCCTGCAGGTAACTGCACCAAGTCCCATGTATCATTCTGAAGTAGAGAGTCCATTTCTGACTGCATGGCTTTCTCCCACTTCTTTTTCTCTGTTCTTCCCATAGCTTCCTTGAAGCTGGAAGGCTCACCACAATCTGTCAGCATGATAAAATCAGCCACATTATTGGCTCCTGGAACAAACCTGGCAGGAGGCCGTTGTGCACGGGTGCTCCTCCTAACAAACTGTTCCGGATTAGGCTGCTGTCCAGCCTGGTCTTCATGCATATCAGGTGGCTGTACAACCGTATCTGGCTGTTCTACAGCCCCATCTGTTGGCACATCCAGTGGTGCATTATTGGCAAAATTTTCTGGCTGATTTTCAGCCTGTATACCCTCTTGAACAGGGTGATCTGCAGCAGGCTGCTGCTGCATATAAATAGGCATTCTTTGCTGTCCAACATCATCATAAATAACCCGCCTGTATTCCACAGGTTGCACGGGTTCCTTGTGTACACAATCTTCTTTAAAGATGACATCATTGCTGCGTATAATCTTCCGTTTAACGGGATCCCATAATCTGTACCCCATTTCACCTTCATCACCATATCCCATAAAGATGCATCTGATAGACTTTGGATCCAGTTTGGTGCGGAGATCTTTGCGTACATGAGCAAAGCACTCGCAGCCAAATACCCGTAAGTGCTTATATGAGGGTGGCTTGCCAGACCACACCTCCTCTGGCACTTTCAATTCCAAAGCCTTATTTGGTGACCTGTTAATAATGTGAACTGCTGTTTGCACGGCTTCTGCCCAAAAGCCATGGGGTAATGCAGCATAAGACAACATACATCGAACCTTCTCCTGAATAGTTCGATTCATCCGCTCACTTGCACCATTTTGAGATGCATTATGAGGGGCTGTGAGTTCCTGTTTGATGCCCTTAGCTTGGCAAAACTGCACAAAAGCATGTGACACATACTCACCCCCATTATCGGATCTGAGGCATTTTAGCCTACGACCTGTCCGATTTTCAACCTGAGCGACAAACCTCTTGAAAGCATTTAGGGCATCTCCCTTATGCTTCAAGAAATAGACCCACACCTTACGTGTAGCATCATCAATGAAAGTAATAAAATATTTGGCACCCCCTAGTGATAACTGTGGCATCTCACACAAATCAGTGTGCACTAGATCAAGTGGTGCTCTATTCTGGGGAGTCCTCCTCTTATGAGGAGTCACAGAATGCTTGCCAAATATGCAATGATCACAAGTAGGCAAATCTGAAAATGAAAGAGACGGCAGATAACCCAAACGTGACAGTTCTTGCATTCCTTTAACAGACATGTGTCCCAACCGGCTATGCCACAATGAAACCTTTGGCAGCTCGGTTATGGCAACAACATGATTACCGACACTGGAAACATAAAGAGGGTACAAGGTATCACTCTTAAAACCCTCAGCCACTACTGTCTGGCCATCAGTAATCACCCATTTGGAATCCCCAAATGTGGTGTGGTAACCACTGTCATCTAATAAGCCAGTGCTAATCAGATTTTTCTTGATTTCCGGCACATGGCGAACACCATCAAGCATAAATGACTGTCCATCAGGAAATACTATCTTTATACTGCCAATCCCTGCAATTTGACATGCATAGTTGTTCCCAAGATGAACAACTCCATGAGTACCTGTGTAGGAAGTAAACCACTCCCTGTGAGGTGTAACATGAAAAGAGGCACCTGAATCCAAGAGCCAGGTGTGCATGTCATGGCCATCAATAACCAAAGCATGTGCTATTACAGCAGAAGAGCATAAAACATCATGTATGTCACTGTCACTGTCCTCTGCTGCAACATTCACTGCATCCAATTCAACTAGTGTGGCCTTGCCTTTGCCTTTGCTTGCATTTCCTGCATCCTGTGATTCAGCCTTCTTGGCTTTCTGATCCCGTATGAACTTGAAGCACTTCGACTTCACATGTCCCTTCTTGCCACAATAAAAGCATTCAATGTCCTTTTTGCCACGGGACTGACTGCGGGATTTGGACTTACTAGCAGATTTCCCCTTCTGCTGAGTCCTGCCTCTATCCTGTACCTGCAAAGCATTTGAAGACTTGCTGCCCGCATTATTCTTCCTGCTCATCTCTTCCATAAGGAGAGAGCTCTCTACATCAGCATACATAAGAGTAGCATTTGAATTAGACAGGGTCGTCTTGAAAGTGTCCCAACTCTCAGGGAGGGTACACAACAAGAAAGTGGCCTTGAACTCCTCATCAAGATTCAACCCCTGTGCAATCAGCTGTGTAAAGATAGCATTGAACTCACTCAAGTGTGAGGTCATAGCTGTACCTTCCTTCATGCGAAGATCGACCAGCTTCTTCAGCCAATAAACCTTACTGGCTGAGCTCTTTTGGGCATACAATTCCTCTAGTCTCTGCCATAGACCATAAGAGGTCTTTTCAGCCTGTACATTGAACACAAGAGTGTCTGAAATAGTGAGCATAATAGCTGCCCTCGCAGACAAATCAAGCTCTTCCCAATCATCAGCTGCCATATCAGATGGCTTGACACCTTTTACCCTTATGGGCTTAGCAATCTTCTTTAACAGAAGAACATTCAAGCACTGTTCTGCCCATAATGCATAGTTATGTGCTCCTTCCAGTTTCTTTATGTTCAGAATTGAAGAATCACCTCCTCCTGATGCCATATCAGATGAGGAAAGTACCTGACTCCCTGGAAGTAAAAAGACTGAATAATAAAGTTCTGATTTCTCAGAAAAGCCTGCTCTATTCAAGAGCCAGTAGCACTCTCAAAAGTGCTGTTTTTACTGTCAGTAAAATCTGCAGCAAAACAGTAAATGTCCCTGCAAGTACTGTACCTTCTGACAAACTGTTCTGAGCTCAAAGAGGCATAAAAACAGTAATTTCAGACTGCTGCTGCTGCTCAACAAGAGCTTAACAGTGCATAATTATCTGACAAAAACCACTCAGACTGCTGTAAACACTGCTGTACTGACTGTACTGATCACTTCTCCCACCTCAGATGAGGTATGTCACTGTCTCAAATTGCAGAAAATACTTGACTGACACCCCAAAAACAGTAAATGACTCTTCAGCCTGTCACACAAAACCTGCAACAGGAAATGGGATAAATCCCAAGCAATCACCCTTATACCAAGGGGAGAAAATGCATCTGAAGATCTCTGTCGGTAACCCAAGTGCAATCAAACAAAGTCTGGGCAAAAGCCCCTTGATCTGACACCTGAATCAAGTGGAGAACACCTCAACAATGAGGTAGCAAGCAATATGAAAATCTCTCTGACTCTTGTACCTGACAATGTGCAAAGCATAGACTGCCTTTGTGTACTCAGTAACAACACAAACCACAAAGTACAAACACCCAGAAGAAAATCTTTTGAGCACTGTCAACGATGGGCAGTTAGGGACCGAGTAAACTCGATGCGCCCTGACCAAGCGTGGCTCAACTGAGATTTTCAGAGTGTGTACAAAGAATGTGACCTGCAACAAATGTCACCAAATGCACTGCGGAAATAAAGCAAATGTGTGCTCCCTGGCTACACACTGCCTCAAGGCATAGACTGCAAACACATCTAGGCAAAAGCCCTTTGATAATTTCACCCAAAACTGAGAATTTCACTCAGTAAAAGCATAGAAGCTCCGGCTGTCCTGCTGTACTTGTGTCCTTGCAGCAGCACGCTTCCCCCAAAAAAAAATCTTTGGACACAGATCCCAAGAATATGTACCTCCCTGCTGCACACAGATCGAAAAAAAAAATCTGTATAACTGCCTGTGGTTGTGGCGGCGTCGTCCGTACAGCTGTACGGAAATCCGTACGACTGTACGGCAATCCTTGGAGTAGGTGCGCCGCTCTGTACAGCTGCCTGATGCAGGCCGCCCTGGAGCTGCCCTCGACACAGCCCACACAGTGCTGGATACCACGAGCTGCAACTATCTGCAAAATGCGCCGCCTGCGCAAAAGCGCCGCCCTAGCTGCAAAATGCGCCGCCTGCGCCCTGAACTGCACCGCGCTGTCGCCCTGGTCTGCTCCCGCACCGTCGCCTCCGCGCCGTTGACTGCTGCGCCGCCCTGATGCTGTCGCAGTCCGTCCGTACGACTGTACGGACGACGTACGGTCGTATGGCACTGTCCGTACGTCCGGACGGAGAGGGTAGTAAGCGAGGGAGAGGAAGCTTGGGAGGGGAGGCTCTGATACCAGTTGAGAGGGTAGTAAGCGAGGGAGAGTGAGAGAGAGACACACTAGTGCGGGTGTGAAGTGATGAGTGAGCCACACCACAAACTCACTTAAGTTTTATTAGGATTAGGTTTACCCTATGACTGTCTTAAGACAGTCATAGGTGTCCTAACTTTAATTCTTTAATATAAGGGTAGGCAATGTGCCTTTACCCCAACACTACGACCAAAACAAATCACAAAAGTTTGGAAGATTTTAAGTTCCACATAGGTCTACCAAAAGATCACAAAGATTTCCATACACTCTATCATCACAAGTGTTTTGTTATAGTCTATCATAAAAAAGCAAAATTATAGGTGTGTTGAAACTTTAAGCCCAGAAATTTTCAAATTTCAAAGTGTTTCCAATATAGCATGGTACAAAGAACATCATAATCTCAGCATTAACCCCCAAAAAGTTTTGTCATTAATGACTTGACCATTTAGAGTGGAAGTGGTCAAGAATCAGATAGACATAAGGAGATAGGTAAATTTCCAACAACTGTTTATAAGTGCAATGAAGGGATCAAAGAAGATACCACCACATTTGTAAGAAGAGGTCCCACATGAATTGCTCCATTATCGTATATTTGCAGTTGTACATTAGAATGAACACCATCTAAAAGGGGTCCAATAACAAAACCCAGACCCAGAAGTGCCACTGCTACACTGGACCAGTTTTGCCGGAGATCTTGAAATTCACACGGATGTCTATCAGCTATGTAGCAGTTCAAGAGCTAAACTGGAGAGCACTTTAGCTATACTGCATTTTGGAAAAACTGTAGGCCAAAGGACTGTAATAATCCATTCACATAGAACAGTTCCAATCCTATACCTTGACATGCATCCTCTCTTTGAAGATAAATAATAGCACTTCAACAAACTTCAGAAGCCTCAGGCCTTACATACTAATACAGACATTCCACGTCTGAATATTACATCCATGATTTCATATTTTTGATACACAATGAGCAACGAGGAAACCCCAAATTTGACATGGATGGCCTGTGACTTTTTCCCCAGCACGGGCTATCAATTATTTCAACGCTCATGTTTAAATTCATTTCTATAGCCTGACTCTTTGAAAAAACTGATCCTAACAACAATCAAAGGGGAGCATGAGTATTATCCATTGAAGATGCAACGCTGAGCCTTGGAGATAAATGGGTGAGCAGGAACTTTTTTTGGCCTGCCGAAAGGAAGGACTAAGTGAAGGCGATTCACAACAAAGTGAAAATAGCCATTTTCAATTTTCAAAAAATCTGAAATGATTTTACGATCCCCTCCACATTTTTAGCCCCTCCCCCCCCCCCCCTCTCTCTCTCTCTCTCTCTCTCTCTCTCTCTCTCGCTCACTCGCTTTCAATTCATCATCTCCGCCCTCTTTTCCGCACTGCACATCTTCCTTGCTATTTTGAATCTAGGGCAGGCCTTATGAATGATTTATAATCATTCACCTTGTTTTTTTTTTCAAGAAAATTACTTCATCAAGTATGAATGAAAACTGCGAGAGTAAGCTCAAATGCGGGAGTACATCATACAATGCATGAGGAAAAAACAGCTCAAGGTGAGCTAAAAAAGAACCAAGGCGGAGGCTGAAAATGCCATCTCAACCCTGAAGGAAACTCAGAGAAGAAAGGAGATCCCCTTCAAACTCTGAAAAAAGTAACTCTCCTGGCAGTGGCTGCTCTAGAGGATCCCTGCAAGGTGAGCAGGAACTTTTCAAGCAAGATCTATCAATATTATGTTTCAAATTAGTGATTCGGGATTCACTAAGCATCTGTTAACACTTAAGCAGGATATTTTCTATTTTCAAGTTTTTCCCCATTTGATGCATTAAATAGCAAGCATCAGTCAGAGGGCCTTGTTCCTCTATAGTGAGTGTCTTATAGCATGTATACATCGTCAAGTTGCGTTACTGCCAAGTACAAATGTGAAGGTATCAAAAGTTTCACATTGACTGTTAAAGAAACTCAAATCAGTTAGAACAGCCATTGTGAGTGAATATATGTGCACCACAACCACATGAATCATGATCTATATCTAGATGAATCCACGAATATGCCCAAACTCATCCTGTTAAACACAACCAATAGTGCAGTTTCGATCTCATGGCAGTCACTCACAAGGTTGAAAACCATAAACTCCATCATGGATAGTAGTAACTAGCTAGCCCACCAACGTCATCAAGGCCCAACTCTGGGTGTAGACCTGTGAGAGTAAGAGGGAGCAGAATGCAAGAAAGAAAGAAAGAAAGAAAGTCTATTAACATCCACTGGAGACCAAAAGGTCTATGGGACAGCAAGAAACCCTCTAGTGCATCTGCTTTAGGGAGGGCACATGGCAGCTCCCGAGGAGTGCAAAAAGCCACCCACATTATTTAGAATACTTACATGATAGTCTGGAAGAGTAAATACCTATACATCAGTTTAAGACTGAGAGTCTTTTGGTTTTGATTTGAACTCTCTGATTAGTGCTACGCCTTCACGGTAAACTACCCATTTTCCATCCTTTCTGGCAACCCTAACTTTAGCTAATTCAGTTGCCTTAATCTTAAGTTGAGCTTGTGTAAACTCCTTTGCTATCCATACTTTGGTGCCCTTCAACTTGTAAGATTGTCGAAGAAGCTTAATCCGCATATCTTTTGACTTTAGTGTAAGGATAGCATGACCTTTATAGTGCAAAATAGAAGCTGGCCTGGAGTCGTCATCATCCTGCTCATCATCATCCACCCATTCAATGTTGGGCAAGCTTGCTTTGATCATTGTCAATATTTCACTATATGTGTACTCCTCTTTGTACCAATCTTCTGGGAGTCCTCCTATTCTAATCTTCAGCGCATCATCACATCTAGCTTCGTGTTCTTTAATCTCCGCTTGAATATCTGAATTACATGCTTTGGTGTCCACTTCCACAATCACTTCCTTCATAGCAGTTTGTACTTCAGTGTGAACAAGATCTTTGACTATAGAGACTAGCTGCAGGGTAGGGGGGGGATCCTTACAAGATTTTATAGCCTCATCAATTACTGCTTGCTTACCAAGCCCTTCCAAAATGTGAAGTCGAGCCTTTACTTCTGCCAGTTCCAATCGTAGCTCTCTCACTGCCTGGTGCAGATAAAAGATCTGATCCAGTTGCCCAAGGATGGATCATTTTAAGCCTTCTTGTTGGTTATTCCGTGCATATGGAGAGGGTGTCATGGCTGCAACTGTACAGTACCGAGCCTTGATGGATGTTGGATGTTGAAGGAGTTGAGGGGGGCTTGGAGGAGAGGGTAGGCCACTAGTCCATAGTTGATTGTCTGTTTGAACCCCCTAGCATGCAACTTCTCTCTGACATAATGATAATGAACCTCAATGTGCTTCGTGCGAGCATGAAACACAGGATTCTTTGCCACTGCTATAGTACTCTGACTATCAGTGAGAATTGGAGAGGGACCCCCCAATAAGAGATGAAGATCAACAAACAAACGACGCAGCCAAACACATTCAACTGTCGCTGTGAAAGCTGCCCTGTACTCAGCTTCACATGAAGAAGTAGCCACTCTAAATTGTTTCTTGCTCAACCAAGAAATGCAAGCTTTGCCCAAAAAGAAACAATTACCACTAGTGGACTACCTGGTATCATAGTCTCCAGCCCAATCTGAGTCATTGTAAGCATGCATCTGCAAGTCACCCCCCCCTAGGAAACATCAAGCCATAAGACTTTGTGCCTTGCAAATAACGGAAGAAATGTTTTACAGCCTGCCAATGTGTTGTCTTTGGGCTGTGCATATACCTGCTCACCTGAGATACTGCATACTAAATATCCGGCCTTATATTGCACAAATAAATGAGGCATCCAACAGCCTGGTGTGACATCCACTGATTCACCTGCATCATACATAGTAAGCTTCAGCCCCAGCTCCATGGGAGTGGCTATACGCTTACAATCTTCTTCTTTTTTCTTTCCTTTTTTTCAAAGAAAGGAACCTTCTATTAAAGCTTGAAAGATTTCATACAAGACAACAGCCCCGAAGGTGCTAAGTATGGAAAAAAACCGAAAAAGGCTGAAAGAAAGAACCCGCCTGTTCCAAAGAAACCCAGCTCACTACCTAGGGGATCTCTGGTACTGGGGCTAACATCCAAGTGGGGGGACTATACAACCACTGAATCCCTCATCCCACGCTCCCACGTGGATCGTAGTGTGCATATGACGTCCTACCAAATGGCTACTAGGGTAGTTGAGGGTGGAACCGTGCTCACCCATCACAAGATTGCAACGGGCCACCCAAATGTTCCACACCGTGATGCTGGCTACCACCTCCCAAACGTTGTCGTCCCTAGGAGGAGGAGCTAGGCTGTCAGGAGGGACTGCCTCATGGAGTGCTATCCTGCGGATGCTCTGACCCTGTATTCGGTAAGCTGGGGAGATCTCATCAATCTAAAACGCATGTCCTCCCTCTGTCAACTAGGCCACCATCCCCCAGGTGTAGTCTCTCTGAAGACTCTCCATGCGTTTCATGATCTTGAGGGCTCCCATCCAAATCCTCGCTGCGCTACGACAGCTCCACATGCAGTGCAAGATAGTCTCCAGGACACCAACGGAGCAACAATGGCACTGTCCCTCCACTCGCATTTACTCCAACCACGGTCCGATGGGCAATCATCCGATGGGCGCAGCCAGAAGAAGTAGGATATCTTCCTCGGCCGCAAACTGGACCACAACCGCGTCCAAAACCTAGAGCGAACATCTTGGGGCATTCTCGGGGTCACCCAATGCCTCTCTCTCGAGGGGGTCCACCTCGACGAGTCCATCTAAAGCCTCCTGCCAATCTGTGTGGCGTAGGACAAGAAGAGCACCTCATCCACCTACTCGGCTAGGCTGCCCCTGGAAGGCCAGAACCACTCTCCAGGATCCCACTGGACCTCCCTCAGGAGTCAACTCTCCCACAGCTAAAGGCACCATCTAGGGGCATCATGCTCTGAGATACTGGGAGGGTCAATGTGCCACTCCTTCCCCAAACGTCCCACCACTCTGATCATCTGCCAGTGAATCCCATCAAGACTCCCATCCGTCTCAAGGTCTCTCTCAGTGAGTGGCTGAAGTAGGACTCCAGATCCTACACGGAAGAAGTCGGGGTGTGTGCTGCCTTGCTGCATCTACATCCTCAAGGGGACACCAATACAGGAAAACTACCCCAACCATCTGCTATCTCTCCATACGCGAAGTCCTTCCCACTAGGACTCAGGAATGGCTAAGTCAATCTCGCTCATCCGATGCCCTGCCCCTCGCAAATGCGTTAGGGTATCAAGCCTCACCTCTGCCTCCATGGGTAATCTGCTCCAATGGCCAAAAGACCCGGCCAGACAACTGTCCCACTGTGCCCAACCAATGTGAGTTTGTTGTCCAAGCATACGCCCCTCCTGATCTCTGATCTTTGGGTGCCACATAAGGGGCTGGCGCTCAAAGTCCTCTCTGCCTTTGAGCGGAGTACGAATGAGACCCCCTCCCAGTCTCTGTCAAACCCTGTGAAGGCTCCTCATCAAGGGGGAACCCTTCCCCATAAGGGGGGCCTCTGAGAAGATCCATCTGTGTGAAGGCCGCCACTGTCTCCCAGTGCGTGGGGTGTTTCTTAGAAGCCCTCGCTATAAGAGGAGCTTCCAAGGCTCTTTCGAGATCCCAATCCTAGACTCCCCTGTCCGAACTCCCATCCAACCTGCCCGTCCTAGAATGAGCTCGCCCTGATCGCAGACCTCTGAAGCCAAAGTCTATGAGACTGAGATGCAGACCCCTCCGCTCCATCCTGCTGCGGGGGACCACTCCTCTGGACCTCTCCCTTGGAGAAGGTGGTGTCATCGTTTGATGTCTGATGCTGAAAACATGTGCTCCTTAGTCAAATAGTGTCCACTGCCTGCCCTACCACTACCCTCTGCAACTCCTCCCGGAGTATCAGGTACTACGGCTGGCCACGAGCACGGTCGTGGAGCCCGTGCACGTTCCAACTCACTATGGTCCAACTCATGAGGATGGGGGTGCCGAGAACAAGGCTCTCCTGTGGTGGGTGGGTCTCTGTTCCAGAAAAACTGCCTTGTGTGACTTTGCCGGGGGTTTGGAGGGCGAATAGTCCGTGTTCGTGCGATGACGTACTAGGGTGGATACCAGCTCAATACCGATCCTCCGTGCCCACTTCATCATGAAGGAGACTTCCACCCTAAACAGCTCCCCACACTTCTAGAGGAGCCAGTAGTATGTCTGCTCCACCTTTGCATCCAGCGGCAATCTGATTACTCCTACCGCTAAACCACACATCGGTTCCTCGCATGTGAAGCTCAGCTAAAAGTTCACCTCCGCACCATGGGCGTGCTAAAGGTGGGGACCACTTCTCCAACCCTGTGGAGGCAAACTAGAATCTCCAAATAGGGTGTGTCTGAGAGGCCACTGCACTGATCAAACCCCCCTTCCGGGGCTGTAGGATCATGAGCGTTACCTCCAATGGTAGAGGATATGAGTCTGGAATCTCCCGATAGTTCCACGGTCCTAACCTCCAGAAGTCCCGTGGCAAGGGACGCCCAGGCTGGAGGTTGGGAACTGTTGACCTAGAGGATGAGCCCCGTCCCTCAGGATCCCTCCCTGAATGGACCAACTGCTACAATGAGGACGCTGAAGGGGGCGTCATCTTTCCCTTGCCTGCTGGTAGGGGTGTCGAGGCGAAAGAACCTACTGCGGTGGTGGAGAGGGGGGTGGCGGGGGAGGTAGGGGAGCGGGGGGCGGAGGGAGGGGGACGGGTGGTGAGAGTAATCATAGCAGGGGAACTGGGGGGGGAAGGGGGCGGGGGAACCCTGGAGGGGGGGGGGGGGAGTGGAAAGGAAGATGGGGAGGGATCTGGAAGGGCAGGGGGAGGGGGAGGAGGAGGGATAAGGATGACCGCATGTCCCCCCTACTGATTAAGCTTGTCGGGACTTTAGATCCGCTCCTCCGTAGCCGTTGTCGGACTAGCATCCACAACTTTTGACATCGCCGCATCTGGAGCTCCTAGGGCTCGCTGCTGATGCAAGGGTGAGTGCGGAGACTGAACCTTCGAAACGGGAGGATCATCTAGCTGGGCGGTGGCCCCCTCCGCTCTAGGGAAGGTGGCTCCTGCTGTTTCTCCTCCGGGCCCTCTCGATCAACCCTGTCCTTCTCTCTGCGTTTGGCTCTCTGCCTGCGGCGCTTGCGGGCTTGTTTGCTTGGTTTCTTTTTCTTTTTAACTTGGGTCCTGTCCCCTTCTGAGGAGGTAACCCAGGGGGGTCTGAGACTCCTACTGCTCTTGCCTGAGAGGGCGATGGACTCGGGCCTGCTGACTCTACCTACTCTGCGGGGGTTGGGGGGGAGGCACTCGTCCATGGCACGCGGGCAATCTCTGGCTAAGTGACCCATCAGTCTGCAGTGGAGACATTGGCCTGGTAACCTGGAAATCTCCACTCGCTGGCGAAGTGTACCCCCTTCAAGGGTCTCTAGAAGAATCAACTCTGGGAGAAACTCTGGGCTCTCAACCACCAGTCTTATCCCAGGTACCCTATCATCTGCTACCATTGCTACTATCGAATCTGACGGAGACTCGAGCACTGTGCCAAATGTCGAGGGGACGATAGCTTTGTACTTCTTTGGAAGCCCTGGGAAGCGAAGCATAACCGGAAGCGTGGAACATGGTGTGTCGTGTCTCTGTCCTCCACTATAAAGCCATGGTACCAAGGAAAGAGGTACAGTAGATGCGGGCCAAGGAGAATGGGACTCTGCTTCATAAGTGTCAAGGTTGTATTGGAGGAGCTCAGCTGGATGAGGAAGACGCCTCTCCCATAGATGGTGACCTCCTGAATGTGGTCGCCCTCTAGTGCCAAGCTTGCCTCGATCCACTCTCGCACATGTTGCCTTGTGGGTGTGAGGCCCACAATTCTGCCCACAATCGCCTTGTACTGAAGGGACTGAACTGCTTGCAGAACCTGTTGTTTGTCGGCTGGAGAAAGAAGGACCTTAATGACTGTGGGATTCGAGGGTGCTGCCATAGAGCCCCTCTAGCCACAGACCAAAGGTCACCACCAAGATCTTCTTCCTTCTAACAAACACAAATGCTCCTGCTGCTAGTGAAGAGAGGAAGGAAAAAGGGGGAGGCGGGGCGAGGGGGAATAGGCAATGCGGGAGGGCGGAGGCGAAGAAGGGGGATGAAAAGAAGAAGCGGAGAGGGCACGATGGAGCAGCAGTTTGGGGGGGGGGGGGGGGGGTTTCAAAAAGAGGGCGGAAGGGAGGCACGAGAAAGGAGGCGGGAGTGAAGGTGTGAAGGGGCGGGAGGGCGGTGAAAAGAAGGCAAGGGAGGAGGAGGAGGCGTCGGGCGAGGAGGTGGAGCGGAGGGAGGAAGGGGCGTTGAAGGCGAGGTGAGATGGCGAGGCGGCAGGAGGAGGGCGGAGAGGAGACGGGACGGAGTGGTGGAGCGGCGGCCGAGGCAGAGAGGAGGCGAGGCGGAAAGGCGGCTGTAGCAGGGGCGGAGGTGAGATGGAGGGGAGGTTAGAGGCAGGATGGCGATGGCGATGGCGATGGCGGGCAACGGGAGCAGCCAGGTCAAGCATGTATGGCCTGAAATCCTCCTCGATTGAGAGAGGACACTAGAAGCAAATTCTTCTTTATACCTGGCACATAAAGAACATCTATAATTCTGAAATCTGTGCCATCCGTGGATGTGAGTATGATGTCACCCACTCCACATATTGAATAAGAAGAATTATTTGCACATGTCACCTTCTTTTTAGTAGGTGGTGCATGCAGAGATGCAAAAAGACTCTTCCTAGAAATGATGTGCTTAGAAGCACCACTATCAAAATACCAAGTGTTCAGTGTCCCTTTGACACTGAAAGAGCATGCATCCTGAAGGGTCATAGCTGCAAGTCAAGAAAGCATACGGGTGATCCTCAAGAGTGGCTGTAGTATCTGGACTAGCCACTGAAAAAACTGAAATGCAAGATAAAAAGGTATAGTGCTCTTCCACAAAGTTGGCTGTAACATCCCCTCCATGATGTGTGCATTAGGAGCTAATGCATCTAAGACAACCATACCTGAATCCCTTTTCTTTTCCTTAGCTATTCGCTTCTTGCATTCACCAATGTAATGACCTGGCTTCTTGCAGTAGTGACAAATGCCCTTCCTCTTAGGCTTATCTGCATCACCTTTAGCCTTATAAGAGGGCTATCCTGAATCAGCTTTATGCTGATGTGTGGGCTGATTTCCATGTTGCTTTTGCTGCCCTTTCCCTTTGGGCTTGAACTTAGAAAGCATGGCATGCTCACCAGCCCTTGTTACCATGTTCTTTCTTGTCTGCTCTTCCGGCAACAAGAGTCCTATCAACTCGTGAAAAGAGAGAGGATTGCTGCCCCCCCTCAATGACAAATTCAGCGAGGTGTGGAAACCGAGATAAGACTCAGGAAGAGAATTCAGAGTGGTGGTAATCATCTCTGAATCCGGAATAACCTCATCTATATTCAGCAACTGTTCCCTCAAATCCTAAAGTTTTGTGAGGTGAGCACTCATGGAATCTCCCTCATCCATATGTGTATGAGATAGCTCTCTCTTCAGAAAGGAAACTCGGGCATCATTTCTTGCTGCAAACATACTCTCTAAAATCTCCCAAGCTGCCTTCAAGGTCTTGCATGTCCGAATGTGAGGAATAATAAACCTCTTGACAGAAAGAGAAATAACTAAAAGAGCTTGTGCATCCCTAGAACCCCATCTTTTCTGCTCTGCTGTGGGAGCCACTGGGGTAGCTGCTACTGCTCCAGTCACTTGTCCTGCATTTTGACCTCTATCCTTGCCTCCAGCTGTAGGAGTGACAGGTGTAGCCACAGTTTCTGGCCTTGCCTCATCTCCATTAACATAATCCCAGAGATGTCTGCCAATCAAGATGTTGCGAACCATAAAACTCCACAAGGAGTAGTTGGTGCCATCCAACTTATCCTCCTGTGTGAGGACTCCAAACATCTCATTGGGGTTGTTCCGAGCCAATTCTGCCAGAAAACTAAAAAATGCAGCAAACTAGACAAGTAAAATCCATTCCTGGGATGTAAAATGCACAACCAAAGTCTGCCAAAAATTCTGCCCACAATGACAATTGCTGTCACAGCCTATCAAAGGCTAGAAGTGCACCAAAATGCTCTGCAAATGCCCAAAAAATCTGCAAAGTATATCTGCAAAAAATGGCAAATGTCTGCAATGTGACTCAAACTGAGTCCAAAACTGCCAGCAAATCTCCAAAAATGACCTTTCAACTGCCAAATTGCATTCAAAATGCAAAAGCCCCAAATTCCTACAAGAAATTGCACCTGAAAGGCGGCAAATCAACCAAAAGCCCCAAATTTTGCAAATATCTGCAAAAGCCCCAAATTTTGTCTGCAAGATTGCAAGCAGAACCAAAAAGCCCCAAACTTCTGGAGCACGTTCTGCAACATGACTGCAATGCCTGAACTAAACAGGATGCCCCAAATGTGCTCCCAGAAAACTAAACCAAACAATGGTTGTCTGCAAGAATGCGCCTTCCAAAGATCACTTGCAAAGAAAAGCTTCTCGAAGTACTGATGCCTTCAAACTGTACGAAACTGACATTATGCCAAGGTATAGTTGTACAACATGTACGTACAAAATCTGTACACCCATACAGAGATGTACGGATCTGACATGCAGTCAACGTACGGAATCCGTACAATGTACAGACGACTTGTATGGACGGCGTCTGTTGTACGACGACCTGCAGATGTACGGTCAGCTTGTACGGACGGGCTGGCGATGGAAGACAGTACGGAAACGTACAAAGCTGTACATGAGCTGGTCGGGCTGTACGGAATTGAGCTCCGACGGGAGCTGTACGGGCAGAATGCGGGAGCAGCTAAAGCACGGGTAGGAAGAACCTACTCTGATACCAAATGTAAGAGTAAGAGGGAGCAGAATGCAAGAGTGAGAAAGAAAGAAAGAAAGATATATTAACGTCCTCGGGAGACCTCATGGGCCTATGGGACAAACACACACCAAAAGGTGAACACCAAAACATCAGTTATAGTTATTTGCAAACACATAGGGGGGAGGCCAGGGGAGAGCTGCAAAATGGAGGAATATAGTGCTTTTGTCGGGGTCGAGACAAGTGTCTTGATCTTGGGGAAGGCCACAAGTGTATTGGCATCCCCATCCATAGTCGCCTGAATATATTCAGGCGGCCCTTGCTGTAACTGACCCCCAGGGTTGGGTTTTGGGGCTCAGCCCAAACCCTTGGGTTACGTGTCCCTTGCTGAGGCAGATGGTGACTTCTGGTGGCGGCGACTGCTGGTTGCTGTTGTGGTGGCGTTGCTGGTGGCTGAGCGGGTGAGGGAGGCTGAGGCGGGGAGGCTGAGCAGGTGAGGGAGGCTGAGGCGGAGAGGCTGAGCGGAGGGGCTAGCGGGAGAGGTTGAACAGAGGGGCTAGCGGGAGAGAGAGGCTGAGGGAGGGGCTAGCGGGAGAGGCTAAGCGGAGGGGCTAGCGGGGGAGAGAGAGAGAGAAAGAGAGAGAGCGAGAGAGAGAGGGAGAGAGAGAAAGAAAGAAAGAAAGTTTATTAAAGTCTTTGGAAGACCGATGGGTCTATGAGACTGTGAAAATCTTGATACAACAAGCTGTGGTAGTGGAGCTACTAAATGAGCATCCATACCAATGCAAAATGCCAAAATGCAGAATAACAGTACTAAGTCCTAAGTACAACATAGTCATGTCGATGGTCAACTATATATCAGTCTCAGCATCGTCATCAATATCATCATCATCATCGGCAGCAGCAAGATATCAAGATGGATGGGGCAGTGGAGGCATGAAGTCGGAAATAGAGTGTTGTCGGCCACTCAGAGGAGCGGTCTTGGCACGTCTCTTAGTCGTAGCTCTACGTCTAACTAGGGCTATTGTGACCCCCGTCAGTCGGGCTCCGACTCTAAAGGAGGGGATGTCCCTGAGTGTGATCTGTGTGTCGACCCACTGTCTGAGCTGTCGGGTCACATGCTCCAGGTCACGGTCATGTCGAGGCCTCGTCTCATGGGGGTCCATGTGATCTAGCTGAAAGAACTCCATGATAGAGCTCTAAGAGGGATCAACCGAGGAAGAACTCTACTCCTGTCTCTGTGCTCCAAGTATCCTCTCGCGGTGTCTAAGTGCCTCATGAATGAAACCTGCCAAACACCGCCGGTCTGGGTAGGAGAGGAAACAAGCCAAAATCCCGTAACTATCCCTGAAGAAGCAATGGAAACATCCTCGGATCTCATAGTACACAGGACACCTGAAGGTGAAATGCTCCTCTGTCTCAACCTCCTGCATGTCACACAATGTGCATATGCGCCTCTCCCTGGGTAGTCGCTCTGCTCTGCCGCTCTCGATGCGGAGTCTGTGTGAAGAGACCTGGAACTGCCCAAGAGAGATCCTCAGCAAGTGGGGTAGTTGAATCTGTGTGTATCCTGGTGGGTCAATGAAACCCTCCGCTGTGATATGTAAGAAGTGATCTCTGTAGAAGCTAAGCTTCACTGGGAGTTCACTCGGTCCCAACCAGGTCCGAAATGTGTGTAGCTGTAGTAGATCCTCATGGATAACCTGGTTGACCTAGTGTGATAAGAGGGGAGAAAACGGAGCATCCATGCTGTACTGAAAGGGAGGTAGTCTATCCATGTGGAGCCCCAATCGCTCAAACCATCTCTCTGTGCGTGCATACCAGCACCTCTGGTCTCCTCCTGCTGCAAGTGCCATAGAAGAGGATAGAGCTATCCATGGTAGCCTGCTACGCCCCGAGGTATAATCCCCATATTCCCTAACTCGGTACAGATATGTGATGACCTGAAATGCAGCATCTAGCTGTAAAGGGGGTGACCCAAACTCAGTTTCGAATCTGAGTTGACGGCGTAAAGCCTTACACTCATCATCGTACCAACTATTTCCAATGGGTGGTGGGCGGGTGGAGCGGGTGGTGTGGGGAAAAGCGTGAATGGCAGCCTCATGTAGTGAGCGGGTGACAAGGGCAGCACGATTTTCTAAAAGGGGTATGAAGTCAATATAAGCAAGAAGTATGTACAGACGGCCAGAGTAAGAAGGTGAGTGATCACGATCAAAGCGTATATCCTGGTAGGTGGAGTAAGCATTGAGTGAGGTGGAACGTGCTGTGCGAAGGGAGGTGGAGATGCTAAAGAAAAGATATGTATGATCAGCCCCTGGGGGGAGAGGTGCTACAGTGAAGTCACTAATGCGAGATGTGAAGACAGAGGATCCCATGATGTAATCAACAACACTGGAGGCCCCCCCATGTGGAAAGCATGTGAAACCACCTAAAGCAGGCCATCTGTCAAGACCATTATAGATCATGAGATCGTGTATCCTGTCGAGGTCTAATAGGGCCTGCCCATAAGCTGAGAATGGACCTCGCCTGTCAGCCGAAACCCGTAGCATACCTGCCTCCTCAAGGTCAATATTTGACAGTAGGGTGGAATCATCTCTGAAGTCAAGAAGTGGTACCTGACGGGCCCTTGTCCTTGCGTTGAAGTCCCCTACTAGAAGGACCTCTCCGCGGCTAGAAAAGTCAACAATGGACTGATAAAGGGCAGCAAATGGGGATGTCTCATCATCACCTTGGATATCTCTGGCAAAGTGGGAGGTCTCCGGGGGAAAGTAGCAAACTGGGACAAACAGATCCCGGCTGTCCATGTGTCGAATCCAAAAAAATTTGGTATGTGTGTCTCTCTGCTCTACTGAAATGATCCCCCAAAGTGTGGATATGAAAAGGACTGCAACTCCACCTGAACCGCGAACTCCTCCTATACCCCTCGTCTCATCTCTGTAGGTAGACTCCCATGTATATCTGCTGGTTATTGGAAGAGGGCGCTCTCGGCTCTGATGTGTCTATGTATAAAAGACTATCGTGGCCTATATAGGATTTCGAGAAGTTCCCTGGTTCTGACCATAAGGTACCATTACAGTTCCAAATGATGCAGGACAGGGTCTAGGATATCTGAGTCTCATAGACCCCACTTCCCTATGTAGGGGAGGGGGCAGGTGCCCTACAGGGGCCTGTAAGAAGTCGTCCCTCTCGTACCACTACCCACTTCGCCTCCTCCTGGGCCGGATCCCGCTGCTGCAGCAAAAAGTGCCTCTCCTCAGCCTATAGAGGTGTGAGGTCCTCATCCATAGAGATCCCTAGCTAATCTAGAAGGACTGACCTACGTCGTAGAGCTGAAAGTCATGCCTGAGTGTCATGGAACCGTATGATCAGGAGTTGCACTCGGTTGGGATCTCTCCCCACCCGCCATGCCCTCTCCATCTTGTGCTCCGCCACACCCAAGGTAGCGGCCACGAACGCAGTCACATCTACCATTGGTGTAGCCTCAGTGCGTGGGATCCCGCGTACTCTGATGTTGAGAGCTTCGCTGGCTCTCTGTTGCTGCTCCATGAGGGTAGCCGAAACGGTTGCCCTTGCGGGTTCCCGTTTGGCCACGTCAACCCATCTGGAAGTCTCCTCAAGAGCAGATTGCATGCTCACAATCTGTGCCTCGACCACTGGGGTACTCCCTGGGACAGTGTGTATGGCTGTGACCTCTTGTTGGAGCTGCATGATATCCTGTATGAGTCCTTGAATAAGACCCGCCTGCTCCCGAATGGCCCTAGCCTGCTCCTGTATGATGCGGCTCTGTTCCTGGTTGAAGCGGACAAGCAAGTCAACTCCATCTCACGCTCACGGAAACTATGTATCTCCATGAGCAAGGTCTCACGGGCCTCTGGTGTATCAGCCCACCCATGTCCATGCTGAAACTGTGGTGACTGTGGCATGAAAGTGTGGGACTGAGTCCGAAAACTGGACGGTGACTAAGTGAGGAACGGAGATGACAGTGGAATGGATGAGGCAGTCTCAACGGGGTGTGGGAGCGTGGACTGACTGAGAGGGAGAGGGGAGAGTGAAGCGTAATGCAGAACAGTGTATGACACCTCCGAAGTAGGGGTCATAAGCTGTGCGAGAGCTGTAACAGGAGAGGAGGGGAAGGAAACAACCGGCGCCATGGGCATGAGTATGTCATTGATCGTAGATGTAGAGAGAGCTGAGACTGGAACTAGAGCTGAGCTTGAAGCGGGGACTAAAGTCGAAGTAGAGATAGAGATAGAGGGAGCATAGGCTTGAGCTGAAAACGAAACTGAAACTGTAGCGGGAGTTGAGGTTGAGGTAGAGATAGAGGCTGAAGAAGCTGAGGCGGGTCCTACCTTTGCCTTGCTGTCTACCCTGAGTCCACTTCGGTTGTAACATGTGGTCACATCCTCCAATTTCAGTTGTGTCGTTTGCTTTTTATTGTTGTTATTGTCGTCTTTCTTGGCTTTGTCCCCCATTTCTCTTGGGGTGTAGGTGCAGGTCTTAGTGTCCGGCCGGGAGCAGGAGCACCGGTTCCCCCCCCCATAATGGGAGGCACGTCCAGTGCGAGGTGGTGGAGAGGCGGGGTGGAAGCCTGAGGTGGAGAGGCAGCCAGGAGGTGGAGAAGGAGAGGCTAAGATGGCGAGGAGTTTTTTTTTTTTTTTTGGAAGTTTTCAAAAAAAAAAAAGAGGAGGTGGCGAAGGTGGCGAGGGGCTGAAGCGGGAGCGAGAGGAGCAAAGAAGGGGGTGAACAAGTATCCGGGCACCAAAGCATGGACCTCGATCTTTAAGTGAGTCCTTGCTAGGCATTGATGCAGTCCTTGCCAGGCAGTGATGCATGAACGGAGGCTGCAGAGCAAGAGCAATTGCCTGCCACAATGCAGACACTCACAAGTGGCACAGGAATGTCTTTCCGTCCTATATTATCTGCATCATTAGAAGCACAGGCACTATTTTCGGAGGCACTATGTTTTATGCTTCAAGGCACCCTTTTGCACATGCAACAGCAACTTGATCAGCACATTGGTCAGCAAGCGTGAATCAAGTTGTTGCCACTGCATTTCAAGATAAAGGCATGTGGGAGATCTCAACATGTATCTCTAGCTCACAACTCAAGCTCCGCCGACACCATGAAAGAAAAACAAGTTATTTTCGGAGGTGTTATTTTTTATGCTTCAAGGCAATCTTTTGCACATCGACAGCAACTTGATCAGCACATTGATCAGCAAGGGTGAATCAAGTTGTTTCCACTGCACTTCAAAATAAAGGCATGTGGTGATGGAAATGGGGAGAAGGTCAGAGACACATCACTGGAGACGAGCTGAGGCACGAAATGATGTAGATTGATTGATGATCACAGCAAGTACATAGCCTCTTTTATAGGCTGGGCAAGCCTTACAGACACCTCATAGATGAGGTCACACACGAGAATCTAGATCCTATGATCTAGGTGAGGAATCACATGAGGTGGCACAAGTGGCCTCAAGACTCTTCACACTCACACAACTGTAGGACATTCCTAAGACTCTAGGACCACACACACTAGGACCACACACACTAGGACTCCAATTCCAAAAAACCCCCCCTCGGAGCTAGGGTGAGAGACTATGACAGTATCCAGACTGTGCATCCCAGGCAATCTCAGAGGCTAACAACTGAGCATAATTCAGAGGTTGAACCAAGCACTCTCATGGCTTAGGTGTCAACATGATCAGAGACTCAAATCTGAGCATGGATGCATGACCAACTCATAGGTCTAGGGAGTACACCAACATCCTGGAATGCAGCCAGGCCTGATAAAGGAAAGACATAACAACCCCCCCTGTCTCCTAACTCGGTACATGGAAGTAAGTGGAGCCTTTTATAGGACAAGGCACACAAAATGACAAATTATTACAACATTTTAGGGGGACTACCCAAGGCAGAGTACCTAACACACATGACTCTAGAAAGCCCACTCTTCATCTATCACCTCATGGAGGGATAGACCAGAAATAGCAGCAGTGCAGGCTTGTCCAGAAGGTGTAGTTTCATCGTCTTCGTCCTTGCTCTGCTCCACAACCAGATTGGCATGTTCTTTGGCTTGTACCTTTGCCATTTTCTTGAAGCAACGATCCTCTGGATGGCCAAGTTTCTGACAGTGATTACATTTAAGAGGTTTTCCTTTCTTCTTGGGCTTATTCTTGAGAAAGAATGCTTTGCCAGATTCGAAGGAAGATTCTGCTTTCTCTGTAAGCCTACGGTCCTCATCAATGAGATGAGCTACCATATCCTTAAAGCTCATATTGCGGCTGACTCTTAGGACAGCAAGGATCTCATTGTACTTGGAAATGTCTTCAATACTGGAGAGAAGTACAGCAACGATCATCATCTTCAACAATGGCTCGGATGGCAAATAATTGTTGGAGAATTGACCCAAGATTGCTCAAGTGTTCATTGAGGGTTTCAGTTTCCTTCATCTTGAGCTTGAAGAGTTTTTGTTTGAGAAATACTTTGGAATTATTGATCTTATTTCCAAACAAATTCTCTAATTTTTCCCAAACGTCGTTTGCTGTCTTATCAAAATCCACATGGTGGATAAGGTTGTCAGCTAAAGCTAGGCCAATGATAGCCAATGCTTTATCATTTTGGTTTTGCCACCAACTGATTCTAGCATCATCACTTTGGGGTTTTGGCTCCTTGCCATTGGTGATATTCCATATCCCTTCTCGCATAAGAAGAAGCCGGAGTTTTGTCTGCCAAGTTGGGAAATTGCTCCCTGAGAATTTCTCGATGAGCAAGGAGTTTTTTATGCTATCCATTGGTGGGAAGGTCTTAGCTGTTTATTACAGCCAGTGTCTAAATCCCTTACAATGTTTACTCAGATTTCAAAAAGGGCCCAAATTTTACATGGTAGAAGCTTCAATTATGCCAAAGGAAGACATAGAACAGAAAAGCCCTAAATTTTAGGGTTAGGGTTACTGCAAAAATTAGGGTTTGCAAAAAATTGGGGCTTTTCAAAATTTCCTAGAGCATAGTGTTCTAGCAACACTAGGGGAGCTTCAGATCATAAAAGCCCCAACAAATTCACCCAAAAATGAGGCAAAAATCTTTATTTAAAAAAAAAATATCTCAGACGGACTGTCTGCTAGTCGATGGAGCTCATGTGGAGATGCGAATGAAGAAGATCAACTCAGATCTGTTGTGTGAGTTGATGGCCTCAGATCGTCAGTCGTCAAGTCAGCTCCATGGCTGGCGCCGTCGCAGGTCCAGTTGCGTGGGAGCAGCAGGTTCGGTCAAAGCAGCAGGTGTTCACGTCGGGTTCACCATGGAGCAGCAGGTGCAGAGACTATATGGCGCGCAGGGAAGGAGTTAGCGGGCAGAATGGCGCAGCGTAGAAGATAGCGTAGAGCAGAAGCGGGAGGAAGATTCGCAGGATGGCACAGCAGAAGAGTGGCGCAGCAGAAGCGGGAGCAGCAGCGTGGAGATTTCGAGGCTGTACAGTGCCACAGCAGCAGCATCAGCGTGGACAACGTGGATTTGCAGGCGGCAGGCAGGCTGTACGGGCTGTCGTACGACAGGTACGGGCTGATGTACGGTGATGCTGAGGCTAAAGAGCAGTCGATGGTGAGGCTTGGGTAGGAGGTAAGGCTTAGTCAGGGAAGACCCGCTCTGATACCAATTGATGGAAATGGGAAGAAGGTGAGAGACACATGACTGGAGACGAGCTGAGGCACGAAATGATGTAGATTGATTGATCACAGCAAGTACATAGCCTCTTTTATAGGCTGGGCAAGCCTTACAGACACCTCATAGATGAGGTCACACACAAGAGAATCTAGATCCTATAATCTAGGTGAGGAATCACATGAGGTGGCCCAAGTGGCCTCAAGACTCTTCACACTCACACAACTGTAGGACATTCCTAAGACTCTAGGACCACACACACTAGGACTCCGATTCCAACATGTGGGAGATCTTCACATGTATCTCTAGCTCACAACTCAAGCTCAAACATCACATAAGAACGACAATGACGTTGCATCAATCACGAGCCTTGACCACAAGTCATCTAATGTGTGAGTTTAAATGTTGCCAGGATACTGCACAGCATCTATCTCACATCACACGTGGGCACACAAATAAATAAGAAATATTTCCAGGTCTGGAAGAATACATGCAGGTGTACAGCCAAAACTCCATATATAGATGCATGGGAATGGTGAATCAAGTACAAAACCTGCCCTCAAGTGTACCACCACCTGCTGCAAGATCCAGCCAGGTATGACACCACTTACAGGCTCCGTCTACTGTACCTACTGCTGTCGAACTCCAATCTGCCGCTGCGTGCCTCTCCATAGGCTTCAATAGCTGCTCAATATGCTCACTATCTATGCACACCTGGTTGCTCTCCAACAGGGTATTGATATGCACACTGGAGTGCAATGAGTCATTGCTGACTGAAGTATCCTACTTGCTTTTCACCTTGCTGCTGAAGCCTGATATGCACACTGGAGTGCTCTGGATGATCTGCCCAAGATCCCCTACAACAGGGGGTTTTATAGGACCGTACGCCCCCCATATTTGGCCCGTCAGGTTGACTGCTGAAGCAAAATGGCCGTATCAGTTGACCCGACCCATGCAGGTAATGCCAACCTGCTCGAGGCTGATACCAACAGGCAGCATCTCTATCGCATATATAAGGCCTCTTTGCAGGCACCTACTGCTGGGCTGAACCCCAGCCATTTGCCACTCCAAGGCTTGGACTTGGCTGTATATATGCCCTAATCCAGGGCCTTTGCCAGCCCTATGTGCTGGCCTGTACAGCCCATGTAGCTGCCCTAAATAGGCACCAAGAGTGTGCTGCCCATATGGCAGCCTCTCTCAGTCCAACCCATCTACTGGTTTGATTCCCCCTTGTCCTCCTCATATCGGGGCTCATAGATGGGGAGTTGACCTCTAGTTTCCAACAAGGCAAGCAGCATGTGGCGCAGTGGCATGGGGATCGCTTGGAGAGCATGATGCCTTCTATACACCACGAGATGGTTTTAAGACAAATGCTAAACGCCCCTCTAATTTCCATCCCTCCATCTGATTTCAGATGGAGCAGTATGCCAGTGAGTCTTCATATGAGCACCATTGGCCTGTTCAACCCACAAGTCACCATGCTTGGTGAGGCGATCATGTCACGTCATAATTTGCAGCAGTGGGAGAGATGCCAACCCTCCTCCTAGCCGTTTGGCTTGCAAGTACACAACCAGCAATTCATGCCCCTATCTCACCACAGGTCAGCAGTCATAATTAGTGTTCCAGCAAGGCAATGGCACTACTGGCTAGCCAGATAACATGTTGTCCAGTGCTAAGCACACATATCATGCTCTACCTAAGAACATTAGGGATGAGATGTCATTTCATCAGTATGTGATCCTTACGAGGGATGATGTACGAGTGTTGGAGGGGGTCAATCCAGGAATTATATAGCGAAGGGTGTCAAGGATAAGCTGACTATGCATAAGTTTAAGCAAACACTTGAATCCTTAATGAGCTTGAAGAGTGGATCATGAAGCTGGAAGATTATTTCTGCTTCTATCCCAAAGATGATAAGGAATATATCATCTATGCATTTATAGTGATTACGCCCCTACTTGGTGGCGCTAGAGATGAGTTTTTCGCACAACCCCACAGCGCGGGGCCATTTGAATGCTCAGTGGCGTTTTTGCAAGGTCGCCAGCAGCCCCATTTCCTAAGCCTCAACAGTATTTTAAAATGCCTTATGTCAAGCCATACCGGCTGCAAATTTATAAATTTGCAGTCAAGGGAAACACTGAACAGAAAAGAAAAGAGAAAAGAAAACAAAAGCATTTGAAGGTCATCATAGACAGCAAAACCGTGTCTTATCTGTCCAGTTTATGCTTCAAGTGTAGAGAAAAATCGACTCCCAAACATAGTGATGTATGCAAAATGAGGAACATCAGGACAGCCAAGCTCAGCATGTCAGATGATGAGAAGGAGCTCATCGATGCCCCCAAGATTCTTGCGTGACTCACAAGGTTGGTGCCAAGGATGCAGGGCCACCCCTGGAGGGCTAGAGCTGAAGATGGTCCCCCTTCCCTTTTGATCCAAATGGCATTATACGCCTAGGTGTGCTTGCACATGACACCCATGGGATACTCGTACTGTGTGTCAAATTTCCAAAGTTGCATCAGCTGTGTGGGAGGTCAATGTTCTACCCTCTGTCATCCTTCATCATAACTGAGCTGCTCACCTAAGCCAGCAGCATGTTAGGTAGGTGAACAAGTGATAACAGATGAACCATGATCAGCCCTACATTGTTGGGACAGTTTTTTGCTGTTCAAGACAGCTTCTCTCTGTCCATGAGGAAGATGATGCAGCACACTGACTCGTACACTTCACCTGAGATGGTGATGTGGCACACCATGTTAGAAAACAGAGATCGAGGTTGCTTGCTGTAGCCAACACTCCCACAGCGGAAGAATATGCCCAAGAATCACACAAAGCCTAAATAAATCTCACTTCACTACCTTGTGTACACAAATAATAGAGACACTTCACTGCCTTGTGTATACAAGCAATAAAGACACTTCAACTCTGGAAGAAGATACACTCAGATGTACAGCCAAAAGGACAATGTATTGATATAAAAACTAAGTACGAAATCTATTTATAAAATGTACCAACCTCGCTGAGGTATGGCTTCACAAACAGCAATATATCCTGTACCATTGCTGTAGGAGCATTTCCTCTTCATCGCATGCCGCCAAAGGCTTCAGTAGCTTTTGAGGTTGAGTCCAACTATCCACTCTGTTTTGCACCACAGTAGGCTGTTCTACCTGTGCATAGCTATTCTGGAAGCGCATAAATGCTGCAGACTGAACTGCTTGACAATTCCCCACATGGGCCCTTTTATAGAGCGAGCATTTCCTCTTCATCGCATGCCTCCAAAGGCTTCAGTAGCTTTTGAGGTTGAGTCCAACTATCCACCCTGTTTTGCACCTCAGTAGGCTGTTCTACCTGTGCATAGCTATTCTGGAAGCGCATAAATGCTGCAGGCTGAACTGCTTGACAATGCCCCACATGGGGCCTTTTATAGAGCGAACGCCCTCCAAATCTGGCCTACCTATTTTATGGTTCAGCGACCAGACCTACAGACTTGGCTGACCCAGTCTGTAACTGCCGACCACCCCAGCTGTCTGCCGACTGGACTGCCACATGGCAAGCCCATACTAGCCTTCCTAACACTATACTGCTGACCTGCTATTGCAGACTCCATAATCTTCCATGAAGAAGCTCTCAGAAACAGATTGGAGACGTACTTGAAACATTAGTACAATCCAAGTCCAATTCCGCCAAGGTAAGCCATCCCGAAACACTAGTACCATCCAAGTAGCAGGTACGACCCTCCTTGATCATAAACATGCCAGCATTCTCTCAAGCAATCTTGGGAATAATATCAGGTTCATCCAGCTATTCCCCTCCGAAGCTAAGGACAGCCTGATTCCTGCCATGCGACAATGCCTCTAGGGTCAGTTTGAACCTGCCTTTACTCTGGCACCATCTGTAACCAACTAACATACATGCGCAATGAGATCCTTGTGGTTGAACCACATAGATCCCTATCACCAAGTTCTCTGTAGAAATCCTGGACCACAAGATCCAAATGCGCAATGAGATCCTTGTGGCTGAACCACATAGATCCCTATGACCAAGTTCTCTGTAGAAATCCTGGACCACAAGCTCCCACCTGGTTAACACAATGGCAGTAGCATAATCTCTTTACCTATTGATGTTCCCATCTTCACCATAAAGGCTTTAACAAGTTAACCTTTTTACTCCTAGCATACTTGCAACTGAGCCTTGAAGAAGCTCCAAAACACCTGCCCCTGTCAGCAAATCACCCTCCTTGAAGCAATCATCATTGTCCTTGACAGAAGTCATGCAGCAGGCATTGATGACCTTTGCAACAAGACTTACCCCTCTATCTCCTAAGAAGGCTTGCACCCTCCATTCTCTTGATACATGAGAAAAACAACCCAAACACCGTGCCCAATACAGCTGCTAAAGTCTGAATGAATACACAGAGAAAATATGAAGGGAAGGATCCACTCATCCAGCTGCTAAAAACAAGTTAGGTATCTCCCGGAGGCACCCACAACATCCATGTGTAACTCTGTACTGCAACCTTCATGCAAATGGTGTCAGCCTTGTTCTGAGCACAACAGTCTGTATATGAGTTGAAGACGATCAATTGTTTTGCACCTCCCATGGATCAAGTTTGCATAAGACCACAGATGTTGGTATGGACTATTTGAACAAATTCGGTTGCTCAGGGTTTGTCAAGACTTGAGAAAGTAGTCTCGTGCATCTTACCAAGGGTACAAGATTTATTTTAACAATAATGTTTTTACACATGTAGTTTACAAGAGAAAACCAGCATACTTGATCCTCTCTAGCTGGATATATCCTCTCTCCAAACAACCATGAGACAAATACTAATGTGGGCCATGCCTCCTCAACACTTTGAATATAAAATAGAGATGAGTGCAAATCCTTGTATTGCATGCACTCTTCCCATGAAGTCCTCCCAAATACTCGCACATACAACAAGGCCTCCTTTGAATTGCCACATCGTAGGGAGGAAGTGCCTTGTGAATGGAAGACTACATTTTTCAAACGCAGTATTGCAAATGGCCCAACCTAGCCCTAGAATGGGCTATTGAAGTGGAGTTTGCACCTCCATCTCCATCACGTTCACAAGTGACTCTTCACCTCTTCTTTACTTGAAGAGAAGAAGAGTGATCATGCAGTATGCAGTGTGGCACATTGTTCCTTCACCTCTGTCTCAAAACTTGTGCAAGGAAGGCTACTGAAATCCAATAGAGGAGAGTGTGGTTTGCAACCTATGGTCGATCTTCAGTATTCAGCCCGTTTGGGCTGTGTATATCCAGATGTACATTGTCTCTTTTCTCTCTCTCTCTTGTGCAAACTATTCTTAGTTAAAGATTTCTTTCGTTGATGTGCATTACTTGCATGGTGAAATCTCCCTCAAGTTGAGCACCACATTGCATAGCAATTCATACATGGAATGATGCCACCATTGAGGAGGAGTAGCAATACTAGGATGTCCAATCAGGCCTGTATTCAATATCCGTCTATGCATTGATGGGTGCTAAAAATGCCAAGTCACTAAGGTTGAGAGGTGACATGTTAGATATGCTCAATGCCCCACCCTCCTGGTAACCATCAGTGGTCCAAGGTGCTCAATTTGTAAGGCTCCCATATGAGGATAAGCCATGTGTGAAGCCATGTGTGAGCCCGGGACACTGGATGGATCCTGACTTGCATGTTAGATGAGGTCTATCAATGAGACTGTTGATGGTAGAAAGGTGATTGTGTGAGAGCCCCTTGCTCTCGTTGGGGGTTCGGGGACGAGAGCCGCCGAGGCGACGGTATAGGGAATATTCCATGAACGACTGGTTGGTTCCACCAACTAGGTTGACTGGTCGGCTCCACCGACTAGGTTGACTGGTCGGCTCCACCAACTATGTTGATCCGACTACCGCCCTCATAGCTATAAAGAGGCGACCTTCCTAGTCCATTGTATCATATCAGTTCAGATCACATCAAATCTTCCAGCTAGTAGCTCTTCACCTAGTATCTGTCTAGATTGCCATCTAAGCTCCACTGTGGGAGCGCACGAGTGGACGGAGCCATCATCTGTACGACATCAGTATTTAAGGAAAATTTTATTCCTCTCCAGTTTGTTGTGTACTCTCTATTCTTCATTCAGTTTCTGTTCCGCTGCCCAGTGTAATTTAACATGACATTGATAGCAGAACTGTCCATATGTTAGTGGACAAGCAAGAGTATCCACACCTCCATTAGCGCTAAGACCTTGCAAAAAGGAAGACTTGCAGCCACTGAAACTGACCGTGGGTTGAGAGTGGAGGTTGGCAATGGATAGCACATACACACAATTACACCTTTGCAAGTGATCTCTTTGCCTTAGATGGGTCCAATTACCTTGTTCTGGAATGTGATTGGATAAACATCTAGTGTTGCTTTTAATGCCAAGACTCTTTGCTTTAAGTACAAAGTCTAGGCAATGGTGTTGCAAGGTATCACAGCACCGAAATGTAGCTAATTACATCAAGGCAATTCCTCAAGAAATAAACTGCACTGTACACAATGCAGTTGGCTCAGCCCAAGATTGGCAATTTTCCACATGTGGAGGATGTTGATACGCAGCAGTTGCTCTCAAAATTTGCTGATATTTTTACTGATGTGCCACATTAGCTTCTTCCCAAGACAGATGTCGACCATGCCATAGTCTTGGAGCCTGACAACAAGCCCATCAAAAAAGTCTTCGCATTGTCTCTCTAAGGTGGAATGATGGATTAATAACTGTTAGATGAACTTAAGCGTCACTTTTTCACTATGATAGATCTGAGGTCACAATATCACCAAATCAGGGTGAAAGAAGGTAAGGCGCACAAGATTGCCTTCCGTACAGAAAGGGGGCCTATATGAGTTCAAGATGATGTCATTTGCATTGACTAATGCACCAACCACATTTCAAGCATCGATGGACAAGATGTTCCGACCACTTCTATTCCGATACATGCTGAATTGTATACGTGCTGTCTTTATTTTATGACATCCTCATTCACAACAAGAGGCATATCAAGCATATCAGACAAGTGCTGAAAATCTTGAGGTTGCATCAACTCTGCGCTAAGGCAAGCAAGTGGTTTTTTGATATTCCTGATAATTATTTAGAAGCAACAGATTAAAACATGTTTGTTAAGAAATAGAAACAGTTCTCGTTTCGAAGTTTTACTTACTCGGTTTAAATTGGTATTTCGTTCCGACCTCAGCAGTCTCGCTTTCTTTCTTGACCACGCAAGATTCCACCGGGAACCAGGTGGAATGCCCATTGCGATGAATTTTGCTAAGAAAATATAACTTTCTCAATGAAGTCTGCCCTCGTGCCACATGGTTGGGGATTCTATTAGTCCTCGATGACCGGAAGGACAATTTCTGGCAAATCCGCGGAGGTGGAGGTAGACTGGGACATGAGGTGCATTGCAGCACAGCAGAATGCTGAACCAACATTGCAAGCGCAGGAACGAGACCGAAGGCCGATAGCTAAGAGGAGGATGTGACAAGTGGCCTCTTCTCATCCGATAGAGCAAAGAAAAAGACGTGACAAATGGCCTCTCCTGCAGCGCGTGCCTACATTTATGGCGTCAATTAAATTAAAAAGAAAACTAAACATTCTTGCTTTGGGCTCAAACGTCACGCTTTGGGAGTCATTGTTGTATGGAGTAAGTGGTCTCACGAATCTACAAACCTTCTCTTGGTTCTTAGTGTGGTCCACAGATATGGTCGAGTGTGGATCCATAGATGGTTGTCAGTGCACCGATGAGTTGCCGCATGCCATCGTGGAGCATGAAGTCTTCCAAACAAGTCAAGTCGGACTAGTTTTGTTTGAAGTTGATGTTGAAATCACCCAATGCGTAGGCCAGAATAGAGCGTGGAACAAGCTGTAGCAAATTCTCCAGGCTGGAAGCAACATTTTCGTTTTGGGAGAGGGCGGCTTGTAGAGGTTAATGACAACGATGTGGCTATTCTCTGGCCACTGGAATATGGCAAGTAAACATTGACACCCTTCGTTATATGTTTGTCGGTGGTAGAGGAGTTGGATTTCCTTTTTGTAATATGTGGCAATCCCCACACCATCGTGCATGCAAAGGTTTAGCATTGCTGGTAGCTCAACGGTGGTCGTTGGGTTTGTTCTTGTTTTTTGTAGGCATAGTATCGTTGCATGGAGTGTGGACTTGTAGCATTTGATTTCATACGCATGTTGAGGAAGCGACCGCGTGTTCAAAGTTTGCAGGGTTCTGTCTCCTGGTTTGTCCTCTGTGACGTGGCTTTGGTCAAATGGCCACCAGCGAGTTAGCCTCAACCTTGTGATTTCTTATTGCACCATCGGGTCTACCTATATATGTTTTTGTTCTAATTTTGTGAGGAGGTAAAGGTTGGAAGGGTCATACACACGAGACAGAGCACTGTAGACTAGGCCATGCACTCGTATATGAAGGATCAAATGCTAGTGCCTCCAACATTAGCCGCAGCAAGCTGCACATGGAACTATTCACATGAGACCATGTTGAAGTGGTTCTTGCCAATTTGGAATTCCTGAATGACTCGAACTATGGGTGTCCAATTTGTTGGCATGTTCGGCTTGTAAAGGTGTTTGTTCTCTGAGCATGTTTGTATTTCGGTGAATTTGATCCAAAACACATATGGCTTATATTCAGTGTGGCTATCCACGAAGATCTCGTCCTCACCATTGAGCATACCATCGGCTACGTTCAAGTTTCCCGACCAAATTTCTATGATCATACCTAGTTTTAGGCGGAGCTCGTGGTGTAGTCCAATTGTCTTCCTGAATCAGGCAGGATTTTAATAACTTTGCGGCATATTCTATGTCATGTGCCTTTTGCTTTTAGAATGTGTGTTGGTGTCTGCAACATGCTAAAAACGTATTCGTTGTGGGCATCTTTAGAAGCGTTTGTGTAGAAGAGGTGGGGGATGCTTTGTTTATGCGGACGTTCTCTGAGGCATTGTTTGTTGAGGAGGTGAATGTCTTCATTAGTTTGTGAACCGACTCTGATCTTGTTGACGAAGGAAAGATTAGCTTGAAGTTCCAATGTGATCCTAACATAGCCGAATTTGTAAACCTTTCAAGAAACACCCAAGAGTCCTTTGTGGAGCTTGCCTGGCACACATTCACACAAAGAAAAACGTCAACTCCACCAAACGGTTGGTGGTAATTATGCTTTATCTCCCGTAGCCGCGAGTCAGCTCTGCAATGAAGGTGTTTAGTCCAACAAGGGAGATTTTGTCTATTACCAATAGTTGCATGTCTTTGTATCTTTGGAAGAGAACCTATAGTTTCTTTACCGACAGCATTGTGTAAGTCAAAGCTAGCAATGGTAGGTGGAGCGCCAAGTGCAAAGTCATACCACCGATGGCATGTGCAGCTCTTTCAGTGTAAGCAAGAATCATTGCCCTGTGCAATTTGATATTGAAATTGTCCCTGTGTGCATACAAGCGTAACAAAGCAGGTACCAGCAACAAAAGCGTGAAAATTTTCCATGTTCGTGTCAGTGCCCGTTGGGCTTTCAAGGTACTACGATTGAATCGTGAGATGGCTCTTCAAATCTTCTTGCCTTCATTCTATATATCTTGCTTTAAATGCTCTTGATGGAGCATTGTCCATTGTTGTGCTAGTTATTGAAAGCCAACACAAGCTTGTTGGCAAATGAGTCAGGGAATGCATGCAGAAGCTCGGCCAACTACAGCTCTACAATGGGAATTGCTCGTAGAACCCGCAAATCATCGAAAACACAATGAAAACTATACACAAAATAATGCATGGACTTTCAAAACTCACAAAATGAAAAAGATAACAAGCGTCCTGGGAGCAATCTCCCCCCATAGGAGTGGTGCTCATCTTCCACTCCCTATGTATTTGATTGATTCAATAATTTCAAGTAACAACTGATACAAGCTCATGTACATCTCCTCCATGCACGAACTGGAGATAAGCCACACACACACTTTCCAAAATAGCTTGCCTTATCTAGAAATAGAATTTGCTTTGCACTTTAGTTAATATGCTTAGGCTAAGCCACTAATGTTCCAAAATTTAAAATATATACATGAGCATTAGTAATTTCAAAAACTAGGCTTTCTGAAGTAAGCCTTGTTTATTCCTTGCATCACTGGTTGCGCCTTATGCGCACAAAAATATGGCGAATCATGCTTGCCGCCAATAGCCATCGCCCGATGAGTTACTCCATTGAATTCACAACATCCATAAATAATGCAAATATTTGAAGCATAAGAAACCTTGGAATCAATCACCAATATTATTTAATCTTTCAGTATTTAGCCAATGCAAAATCAACCAATCATAATTAGATGGTGCATACATGCGACACATACCATCACATGGTGCACACATAGCTACACATGCATAAAATCATATGGGATGGTGCACACACTGCTACACATATTGTCATCGCGTAAGTCACACATTGCTACACACTCATACAATCATAGCCAGATATCCAGCCATCATTAGGGGAGATTTGGGGTCTCAAAAGGGCCTCCAATTAGTGTTTCCTAATTCAAGGGATTAGAGACAGATTTGAGGTGTATCAATGAGAGTGCTCCTTTGTGTGGGACAATTGTACATTGAGGTGTACAAAAGGACATGTTGAGCATTTATGGGTGGGGAGACCTCTCACCCATGGTTTAGACCCGTGATATTCACTCCCATCCATTAATCTCATCTACAATCCAAGGGATACATTCAAACTTGTGGTAGAGCCCTCCAAGCCATTAGATCAAGGTGTAGATTCAATGGATACCATCAAAGGATAGAAGGATCAAATCTAAACCCTTGAAAATGGCAAGGATCTGATGAATGAGATCAAAAGAGAAGGGGGTTCATTTTAAACCATCCATCTAGAAATAGATCTAAGGGTGGAGATGCAAGGAAAAGGCGTTGGAATCTGGGCCATTGATCTCAAGGAGATCCAAGGGTGGAGATGCATGAAAAAGCCGCTCAAATCTGGGCCATCCATTATGCGCCTAGATCTCAGCTGTCGATCTAAAGTGCTCCATCTACACCCTCAAAAATGAGCCTAGATCTAGGCCCTTGATTGGATTCTTTGATCTCCACCATTAGATCTATCCTAGATCTAATGGTCCACAATAAATGGTGACCTCTCCCCCTTTATTACACCTCTATTTTGTCAACCTTTGCCAGTTTGGAGCCCACCAAAGGTGCCTCCCACCAATTTGAGCATCCTAGGCCTTTAATTCATCCACCATCCACCTCCATCCAAGGGCTAAGGTTGATCAATTTTAAAATAAAGGTACCCATGCCAGTTGAGTAAATGCTAGGGGACCCTTAGCTCATGGGTTACCATAGTGGGTTCACTTGGTCTTATCTTAATCCATTCCTTATGAGGCCTTTTTGAGACCCCAATTCTCCCCTAATGGCGTATAGATGGTGCACATATACCGTCGCTCATCACGTAAGTGGTGCACACACTGCTACACACTCATCGCATAAGCGGTGCACACATTGCTATACATTCATACGAACAGCGAGCACACAGTGCATTAGTTGTGCAACAAAATGCTAGATCTCACAACTAATATTGAAAGAATAAAAAATAATGGGATAATCCCAATTATTGTAACATCCCTCTTGCTTGATATCGCAATTGTCTTCAATTGCATGATAGAAAGGTAGTCAACAAATCAAGGTACTGGTAAAAATATCTTGCGGGCATCCAGTTGGCATCCTCTACAGGGTGGTTCTTGAATGTAACAAGATAAATGGGATATCAATTTCCATGCCTTATCTCGGTGATTTGTGTATCAATGATATGGTTTGGCTCTAATAGTTGGGTCTCTCCTTGAAGCAAAGGTGCTTCCTTGAAAATAGGTCCGATCGGTGAGTTTCCACGAAAAGGTTACAAGAGATGCACATGAAAAGAATTATGAATTTTCCAATGTGGTGGTAATTCTAACCAATAGACATTGTCATTGATACGCTCTAAAATTTTAAAAGGACCTTAGGATTTACGGGCAAACTTTACAACATGATGTGTCCCAATACTCTTACGTCGATGCTTTTGAATTTGTAACGTCACTAGGTTGCCTTGTTCAAATATAACTATTTTTCTTCCCTTGTTTGCTTGTTTAGTATATACAGCTTGAGCATGCTCTATGTTCTTACAAAGAGTAGTCAAAATTGTAGAGAAGTCCTCAGTGAATCGGTGAGCAGCCTCTACTTTGATACTTAAGACAAGTCAATGGAGTAGGAATAGTAGTCTTGCCATAGACAACTTGAAACAGTGATTTACATGTAGCATAGTGTTTAATATTGTTGTAGGCAAACTGTAAAATGTGTAAATATTTGTCCCATTTTTCTGGCTAACTCGATACATAAGCACACATCATGTCACAAATGGTATTTTGTGTGACCTCAGTTTGACCATTGGACTCCTAATTAAAAGCGGTGGACAAGTCTAACTTCGTACCAAGACTATTAAAAAGTGTTGTCCAAATGTTACCACATAATTTAATATCTTAGATCGTAACTCATGAATGTCTTTAGGTTGTGGCTAGTTAACTATTGTCTCTACTTCCTTGGGATCTACTTGTCGAGAATACCTTTAGCTGAAATGATGTGACCAAGATATTCAATTTTAGATTTGAAAAATGAACTTTTCTCTAGGTTGGCATAGACTTGGTTCTCACTAATAGGAGTGTTTCTCATGTTCCTCTTGACTCTTGCTATAAACCGTGCTATAAACAAGATCCAAGTGTTTTCCATGTTCCTCTTGACTCTTGCAATAAACCATGATACCATTGATAGGGTATTTTAATACCCTATCAATGTCTTGATAGGGTATTAAAATACGGTTCATCATCCAATTAGATGTGGCAGGAGCATTAGTCAGTCCAAAAGGCATAACAAGGAATTCGTAGTGACCAGTTTTGGGTCCTGAAAGCAGTCTTGAAAACATCGGGCTCACTCACTCTCACCTAATGATACCTTGACTTAAGATCGAAATATTGTGGCTCCTTTCAACTTGCCAAGAAGGTCGTTGACTCTTGGAATGGGGTATCGATTCTTCACTATTATTTTATTCAAGGCATGATAATTGATGCACATCCTTCTTGACAAGAAGAACAATTGCCCCGAATGGTGAACTGCTAGGTCTCGAGCCAAAAGGTATTTTATTTGGGATTGAATCTCTTGCTGCTCAGTAGGATTATGTGTATACGGTGCCTTGCATGGTGGAACCTGCGATAAGATCAATCTTATGGTCCTCAAGTCTAAATTGAGGAAGGCTAGGGGGTAAGTCTTCCATAAAACAATCAGCATAGGTAGCTAGAAAAGGATCAAGAGGCTCTTGCTTAGGTTTTTTAGTCTCGAGACTAGCCTTGACCTTGTTGACCATAACAAGATATGTTTTGGCATGTTTGCGCAAAGCTCTTTTAGCTTGGGTATGCGACAATAAAGGCCAAGAGGGAAGGCTCTTATTGCATTCCAAAATCATGGTCTCAGTGTCCCGAGTGCACGGGAATTAAAAAAATTAAAGAAGGTCAAGGTCGATCCACTGCAGTTATGCTAGAAGCTCTTGCTAGCAAACCACGACGTGAAATGCAAAAGGCTGGTACTACAAGAGCCACGGTTCCAAGCAGTAAAAAAAGACATCGTCCCACTGTAGAGAAAGATAATGTGGATGAAAAATGGTTAAAAAAAGAGAAAGATGAAGAAGACTCAGAACCCGAGGCTGAAGATGATCAGGATGAACTCACATCAATCAAAAATCTTAATCTGCATCTTAATGAAGCAGTTACAGATGATGATGTGGGATATATCTGGGGTCAAAGGACGTGGCTTGTAAATGCCAAAGATGTGGAAGCTGCAGCTCTCTTTACTAATAGCCGAAGCCTTGATATATCCTATGCAATGCAAATATACGAGGCTTTGAGAGATGGTAAGAAACCTATGGCAAGCAATGTGGTCTTGCGCCCAATAATGTTTGGTCCAACCAAAAATAGTTTTCTGGATCAAATAACATTTACAGGGCCTACACATTTCGAGGAAACCTTCAGTCAATTCTTTAAAGACACTCTTAAAAATATTCCACATGAATAAGGCGAAGAGGCACAAGGTGAGAATATGCTAAAGGAAGTAAAGAAGGAATTCCTCCTTCATTGCAGATTCTAGCCCATTGATGGTCAACATTGGGCTTATGATTGTAATCAGATCGCAAGGGAAGCAAAGGAGGGCAAAAGACTCATTCTAGAACAATTTGCAAAGATAAGTTCATTCCATTATTATCCTGCAACAATCTGTATATTCAAGCATGAGATCAAGTATTTGATTGAGTCCGAAAGACTTAATCATTATGTCCATGGAAAGCGTAAGATATCCTCAACATCAGAGGTCTTATAGAAGGCAAGGGTTATATGGACAACATTTGGTTCTCCAAATCCTAATTTGAATCGAAAGGTCACAAAAGCAGACGCCGACACACTCACAAACTTCTATACTTCTTTGAGTACAGTTGTGCCTAGGGGAGCTCAAGAGCGAGAAGAAAGTATGACAAGCCTCAAGGTGGTGAGGGACAGATATGCCGACTACACTTCTATCATATTTCGTCCTGTTGAAGTATTCAATGAGATGCTTGAAACGTGCATTGCTTGTGAGCGTGGACAACTGACCTATGAAGCTCCTTTGTTTATCTCCGGCAAGTCAAAGGTAATGGATAAGAAGGAGTTGACGGCAAGGATGTGGAGGCCTGTAAAGTACTTACCTGATAAGTATGCATCCATGGCAGCACAAAAAATTTTAAAGAAAGAATGGTTTTTTGGAAAAAAAGACAAAGACCACGGCATGGAAGAATGCATCAATATACAAGTGAGGCATGATGCAGTGCATAGTGCCATTAAGTATTTGCTGTCAGAGAAACAAATTCCACTTACTCATTGTAACATTGACTATAATGTGGTCAAGCATATAGCTTCTTTGTCAACACCCAAGGTAAAGCTATGGGCATATAGGTGGATTAAAAAAAATGAAGATGGGTCGGAAATAGTAACCTCTTATATGAGAAAAGAAATCCCACAACAGGTGGTTGCATATGTGGAAAGATTAATCAGCGAGATAAGGATGCCGATAGATATGCACCAAAGCTTTCAATTCAATGTAGAGGTTACGGCAGAGTCTGGAAAGCTTGTGAACTTCAGGGGAGTCTCAGAAGATTTCTTCAAGAATGAGTCAGCATGGGATAAGCCATAACTATTCTTTATCAATGAAGTTTCTAGCGATGATATCCATAACTTCATTGATAGAATAGTATATACCACCATTAGCAAAGTGGCGATTTGCAACATTGTCATTTTTGTTGATAAAAAAGACAAAGAAGCCATGCAGGTTACTCTAGAGTGAGCATATTCATCAGATTTGAAGATCTATAGTGGTGTTTATGCAGCAAAGAGAGGCAAGAGAGAATGTGGCATAGCGATTCAAACTCTTGAATCATTCTTTTTGTGTATGCGGAGTCCCAACCCTGATCACTCCTTACAAAAGAACATAAGAGGGAATTCAAATAATTTGAGATTGATGCTAAAAGAGCAAGATATTCCCAGGTCCATACATTATCAAAAAAACAACTATGGAAGTCTTGCAAAAAGTGGGAGTCTCTTGCTTACCATGATGGAGAATTTGCTACCGGCAGGTTGGGAGGTCACCTTGTGCAGGATGGGATATTTATTTGAGGATCTCCTAAGAAAAGGCAACTCCACAAATATTATTGAAAATGAGCATTTTATGGCTTATTTCCAACTTCAAGCAGATTTAACCACAGGCTATGAAAAAGAGATAGACCACAAGGACACCGATGACATGGATGATTACCTTGAAGATCATAATGTCCTAGTTGATGATGATGAAAAGATGGACTTACATGACCCGTTCACAGAGAGGTTGGTGGATGAAGACAAACATGATGATGCCTTCTTTGATAATTATGGCTCGCAGGATTATGAAAAAAGGCCACTACGACAATACTTAGTGGTATGAACTCTCTATTTCTCAACTAAATATAATTTTTTAAATAAGATTTAAATTTAAAGATAATGAATCTAATCTCTCATATTTGTTTACAGGCAATAGAGGGAGAAGAAATGGATAAAGTCAATACGGAGGCACTCCCTTCTACTTCAACAATGCAACCACCTCTAAATTTGATTGAAAAATCAAATTTAGCTACATTGGATAAAATGGAGAGCTCATTTGAAGTTAGGATCGTTTTGAAACGAGAACCTCAGTATTTAAGCTTTGGTAGAGAGGAGGTTTCAATCCTCTCCAATCCTTTAAAAGAGGTTAATGACAATGTTATCTTGGCCATTCTCAGGTAATGTTTATTTATTTGTTGCTACTTCAATGAGCTAACATTTGTTTATTTATTCACAGTGTAGTTATATATCAGTTTCCTAGTGCAGAATGCAAATCAATTCTATGAGCTAATGTTTGTTTATTTCTTGGTGCAATGTAGTTATTTCTTAGCTTCCTAGTGCAGTGCAGCATCGTGTCTACATGCTCGATGCTCTCCTTTCTTCTATTCTTAGCTCTTCTCAAAAGACTATAGAAGATGTTTGTACCTGGTTAAGCCCTTTGAATTTAGATGGGGTGCGAGTCATCTTAATGCCTTATCATGAGGCGTAAGTATCAACTCTAACCTTATTTTTACTATTTCTTTGGCAAGTTTGTGTAACAATAATCATTTTTATTCTGGTCGTGTAGCTCACATTGGAGTCCAATCTTCTGGGACCTTGAACTCAACCGTTTATGGTTTGTGAATTTAATAGAAGGCTATCATGCCAACTCCCCAAGGTAATTATTCTCTTAATATTTTTGATACTTTCTTATTTTGTATCTTATGATCATGACATATTAATATATTTAATATGTCATGATGGACAGTGCTGCATATTGGCTAGTATCTGTTGTCAGAACAACCATGGAGCAACAAGATCAAGTAGAATTCAAAAGACATCTGCCAGTGGAGCAAAAAGATGGACACAGCTGTGGGTGGAGAGTTGCCTACAACTGCATGTTGTTTCTTAGAGAGAACAATTAAAATGGAATCATATACAGATGCCGATCTGCTAGCATTTCGGGCTGAGAGTATTCAGCATCTAATTACTACCATTGGGAAACAACCTAAAAATATGACTACATTGCAGCATGTATAAAACCTTATCTTTATACTTGTATGCTTGTTCAAGCCTTTAATTGGGATGTGTAAATCTCATAACTTTTTTATATTTTCCTCCAAGAGGAGAAGAGACTTAGTCTAATGAAAGCATGCTATCTTTATACTTCTATGATTATTTAAACCATTATTTTTATTTGGGATGTGTAAATCTCATAACTTGTCTAATGAAAGCATGCTATCTTTATACTTCTATGATTATTTAAACCATTATTTTTATTTGGGATGTGTAAATCTCATAACTTTTTAAATTTTTCCTCCAAGAGGAGGAGAGACTCACTCTAATGAAAGCATGTATGAAACCTTTTTAAATTTTTGCTCCAAGCAGAGGAGAGACTCACTCTAATGAAAGCATGTATGAAACCTTATCTGCTTGTTTAAGCCTTTATTTGGGATGTGTACATCGCATAACTTTTTTATATTTTTATGGCAGGAGGAGGATGTGGAGGACATAGCAAGTGAAGAAGAATACGATGTAGACTACTCTCTCAATAAGATGAGTCATGAAAATATGAATCTATTGGAGCAGATTGGAAGTTCATTCACCGCTATGTTGTTAATTTGACAACAACCTCATTTTTTTGAATTTGGTGAAGAAGAGATTTCAATCCTCTTGAATCCTAAGAATGAGGTTAATGTCAAAGTCATTACAACCATCCTCAGGTTTGATGCAGCCTTTTCCTTGCCTTTGCTTATTTTGATTAAACCCAAGAAGCTAGTACTTTTTTTTTTAATATAGTAATGTTATAGCAAATTTTCCGCAAAATATACAAAGCGTTACATATATGCTCGATCCTAGTATTTCGGAAGTGCTTAGCAACAAAGAAGAAACCATAGAGGATGTTTGCAAGTGGTTGAAGCACGTTCCTATGAATGATGCACGAGTTATTTTTATAGCATATTATGAGAAGTAAGCATCAAACCCTACTTGTTTTTTCTATTGCATTGCTAGAATTGTCTCAAACACAGTAACTATTCTTTATTGATAATGCAGCTCACATTGGAGTCTGGTAGTCGTGGACATCCTTGCGAAGAAGTGCTTCTTTACCAACTCAATGACATCCGTCCATGGCAATGTGTTAGAGTAAGTATAGACTACACTTGTTGTCACTTCTTGACATGTAGATTGATATGCAATGCACATATTCAGTATTGTTATATGTTTTGATGTGCAGATCAGCTTGAAAGTTAGTAGGTGCTATCGACATAGTAATGCGGCAATGTGACTTGGCACAACAAATAGAGTATATAACATGTCAGGTATCACATCAAGAGAATAGCCACATCTATAATTGTGGATGGAGGGTGGGCTACAATTGCTTTTTGGTACTTGGTCAAATGACACCACACTGTCAACATATACAGATTTGCATCTCTATGCATTTATAACATGTACCATTCGAGCAATCATTGATTGCAAAATGAATGCCGTCAAAGAGTCAAAGAGGATAGAAGACCTCAACTCTACAAACATGGCTTCATTGGAAGAATAGGGAAGCTCTTTTAATGTTAGGGTTATGATTCAACATAGATCTCAGTATCTTGAATTTGGGGGAGAGGAGATTTCAATTCTCTCTAGAGCTTCAAATGAGGTCAATAACAACGTTATGATGGCCATTCTCAGGTTTGATACAAACTTTTTCTCTGCTTGATAATTCAATATTTTGATTAAATCTAATAAGCTAATATTCATTTATTTGTTGGTGCAGTATAGTTATCTCATGATTTGGTAGAGTCGTACAAAATCGTGTGTATATGTTGGATTCCCTCCTTTCTCCTATACTTAGCGATAGCAGAAAGACAATAGCCGATGTTTGTAAATTGTTACAGCCTTTACATTTACATGGCGTGCGAGTCCTATTTATGGCATATCATGAGATGTAAGTATCATGGCAACCTTTATTTTCATCTTATACTAACAACATTGTGTTACATAATAATGGTTCTTAATTATTCGTGTAGGGAACATTGGAGTCTGGTGGTTTGGGACCTTGAAGACAACTATTGTTGGTTTGTTAACTCGATTGCAGGCTTTCATGGCTCAGTGCAAACGTAAGTATTCTATTAATCTGTTGTTACTTCTATATTATGTACCTTATGTAATAGACACACTAAGTTTTTTTAATATGTCACGATGAGCAGGTCGATTGAGAAGTTGGTATCTGCTATCAGAGAAACAGGACAGTACAAAGACTCGGTAGACTTCCAAAAGCGTTTAGTAGTAGAGCAGGAAGATGGGCATAGTTGTGGGTGGAGAGTTTCCTACAACTGCATGTTGATTTTCAAAGAAATTTTCTCACTTAAGCCACAGATCTCATCGGAAGACTCTTTGGAGCTCAAATATTCAGAGAAGGATATACAATTGTTTAGGGCTGAAATCATTCGAGACCTAATTGCTGCCATTAGAATACAGCGTGCAACTAAAGCAATATCAGAGCTTTCCTTTAAGGAAGAGGAGACTGAGTCTACTATGAAAGCACTGCACACTACAGAAGAAGTAGAGACCCAGTGTACACCTATAGCACCACAGCCTCCACTGGAAGCATCAGAAGAGTTGCCACCGCCTCCGCTTTTGCATTTAAGGAAGAGGATATTGAGTCTACTCCGAAAGCACTACATACTACAGAAGAAGTAGAGACTGAGTGTACATCTACAGCACCACAGCCTCCATTGGAAGCATCAGAAGAGTTGCCACAGTCTCCACTAGAAGCATCACAAGAGTTGTGATGCATGTATGATGTTGTGTTTGTAGTTTTTGTTGATTATACACCAATTTGTGACTTATAACTTAAGTGGCATTTACTGATGATATTTATATAATTATTTCATGCACACAATTTTATGATATGAATGTGTGATGATGTGATTATTTGGAAATAAATCCTTGTGTGATAAGAATTTTGATATGAATATGTGATGATGTAATATTTGTAATATATTTCTTCATGCACACAATTTTATGATATGAATGTGTGATGATGTGATTATTTGGAAATAAATCCTTGTGTGATGAGAATTTTGATATGAATATGTGATGATGTAATATTTGTAATATATTTCTTCATGCACACAATTTTATGATATGAATGTGTGATGATGTGATTATTTTGAAATAAATCCTTGTGTGATGAGAATTTTGATATGAATATGTGATGATGTAATATTTGTAATATATTTCTTCATGCACACAATTTTATGATATGAATGTGTGATGATGTGATTATTTGGAAATAAATCCTTGTGTGATGAGAATTTTATTTAGTTGGACAGTCTCCACTCACTTAAAGAAGAGCATTCGCAATGCTTCTCTCACTTTATTCCAACCCTTATCCTTATCATCTCCACTCACTTAAAGTAGAGCATTCAATCTTCACTTGCTTTATTCCAACCCTTATCCTTATCATAGTGAACACATCGTGCCTCTCACTTTATTCCAACCCTTATCCTTATCATAGTGAACACATCGTGCCTTAGTGCACTTGTATTCTTCCATCCTAGTCCTTCCATAAACACTCTCTTATTTCTTACATCCTAGTCCTTCTAAGTAACTTGTATTCTTCTATCCTAGTCCTTCCACAAACACTCTCTTCTTTCATCCATCCTGATAACCAAGTATTCTTCTATCCTAGTTCTTCCACAAACACTCTCTTCTTTCATCCATCCTAGTGCTTCTCATTAACTTGTATTCTTCCATCGTAGTCCTTCCGCAGACACTCTCTTCTTTCTTGCATCGTAGTTCATCTCCCTTTCTTTATCATCTCCCCACCCATGGATGTCCTTGGCATTGTCGAAGACGTGGAGTTCGGAATTAACAATCTCAAAAAATGGATTGTTGACCAAGGAGCACAGAGAGAGGCCAGAATTCGACAAGGTTCTCCTTTGACACACATGGAGAGAGACGAATTTGCTGCACAAAGGCATGCAGAGAGGGAGGAGACTCTCAAGATAGTAGAGAGTGAAAGACTTTTAAGACGTATGATAAAAGCACGACAAAATCTATTAGACTTCTTAAGCAACCTGCGTTATCGTAGCTCTCGTCATGGGCGATTTGATGCGGATGCTGAGAGAACAATAAGAGTCTCTCAGAGAAATTAAAAAGAAACAATTTGTGATTGCTTAAATTTCTTCTTCGCATGTAATTATGTTGAGGATACAACTGTGGAGGCAGTGAAAGATTGGGTTGTTGAGAAGATAAGAGAGACCAATGATGAGATCTTCTAGACTTAGGGTGATTAAGAAGATAAGAGAGAATGTATTAAGGTGTTTTTTGACACCATATGGCTTTGAGTAATATGATCTACTTCTTGTCAAATGTGATGTTAAGAGAGACTATATTAACTTAGGTGTTTTTTGACACCATATGGATTTGAGTTATATGATCTACTTCTTTACAAATGTGATGTGCTCTTTTTGAAATGTACTCTAGTTTTCATAACATGTCACGCTATTTTTTCTAATTTGATTTTTTAAAATCTTACTTTTTGTCTCTTTTAACAATGTGATGTACTCTATTTTTAATGTACTCTAGTTTTAATAACATCTAACGTCATTTTTTCTAATTTGATTTTTAAAAATCTTCCTTTTTGACTCAATGTTTTGTTTTATAAGAGCCTCTTTTTTTGAAATGTTTTATCCAAAATTATCTCACAAAATGAATTTGGATAGTGCAAGAGTCCAAAATTAATGAAATAGGTGTTAGAAGGATTACAATAGGCAAGTCCTGCACAAACATAGTACACAAGAGCTGTAAGGGCATGCTACTTATGACAATGCTGCCATGTAAATAGAGCGGGGAGAGAGAAGGATAGTTCGTTACCCCTTGTCGACCTAGAGGTCGAAGTACTGAAGGAGCGATCAACGGGTGATAAGGTCCTTCAATAGGACGTTGCACGGGTGAAACAAAGGTGAGCACATACACTCAATGAGTCTGAGAACTACAGCTTCATCAAGACAAGCACCCAAAAAATAGGGGTGTGTGTGTGTGTGTGAGAGAGAGAGAGAGAGAGAGAGAGAGAGAGAGAGATCTTCTGCACACTACAATCAAAGCAGTCAACATGACAAGTGAACACTACTCTGACCAAATGAATATCGACTCTAAATTCCTTGAACTATATCCACAAAATAAGTATAACTTCCTATGTATATCTTACATGCTAAAATTCCATATCACACCAGAAGCATTGCGAAAAGCAATGTATATCCAATGCACAAGAATTTCGAAACAAACTGAATTCCAAATAGCAAAATGGGGTCAACAATTTTTTAACTCTAAGTTCTTTCAACAATTGTATCCCAAAATCAAATATATTACCCAGTACGTCGAACAATTACTACATACTAATTGTTACTATTGCATCAAAGACTTTTTCCTACAATATGTTCTCTTCCATACATTCGGTTTTGAATTTGAAATACACCATTTACACATGCAAATTTATGCTGCCCCTTCTAAAATAACACAACCTACACAAAACCCACAAAAATTACGAGTTCTGATAAGCAACCCAAATATGTTAATCTTCCCATATGCAATTAATATGAAAATAACAAAATATACTTGTTGGACCAAAGACATGGGTCATATTTTAGAAAACATCATCAATAACAACACACTCACTTCCCCCACTGAAGCGATCCATATCTTAAATTAGAGATTCCCACAAGCAATTCTCCATATAGATATTGTTAAACGTAAAATTCTGAACATTCAAAAAAGGCAAAAAAACCCGACGACAAAACATAAGCATGATTGTAGTAATCAAAACAAAGAACAACACAATCAACTATAGGAACACAATGATACAACAACAATAATTACACTCGAACAAAACTTAAACTCACAACCAAAACTAACAACAAGCAAACGAAAACATGCATGCATAACAAATGAATGTATAACACTACAAAAATACTTAAAAGCATTTGGAACTCCTCCAAAGTTTGTTAAAAAATATATTATCTTGATTCGAGAGAGTCCAAAATATATTATCTCAATTCGAGACAGTCCAAAATACGAATGCTTCTCATGTGACCGCTGTGTTATCTTCCAGTAATTCTAGTACTAAACACAGAAAACATACGCATTTATAAAGCCAAGTTCTTGAAAAAAAAAACAGTGAGTATACAAGTCACTTCTGTCAAGCAAGCCATAAATATAAAAGCGTGGCGATAAAAATAGAATACTGAACACAGGAAACATACACAAATATAGAGACAAGTTCAAACAGTGAATATACATGTTGCTTCTGTCAAGCAAGCCATAAAAGCAATCGAATCTTCAACTGTGGCAGTAGAAACGGAATGCTCAACCCAGATAACATACGCGGATGTACAAAAAACTTCACGAAGAAAAAAATAACGGCAAGATGAAATACCTTCAGTGCAGTCTCACATGTCTACTTCGTAGAGACTTGTCATCACAACTTAAAGAACTTGCTTTGATACTTGAAACAATTCGAGTCCTCAGACGAAACCAAAAGACCGCAAGCTCCAAACACAGACGTTTTGTCTAAATCTTTAAACACGAAAGCAGAAGGTTGCAGACTCCAACACAAAAGCATAGTAATACAAGGACTGATTATACCATTACAGTGACGCTGCCCATTCTTTTATAGGCGATGCCTCATGACCAAATTTCAAAAATTGCAACTACTAAAACAATCGAGCTTTACAATATTCCGTAACCGACTCCATTCACCCTAGCTCATACCACTGACTTCTATCAGTATCCACACAGCACACGACACCACATAAGGAAGGCCCTTCTAATCTCCCCTTCATAATCGACATGCAACAACAATGATCTGTTGCATGTCTGTTTACACAGGGGCTCGTTAAATTAATGATGTGACCCTTTCAACCCGATTATACAGGCGAAGGACTAGCACAACAGCTCCACGAGAACAGCTCAACGAGAAGAAATAGCGCAATGGAACAGCTATAGACGAAGGAATAGTCCAATTGCTGCATGCGAAGGAATAGCTGATCCTTGCATAGCAATAGAGACTTCCACTTTCTTTCAAAACGCCCATGGGACAACTAGCAAAGATTGCCACACAGTTATAGCAGCATCGATAACTAGGAAGGCAATTTCAGGCTCCATCTTGAGTTTGGTGATGCCTCTAGCCGCACGAAGGAGATATAGGGCCGTGCAAGGGAGATGCACTTAAAACACACCACTGAGTAAGAGAGGAGGGGAGGTAGTAAGGAGGGTAAGCCAAGAGGTGAGCGGAGCGGACGAAAGGACATGCAGGAGAGTAAGCATAGGAGGTAGCGAAGAGGGAGATGGGAGGAGAGGGGGTAAGCAAGAGGAGGAGATGAGAGTGGAAGGAGAGCAGGGTAAGCAGGAGAAGGAGGAGATGGGAGGAGAGGAGGGTAAGTAGGAGGAGGAGGAGGAGACGGTAGGAGAGGAGGAGGAGACGCGAGGCAGTAGGTAAGTAGGGACGGTGCCCTTTTCTCAAACCTTTACACTAACCTTCAACCGCACCACTAACTATAACCCAACCACCGCAGTCCCGCTAACTTGGCCAAATTGACCAGGTACTCACTACCGCACTAATTTGCTAACCCAACCCAAAAAGACAACACTACCCGAAGACCCTTTTCAGGGACACCAAAAAATGACTCCGAAATGAAATTTTAACTTCTGCCAACGTGGCTTTCACTAAAGCCTCCCCGTGGCAGGCCCAAAACCGTTGGTGGTCTTGTACTCTAGTTGTACAATTTGGTGACGTTTTTGGCGACTTGTCCGCAACGTGAGCTCGACTTTGTGAATTGTGTAGCGAATGTAGGCTCTCTCGCGCTTTGACCGCCGATTTCTTCTTCTGGGAACATGCTGATCGCTGAACAATAGTCTCTCCACTTCGCACTGTCGCCGGCGTCGATGAATTGGCGACCCTCTTTCTTCTTCGTCCCCGTTTCTCGAACGGACTGCTTCGATCCAGATTGCGTTCTGCGTGGAAGCCTTGAAACTCTCTTGCAAGCGAGAGCATTTCGCGCACTGTGCAGCGTGGCAGAAATGATTCGTCATACATGTCCGGGGCTCTTCCTAGGGGCGCTTGCATCATGATTTCGAATCGTTGCAGAATGTCTTTCGCTGAGCAGCGATTGAACCGTCGTGGTAGCCGGGGACTGTCGGTCAAAATAAAGGAAGTGTGGACAAGGGCAGCTGAAGAATTTACAATCAATCTGCAAGGGCACAAGTCCCTTCTGCCTTTCCTTTTACCTGTCTTCCTTCTTGCATGGTTAGTGGAGCGATGGGTAGTTCCCTTGTCCAATTGGGTGCCTGTCTTTGTGGCTGCCTCGGCCGCTCTTCAGGTAGTCTCATGTTTATTTTCCATTTTATGTCTTCTGTATCGACTTCCAGTAGAGCTTGATGGCACGGAATGCAATAATTATGGGTATCGACAGCATGATGATTCATGCAGAATTTGCTACCGCTTTTGTAGTTTTCGGGTCTTCACGACTGTGAGGAAAACTCTTGAGATACGTAAGGTGTCCACAGAAAATATTTGCGTCATACACCAACTCTCTCCTTTTTTTCCTTTGTTGGGGGGTGTACAGAATCTTTGAAAGTGCCAACAGCGTGTAACCAAACTGTTAATGTGTATTTGCCGGTCCTGAGTTCAAGCCCCCGTCAGCTCAGGGCTTTGTCTTGGTCATCCCATATGGGTTCCCTGTCTCTATGCCGCTATCCCTCTCTATTCTCTCTCTTTTCTCTTTGGCCAAACGTTTTCAGGTTGCTTAGGAGCAGCCCATGGGCAGCAGCTGCCCCATGGAGGCCTTGTCTCCCTAGGCCATCTTGCCACGTTGCAGGCAAGACCTGGCTAGCCCGAGCCCAATCCCCATGGGCCGATTATGCAAAACAAAGAAAAACACACACACACACACACACACACACACACACACACAGAGACGATATGACACTATTGACGTTCTCTTGAGACCCTTCAGGATCTATGGGACTGGTGAAAGAAGATACTATAGACTTGTTATGTTGTTAGTACTTGTTGAGCTAGTTTGTGTGCTGGTCCAAGTACCTTGTTGCAGTCTTCCAAAACTTCTTTTAGAGAACTTCCTAGATGGCTGCTCTAATAGGTTTTTCAGGTTGCCTCTATTGTCATCATCACACATAGGCCCCACATCTTAGGAGTACATGCTGCTCATTTCCCACCTCCCTTGTGGGGCAGGTTTTACATATTCTTTCTTCTCTTGGGACCCTAGGTCTTGCCCACCTTCCCTTCTCCACCTTTAGATCATGTGAGTTGGTTCTCATTTTGCGTATTAGATGCCTTTTAAACATTGATATGCCTTTTACCCAAGAGATTCCGGAATCATTCGAAACCCAGATGGCAGCATATCCCTGGGTAATGATGAGAACATAAGCGCAGCTTTGCTTACCAAGTTGTTTATATTTGTATTTATATTTTTCTCATTTACTCGTAAAGTTGCTTACAAATTCCCTTCTTTCCTTTGTTCTTCCTTTATATATTTTTTAAAATTTGTAAGATTGGATATATTCTAGTCTTATAAAGGTATATATTGATATGTCTTCCCCAAGGTATTTTTGCATCCCGTACGGATTAATTTTCTGTTTGCAGAACTGCATTTTTGCTCTTGGGTCTTGCCATAATTTTTGCAGCATCTTCTGTCTCACTAACTCCCTCTTCTCACATGCATCCTCTAGTATATCAGCAGGTGTTATACCCCATAATTTCATCCCATCTTGGTGCCATGTGTGGGGTATCGTGCTGGCATCCATCTTCTCAATTTGTTAAGGTAAGCCATGAGCTCGAGAGGTATCACACCTGTCTCAGCTAGTAGGACGGGGTAGGGTGTCTGCACCTTAACCCTCAGTTACCCTATGAGAAATCTTTTATGTAAAGTTAATGTTTTTTTCAAATACTTCCTAGGGAGCCTGGGAGCCCATTATGGACACCCATAAAGGATCACTGTTTGTACAAGCATTGTGTATAGAAACTTTATCATCTTCCAATTCCACAGGTGTGCCTTCCTGCAATTAATTTGGAAGCTGTATAAAATCCCCCAAGATCCTTCTTTCACACATGTATTCCCCTTGTTCTTGTCAACAAATTCCAGCCTTAGATATTTATGTGAGTTGATTTTTCCCAAAGACTTCCCTTCAAAAGGGACATCAACCTGTTTCACCATGACTTTTGTCTTGGCTGTTGACCTGCATTCCTGAGTGTCTGTAGAAGTGCCTCAGTGCATTCAAATGTGCTTGCATATTCTACTTGCTCTTTGCAAAGAAGACTACATCATCTGCATAAATAAGCAATTTGGGCACCTTCTCTGCTGTGTATTCTTTTCCAATCTTCCAGCTCATCGATAAAAAGACCAAAAAGAGTTGGCGAGAGGGGACAGCCATGTTTGACCCCTATGTCACTGCTTATGACAACTTTCCCTTTGGAGCATGACCCATCCACAAGTGGTTGTGCTAGATCGGCTAATACTTTTTGCATATCTGTAGCCTTTTTGAGTTTGTGAGGGACTTGAAGCTTTTCCGGTCTTTTCCATAGTCTATGGCGTGTAACCATGTCAAAGGTTTTGTTGAAATCTACCAAGCAACAAATTACAGCCTCTTTTTTATTCTTGGTTCCTTCCGATGGTGACTAAATGGTCTACTGTCTATTGTTTGGGGCAGAACTTTGCCTGGGATGGTGCCCTGGCCCCATGTGTCTCCAACATTTGCTGATTTTTTGCTCAAGAATAGTGCCATACTACAGCTTGGCCATTAGGCTGCTCGCCATGATTGTGAGGTAGCTTTTTGCCATCCAGTCTCCTCCGTTGTAATGATTCATTGGCACTTCGTGAGGATAGTCATGCAGTATGCTTCACAGCTCCCCTTTGTCAGTTCTTTAGGGGCTTGTACCGTGCTACCATTCTCCATGATATGCACGATTCTCCAGCAGGCAGACATAGAGGCATTGCACGCACTCTTGAGAAGATAGAGCATAATTTTTTTGGCCTCATTTACACATTGATGTTCATCAATATGTGTCTCATTGTCAGGTGTGCCATAAAGTGAAGGTATCTCAACGGAAGCTACCAAGATTACTCCAGCCCCTCGAGGTTCCAAACCAACCCCTTGAGCATATTAGCATGGATTTTGTTACAGACCTTCCACCAGCTATTGGTACCAAGAACAGCGTGTGCCTGACCGTCATGGACAGGTTTAGCAAGTTTGTCATGCTAATTCCATGCAAAGGTACCATCGACGCACATGACACAGCTCGTTTATTTCTCAAATGGTGGTATCCGATGTGTGGCATGCCCCGTATCATTGTGTCCGACAAGGATTCCAAGTTTACCAATCATTTTTGGAGAGCCCTGTTCGACAACTTTGGTATCAAGCTCAGTTTCTTCAGTAGTTTTTATCAACAGTCAAATGGCAAGTAGGAAGTCTACAACAAGTTAGCATTTGATATTCTGAAATGCTATGTTGCAGATGCTCATCCCCGTTGGGAAAAGTACTTACTACTAGTTCAAGGGATCCTAAATGACACCCATTCTTCCAACGTGGGTCGGACTCCCTATGAGGCAGCTTTCAACAAGAAGTTCAAGTCCCTTCTCAGTAGGACATCCGAGAAGGTATATGAAGCCGATTGCATCACAGAGACATATGAGCAGATCATGGAGTCAGTAAACGTCAGGCCAATCGGTGGGCAGCAGTAGGGTCGGCCTTGCTGGTCGGTCAGTTTTGAGGCCCAAGGGGGCCAGCCCCTTGGCCTTCATTTCTCATCCCACCTCAGGCCTTCCAGCCTTCAGTGAAGCAGCACCTAGGCCTCCCCGCAACAGACGAGAAGGGTAGCTTCAGCCTCTTCAGGGATCTAGTGAGGATTCACCTCCTCTAGGTAGTCTAATCTTCCAGTTTGCAGTGAGGGTTTCAGCCCCTTCATACAGTTGTATTCAGCCCTTTGGGCATTCATTATTCAGTTGTATCTATTTCCTCTTTGGAGGTCCACTACATTCTCTCCCTCTGATTCTCACTCATCCACAGCATCACTTTGTGTATTGAGTGCATCATCTTGGAGTTGCAGATATATTGAGCATGAGAGAGAGTGAGGATGGTCTATCTCTCGCTACAGCAGCCCTAGTGGTGGGTTGGCCCACCTGGGCTGGTCGGCCCTACTACTAGGGGTCGGTCCTCATGCTGCATAGCCGACTAGGCAGGGGGGGCTGCCTATAGGCCCCCCATTCCACTTGTTGAGCACCACCTGGAAGAGTCATAGCACTGCAGTCCACTGCCTTGGGGAGCAGCACAGTCTGCCTTGGTGAGCAGTCTTAGGGCAGAGGTGTGGACCAGTCCCACTCTCTGTGCCTCCGTTTGCCGTGCTTGTTGAGCTCTTGAGCAGCCTGTTTGTTCAGAGGTTTCCCCCCAGTTGTAGCAGGGTTTTCTCCAGAGATCACTTGCCGTTCTCTCTTGCCTTTCTCTCCTTCTCAGTTTCGTGTGTGTGTGAGGCGTGCTCTCTCTCTCTCTCTCTCTCTCTCTCATTTCCGCTGCACTTCTCACACTCGAGACCCTGAAGATCAAAGTATGGAATGTGGGAGGCTGGATTTTGCACAAGGTCATAGCATTGAAAGATGAAATATCAGAGACAGATATAGTTTTGGAATCATGGGAACATGAGGGGGATGCATCTCCAGAAATTGGGATTTTTGAAAACTTCAATATGGAGCACCAAAACATGCATAGGAGGGAGAGGATTTGGTGGGATAGGGATAGAACTGCAAAACTTCTCAAGGATCAAGTGTAATTGACTGTGCGATCATGAGCCCCACATACTTGAGTACCTCAAGATTGAGGGGAGACTCTTCCAACGATAGAGCAATGTCTCTAGGCATCATAGGAACACAAAATGCTATAAAAAATAGAGAATTACTATGCAATCAATGCTGAGAATGGATTACAGACGGCTCATATTTTCTGAGAAGAAATAGAGACAGCACTGTCACAAAGTCAAATGCCATATACTTGCCAAGAAATGAACAAATGCATAACAGATTTGTTGCAGATAACAGCGTAAAAATGGTTTGATAAAGGCGAGGCAGGGAGCACTGGACTGCCATAGGGCCTGGAAAACAGCATAGACAACTGAGAAAGAGGGCAAAGCTCAAGCATACAAATAGGTGGTGAGGAACAAAAAAGATTATTTCTTAAAAGCAAGCTGCTTGAAAGTTTCGAGGAGTTCAAACAAAATCCCAGGAAGTTTTTACAGAAACTACATGGCAATAAATCTCAGGAGAGGAAAGCAACATGGGAAGACGTGATACAGTTCGTCAAAGACCTCTGCAAAAGGGAGGTGGAATAGAAAGTAAATCGTGACTTTTCCATCAAAGCAGCAAACAACATCATAACGGAAAAGCAAATGGGAAGGCTCCTGAGACACAAGGGTTGGTAGTGGAGATGCTCACATGGGGGGGAAAGAAGACAAAGAAAATACTCACCAAGCTTATGAGTATGCCCATAGATGAGGGGTCTCCCCCAGAATGGCAACTCGGCAGAATTGTAATGATACTGGGATGCTACCTGAAAGAACTGTGAGATGTCCGAAACTGCTGAGAACATCTCGTCTACAAAGAATGACTGGTATGTCTTTCGAAAGGACTGAGACATGTTGATGAAAGATCTTGAGATGGGTTTCTGTCCCTCTAAGGTACTGAGGAAGGACGAAGACTGCTGAGCACACCTCTGATGAATTGATCAAATTGTTGTCATCACCAAGGGCACTACCGGTGCAGATACTGGTCACTGCTAGTGGCTCGCGATCTGATGGAGAGGACACCGTATGACTAACTGCCTGGAGTGTAGGACACAATAATGGAAAGGCCTCGTCACCTCTCTGCTGACTGGTACTGCAACTACTGGCTGGTACAGCAACTGCTACCGGCAACACACAAAGTCGTCCTTTGAAGAATAACCACTTGTCATGTATAGCATAGTCACGTGGGCGTTCGTCGAGCATGACTTTGTACCACAGTATTTGGAAATCTGCATCTGTATGGTACGGTTGCGCATCTCCTTGATAGAAGACACTTGGACTATGGAAATAGAGGTGACTATTCCTCCTCTTCTGCTAAGAGCATCTACCACAACTTTCTCTGATCTGGGCTGATACTTGATCATGCTACCAAACTGCTGAAAAGTCTGGTTCCATCTGGTTTGTCAATCGGTGTAAACTACTCGGTGCTTTCTATCAATTCAGACAACGGATTTTGCAGAGGCATTTGAATGAGATGATTGCAAGTTGCCAAACACATATACTTGAACTTAAGTGTTACGCTCTAGCCGAGGTAGCATGACCTCGGAAGAATCGGTCGACATTTCCCTTAAAGGATCTATCTCTGTAATATATGTGTTTGCGCTTCATGTAAATGATCGGGAGGGATTTAATGTCAAGGTCCTAGGTGAGGGCTGATAGCACCAGACTAGATAGATCTAAGACCAAGGGCCTAGTGCTAAGATTGTGCCTAGGGGCAAGGAATTAAATGCATCCCAAGAGAGGGGTGAAATGTTGCATTAGGAAGGCCCTATATAGATGACATGTGGCATCTAGATCTATCTAGGCATTGGGGTTTGCTGAGGCTAGAGAGAGAAGAGAAGATAATGATTCATGTGATTTTGGAACGTAGATCTCTGTCTGGCTCGTGAGCTTTAGCAAAAGATGGCTGGGAGGAAATAAATGGTGCTACTCCTGTGATCTTAGAGGAGAGAAAAACAGAGAGTGTTTGACAATTGGTATCAGAGCCTAGGTTAGAGGACGAGAAGGGATCTGTGGGTTTGGACGAGAAGTCCAACGTGAGCGTGGATTGAGACCTGCGGAGGAAATTGACGGTCTGTGTGCCAGTCACAAGTCAAAAGCCACGGACGGTCGTCGAAAGACCAGAGCGCAGACACGTGGTGCGTGAGAGTTCGTGGGTCTAACGAAGGGATCGATTGGCGCTCACGTGGAGATTCCAGACTGTTGGTGAGCGACGTGAGAGTGGAGCTGTCGTGATGACGGACGATAGGCGGGAGCGTACGTGACGGGTTGACAACCGATGATCTGCGAGGTGTTCCACAAACGAAAAGAGGACTGTTGACGAACCATAGCTGGAACTCGAAATTAGGCCCTTGGGCAGTCCGTGATTGACCGCAGATCAACGGAAAGCTTGGCACGGGAAACGTGACGTGCGTGGAACGGGACACGCAGGTGTTTGTGCTGTGGCTGGAGCGGAGGGGTCTCGTAAGGTGACTCGACGAAACGAGGTAGATGAAGAGCGCAGGAGGGTCCTGCTACTTGTGACCTCCATGCGATGGACGTAGTGGACGAATTACGGATAATGGACTACGACGACGTGATGACGATGTGTCTGAGCGTAGCCCTCCCGCACTGATCATAGTAAATGATCGGGCCTGACAGAGGTTCGTGTGACGAAGGTCTTCGACAGCTGTTTGTTGTTCATTGGTTGTTGGTAGAAGTTGTCGACCTGCTTCCTTGGCGCCCTTGCGGTCAAAGCCATCCAACGCAACGTAGGCAGCTCGTAAGCTGAGATTGGATCGTGAGGCAGAGACTTATCATTTTGATCAGAGAGCAGGCTTTGGCGACTCGAATTGTGATGTGGAGCTGAGCCAAATTCCCTCATACAGATTTAGACCAGGGAACACTTTATCTTGGGATCAATATAGGAACCTTCGTCAGAGAAATTTATCAGTGGCAGAATACACTGATAAGTTTCGAGAGAGTGTAATGAAGGTTAATGAACCCCTGCCTCAATCAATCCAAGTGAAAGATTTCATATTTGGATTGAATGATCGAATAAAAATGGAAGTTCGGGCTAAGTACGCGAACACTCTAGATGATGCAATAGCTATAGCCCTGAACTACGAGGATGCCAAGGGCGGCAAGCCAAGTGGGTTTGCACAGGTCGGAACCCAGTATGGGTATCCGAAGAAATCTGGGTTTAAGAAGAAGTGGGCTAGTAGAGGGAGTGGCTCGCAGCCGAGTGGTCAAGCCAAGCAGGCGAGACCGGCTGAAACTCCTAAACCAAGTACCACCATTGGAGTGAAGAGAAAAGTAACCCCAATGGCAGCCCGGGCTTGGTCTAAGTCTCCCTTGAACCCAGAACAAAGGGAAAAAGCGAGGAGAGAAGGCTTGTGCTTTGGTTGCCTTCAACCTCATCAGTGGAGAGATTGTCCACGTAATAAAGATCGTCGGATGGCTGAGATGGTGATCTCAGAGTGCGACGTGGAGATGCAGGGAAGTCCCAGAGCGGAAGAGATGCAGATTCAGCTAGCGGGATCTTCTCAGAGGTTAGTACCTTGTTTGTTCTGTGTGTCTGTTGCTAAGTTAGTAACGAGTGCACCTGATAACATCCTATCTAAGCCCTCAGCAACGGGGTATACAGCCTTCAATGATACGGAGTTAATTAAAATGAAAGGGCAAGTGGCCAGTCATGATGTCATTGTGTTATTTGACTCAGCATCAACTCACAATGTGATTAACTCCAAGCTCGTGAAGAGGCTGAAATTAAAGACAAGCCCATCTGACTATGCGTATACAGTTAGGATGGCAGATGGAAGTTCAACTGAAGTATGGGACCAAAGGGTTACCCAGTTGGAGCTTCGTATTCAGGACTATGTTGAGAAGCTTGATTTTGAAATAACCAAGCTTGCTCATGTGGATATAGCCCTGGGTATGGCGTGGCATTCTAGGAAGAATCCATCCATTGATTGGAAAAAGCACGTATATCAATTCAAGATGAATGATGTGCTTTATGTCTTGCGAGGTGAGAAAGATATACCTCAGGGACCGTTGGTTTCCGTGATGGAAATCCGAAAAGCTCAAGTGGAGTTTTTATTCCTTTGCACAGCATCGGTAGAGCCGGTTGATGATTCTTCGGCTAGCACTGATGTTACGCAAAGTGGTGAGATGGCCAAGCTGGCTAATCTTATAACAGAGGAGTTCTCTGAATGTTTTAGGGATGAACTACCTTATGGGTTACCTCCAGAGCGGAAAGTTCAGCATAAGATTGAACTGATCCCGGGGGCAGAACCTGTAAATAGACCTCCCTATAGAATGAGTTTTGCTGAAGAAGCAGAGGTGCGTAGACAACTGGAAGAATACCTCAAGTTGGGGCAGATTCAACCAAGTTTCTCACCTTTTGCTTCGCCAGTGATATTAAAGAGGAAAAAGGATGATACGTTTCGCCTCTGTATAGATTACAGAGCATTGAATAATATCACTGTTAAGCACAGGTATCCGATGGCTCGGATTGATGATTTGCTAGATGCATTACATGGAGCCGTGATTTTCAGCAAGATAGATCTTAAGTGCGGCTATCATCAGATCCGGATTAGAGCCGAGGATGTGCATAAAACCGCTTTCAGGAGCAGGTTTGGTCATTATGAGTTTTTGGTAATGCCTTTCGGACTTACCAATGCTCCAGCGACCTTCGCCATGCTTATGAACGATTTACTACGTCCGTATATCGGAAAGTTCGTAGTACATTTTATTGACGATATCTTGATATTCAGTAAAAGTGTTACTGAGCATCGTGAACACTTAAGGATAGTGTTCAGTACTTTGAGGAAAGCCAGTCTTTATGTGAATAAAAAGAAAACTATACTGTGTATGGTTAGGCTTGAGTATTTAGGGTTCATAATTACTCCACAGGGGGTAGAAATGGATCCGAAGAAAGTGGCTGCGATACTAACTTGGCCAATCCCTCAGAGTCTGACCGCGTTGCGATCATTCTTGGGTTTTGTCCAGTTTTATAGAAGGCATATCAAAGGATATTCCGGAATAGTATCGCCATTGACTGATCTGACCTCAGATAAAGTACCTTTTATTTGGGGACAGAATCAACAGGAAAGTTTTAACACCATAAAACAAGCTGTGGTCTCAGGACCGGTGTTAAAAATAGTTGATCCCCAGAAACCGTTGTTCCTAGAAACCGATGCAAGTGGCATTGCAGTAGGAGCAGTTCTCCTTCAAGAGGGAAGGCGAGTGGCCTTTGAAAGCAAGAAGCTTTCTCCCTCTCAAAGGAATTGGCCAACTCATGAATTGGAGTTGTACGCTGTTATCCATGCTTTGAAAACATGGAGGCATTATTTGTATGGTTCAGAGTTTTATGTGGATGTAGATCATGATACTCTGAAACATTTTTGTAAACAGCCTGACTTGAGGGGCCGCCAAGCTAGGTGGGCAGAGCTCATGCAGGAGTTTAATCTAACGATTCGGTACCGAAGAGGAAAAGACAATAAGGTAGCTGATGCGTTGTCTCGCATTATGCACAACCTGAGTTTCACGGTATTAGAGAGTGCTCTAATGACCGAGATAAGAGAAACTCAAAAAGTGGACGAGTTTGTCCAGAGCTTATGGCCTAAAGCTCATGTGTTAAAACCCGGGGAAAATGAAAAGGATGACCTGGCATCCAGAAAAGGCCAAACTTATGCAAGATATACCATAAGGGATGGTATGCTAGTTAGAAATGGCAAGGTTGTAGTACCTGGTCAGAATGATCTCAGGCAGAGAGTCATTCGACAATGCCATGATAGCCCGTGTGCGGGACATCCAGGAGTCGAGAAGACATATGATCTCGTGAAGCGAGATTTCTTTTGGCCAAGGATGAAAAAGCATATTCATGAGTATGTAACACGGTGTTTCTCGTGTCAGGTAAGTAAGGTCGAGCGGGTGAAGCCACCCGGACTTTTACAGCCCTTGGAAATACCACTAAGTAAGTAGGAGAGCATTTCCATGGACTTTATTGTAGGGCTACCTGCAACACAAGGAGGATATAATTCTATCCTTGTGGTGGTTGATCGTCTAACCAAGATGGCTCACTTCATTCCGACTAGAGAGTCTGTTAGTGCCCCGCAAGTGGCGGATTTGTTCATTAGACATATATTTCGTCTGCATGGATTACCTAGATCCATAGTGTCAGACAGAGATGTCAGATTTACCGGTCATTTCTGGACAGCGGTATTCGAGACACTGAGGACTGAGTTAGGAATGAGTAGTGGGGATCATCCTGAGACGGATGGTTAGACGGAGAGAGTCAACCAAACTTTAGAGGATATGCTGAGGGCATATGTGTCATTGAGGCAACATACATGGGACAAGTGGTTGCCATTGTTGGAATTTGCTTACAATGATAGGAAGCATTCATCTACTGGGTTCAGTCCGTTTGAACTGAACTATGGTTATAGACCAGCCAATCCAACTATAGTTGGAGTACCTCAGAAAGTGCCTAGTGCCGCGAACTTTGTAGTTCAAATGCGGGAGATGCTAGCACTTGCGAGAGCCAATATCCGCCAGGCTATGGATAGAGCCAAGGTGTATGCGGATGAAAATCGGTCTATAAGAGTATTTGAAGAAGGAGAAAAAGTTTTTCTCAGAATTCCTTCGCACTCGAAGTCGTTGACTTCAGGAGAGTGTGCTAAGTTATCACCTCGATACTGTGGGCCGTGGTTAATTCTAAAGAGAGTAGGCAGTGTAGCCTATAAATTAGAATTGCCACAGGGGTGTAAGGTGCACCCGGTTTTTCATGTTTCACGCTTAAAGAAATTTTTACATACAGGTGACTCACTCATCGAAGGTGTGGTTTTGTTTCAGAGATAGAGGATATTGCAAGGCGCAAACCAACAAGAATCCTGGACCGAGGAACAATGCAAATACGAAATCGAAAGATACCCACGGTGTTGGTTGCATGGCATGGTCAGCCTCTATCCGAAGCTACCTGGGAGTCCGTATATCAGTTGCGGAGAGTGTTCCTAGACTTTATCATCGAGGACTGATGTCTGAAGAGGGAAGGAATGTTACGCTCTAGCCGAGGTAGCATGACCTCGGAAGAATCACTCGACATTTCCCTTAAAGGATCTATCTCTGTAATATATGTGTTTGCGCTTCATGTAAATGATCGGGAGGGATTTAATGTCAAGGTCCTAGGTGAGGGCTGATAGCACCAGACTAGATAGATCTAAGACCAAGGGCCTAGTGCTAAGATTGTGCCTAGGGGCAAGGAATTAAATGCATCCCAAGAGAGGGGTGAAATGTTGCATTAGGAAGGCCCTATATAGATGACATGTGGCATCTAGATCTATCTAGGGAATTGGGGTTTGCTGAGGCTAGAGAGAGAAGAGAAGATAATGATTCATGTGATTTTGGAACGTAGATCTCTGTCTGGCTCGTGAGCTTTAGCAAAAGATGGCTGGGAGGAAATAAATGGTGCTACTCCCGTGATCTTAGAGGAGAGAAAAACAGAGAGTGTTTGACATTAAGAGTTTGCAATTAAGCTGGAATTAAGACTTATACAGCTTAAACACAAAGTGACATCATTGGAAAATGCAATATGATTGAGGGGCCAAGATGGCCCCCCCCCCTTATCCAAGCTCACTTTATTCTTGAAAATGGAGATACAAGACCAAGGTGCAATGCACCTTCCAAACTGATGAACTCAGTGAAAACCTAGGACCTAGATACAAGACTCAAGAGCATATGTACAAGGTAGACAACAAAAAAAGAGGACTCCAAGCTCAGGTTTCAACTCTTGGCTTGCCCAATCCACAAGGAAGAAGCCTGCAACAATCACCACTTACATCCAACATTAGAGACAAGCACCAGTTTCTAGAAAGATAGTAGAAACAACATGAAATAGTGCTGTAAATGAGATAAACTTGACAATACAGGCTCCCTTCGTGACTTGACCATTTTGTAGATGAAGTCCTTGATGCCTCTGAAGCTACCTTGGGTGAGGAGAGTGTGGAAATGGGGCTGGAATGAGAACAGCTTAGAAAAACAGCCTGTAGGCTAGAGAGAGAAATCTTTTATGGAGTGATAGCTGTAGAGAGAGAGTGCCAATGCTGATCCCAAGGGAGGAGATGTAAGAGAGGAGCTGCTGCTGTTCCAGAGGTGCACAGAAAGGCAGATTTCTGCAAGGGAAATGGGCTGGAACTGTAGAGAGAGAAATTCTGTAGTAGAGAGAGAAAGACTGCAGCAGGAGAGAGAAAGGGGCTGTGGCTGCTCCAGGCTAGGTGAAGGAGAGAGGATGCTGCTGCTGTTCCAGAAGAGCTGAGAGGGGGTAGATTACTGGAGAGGAGAGGCTGGAACTGTAGAGAGAGAATGTGCTGTTGTAGAGAGAGAAAGTGCCGCTGAGGTGAGAGAATGGCCTGGGGAGAAGCTGGCTGCACCCAAGGAGCTAGAGAGGTTCTGCTGCATCATCCAAAAGGAGGGAGAAGAAAAGTGATGAAATTTTCATGTGTGGAATGAAGGGGAGAGGCCTTCTTTTATAGGCTCAGCCCCCCCCCTAGGCCTAGAGTGGAAGGTGGACACTTGTCCCAGATTTTTGGTGGGCTGCAGTCCCAAAGAGGACAGCCCACAACCTGCCCCAAATCTACCAGATTTGGGGCCAAACACTTGGCCTGCATGCCCTACCACTTGCCATGCATGCTGCCACATGTGTGGGACAGGTGGACTGACCTTCCAGTTCAGATTCCATGTGGCAATCTGCCACGTGTAAGCTGCCACGTCACTCCCAAAAACCCTAAAATTTCAAAGTTGTCAGAATTTAATTCTGATCGCACCCACGGGTTCCTAACAGCTTAGACTATCTATTGATGTACTCAAAGGTCATAACTGAGCCATACTGAGCTCATTTGTTTGTCGTCTTATCTTGTATCTCCATTACTCTTGGCATGCTGCGAGGCCCACACCCAAAGCTCAGGGAACATTCTCTTGAATGGTTCCTATATGCAATCTGTGCATTTGATTGGTCCCATGTTTGGGTATCCAGGTGGGGTGTGGTTCCTAGATGTTGCTCTCAAAGAGAGGCCATTACTCTTGTGGGTCACTAATGCCCATAACCCCAAGCAAGGGGGTCCACCCTCAAATGCTAGACCTAGTCCCCATTGTCCGTAACTAAACAGTAGGAAAACATTTCATTTCTTAATAAGCATACTATTGAAAAACAAAAAGAAATAGTACCAAGCAAGTGGATACATGTTGAAGCAGGATGACATTCCCTCTGTCTTTCATTCGGTTGTCTGCAACTGAAATGCTTCCTCATAAGCATCCAGGATTTCAGGACACTCCTGAAATGTAGCTCTGTCCACCCATTGGGCATCGGTGGATGGGAGCCCTCTGAACTTCAAAAGGTACATTTTGCGAGTCGTGCCTCGACGTCCCGTAGTGAAGTTATGCAAAATAATTTGCTCTGGGATCAACAAGATCTCAGTGTCCTCTACTTCAGGTGCATCGTCCAGTGTGGGCTCTTGAGGTGGTTCCCCAATGAAGGGTTTCACCAAGCTTACGTGGAAGACATTGTGGATCTTCCAATGCTCTGGAAGTCTCAATCGGACTGAGACATCATTTATTACCTGCAACATCTGAAAAGGACCATAATATCGAAAGGATAGCTTGAAGTAGATGCGCTTTTTGCCCACTTTGGTTTTTAACTGGGCTTTCTCAAATTTCAATAAGACCCATTGGCGTTCTTTCACTGCAAACGCCCTCCGTCTTTTATTTGCAGTTGCTCTTTGTTTCTCCTGTGCCTTTTGAATGGCTGCTCGAACTGTGGCATAAGCAGAGTCATAATCCTCCACGAATTGATCAGCGGCAAAGATTTTCTCTTTTGTTTGCATGAGTGGAGTTGGTAAAGATCTACCATATACAATTTCGAAAGGAGCTTTTCCAATGGAGGAATGAATTGTGTTGTTATAAGCAAACTCCACAAGAGGAAGGAATTTCTCCCAAAAGGTTTGCTGGTCATGCACATAAAATTTCAGCAAATCCAAGAGTGTACTATTCGTAACTTCAGTTTGGCCACCCGTTTGAGGATGAAAAGCTGAGGAGAAACTTAGAAGAGTTCCAAGGTTCTCAAACAAAGCCTGCCAGAAGTTACTAGTGAACTTTGAGTCTCTATCTGATACTATAGACTTGGGCATGCCGTGGTGTCTAAAGATGTGTCTAATAAATAAATGGGCAGCTTCAGGTGCCTTGAGATTCTTTCTGCAAGGAATGAAGTGGGCTTGCTTGCTGAATCGATCTACTATCACCCAAATCATGTCATGATTTTGATTGGTCCTGGGAATTCCTGTAATGAAGTCCATGGTGATGTGTTCCCATGGTCTCTCAGGAATGGGTAGGGGCTGAAGTAAACCCTTGGGTTTTCCTCTCTCATACTTAGCTTTTTGACATGCGAGACAAGCTGAAATGTAGGCAGCAGTGTCCTTTTTCATATTAGGCCAGTAGAAAAATTTATCCATGGCTGAAAAAGTGGCCACAATACCCCTATGACCAGCATAGGGTGGGTTATGGCTTTCCTCCATCACTTTAGATCTAAGCTGCTTTGTGATACATAGTTTGTTCTCCATGAATAAATAGCCATCCCTGATGTGGTAGGCATGATGGTGCCTCCATCTTTCAAATGTGCCCATGGCTGAGCAAAATCAGCATCTCCCTCATAGAATTCTTTGAGGGCTGTTAGCTCATCATGATAGGGAACTGAAATATGGTGAAGCCGTGGTCTACGAGAAAGGGCATCAGCCACTACATTCTCTTTTCCAGGAGTATATTGTATCTGAAAATGAAATGATTGCAGAAAGGGTCTCTCTCTGATCAGAGGTTGAGTTAAAAAATATTTAAGACTTTCATGATCAGTTTTTACAAGAAAATCTATCCCTAAAAGATAATGTTTCCAAAGTTTGAGAGCATGAATTACAGCTAAGAGTTCTTTTTCATAGATATCATAATGAAGTTCAGCATCTCTTAGTCGTCGGCTTTCAAAGGCCACAGCATGACCATCCTGGGTAAGAGAAGCCCCAAGGCAATCGCCACTGGCATCAGCTGCTACTAGGAATGGTTTCTTTTGGACTAGTAAGACAGGAGAGCAAAAAGAAGAACTACTGGGTTGGATCAATCCCTTGTCCAAGAGTTCTTGGGCTTGCTTGAAGATTTCATCTTGTTGAGATTGACTAACTCTATATGGGGGTCTATTTGGAGGTGAAGACCCTGGAACTATGCAATTTTGTGATCCTCTGGTCTCTCAGGAGGGAGGTGACTAGGAAGTTCCCGAGAGAAGCAACTAGAGAATTCCTGAAGGAAATCTAATCTTTCTTTTGTGAGAGGATCTGACTTTTCTTCACTTGGTTGCTTATCGCGTACAAACACTAGAAAAGAACATACTTCTTTCTTAAGCAAATTGGGAGATCGTGCATGACTTACCATAGGAATGGTGTTTCCTGAAACTCCCACTGTAATGCTCACATCTCTACCCTTATGTTGGAGGGTTAGAATATTCTTCACATAATCGATTCGGGGGTTGACTTGCTTATGCCAGGGCATGCCGAGAATTACATCTGATCCTTGAAGTGGTGCCACCATGAAGGGTAGATGATCCAAGTACCCCTGGATGTGTACCCCCGAAGCTTGCCGATGATGGGGTACACCTTCTCTTCTTGGTTCTTGAAGGCTGCAGTTGCCTCCAAGGCTTCTCCTTTATCCTCTGGGGCTATCCCGAGGTTCTGTGCCATATCATGAGAAATAAAGTTGTGAGTAGCTCCACTATCGAACAAAAACAAAGCGGATTGATCCTTTACCTGACCCCATGTTTTCAACAAACTATGGGTGTCGTTTACAACTCCCTTTTCTGGAGATGCTTCCACCTTGTTGACTACCAAAACTGGCTTTTTGAGGGCTGCTTCTTTGTTGCTGCTGTTTTTGGCAGCTTGAGGGCATTCGTAGAAGTTGTGGCCTCGATCACCACACTTGAAACACCGCCCTGCGGAGTAATACTTTTGCTTCTGTTGTGGAGACAATGAGCTGAAAGTGCGGGCTGCTTTCTTCGAAGGAGGCTGGCTGGCTGATTTTTGCTCTTTTGGTGTGTCCTTTGCTGTCTCCTTACCCTTTTGTTCCTTGGAAGAGGTTCCCTGGGACTTCCGCTTGTTGTTGCTGCTATTCCGCTTGTTGGAGAAAGATTGTTTCTTCTCCACCTTCAAGGCGATGTTGATGGTGTCTTCGAGAGAAGTAGGAGTGGCAATGTCCACCTCATGCTGAACGATATACCGTAGGCCAGCAAAGAACTTCCTTTGCTGCTCTTTTTTATCCTTCCTACTGAATGCTTGAACTTTTAACAAAGTATCCCAAAAACGATCAACATATTCACTGACTTTCTCTTCTTGGCGTTGGCGGAGGATGTCCCACTGCACCATTGTATCTCTCTTAAACTCCTTAGGCAGGAAGTGCCTCATCAAGTTCTTCTTGAAGCGCTTCCAGGTGTGGGCTTGCTGTCCAGTGTTGACCATAGCTGCCCACCAGAGTGAAGCACGGTCTTGCATGTGCAGGACGGCAAACCGGATCTTCGCCTTGTCTTCGTACTCGTCCCCCTCAAAGAAATACTCGAGGTCTCAGATCCAGGCCAGCAAGACCTCGGGCTTGTCCTCTCCCTTGTACTTGGTAAACTTGAAGAGCTTATCTCCAAGAGGTACCTTATGCTTTGCATACCTTCGTAAGGAGATGGACTCCGATGACGCCATCTACCTCGAGGAGGGGAAGAAGAGGATGATCTTCCCTCCTTGTTGGAGTTGGTGTTGTCCGCACGGCCTCTTCCTTGGGATTGGGGCCCTATGTCATGAGTTTCTGCTTGGCTGCTTTCCAGCACTTGAACCTGTTGAGCAATATTTGCCAAGAGAGCACTCAACTCATGCAGGTTAGGAGGAGGGTCAGGTCCATTGGCTGCCATGATGACAAGATAACTCAATGAAGGAGAGACTCAACAAGAGAAAGCACAGAGTACAGGACCACTGCCTAAGCTCTGATACCAATGTAAACTACTCGGTGCTTTCTATCAATTCAGACAATGGATTTTGGAGAGGCATTTGAATGAGATGATTGCAAGTTGCCAAACACATATACTTGAACTTAAGAGTTTGCAATTAAGATGGAATTAAGACTTATACAGCTTAAACACAAAGTGACATCATTGGAAAATGCAATATGATTGAGGGGCCAAGACGGCCCCCCCCCCTTATCCAGGCTCACTTTATTCTTGAAAATGGAGATACAAGACCAAGGTGCAATGCACCTTCCAAACTGATGAACTCAGTGAAAACGTAGGACCTAGATACAAGACTCAAGAGCATATGTACAAGGTAGACAACAAAAAAAGAGGACTCCAAGCTCAGGTTTCAACTCTTGGCTTGCCCAATCCACAAGGAAGAAGCCTGCAACAATCACCACTTACATCCAACATTAGAGACAAGCACTAGTTTCTAGAAAGATAGTAGAAACAACATGAAATAGTGTTGTAAATGAGATAAACTTGACAATACAGGCTCCCTTCGTGACTTGACCCTTTTGTAGATGAAGTCCTTGATGCCTCTGAAGCTACCTTGGGTGAGGAGAGTGTGGAAATGGGGCTGGAATGAGAACAGCTTAGAAAAACAGCCTGTAGGCTAGAGAGAGAAATCTTTTATGGAGTGATAGCTGTAGAGAGAGAGTGCCAATGCTGATCCCAAGGGAGGAGATGTAAGAGAGGAGCTGCTGCTGTTCCAGAGGTGCACAGAAAGGCAGATTTCTGCAAGGGAAATGGGCTGGAACAGTAGAGAGAGAAATTCTGTAGTAGAGAGAGAAAGACTGCAGCAGGAGAGAGAAAGGGGCTGTGGCTGCTCCAGGCTAGGTGAAGGAGAGAGGATGCTGCTGCTGTTCCAGAAGAGCTGAGAGGGGGCAGATTTCTGGAGAGGAGGGGCTGGAACTGTAGAGAGAGAATGTGCTGTTGTAGAGAGAGAAAGTGCTGCTGAGGTGAGAGAATGGCCTGGGGAGAAGCTGGCTGCACCCAAGGAGCTGGAGAGGTTCTGCTACATCATCCAAAAGGAGGGAGAAGAAAAGTGACGAAATTTTCATGTGTGGAATGAAGGGGAGAGGCCTTCTTTTATAGGCTCAGCCCCCCCCCTAGGCCTAGAGTGGAAGGTGGACACTTGTCCCAGATTTTTGGTGGGCTGCAGTCCCAAAGAGGACAGCCCACAACCTGCCCCAAATCTACCAGATTTGGGGCCAAACACTTGGCCTGCATGCCCTGCCACTTGCCATGCATGCTGCCACATGTGTGGGACAGGTGGACTGACCTGCCAGATCAGATTCCATGTGGCAGTCTGCCACGTGTAAGCTGCCACGTCACTCCCAAAAACCCTAAAATTTCAAAGTTGTCAGAATTTAATTCTGATCGCACCCACGGGTTCCTAATAGCTTAGACTATCTATTGACGTACTCTAAGGTCATAACTGAGCCATACTGAGCTCATTTGTTTGTCGTCTTATCTTGTATCTCCATTACTCTTGGCATGCTGCCAGGCCCACACCCAAAGCTCAGGGAACATTCTCTTGAATGGTTCCTAGGTCGGTATGCAATCTGTGCATTTGATTGGTCCCATGTTTGGGTACTCAGGTGGGGTGTGGTTCCTAGATGTTCCTCTCAAAGAGAGGCCATCTCTCTTGTGGGTCACTAATGCCCATAACCCCAAGCAAGGGGGTCCACCCTCAAATGCTAGACCTAGTCACCATTGTCCGTAACTAAACAGTAGGAAAACATTTCATTTCTTAATAAGCATACTATTGAAAAACAAAAAGAAATAGTACCAAGCAAGTGGATACATGTTGAAGCAGGATGACAATCGGACCACTGAGCAGCGGGCATGGTCTGAAGCCACCACAAGGCTTAATGATGTGTGCGAACTGTGAAATCCTGACCATAGAAAAAGTGTTTCCATGTCTTGAGGGCATGGATGATTGCACATAACTCCTTGTCATAGACCGAGTATTTGGTCTCTGCTGGAAGCAATTTGCGTCCCTCGAATGCGACGGGGTGTCTGTTCTGCTCCGGAACCGCTCCAATGGCATAGTCGCTAGTTTGTCAATCGGACCACTGAGCGGCGGGCATGGTCTGAAGCCACCACAAGGCTTGATGATGTGTGCGAACTTTGAAATCCTGACCATAGAGAAAGTGTTTCCATGTCTTGAGGGCATGGATGACTGCACATAACTCCTTGTCATAGATTGGTATCCGGTCTTTGTTGGAAGCAACTTGCGTCCCTCGAATACGATGGGGTGTCTGTTCTTCTCCAGAACCGCTCCAATGGCATAGTCGCTGGCATCAGTCCGTACATCGAAGGGTTGATCCCATTGTGCCAATGCTAGGCATGGTGTTGTAGTAACTACCTCCTTGAACTGGGCGAAGGCCGAAAGAGTTGCTAGAGTAAAGTTGATAGATTGTTTCCTAGCTTTTACTCCCTGTAAAAGATTGTTGATGGGAACTGCCAAACCCTTGATATGCTTCCGGTAGGCTGTTTCTTGGCTTTTACTCCCTGCAAAAGATTGGTGATGGGAACTGCAATTTTTTGCCAAATCCTCAATAGAAGACTCCTGGACTATGGAAATAGAGGTGACCATTCCTCCTCTTCTGCTAAGAGCATCTACCACAACATTCTCTGATCCGGGCTGATACTCGATAATGTTCAGGTCAATTTTTGAGAACATCTTGGCTCCGTTAAGGTGCTCCAAGATGTAGTCGATCCTTGGCATGGGGAAATTGTTCTAGATGGTCGGCTTGTTTAGTGCACGGTAATCCACACACATCTGAGCTGAATTGTCCTTCTTGACAAAGAGGATAGGAGCTGCATATGGTGAGTTACTGGGGTGGATGAAGCCACTACATAACAACGCTTCTAACTATTGCTCAAGCTCCTCCTCCATTGTCTTGCTGAGACGGTAAGGATGCTTGTTGGGAGGTGATGATCGAGGCAAAAGCTCAATACGATGGTCCTCTGGCCGGCTGGATGGTAAGGCTGTAGGCAAGCTTGATGTGAGGAAAATGTCCTGGTATTGTTAAAGCAAAGCTTCGTGCTCGGGAGTCCTGGTTGGAACTTCTGTATTGGTGGCGTTGACGTAGACAATGTATGCTTCTCCTCCCTTGCGAATCTCGCCTACCATCTGGATTGCGAAAATCAAAGGGCAAGGCAAAGTGTCTTTAAGCCAAATGATGAACTTGCCCCCGTGGTCTAGAATTTTGAGGTCCAAACCCTGCCAAACCCTGGTTCAGATAGTCTTGGCGAACTTCAAACTGGTGCCACCATCGGGCTCCCAAGATGATGTATGAGTTGGTGCAACCCTGAAAGTACGGGTGTTTGCCCATCCTCCTATCTTTAGAGTGGTGCATGAGGCCACCTTGTTACTCTCCGCTTGCTGTCCTATGGATGCCCCCCTCAGGGCGATGGTATCAGACGGGGTTGGAGTCAACCTAGCTTGTTGAGCAACTATGGTAGAAATGATGTCATCGGAACTCCTTGAGTCATAACCACTAAGGTTGTCTTGGCCAGAGCCAAAGGTGTAGAAGAATAACTGGACGTGGATCCATCGGCTTGTTGCTTCTTGAAATGTGAGAAATCTTACTTTTTGTGCGCTCTTGCTCATGGCAAAAGAAGCAGCGGTTCTCTTTGGCATAGGTCGTTCAGTGGGCTGCATCCAAGTACCGTCCGTAGCCGTTGTCGTATTTTGCTGGCCAATTCTTCTAATGCCCCGTGCTGGCCTTCTGTCCTCCATCTATGGCAATTGAATCCGGGGACTTCTTACTGTTGAACTGCTTTGGTCCTCAACCCTTGTGCATGAGCTCAAAGTTCTGAGCAAGCTTGTATGCACACTCATACTCCCGTGACCGAAAACTACAAACATACCATTGGATGTCTGATCGCAGCCCATGAAGGAATTTGCTCAGCTTCTACTTCTCCTCTAGCTGCAATTGTACGAACACTTGCGTGAATTTATTGGCATAATGATTCACTGACTCGGTGTCCCCCCTGCGTAGCTCGTAGAAATGACTCTGGAGCCTGTCCATGTACTACGGTGGGAGGAATCGTTATCTAAGATCTTTCACGAATTCTGTCCAGCTGTAGAAAGGTGTCTCCTCGTCTGCATCATAGTGGTCCTTCTACCCTTGAGCCACTAGGTGACCGCCTGGCCTGTGAGGTGCATGGATGCTAGGATACACCGCTCGCTGTCCTTCCTAGGCATCACTGAAATATAGCTTTCAAACTGACTGAGCCACGAAGTCAACACTAAGGGTTTCCGCTTACCATCGCACCATGTGAAGTTGAGCTTTCCCGGAAAGGAAGGCTTGGCTAGAGGTGGAAGTCTCTCCTTTTCTCCTCGTCAAAGTATAGAAATGAGAAGCTGCTGATCCCATTCTTCCTTCTCTTCTCGAGCGGCACGTTCTCGGAGATCCTTGGCCTCGTGAGCCTCGCAGTTTCGGAGTTCCTTGGCTTCCCAATTGCGTTCTTCTTTTGCTTCCCGAGCCTCCCGATCGCGTTCTTCTTTTGCCTCCCGAGCTAGCCTTTCGCGCCTTCTGGCGGCCTGCTCACGATCTTTCTGCATCTCTTGAAGCTGGGTCATGTGGGTGAAGAGAGCCTCGGACTGTTGTTGCTGCATCTGCATCATAGTCTGCAACATGGTTGTCATGGCAGACATGGAAGTGTCTGCAGGATTCTGTGGTGGGGGTGGTGGTTGAGGCACTAAACCCTCCCCCCCTGTGTTGGACTGCTCAGTGGTGCTCATGGTGTCTTTACCATACTTGTATGGACCATAAACAATGGGGCTGTCCCTGACTGACCTGAACCTCCCGACTCCTGGAAACGAACTTTCCCCTCACGCCGCAAGGTCTAAAGCCTACAGGTGAAGACGGGAGCCGGCCCAATGCGCGATAGAGTAAGGGAGGGAGTGGCTAATGGAGTATGGTACTATTGCTAGTCCGGGTAGGCACAGTCACAAACTACAAAAAAGTATAGGAAAACCCTCTGTCTAAGGAAAGAATCTGAAGCTCTGATACCAATGTAGTGGGAGATAGACTATCCTGAGTCCTCACTTTCTCTCCTGCTCAATACTATCTGCAACTGCAATATGATGCACTCAATACACAAAGTGATGCTGTGGATGTGAGTGAGAGAATTAGAGGGAGAGAATGTAGTGGATCTTCCAAGAGGAAATAGATACAACTGAATAATGAATGCCGAAAGGGATGAATACAACTGTATGAAGGGGCTGAAACCCTCACTGCAAAACTAGAAGACTAGACTACCTAGAGGAGGTGAATCCTCACTAGATCCCTGAAGAGGCTGAGGCTACCCTGCGGGGAGGCCTAGGTGCTGCTTCACTGAAGGCTGGATGAGAAATGAAGGCCAAGGTGCTGCGGGGAGGCCTAGGTGCTGCCTGAGGTGGGATGAGAAATGAAGGCGAAGGGGCTGCCTTTTATAGGCCCCCTTGGGCCTCAAAACTGACCGACCAGCAGGGCCGACCCTGCTGCTGCCCACCGACTGGGCTGACGTGGCACCAACCAGTCCATGTGGCAGCCGACTGGCTACTGACGTGGTGCTGCTGAGCTGGTGCCTCTGCTGTGACTGTTGCTGCGCCCTGTCCTTGTTGGTTGACTGTCATGTGCACGGATTGGTATCTGACGTGTACTAGGTACACAGGACTAGCTCAAGTTAGCCTGGGGAGGCTTAGAGCTAGGCAGGCTTGATTCTCGGGTTGAGTGGCAAGGGTACGAACTATTTATAGGTCTTCGCTATTTTTGGCGCTCGGGGCCCAAGTCTATAAAAGGGGCCCAGGGGGTTCAGTTCTCAGTGTGCAGTTGGGAGCAAGTTTCGTTCCCAGGTGCCAGGTCTATTCCTGGATTGAGTCGCGGACGCGCGCCTACATCTTAGCGTAGCCCAAGGCCCAGTGGCAGATCCAGGGCTTCACAGCGCCACCTGGTGGTATGGGACACCAGGCTGGTTTGGATCTGATTGGGAGTTCGTGCCAGTAGCTCAGCTCGTGGCTCGGAGGGGACATCTCCTGATTCGGGATCACATCCCGTAGATGTCATGGTTGGGTGGTGAGCAGCCTGCTCAGTTCTCACGTGGTGTGTGTTTGTTTTGCAGATCAGAGGTTTCAGGAGTGCTGGGACGTGTCAGTTGGTAGCCAACTCCTGAGGTAGGAACTTCTGATGCGAGAATTTTTGACGAATTTTTCCTCCAGGTATGCCCAAAATTCGAAATTTGTTGCTGCAAATTCTGATGGGTTCCTGGGTTAGCAGGGGTGGTCAGGATGTAGGGAAAAGGTAGAAGAAAGGAGGGAGAGTTTCGAAATTCCTGAAGAAGAAGGAAAGAGAGGGAAACGTAGAACGGAGAAAGTAGAGAGGCGAAGGACCTGACAAGGGCTGCAAGGGAGGCGGAGATGTGACGCCAAGGCTGTACGGAAATCCGGCCAGGGCAGGGAGAGGTGAGATGCGCAGGAACAGGGTGCGGCCAACCTCTGCGTTGAGGGATGCTTTTTTCGAAAAAAGCACCCCCTCCAAAGCTGGGAGGGTCGGCCTTTTTTGGAAGCAGGGCTTCCTAATTAGGCTGCCCTGCTCCCTATATAGATGGGGTAGAGTACCAGCCCAGCCATAGCTTGCAAGAGCCTCGCTGTGCCATCGAGTTGCGTGCCAGCCCTGCGTCAGCCTGTTGTGCACCTGCGCCAGCCACCGTACAGTGCCTGCGTCAGCCTGTCGTGCACCTGCGCCAGCCAGCCATACCTACGTCGCCAGCTATCCGTACATCCGTACAGCTGCGCCAGCCCTGTGTCAGCCAGTCGTACCTGCATTCCTGTGGGAGAGGAGGATCAGGGTCTCTATGATGACCTGATAACAAAAAAGGCCTTCAGTGAATTTACTACTGCTCTGGATGGAAAATTCGAGCAGGTTAATGCAAATCAAACGGGGTTGACACAGCAACTCCAGGGGATTCAAGCGACTCTCACTCTTCTGGCTAGCACTGTGCAGGCACTCACGCATGTGGATGCCATGGCCTCAGTGCTAGGCCCGAATATAACTCCAGACCCTTTTTCGGGAGATCAAAAGTCTAGAACGAAGGAGGTAGTTGACACTTGGTTACACAAGTGGTAGGTACACTTTCAGTTCCACCCATACCCAGATGAGAAGAAGATCCAGCTTGCAGCGGGTTTCGTGTCAGGTAAAGCGTTGCTATGGTGGAAGGAACTCCAGCCTAAGCCCGATACATGGACAGATTTTGAAGGGGTCTTCAGGAAGGAGTTCCTGAAGAAGGAGGATGATTATGATATCGTTGGCCAGCTTAAAGCCCTCGATATGTCAAAGTTAAACTTGACCTTTGAAGTTTATCTTCAAAGATTTCGCGATCTGCAAACCAGGGCCACTAAGATGGATCCAGTGACCTTGTTAGGTTTCTTCGTGGATGGTTTGCCAGATTCATACAAGTTGTAGATAAAGAACAACAAATGCACAACGTTGCAGGAGGCCATGAATTATGCGCGCATATATGATGATACCATGGCCGGTGCCAAAGCAACTACAGTTTCCGACACGAGTGGAAAGAACAAACGCAAGTTCTTTCAGCATACGACTAGTACTGGGGAGACGAAGTCTACGGACAACGCCTCCAAGAAAAATTTGACTCAAGCTAAGAATGGTAAAGCCCGCTTCCTTCGCACTTTGAGGCTCAAGAAAGAAGGATGTTGCTTCTATTGCGAGGAGCGGGGCCACACCAAGAATGAGTGTCCAAAGCGCAAGAACCAAAAGTTGGTGCTTGGACTGAAGCTCCAGGCGGGTCCACGTACCACAGCCAAGGGAGCGAACCAAGTCTTGATGACAGGTATTTCTGTAAATGTCATTACCTGCCCACTCTCTTGTAATTGTACTTTCAATACTTCGTTGTTTGGTTCCCATGATCTTTTCCGAGTTTATGGAGAAGTTATGGACCAACAGGTTCACATTCTCTTTGATCCGGGCAGCTGTCTATTAGAAGTGCCCAAGATCGGGATAGATTTTATGCTAATAGACATCGTTCACCCAGAGAGTTCTCTAAAGGAACGATGGTATATTTGCGAATTCCCAAGGAATCCAAGAGCCTAAGTACTGGTTTGGTTCCGAAATTATCCCCCAGATACTGTGGCCTATTCAAGGTCATTAAAAGAATTGGACCAGTCGCATATCGACTAGAATTGCCTCCTGATGTTAAAGTACATCCAGTCTTTCATGTCAATAGACTGAAAGAAGTCTTGGGTGCAGATGATCAACTTGTTTCTCCTCATGAGATTATAGAAGTTACAGATTTGACTTTTATTCCTCATGAACCTGAGTGTATTCTTGAATTTCGTGACAGACAGATTCGCAATCGATCTATCACGGAATACAAGATTAAGTGGAAGGATCGTGTTGAGGAGGATGCAGCATGGGAGACATTACAAAACCTCCAGAGAACATTTTCGGGTTTTTTAGCGAACTCAGGAGTGAGTTCTTAGAGGAGGGGGAGTATGTCATGTGCACGGATTGGTATCTGGCGTGTACTAGGTACACAGGACTAGCTCAGGTTAGCCTGGGGAGGCTTAGAGCCAGGCAGGCTTGATTCTCGGGTTGAGTGGCAAGGGTACGAACTATTTATAGGTCTTCGCTATTTTTGGTGCTCGGGGCCCAAGTCTATAAAAGGGGCCCAGGGGGTTCAGTTCTCAGTGTGCAGTTGGGAGCAAGTTTCGTTCCCAGGTGCCAGGTCTGTTCCTGGATCGAGTCGCGGACGCGCGCCTGCATCTTAGCGTAGCCCAAGGCCCAGTGGCAGATCCAGGGCTTCACAGCGCCACCTGGTGGTATGGGACACCAGGCTGGTTTGGATTTGATTGGGAGTTCGTGCCAGTAGCTCAGCTCGTGGCTCGGAGGGGACATCTCCTGATTCGGGATCACATCCCGTAGATGTCATGGTTGGGTGGTGAGCAGCCTGCTCAGTTCTCACGTGGTGTGTGTTTGTTTTGCAGATCAGAGGTTTCAGGAGTGCTGGGACATGTCATTGACTGTGTGGCAGTCCCATGTGGCATGGCTAGGGCTGAGCTGGCTGCCTGCGTGGCAGTCCAGCATGGCCACGGGCTGTGGATGCCCGTGACAGTTGCACATGGCCCTATAAAGAGGGCACACCACCCTTTGCTCTCCAGCCCCCACCTGAAGTGCCTATAAGAGCACATCCATGGCAGCATCTCAGAGAAGATTTGGCCACACTCCTCCACACCCCTCCTAGGAACCTCCGTGGCCACCGTGGCAGTGCATGGGCACGCGAGAGGCATTGGAAAGCAACACCAACCCACTCTCACGGGGGCGGGCATACCCACAACACAGGCCCTCTCTCTCTATGCTACACTCACTCATTGGGCGGGCACACCCACAAGCAAGGCCCTCTCTCTCTAGGTGACATCAGGTGATGTTGACCTCTAACATGGAGTCCCTATTTATATGCTTCTCCTCCTTGCGCTTTGCACAGAGAGAGAAAGAAAGTGTATTATTGTCCACTAGAGGCCAAAATGGGCCCATGGGACATCAAGAACTCTGCATACAAGATAGCACAAAATCAACGTGCCCCAAAGAAGAGGCATCGTCGAATATCATCTAAGTGCTACGCAATATAATGCAAGTGAAAGTACATAATGTCAAATCTGAGCCTAAATACAGAGTAAACTAGATGCAAGGAAACCGCCCCCGGGTGCAAAATGGGGGGGATGAGCACAATATGCCAATGCAAAGATACAAGTCCAGGTGTCACGAAGTCTGAGAACCAAAATAATACTGGAAATCTTGTCCATCGACTCTGCCTCCTGCTATGAGAGTACAAATCTGGGCAAAGGTGAGGTGAGCGGCTGGTGGGGCGAGATCTCCATGAGTAAGTCTCCTCCGAAATGCTGCCATCATCCTGGATCGTCTGGAGATGAAGCGGCGAGTACGTCCCCTATGTAACAAGATCCTACGGCGTCTACAAACCATCTCATATGTACATCCACATGGTGGAGGCATGTGTCCTGTGTGGGCTCTGCCGTCCTCGTGCTCCTCCTGGTCTCTGTCCTCTGGTATGGCGTGTGCCTGAGCTCTATGAGGCTGGGCTCTATCACGCTCCGGTCTGTGCTCTCTGAGGTAGTCTCGCCGAAGCATAGTGGCCTCCCTGACATAAAGGGCTAGGCAATGCTGATCCTCGTAGTCCATCACTCGTGAGAGAGGTCCAAAGCCATCCGTGAAGAGACAGTGGAATCTACCTCTGATCTCATAATATAGTGGGCATCTGCAAATGAAGTGCTCCTCTGACTCCACCTCTCCCATGGTGCAACAAGGGCAGATCCTGGTCTCTCGGCCTGGTCGCCGTCCATCCTCCATGCGTCGCATCCTACCAGCCTCTATCTCGAGCTGATGCGAAGAGACTCTAAGCTGGCCGAGGGCAATCCTCAGTGAGTGGGACATGTGGGTACCTGTATAGCCTGGTGGGATGACAAATCCATCCTCTGAGATCCGAAGGAAGTGGTCACGATATGTGGCCATCTTCACCGGAAGCTGCGTGGGATAAATCCAAGTGCGATACGTATGAAGCTGCAGCAAGTCTGCTCTCGTGACCTGGCTAAGCTCGTGGCGAGTCAACTCGAGATGAGGGGCATCTATGCTGTATCGGAACGGAGGCAGTCTATCCATGTCTAGTCCAAGGGATGTGAGCCACCTAGTGAGTCTGAAGTACCAGCAGTATCGGGTCCCTGATCGTGCCAACTCCATAGAAGATGCAAGTGCTAGAGAGAGAGAGAGAGAGAGAGAGAGAGAGAGAGAGAGAGAGAGAGAGAGAGATTTAATAACGTTTCAGAAGACCAAAAGAGCGGAATCAACATAAGAGTATACCCTTCTTGCGGGGAATCAAGATGTCTATCATTTCCTGAGGTAATGACCAACATGAAAGAAACATGAGTATTTCCTAAGTTATCATTTCTAGTCGTGTGCTGGTACAAAGTAGTTTGAGCTCCCAATCGTCCAACTGGCGTCTTGGTCTCTCCCAGCTGGTTATCTTCTACAAACCCTATGCGCATGGTTATTCACAATTGAGAGCTCTTATCATGATTGATCACCATGTATGCTATCTTCAGTATAGTGTATGGCACCTTTAGTACGTCCATGTCACCTTCAGTGTGACCATATCTTTTGAATGCTATCTTTAGCCTATGGCACCTTTAGGGTGTCTATGTTACCTTCAGTGTGACTTCAATGCGAACTCTATCACCTTCAGGGTGATCTGTCACTTTTCGTGTGATTTGTCATCTTCAGTATGACTTTACCATCTTTAGTATGGTTTATTTTCGCCGTCTTTAGTACAGTCTTGTTTACACCTCTACAGTATGGTGATGGATCTTCAATATCCATGGTAGTCACATCCAGTGATACATGATGTTGGAATCTAGTGCATGAGGTGGACTTCACAACTGAAGTTAGGAGTCATTTGACTATTTTCTACCGGATCACCCAAATTATGAACATCCTGTATAAGACTGTTGATCTTCATCCACAAGGGTTTCCTAATGCCAAGACCCATGGTTTATTCTTGACACTTTTAGATTGGCTTTGGGGGTGAGCCTTGGTGTGTTGGGCAATGATGCTCGGTGTAACGAGGGCAAATCAAGATCATAAATTTAGAGAGGTGAGTTGTCCATTGAGTGAAGTAAAAAATGAAAGACCGTAAATGTGAGAGAGACATGAGATGATGGATTTTGAATCAGTTTAAATCTATGAAATAAAGTGATTGAAGACAATAATAATATAATTAGACTCCCTTCTTTTGTCCATCCTAGTCCTTCTACAAGCACATTCTTCGTTTATCACTCTTAATTTATCATCTCTCCACCCACCATGGATGTCCTTGGCATCGTCGGAGACGTGGAGTCTGGAATCGACAGTCTCAAAGAATGGGTTGCTGACCAATTTGAGTGCTTAGGATTAGCACCTTGATTACTCCATGCATATTAGTTAGGGCAATTCTGACCTTATGTACTTTGGTCATACTTAATAGAAGCTCATTTTAAATAAAATCGTGGCTCCCTCCTCTCTGATTTTCTTAGAGATTAAGTCACTAGAGAACTTGAGACTTGCGGGTCACTTGCCAATACCATAGTCCTGCAAGGGTAGCAAATAGTCTTGCCACTTATGGGATTGTTATCTTAGAATATAAAGTGCTTCTAGATTTGCAACCTTGCTCTTGTATACAGGGAGCAATTTGGAAGCATTAGTGGCGTCACTTTGGCACCCACCGGATGCACCAAGGTTGTCTCTCCTAGAGGCCACACAAGCTGAGTGCTATGCTTGTATTTAGATATGGTTAAACTGTTGATAAAATGAAAGATATGGCAGCCTACAATGCAATTTATCGTATACTAATCATAAACCTAATAGGTATAAGCATAAGAAATGTACCCTTCTCTTGTTGAGTTGATATTTTCATGCAGATTGAACTTTCATGCTTTCTCTAAATTTTGTAAAGATCAATTTTTTGTTTGACAAAGAGTGTCTTTGAATTCATGTGTCACCTTGACATACGACAAAACTCTTAGATTCAGATAATTGTGCATAGATAATGTACATGCGTGTGGTTAGTTTGATAAAATGAAAATTAGAGAATAGGCCTGTGATTATATGGCTCTGGTAAATCATCTGTGCACTATGGTTTGTAGAACCCTCCTTTATTTGTTATGCACGCACATGCACAAAGCATATGTGGGGTGTGTACATGGGCACACAATGTTCTTGCTTGTGTATGATGGCAGCTACCGGTATCATATATTGCTTCTTTTTGCAGTATGGAAGGTACAAGCGCAATGTACTCATTGAAGATTTGGACAATAGGTGGAAGCGACACATACTCTATACATCAGTATGGCCTTTCACATGTTGTGTTTATGATTATCTTTTCATATACAGAAGTTGAGGCATGTTAAAGTGCATCATGGACTAATGATTTGAATGTGTTCTAGCCTTGGACAGTCTATTGATGTTTTGTTTTAAATCTACAGCCAAAAACTCCGTTGGAGCCTTGTGAATGGCTTAACAAATTGATGATAAATTTGTGGCCCAATTATGTGGAACCAAAACTTTCAAAAATGTTTTCTGCAACCATGTTGGTAAGTGTAAAGAGTTGAAACCTTGATTATGTTAGGTAAAATGGTCTTCCTGTTGAAATGCTTCCTTGGATGAATTTGTATTGTAATTGTATAAGGAATAAAGAGCAATTGGAAGAATGAGTAGAGATCTACCAACTGTCATGATTTTCACTGCTGTAAATGGATCTCTTTCAAAAAGTTAAAGATGCTGTGCTCTTTGTAGATTTGAGTCTGACTTAAATTTCTATGAATGGAAGATAAATTGAAGTTTCTCAGTTAAGTGTCTGTGTTTAAATGCAGAAAAGGCTGAAGGAGAAAAAACCTCATCCTTTTGTACGTATATTGGCTATGCTAAGAGACATGAAATACTGATTCCTCATAAAATTGTAAGAGCTAAGCATCTAAATCAGATGTTTATCTTTTAAGCTTTTTGAGTTTGCCCTTGTTGCAGCGAAGTATTGAGCTGCAGGAATTTTCACTTGGTACATCTCCTCCTGCTTTAGGGTTGCAGAGAACTTATTGGTCGACAGAAGGTGACGAGGTTAGTTTGAATGCCTATACATTATAGTTCATATTTATGCTGTATTGTAGACTGCTTTTCACTTTGTACATGATTCTTAAAGCACTCAAAACTTATTTTGGCCCTCTTCTCTCTTCTGGCTTTCCTAAGCTCAACAATGTGCACTGTAAAAGCATGTCTTAATCCCTTTTGTATTCATCATAAACATTACAAGCAAGAATCAATTAAAAAGGGGCCAACAAAAGACTAGAATTTGTAACCCTATGCAGCTCTCTCTCTCTCTCTCTCTCTCTCTCTCTCTCTCTTTCTCTCACGCACGCACGCACGCATGTACGCCACGCACCTGTTGCACCTTTTTTTATGCTTCTACACATGTTTGTAAATTCTCTGTTGTATATCATAATCTAGAGGTCTGTATGGAATTTGCATTTAAAAAAATCTGTAGCTCTACCACAAATCCTAGAGAGGTATTATAGCTTATTGCTGAGTAAAGACAATTTGTTAAGCTGATTGGATCTATGCTGTTTGTTGCAACTTTCAAGCAAGTTTTACACATGGGTTTTGAGTGGGACACCAATGAGATGAATGTACTTTTAGCTGCAAAATTGGCAGGCCCATTCAAAGGCATGGCCCGTTTTGCTGTCAACAGCCTTTACATAAAGGGTGATGTAAGTTCTCTACTGGTATGTCGTCCATTGAATTTTTTTGGATCAAGCATGGGAAGAGCTATCTTTATCGATTGTGTTTTTTAACTGACAGCTTCGAATAGTACCGGTTCTTGATGGTCAGGCTCTGGTCTACTCTTTCAATAGTCCTCCTGAAGTCCGAGTTGGTGTGGCATTTGGAAGTGGGAGTCAGTCGCTTCCAGCAACAGAACTGCCTTACGTTGCACCTTGGCTGGTTAGATCTGCAGATGCAATCTTTTATTGTTTTAGCAAGGCTGGTGTTAGGAGTCCTGTATAGCCTAATTTCCTCAATCTTGCAAACAGGAGAAATTGTTCTCTGACACTCTGAGTCGGACTATGGTGGAACCCTGTAGAAGATGCTTTCCTCTTCCGGCTGTGAATATGAAAAAGCATGCTACTGGTGGAGTTATCTCTGTCATGGTTATTTCAGCAAGCAACTTGGCTCTGGGCGCTAGTTCAAGGACTCTGTCTGATAGAAGATCATATACAAATGCAAATGGAAGCCCGGCTGTTTCTGCTAATTTCAGACAAATGAGTACTTTTGTGGAGGTAACTCTGGAAGGCTTGACAAGAAGCACACGTGTCTCCCAACACAGCAGCTCACCAAGATGGAATGAGACCTTCAACATGATTTTACATGAAAGTGCAGGCACTATATATTTCAATGTTTATGAACAGGGTCCAAGCAATGTGAAGTATGATTTCCTTGGTGGTTGTGAAGTGAAAGTGAGTTTTTTTCCTACTGCAAAATTACTTGGTTAAGAGTCCAGGATGATGATGGATAATGATGAATGAAATAGGAAAGTTCATTTAAAAAATTGTTTAAGAGAGGGTTTTGTTTTCCTTTTTTCTCATATAGTTGGTGTAAAGCCCTGTCTCTAGCTTTTAAAATAGCCCCTATTTTACTATCTAAAATCCTGCACTTGCTCTCCTGATTGCTCGAGGTGATCTGTGATACGTGGATACATTCATCATTGAAGATTTGTATCATTATAATTTTCTGATTTTATTGTGACTAATCAGGTTAAATATGTTGCTGATGGCTCAACCATATTCTGGGCTGCTGGGCCAAAGAAAAGTGTCCTCGCAGATCGTGCTGAGAACTGTGGGAAGGACATTGCGATGGAGATACCGATTGATGGGTGTGGTGATTCTAAGGCATCTTCCAGAACCTTCTCATAAATTCAAGACCTGTTAATTGGATGTGACATTATTTAAGAGGCAAACGGTTTGAAAGTCTGATGTCCAATAACTTGAGAATACTTATAGAGTGTTCATAGAAATATGATGCCAGCAGCCAAGATGCCGTAATACAACCTTTGATGCAAGAAACCTCACTTTTGGGGTTTCACCTTGATCTATTTTTGTTGTGCAGCTATTCGTGAAGCTTCTAGTCAAGGAGTGGCAATTTACAGATGGATCAAGGACTGATGGTAACGTTATGTACAGAGCACTGTCAGGATCACTTAGTTCTTTGCCTAGTTTTGAAGCGCATACAGGGAGAACATTGAAGATCACAGTATTGGAAGGTAGAAATCTTGCTGCAAAAGACAGATCTGGAAAGAGTGACCCGTATGTACGGCTACGGTATGGAAAGGTAGTACAGTGGGTTCTTTCCTCTGTAAAAATTAGTCCTGTTCTGCAATAAGAGTCTCAGAATTGAAGAGCAATAGAAAGTATGAATTTATTCTTGTCGCTTGCTGTCTGATGGAATTAATGTTTGAGGGAGTCCATAAAAGCCTAGTGTTTTGCAATTGTTTTACAAAAAAAAAGACCGTTTTTAATTTTGGTTATACTTTTAGGGTTATAGTATTGCTTTGAAGGTTTTGTTCTATCCATTGCTCTGAGTATCTGATAGGCATAATTCTAAAACATTGATTTTTACTTGTTTTCTTGTTCCAGCCTTTTGGCAGACTAAGTAGCAGCAATCATAACGACTTTAATGGCTGGCAATGTCTATGAAAGTATTGACCTTAGCTGTGCCATATTCAGGATCAGGAGAACCAAACACATGAATACTAGTGGTTTGAGGCACCGGGAGTGTCTGGTGTAGACTTTGTTGCAGATTCTGGCAGAAGAGTAGGGAATGACCTAATACTTCAAAAGCAACCAATTGTAGGGCAAGGGATTATACTTAGGCGACCGGTCAGTATGTGGGAATTCCAGCCAGAAACATACATATTGTTAAGTGTGCAAAACTGTGCACCTGAGTTCTAGGTTTGTGCCGATAAGGGATTGCACCATTACAGTCGAACAAAGCATGTGTTTGAATTGCAGAGTTGAACAGTATGTCATGGTATTGTTAATTCTTGTCCAAGGCTAAGCTGTTGGCTTTGCTTATCTCAGGGGATTACATACTGAGATTCCTGCATCTTAGAACAGTGAGAGCTGAAAAGTGTTGTCTTGGCAAGAAAATGCTTACTTGGAACTTGGGTAGCCATAAGACGATCTTTTAGATTGGACAGGTGGAAATCGGTTTCATAGTCATGTTGCCCGGAAGGATAAGATGACCTGCAGATAAATACACATCTTTTCAATTCCTGTCCATGTAGCAGATACTTTTACCTCGTTGGTGAAGTGTTTGCTTAAAATTGTGATTGATGTATGTTAAAAGCATGGATCATTATACCCCTTCATCTGGTGCCTGCTTGAGCTCTCCTTTCACACTGCTTTCTGCATTCCATTGCCCTTCTTTTGGTGTAGTCAAAAGACTCTTGCAGCATGGTTCAGCCCCTAAATCTCTGCCTTGTAACTCCTGAGTCCTGACTTGTGGCTTGAGGTCATCGTCCTTGGATTCATCTGGCAATTGATAAAGTTAAGGCCTGCTTGTCTTCTATGTCTTGCATTTATGCTAGTTCTTATGCTTCTCAACCTTTCAGGCTAGGTAGAAATCCATCCTTCTGGGTTTGTGTATGCTTAGCTTACTTTCATAACAGGTCCAACCCATATGCAACAGCTGACCTATATCTTGTGCATTATTCAGGCAAGAAGATCCAATGAGCATGCTGCAACCTCTAGCAACTTGCAAAGGACTTGGGTGCTAGGGATTTGAGTGGCATATGCTGTAGATGTTAACTAATAGAGTTGGTTGTCCACAACTGTTGTGTATATTAATTCCAAGATGTGGCAATGCATTATTAATGTACACTAGAGAATCTGGCAGGTCTGACTTGCACCTTACTTCAGAGAGGCTGCTTGAGGCAGTAATTGGGACTAAAGTAGGATTTGGAAAGCCAACCTTGATTGTGATTACACTTATCATTGGACAGCCTGTAGTGACTTTGAGGCGGTTTCCTTTCTCAAATTCCATCCTTTTTAATGGCACAAGGAGACCCTTTTAAAAGGGCGAGCATTAGTTGAGGCGCTTCTTTCAGATTTGAAGGACCTAATGAGTCATCGTACTCTTCTCGCCCGTGCAAAAGCCATGAATAGGTGAAAAACATCCTCTATCACAGCTGGGCATCTCTTGCAGTAGCCATCAGGCTTCCCTATCATGTGTCGTCTTGAATGCAGAGATGGACACCTTGTTTCTCAGGGATGTCTTTCTCTAGAGTATGTCGAAATTAAAGCTCCACATTTTGCTATCATCTCTCTTCCTCCATTTGGCATTCAGAGTATTGATTAATTCTTTTTTGTCTCCAAAGGACCTCAGAATCAGTTTCAAAGAAGAGAAACCAGTCTATAAGAACCGCTTCAAGATGCTTATTTGGGAGCCCCCCTTTGAGTTAACCTTCGTTGAATCCCCAAGGGCCTTTCATAAAAAATTAGGGCCGATCCCTGTTCACTGGCCGAAAAATCTCTTTGGATCCTCTCTAGTTTTTCCATTTGGAACCCGCCTTACTCCATAAATCTCCCCAAAGCTCAATTCCCTTCTTGCTTAGATGAGAAGCATATGTCAAGCCTGTACCATATCCTAACTGAAAATAACCGAGAACCATATTGAATGTGCAGCCATGAACTTGCCTCAGCTTTCCAGTTAGTCCTCTTTTTAAGAGCTTCCCAAGCCGATTTTCAGAGGTCATTGCTAGAAAGTTGGAAATATTAAGGCAGTGATCAATGTTGGGTTAGTAATAAGGTTAAGGGCATTTTTTGGCTCATGGAAGTCCCCCCCACTTAACCTCATTAGTGGTTGAGTTAGTGGTTTGTTAGGGTCTTAACCCCAGTTAGGGTTGCATTTTTACCACTGTATCTCATTTCAGCCTCACATTCTCAATACAACAAATTCGTTGTAGCTCCTTTCTTGCTCTTCTCACTTCCGTTTTCTCACAAATTGGTATCAGAGCAGGCGGCCCCTCACTACCTCGCACCTCCCGTGCCCTTGGGAAGCACCTCTATCGCGAAAAACTTCACTTTTGTCATGAAGAACCTCACTGCCCAGCCTTGTTTCAGTCAGCCGTCACCTTTACAGGCCAGGGCACTTCTTTTGGAGCACTCTTGGAGCTACCGCAGTGCTGGACGACGCATTTTGGAGGGATTTTGACTGGGTTTCACCTCTATTAGGGTGCTTTTAAGGGTTTTTGGCTGCTTTTGAAGGGTTTCAAACTGCTTCCACATTAGGGTAACAGAGGTTGCTTTTTGACAGTGGTGTAACCAGGCATATAAAAGGACTTGTTTGGCAAACTCTCTTCTGTGCCCATTGGCAAGAAAGTTTCTGGTGCAAACAATTCTTCTTATCCCGTTAGAGGAGTTAGTCCTCTAATTGAGAGCTTCCCAAGCCCTCCTAATAGATTTTCAGGGGTCATTGCTAGAAAGTCAGAAATATCAAGGCAGTGGTCAATGTTGGGTTAGTAATAAGGTCAGGGGCATTTTTTTGCTCATGGAAGTCCCTCCCCCCCCCTAACCCCATTAGTGGTTGAATTAGTGGTTTGTTAGGGTCTTAACCTCAGTTAGGGTTACATTTTTACCACTGTATTTCATTCCAGCGTCACCTTCTCAATACAACAAATTCGTTGCAGCTCCTTTCTTGCTCTTATCACTTCCATTTTCTCATGAATTGGTATCAGAGCAGGCGGCCCCTCACTACCTCGCACCTCCCCTGCCCTTGGGAAGCACCTCTGTTGTGAAAAACTTCACTTTTGTCATGAAGAACCTCACTGTCCAGCCTTGTTTCAGTCAGCCGTCACCTTTACAGGCCAGGGCACCTCTTTTGGAGCACTCTTGGAGCTGCCGCTGTGCTGGACGACGCATTTGGGAGGGATTTTGACTGGTTTTCACCTCTATTAGGGTGCTTTTAAGGGTTTTTGGCTGCTTTTTAAGGGTTTCAAACTGCTTTCACATTAGGGTAACAGAGGTTGCTTTTTTGATAGTGGTGTAACCAGGCATAAAAAAGGACTTTTTTGGCAAATTCTCTTATGTTCCTATTGGCAAGAAAGTTTCTGGTGCAAACAATTCTTCTTATCCTGTTAGAGGAATTAGGGAGATCTTGCTCACAACTGTGAATCAGTTTCAAAGAAGAGAAACCAGTCTGTAAGAACTGCTTCAAGATGCTTATTTGGGAGCGCCCCTTTGAGTTAACCTTCGTTGAATCCCCAAGGGCCTTTCGGAAAAAATTAGGGCTCATCCCTGTTCACTGGCCCAAAAATATCTTTGGATCTTCACTAGTTTTTCCATTTGGAACCCACCTTACTCCATAAATCTCCCCAAAGTTCAATTCCCTTCTTGCTTAGATGAGAGGCATGTGTCAAGCCTGTACCATATCCTAACTGAAAATAACTGAGAACCATATTGAATGTACAGCCATGAACTTGCCTCAGCTTTCCAGTTATTCCTCTTTTTGAGAGCTTCCCAAGCCCTCCTAATAGATTTTCAGAGGTCATTGCTAGAAAGTTGGAAATATTAAGGCAGTGGTCAATGTTGGGTTAGTAATAAGGTTAGGGGCATTTTTTTGCTCATTGTAGTTCCCCCCCCTTAACTACATTAGTGGTTTGTGAGGGTCTTAACCTCAGTTAGGGTTACATTTATACCACTGTACTTCATTTCAGCCTCACATTCTCAATACAACAAATTCGTTGCAGCTCCTTTCTTGCTCTTCTCTCTTCCATTTTCTCACAAATTGGTATCAGAGCAGGCGGCCCTCACTACCTCGCACCTCCCCTGCCCTTGGGAAGCACCTCTGTCGTGAAAAACTTCACTTTTGTCATGAAGAACCTCGCTGTCCAGCCTTGTTTCAGTCAGCCGTCACCTTTACAGGCCAGGGCACCTCTTTTGGAGCACTCTTGGAGCTGCCGCAGTGCTGGACGACGCATTTTGGAGGGATTTTGACTGGGTTTCTCCTCTATTAGGGTGCTTTTAAGGGTTTTTGGCTGCTTTTTAAGGGTTTCAAACTGCTTTCACATTAGGGTAACAGATGTTGCTCTTTGACAGTGGTGTAACCAGGCATAAAGGAATTGTTTGGTAAGTTCTCTTCTGTTCCTCTTGGCAAGAAAGTTTCTGGTGCAAACAATTTTTCTTATCCCGCTAGAGGAATTAGGGAGATCTTGCTCAAAACTGTGAATGGCTCTTATCTCCTGTCTTTATGACGTTTTGTTTTTAAGAATATTTGTTTCCTCTTTCATGGGAAGGGGATATTGCGATTATTTTGAAGATGATAAGTGTATGGTTTGAGATAGAAAAAAAGAGTATACCTTGGTAATGTTTGGTACTCTCTGTCGTGGACTGTTTCAGCTTGACAGTTTAGAGAAGTGGTCACAAAATGCTTGTATTGTTACTACTTCTACCTCTACCATGCATAATGCAGAGTTGTTGCATTGGGCATGTCAACTATAGCGGCTTGATGTTCTTACAGAGATATCAGATGGTTGATGTATTGCCACATTTGGAGGTTTTTCCAAAATATGTTTGTGAGGGTTCCATTGTTGGTAATATGTACAGATTTTCATTTCCGAAGGATGATGTTGTTCGGGTTGTATTGCAGCTAATTCTATTGATGTTTGCGGTCCCATGAGGACTCCATCTTGGGCAACATCTCTACGTTGTCACATTTGTTGATGATTTTTCAAGGTTTGCTTGGGTGTTTCCACTCAAGGAAAAATTAGAAGTTTGTATAGTCTTCAAGCATTTGAATTGTAAGATTTGGAACTTTTGCATTACTACTTGGGCATTCAGTTTATGCAGAATGATTCTAGCATTGTTATGACAACAGTTCAGGTTTCAGGACTGCAAACCCATTTCTAATCCCATGGAGCCAGGGTGTTATATATGTGTGCGTGTGTACAATATTGGGATAGATATTTAGTTTGCAGTGTCGCAGTTGAGCAGGTTTATGCACAAGCCCAAGGGCACCATATTGGTAGGCTGTCAAGCGTGTTTTCTGCTACTTGCGATTAAGGCACACAGTCATTTGGATTGATATTTCCTGGGAGTGTGACTTGCAGTTGCATGCTTACATTGACTTAAATTGGGATGTGATTATGACACTCGACAGTCGTACTAATGGAAACTAGGTTAGGGACATTTTCCCCTCTTTGAGGTATTCCCCTTTAACCACTGTTAGTGGTTGAGTTAGTTGTTGGCAAGGGTCTTAACCCCAATTAGGGTTACACCCTAGGGTTTTAGGGTTTTATACCCTTGTACTTCATTTCAGCCTCACACTCTCATTGAAGATTTTGGATAAAACCTCTTTGGCCCTATGGTCAAGAAATTTCTAGCCAGCAAGATAGATGAGATGTCATCAGATCTAGTAAACATATGAACTATCCATTTGGCTGCTCATGCTTGGTGAATATCCAATATTGAAAAAGCGAAACTTAGGATTTGGGAAACCAAGAATAGATGCAACTTGGTAGGAGGCTTTCAGTAGAGAATCATGCCCTCTATCCGTTGTCTGCTAACTTGTAGGCTGCTTGCTGATAATCCACTATTTCATCAAAAAAAGGGAAACTTTGGATTTGGGCAGCCACGAATTGATGCAACTTGGCAGGAGGCTTGTACTGCAGAGAATCAGGGCCCTCTAGTGATCAATTGGGGTCTAATTTTAAGGAGGCACTTCCTTCTAATTTGCCTCTTGTTCATAGGAGGACAAAGCAATTGCATATATTATGCACATGATTACTAGGCATTCTGAGGCTGTAAACAAGAGAATCTTGGTAGTCAATACTAGAGATGTGCCAGTATCGAGTCCACCACAACAAATACTCACCAAAACAAGAAACGGTAAGCATATTTCAATCTCGACTATAAATTGAGGAGCGATCTATCAAAAATGAGTGTAAGGTACTCATGTTGGGTACAGAAGTAAGTGCAATGCAGCTTTCTCCCTTGCCTGTTTCCTTCAAGATGTTAAGACAACTGGTAAGTATCTACAGAATAGTTTAAGAAACATGGATACTAGAGATGTGCCAGTATCGAGTCCACCACAACAAATACTCACCAAAACGAGAAATGGTAAGCATATTTCAATCTCGACTATAAATTGAGGAGGGTCCTATTAAATGAGTGTAAGGTACTCATGTTGGGTACATAAGTAAGTGCAATGCAGCTTTCTCCCTTGCCTGTTTCTTTCAAGATGTTAAGACAACTGGTAAGTATCTACAGAATAGTTTAAGAAACATGGATACTAGAGATGTGCCAGTATCGAGTCCACCACAACAAATACTCACCAAAACAAGAAATGGTAAGCATATTTCAATCTCGACGATAAATTGAGGAGGGTCCTCTCAAATGAGTGTAAGGTACTCATGTTGGGTACATAAGTAAGTGCAATGCAGCTTTCTCCCTTGCAAGTTTCTTTCAAGATGTTAAGACAACTGGTAAGGATCTACAGAATAGTTTAAGAAACATGGATAATAGAAGTGAGAGGGGGGAAGGTGAGTGGAAGAAGTACAAGAGGGAGAGAGTGAGAGAGAGCAGACTCCAAAATGTGCGGGTGTGAAGTGATGAGCCACACCACAAACTCTTAAGTTTTATTAGGATTAGGTTTTTTCCCCTATGACTGTCTTAAGACAGTCATAGGTGTCATAACTTTAATAAAAGGGGTGGCAATGTGCCTTTACCCCAACAACCTCCCACCTAAAGGCCAATATGCCTAAAGGGGAGAAAAGAATAAAAATTACAGCAATATACAGTTACTGTATACGAGACCATAAAATAAGAGTGGTCTCATCCTAATCCCATGATGTGGCGGCAATGTGCAAACCGCTCTGTAGGCAAGCTCTTAGTGAGTAAATCTGCAGGATTATCATCAGTATGCACCTTCACAAGCTCAAGTCGCTTGTCTTCCAGTACCTCCCTGATGAAATGATATTTCACATCTATGTGCTTGGTCTTCTGATGAAAGACCGGAACATGATAGCACTCTGACTATCACAATGCAAAACTGGCATATCTCTTGTAATGCCCAAGTCTCCCACCAGCCGAGTAAGCCATATTGCTTCCTTGCAAGCCTCAGTGGCTGCAACATATTCAGCTTCAGTGGTTGATAGTGCAACGCATTTCTGCAACCGAGATACCCATGATATAGCACCTCCTGCAAATGTGAAAATATAACCGGTAGTAGACTTCCGGTTATCTGCATTCCCTGCATAGTCTGAATCTGTAAAACCATGCACCAATGCATCCTGCCTACCATAGCATATGCACAAGTCTTTGATACCCTTGAGATACCTCAAGACACCTTTCACTGCTTCCCAGTGCCGCTTGCCTGGATTTGCCATATACCTGCTGATGACTCCCACCGCAAAAGCAATATCCGGACGAGTGGCAACCATGGCATACATCAAAGAACCAATTGCAGATGCATACGGAACCTTGGCCATCTCAGCCTTATCATCATCTGATCTGGGGCTGTCCTTACTGTTGAGTTTTAAATGTGGAGGCAATGGGGTACTAATAGACTTCCCCCCCTCCAATTTTAACCTCTGCAGTACTTTGTCAATGTACTCCTTTTGTGACAGAAACAAAAGTCCCTTGGACCTGTCACGAGTAATCCGCATGCCAAGAATATGGTTTGCATCACCCAAGTCTTTCATGTCAAAAGACTTATGCAGTTGTTTCTTTAAAGCACTAATCTCAAGCTGAGATTTACTGGCAATCAGCATGTCATCCACATATAGAATGAGTAGCATCAAACTGCCATCCTTTGCCCGTTTAGTGTACAAGCAATGATCGGTCTCACACCTATGATACCCTTGGGATTGCATAAAGGCATCAAACTTCTTGTACCATTCTCTTGGTGCCTGCTTGAGTCCATACAAGCTCCTCTTGAGCTTACACACAAGCTGCTCTTTCCCTTTAACAGCATATCCCTCTGGCTGACTCATATAGATCTCATCATGTAGATCTCCGTGAAGAAAAGCAGTCTTCACATCCATCTGACATAAATCCATGTCCTCATGAGCAACAAGAGCTAACACTGCTCTCAAAGTAGTCATCTTGACTACAGGGGAAAAGATCTCATCAAAGTCAATACCTTTCTCCTGCTTAAATCCCTTGGCAACCAATCTGGCTTTATACCTCGGTAAAGCATTTGAATCCACTTTGACTTTGTAAACCCACTTGCATGGCAAAACCTTTCTGCCTGCAGGTAGCTGCACCAAGTCCCATGTATCATTTTGAAGTAGGGAGTCCATTTCTGACTGCATGGCTTTCTCCCACTTCCTTTTCTCTGTTCTTCCCATAGCTTCCTTGAAGCTGGAAGGCTCACCACAATGTGTCAGCATGATAAAATCAGCCACATTATTGGCTCCTGGAACAAACCTGGCAGGAGGCCGTTGTACACGGGTGCTCCTCCTAACAAAATGTTCCGGATTAGTAGGCTGCTGTCCAGCCTGTTCGTCATGCATGACGGGTGGCTGTACCACCATATCTGGCTGTTCTACAGCCCCATCTGCTGGCATATCCAGTGGTGCATCATTGGCAAAATTATCTGGCTGATTTCCAGCCTGTATACCCTCTTGAACAGGGTTATCTGCAGCAGCCTGCTGCTGCATATAAAAGGGTATTCTTTGCTGTCCAACATCATCATAAATAACCCTCCTGTATTCCACAGGTTGCAGGGGTTCCTTGTGTACACTATCCTCTTTAAAGATGACATCATTGCTGCATATAATCTTCCGTTTAACGGGATCCCATAACCTGTACCCCATTTCACCTTCGTCACCATAACCCATAAAGATGCATCTGAGAGACTTTGGCTCCAGTTTGGTGCGCAGTTCTTTGCGTACATGAGCAAAGCACTCGCAGCCAAACACACGTAAGTGCTTGTATGAAGGTGGCTTGCCAGACCACACCTCCTCTGGCACTTTCAACTCCAAAGCCTTGTTTGGCGACCTGTTAATAATGTGAACTGCTGTTTGCACGGCTTCTGCCCAAAAGCCATGGGGTAATGCAGCATAAGACAACATACATCGAACCTTCTCCTGAATAGTTCGATTCATCCACTCACTTACACCATTTTGAGATGCATTATGAGGGGCTGTGAGTTCCTGTTTAATGCCCTTAGCTTCACAAAACTGTACAAAAGCATGTGACACATACTCACCCCCATTATCGGATCTGAGGCATTTCAGCCTACGACCTGTCCGATTCTCAACCTGAGCGACAAACTTCTTGAAAGCATCTAAGGCATCGCTTTTATGCTTTAAGAAATAGACCCACACTTTGCGTGTGGCATCATCAATAAAAGTAATGAAATACTTTGCACCCCCTAGTGATAACTGTGGCATCTCACACAAATCAGTGTGCACTAGATCAAGCGGTGCTCTATTCTGGGGAGTTCTCCTCTTATGAGGAGTCACAGAATGCTTGCCAAATATGCAATGATCACAAGTAGGCAAATCTGAAAAAGAAAGAGACGGCAGATAACCCAAACGTGATAGTTCTTGCATTCCTTTAACAGACCTGTGTCCCAACCGGCTATGCCACAATGAAACCTTTGGCAGCTCGGTTATGGCAACAACATGATTACCCACACTGGAAACATAAAGAGGGTACAAGGTATCACTCTTAAAACCCTCAGCCACTACAACCTGGCCATCAGTAATCACCCATTTGGAATCCCCAAATGTGGTGTGGTAACCACTGTCGTCCAATAAGCCAGTGCTAATCAGATTTTTCTTGATTTGCGGCACATGGCGAACACCATCAAGCATAAATGTGCGTCCATCAGGGAACACTATCTGTATACTGCCAATCCCTGCAATCTGACATGCATAGTTGTTCCCAAGGTGAACAACTCCATGAGTACCTGTGTAGGAAGTAAACCACTCCCTATGAGGAGTAACATGAAAAGAAGCACCTGAATCCAAGAGCCAGGTGTGCATGTCATGGCCATCAATAACCAAGGTATGTGCAATTACAGCAGAAGAACATAATACCTCATGTCTGTCACTGTCACTGTCCTCTGCTGCAACATTCACTGCATCCAAGTCATCTACCTTGGCCTTGCCTTTGCCTTTGCTTCCACTGCCTGCATCCTTTGTTTCAGCCTTTTTGGCTTTCTGATCCCGTATGAACTTGAAGCACTTAGACTTCACATGTCCCTTCTTGCCACAATAAAAGCATTCAATATCCTTTTTACCACGGGACTGACTGCGGGATTTGGACTTACTAGCAGATCTGCCCTTCTGCTGAGTCCTGCCTCTATCCTGTACCTGCAAGGCATTTGAAGACTTGCTGCTCGCATTATTCTTCCTGCTCATCTCCTCCATAAGGAGAGAGCTCTCTACATCAGCATACATAAGAGTGACATTCGAATTTGACAGGGTGGTCTTGAAAGTGTCCCAACTCTCAGGGAGGGTACACAACAAGAAAGTAGCCTTGAACTCCTCATCAAGGTTCAATCCCTGTGCAATAAGCTGTGTAAAGATGACATTGAACTCACTCAAGTGTCAGGTCATAGTTGTACCTTCCTTCATGCGAAGATCAACCAGCTTCTTCAACCAATAAACCTTACTGGCTGAACTCTTTTGGGCATATAACTCTGCTAGCCTCGCCATAGGCCATAAGAGGTCTTTTCAGCCTGAACATTGAACACAAGAGTATCAGAAATAGTAAGCATGATAGCTGCCCTTGCGGACAAATCAAGCTCTTCCCAGTCATCATTTGTCATGTCAGATGGCTTGACACCCTTCACCCTTATGGGCTTAGAAATCTTCTTTAACAGAAGTACATTCAAACACTGTTCTGCCCATAATGCATAATTGTGTGCCCCTTCCAACTTCTTTATGTTCAGAATTGATGATTCACTTCCCCCTGATGCCATATCAGATAAGGAAAGTACCTGACTTCCTGTAAGTCAAAAAAAGACTGAATAAAATTCTGATTTCTCAGAAAAAACCTGCTCTATCAAGAGCCAGGAGCACTCACAATAGTGCTGTTTTTACTGTTAGAAAATCTGCAGCAAAACAGAAAATTTCTCTCCAATTACTGTACCTTTTGACACATTGTACCGTGCTCAAATAGGCATAAAAACAGTAATTTCAGAATGCTGCATAAAAACAGTAATTGCAGAATGCTGCAGCTGCTCCACAAGTGCTTTAACAGTGCATCATCAGCTGACAAGGCACAAAACACTGCTGCATTGCTGTCCTGATCACTTCTCCCACCTCAGACGAGGTATTGCACTGATTTAATATGCATAAACCACTTGGCATAAACTGTTTTGTTCACTGAAAAAAAGGCTCCAGACACTTCAGCCTGTCACAAAACCTGCAACAGAAAATGGGATAAATCCCAAGCAATTACCCTTCTGCCAAGGGGATAAAAGGCATCTGAAGGTCTCAAACAGTAACTCAAGTGCTCTCAAGCAAAATCTGGGCAAAAGCCCCTTGATTTGACACCTGTACCAAGTGAAAACAACCTCAACAATGAGGGATAAGGCATACAATGTGCAAATCTCTTTGACAAAATCAATTAACAGTGTAATGCAAATACTGCCCTGTGTAGAAATGACATACACAGATCCCAACGTACAAACACTCAATGAGGAACCTTTTGAGCACTGTCAACGATGGACAGTTAGGGACCGAGTAAACTCGATGCGCCCTGGCCAAGCGTGGCTCAACTGAGGTTCTCTGAGTGTTGCACAAGAAATGTGACCTGCAAGAAAATGTCACCTCCACACTGCGGAAATCGAGACAAATGTGTGCACTCTGGCACCACACTACCTCAAGGCATACAAAGCATCAATTGCTGGGCAAAAGCCCTATGATCTGCTCACCCGTAAACTGAGATTCAAACCCAGTAAAAGCATATATCCTCTGTCAGATGCATAAATCCCGATATCTATGCACAAGTCCTCCACGCAGAAAGAAAATAACTGAGAAAGTACTTGCTGTACTTCATGCAATGCAATGCACCTCGGGTAAAACCCAAATCTCCTCGCTGTACCTGAGCAGGGTACAGATCCAAGGAGAGAGTTCGAAATGTACTCCTCTGATGCAGATCCAAACCAGAAAATGCACCTCCCTGTCGGAAAAAAAAAATCCGGAAGCAACTCCCTGTCACAGTCTGTACGGCGATCCGTACTGTACGGTAGAAGGCTGTCCGTACGGCTGTACGGCCGACGTCTGTTCGTACGGATGTACGGACGACGTACGTCCGTACTGTTGTACGGCGCGCGAAATGGCGCCTGCGCCTGCGCGATGCGCTGCCCGTTGCAGCCCGCGCTGCCTCGCTGCGCTGCCCTGCGCGATGCGCTGCCGCCCTGCTGTCCCGCTGGCCCGCGATGCACGTTGGCTGCTGCCCTGCTGTCCCGCTGACCCGCGCTGCCTGCTGCGCTGCCCTGCGCTGCTGTTGCGCTGCCTCGCTGCAGCCCTGCTGGCCACTAGGGCAAAGAGGTAGGGGAAGTGGGTAGACGGAGTGGAGAGGGAGGGGTAGGCAGGGGTAGGAAGGGAGTGAGGCTGGCTCTGATACCAGTTGAGAGGGGGGAAGGTGAGTGGAAGAAGTACAAGAGGGAGAGAGTGAGAGAGAGCAGACTCCAAAATGTGCGGGTGTGAAGTGATGAGCCACACCACAAACTCTTAAGTTTTATTAGGATTAGGTTTTCCCCCCTATGACTGTCTTATGACAGTCATAGGTGTCATAACTTTAATAAAAGGGGTGGCAATGTGCCTTTACCCCAACAAGAAGATACTGGTATTGTATAAGTAGATCATGATAAAAGGTGAGGAGGCACATTCATGGAATTTACATGAGAGTGCTGTGGACTGAATTGACCTTGGGACAGTCACAACTTATGATTGCTGGGTGATTTCAACATGGCTGAAACAAAAATGAAGATGAGTGGGAGCTATTGTAATTCTTGGATCTTAGGATTACTCAATCTTCTTTAGGTTTAGAAGTTGACTTTATGATAAATGACAACAACCTAAGTATGCTGTGTTGAATATCATACCAATGCCCCACATTGACTCAAACATATCTGATATGGCTGAATATGGAGTGATTACTTCCTAGTTCTATATGTCCTCTCGTCTTTACACAAGTAAGATCCCCTTATCTTGTTAGTAATTTAAGCCTAATACTTCTTTAAAAGGGCTGTAATAAAAGAAAAGTAGTGAAGAAACTCTGCTTTGTCCTATGTTGTAGTCATTATTTCTTTTGAGTCTTGAGGATGCTGTAAATGCTATGGCTGATGGAAAAGCCCCGGATTGCAAATTTTACAAAGCTCAATGGGCATGCTTGTATACCCTCTAGTCTCCATGAGAGCTGGTGGGTTTTTAAGCTGTCCCAAGTCTATGGACAAAAGGCATGTGAGGTAGCTAGGGTCCTCATTGAGATCGTTAAGGAACACTCCAAAGAAAATGTTCTCGGTAGAAGCAGTCTTTTTCGGAATTTTGATGTGTGTATGTTGGAAGAGGGCATGCTTAGGCTTCTTGCCCCTTGAGAAAGACAAGGCCTAGAACCACATTGACACTGACAACTAGGGTTCCGCACCTTGTGGGTTTGGTTGGAGTGTATGAGGTCGTATATGCAAGGGAATGAGGAATGCTTGCTTGCTGCCTTTATATATGAAAGGTCGGTTTATTTTTTGCATGTTCTAATGTTCATACTGTTGGGTCCTGGTCCTCTTTTTTGGCTTTGTTGAGTTGTCCATGTGTTTCCTTCAAGCCTGTTGGATTAACATATATGCATTTATCATGTGCAGATTGAACGCAAAACAAAGACAGTGAAACAAGATCTGAACCCTATTTGGAAGCAGGCTTTTGAGTTTCTTGAGATAGGAGGTGGGGAGTATTTGCAACTAAAATGCTATGATGCAGATTATCTTACGGATGAGAGTTTGGGAAGTGCACGGGTCAATTTGGAGGGGTTCGAAGATGGAATGTCAAGGGATGTTTGGATACCACTTGAAAAAGTCAACACTGGAGAGATAAGGTTGCTGATTGAGGCTTACAACTCTGATTCAGAGGCAGAAAATATTCAGGTTCTCATTTTCTTCTATCCTTTCCTATCATCTTTTCACCAATATGCAGAATTCATTGTTTCTGAGCTCTGTGCTTTGTTGGTTTTTTGCTGAAGATATATTTTGAATGCCTCTAGAATGGATCGAGGGATGATCTTGATATTGACTTGAAAAAGGGAGGGATTCTAGAGGTTGTATTGGTAGAAGCTCGGGATCTTGTTGCAGCAGACTTGCGTGGCACAAGCGATCCATTTGTCACTGTTCACTGTGGTAGTGAAAAATGGACGACAAAGGTGCGTGGTGAATCTTAATCCAACTTCAGGTTAAAATTGCCAATTTGATGTATTGGTTTCCAACCTTACAAGCAGTAGTAAAGAATCCCTCAAGAGTTTTGTTCCTTCCATGTTTGGTATTTTAAACTCCTAGGGTATCCAAGAGAAAGGAAATGTTTGCCTCACATCGACTCAAACATTTCTGATTTGGCAAGATATGGAGTCATTTCTTCCCAATTCCATAGATTTTCCAGCCTTTGTACAACTAAGGAGTCTTTTATCACTCAATGTAGTAATTTGATCACTTTACTAATACACACACAAGAGGTACAATCCAAGAAAAATAATGAAAAAAGTACGCACAATCTTAGATATGAAGTCTTTTATCTATGGTGTATCGGCCTTAGGTATGTTTAGAATGATTGAACATAAGCTGAAAACAAAAAGCGGGGAGCTGAATAGCACGTTTTTTTTTAAGTTTCAAAAGAGAGTTTGATTGAGTATGCATGTGCTTTCTAAGTTAGGAATGTAATTTTGCATCTTTGTAGGAAGCGGTACATAAGTGTAAGAGGTCCATTTAGTTTTTTATGTTTTAAATAAGAGAGAGAGAGAGAGAGAGAGAGAGAGAGAGAGATTTTATTCCTGTTTTTTGGAAGATTTTGTTTCTTGATGTGCTTGTTTATTTTTGCTTAGTCACCTTCTTCCTTTCTTCTTTATTTCTTGTTTTCTTTATCTATTGTTTGTTTGACGTATTTTAGTAAGCACTGGGTTTGCCCAAGAGACTCCTTTGGTCTTCAGAAACCCAGTATAGCTGCTTATGCTTGGGCACTGATGACGATATAAGTGTTGCTTTGCTTGCTAAGTATGTCTTTCTTTTGTTTTTTAAAACTTTTTTCTTCTCTTTCGGTTTCTCTTTTATTTTCTGTGTAAATTTTGGACTTTAGAACAACAAAAAATCTAAATTTGTATGATTGGACATATTCTAGTCTTACAAAGGTATATAAAAATTTGAACTTGCTATTGAATACTTTTGTAAAATTTTAAAGTTCTTGTCCTAACTACCTTATGTTCTGAAAGGTAGTTTTGTTAACATTTAATTGACTTTTCTCAAGGGCAATCCACATAAGGTTGTAGACTAAATTGCTTTGGCGTAGATGTGGAACCGAAGAAAGATAACAAAGAAGTAGTTTTTAATGAGAGTGCTAAATACAAAACAGATTCCTCCCTCTTACTCTCAGTTTTCTTATCAACAGGTTGTACAGAGGACGCTGCATCCACAGTGGAACGAGACTTTTGAAATCAAAGACAATGGTAAACCTTTAGTTCTCTACGTCAAGGATCACAATGATGTGTTTCCTGATACTCATATTGGGCATTGCAACGTTGAATATGAAAGGCTGCCAGTAAATCAGAGAGTGGACAAATGGATTCCATTGCAAGGCATAAGAAAAGGGGAGATACATGTGCAAGTAACGCGTCATAAGTTTTGTAGGCGATCTACCAGCCATGGATATTTGAATTCCCATTCCATGCTGTTGAAAAAGTCAGCGAAGGTATGCCTTTTTTTCATGAATGTTGGGCGAAGCAGGTGAATTTTTGGCTTAAAGTTGTGAGTTTTCTTTCTTGTATAGTATCAGGTCTAGATGTGTAGAGAAACTAGATTATGTTGAACTGGGGATAATACAGATATTTTGCCATACTTTGATGACCATTGAAGAGGGAGAAGCCCTATTGTCACACCTGTTGTAGCAATCCTTCCACTTCCCTCACCCCCTTTACTCTTCTTTGTATAATGTAGAGCCTCTTCCTCCTTTCATTTCTTTCCCCCCCGTCTTGTCTTCCCTTGCCCCTCTCTCTCTCTATGTGTGTGTGTGTGTGTGTGTGTGTAGACACATGTATGTATGGGTTCCTTATTGGGTTCTATGGACCTTATGGAAGGACCACAACCATCGGGTCTTTGGTGTATCCCTCTCTTGCTAAATATAAGTTCACCTCGGCATCTATGGCATTCATTCTATGATTGTCTACATGCGCGGGATTTAGATTATCCTGCTTTTTTTTCATGTAATGATATCTTATGATGCTTGTAACTGGAGGTCCCTGCTTTTGGGACTGTTTCTTGTAATATAACGTTCAATGGATTTCATTAAAAAAAAAGTGTGCAGACACATGTATGTATGTATATCTAAGTCCGCTGGAAACCGTACAGGATCTATGGGATAGGAAGCCACTATTAAAGTGACAATAGCTCTTTACATCCATTTGATACAATTTTTGGAACTTCCTAGTTGTTTACTATATGCTTGGCCAGCCAGCATGCCATGTCCTTTACTGTGGTCTCCCCAAATTTCTTTAAGGTATGCACCCAGTTGTTTGGCTGGTTGACTCATGAGGACTCTTATGTGAGAGAGAGAAAGAAAGAAAGTCTATTAAGGTCCACGGGAGACGAACAGGTCTATGGGACAGCAAAAGAACCCAGCTAATACATTTATTCAAGGAGGACACAAGGCAGCCCCCAAGGAGTGCATACAACGACTCTGAATTATTATAAGATACGTACATTGTAGTTCGAAAATGAAGACAATAAACAACCATACATCAATTTAAAGACTAAGGGTCTTTTGGTTTGGACTTGAACTCCTTGATGAGCTCAGGCCACGCCGTCATGATATACTGCTCTTTTTCCATCCTTCCTAGCAGCCTTGACCTTGGCTAGTTTTGTTGCCTTTTGGTTCAGTTGAGATCGTGTGAGTACTTCTGCTATCCACATCTTGGTACCTTTCAGCTCAAGTACAAAGACACAGACTGGCTCCAAAGCCTTGGTGCCCCTTTCGGTATTTCTTTATTAATTGAAGAGTCCCACAAGTAGATTACACAATGAGTACAAACTCACTCACATTCAGTACTCTTCCCACTCCAAATCCTCTACCTTCAAGGCATCTAATCCAAGTGCACCACTAGAATTCCCACTCGCAAGGCATACTCAGGCATTCACTTCTGATCTGACCCAACTGAGAGGCATTTAGGCATCCAAACCACTGGCAAACTGAGCTCAAGGCAGCCTCAAGGCTATCACATGCATCCACACTATCCTTAGGCCTTCCACAAGAGCACCCTTGCCTCTGGGTGCTTGCTAGAACCTGTAGGAGTCCTGAAAGGACTGCAAACATGCCACATGCACCCCTGCACTTGGGTGCAAAGTGACACATTGGCTACATCGACACGTGTGTAATAGCTCCCTAATAGGAGATTTTGTCATATGCTATGACCCCTTGTCCAGGGACAGTTAGGCACAAGCTACGCAAGTCAATCTCTCAGCCTTAGGTCAAGTCAGAAGATCAGTCCTTGTTCACTAGTAGAGAACCATAGGGAAGTGTTTCTGTCTTAGGTTTAGGGATAGAGGTTTAGGTCCAGCCTAGAATAGGAGCCCTTCTGGGCCCCCTCAGGGCTGGAACAAGTGAAGAGATTGGCAGGGGAAGGGCTGATTTTATAGGCTACCCTGCACCCCTCCGTAGGCTGCCATTTATGGGGCATAGGGTTGCCATTTATGGGGGCTAGAGCTGCCATATATGGGGCCTAGGGCTGCCATTTATTTGGGCTAGGGCTGCCTTTATGGGGCCTAGGGCTGCATTTAGGGGGCCAAGGGACCAGCCAACCAGCCCCAAAAGCCCTATAAATAGGGGGCCTCCAGGCCCTCTTTCCTCATTCAGTCCTCCTAGCACTTTAGTCTCCTACAACTCCTCCTCAGCCCCCTCTGAACAGCTTGACACTCACCCTCAGTGGCCCTCTGACCAGCCTTAGCCTTCGGCATCAGTTTAGCCCTCTAGGAAGGTGTTTTTGTAGAGCATTAGACGGGGAGTCGGGACAGCAAAAGGAGTAAGGTTAGGTGTCTGTTTCAGCAGCTCTTTTTAGTTATCTTTTACATTTTTACACAGCTCATTCTCAGCTCTCTTATAGGATCTATCACTCCTAGCTTTCACTCTCTCATTCACGCAGGAATTTTGCATTCCGGTGGACAGCACAAGCCTCTCCCTTGCCTTGCAGAAGCGTCCTATATCGTCAGTGTGGACAGCATCAAGGTCTTGGTATTGGTCGGCGTTGCCTCTCAGGTCTTTGGGTCTGTTCTACGTGTGTACAGTGAGCCCTTTAGAAGCGCGTTCCGTGCTCTCTCGAAGAGTGTTCTTTGTATTTCTCAGTTCTCCAAGTATAAAGCAAATTCTCCCTTGATTGGGGGAGGGGGCCCTCAGTGGGTACAGGGACCCAATCGGTTGTCGACTCTATTCTCTCTACCCTCATCTCCTTTCTCTCTCTATGGTGTAGAATGCTAATTCCTCACTAAAGGTTTAAAGAAGGTCTTGCTGTGAATTACACGATCAGATTACTGTTGCATGTTACAAAACAACACGCATGCATTGCAGCCGTACGGACGTCCATACAGTCCGTACGAAAATTTCTAGAAAGTTGAAAAATGACTTTTGGCACTTTCTAGAAATGCGTACTAGCCTTGAAACAACTGAAACATGCTTAAAATGGCTCAAAACAGGTTTGAAACAGCTGAAACAGCTCAAAAACTGCATTGAAACCGGCCTTCAATAACTAAAAGGATAATGATCTTCTTCTACTCAGTCATAAACTTCATAAAGAGCCACAATGCAAGCTTCAGTCACTTCAATCACTTAGCACAACTTAGAAACAAACTTCAACAACAACAAAGGTGAGGCTAGAATGCCCCTGCTCAATGAAAATAGTACAGAGTGCACCCACTGGCCCCAAATGCCTTGGCGCCCCTTACGGTATTTATTTAATGCTTCTGAATGGAAACGCTTTACAACAGGGGTTCAACCATGCACTGTTCCTCTCTGCAAATCCTCTACCTGTCTTCAAGGCATCTAATCCAAGTGCACCACTAGAATTTCCACTGGCAAGCATACTTAGGCATTCACTTGTGATCTGACCCAACTGAGTGGCATTCATGCTTCCAAACCATTGGCAAACTAAGCTCAAGGCAGCCTCAAGGCTATCACATGCATCCACACTGTCTTAGGCCTTCCACAGGAGCACCCTTGCCTCTGGGTGCTTGCTAGAACCTATAGGAGTCCTGAAAGGACTGCAAACAACATGCATGTACTGCAAAAAGCTGCAAAACAAGAAAGAACATGGAAAAACAGAACCTAGAACCAATTCCCATTGTCTGTGGTAGAGAGGTGATCTCCTTCCTCGCACCTATCCTTTGTCTAGGCTCCCCACAGGGTGCAGGTGTCTTCCAGTAATCAGGATAAGAGAGAAATGAAGGTAGAGAGCGGAGGTTGAACAAGAAAGAGCTATAGAGGAAAGATGGTCCACATATTTCGAAATGGTTGCCTTGGGATCTGTGCCCGAGTCCTTCTAAGAGCGCATGCCAAAAGCAGCAGGGAAAGTTTCTCTTGTAGTGTGCACTGGTCCAAAGCTCTAGAAGCCACCACGCAGCCAAACATGTGCAGAAAGGTCCAACACAACAAAAGACAACCTTGGGCACCTGCTAGAGGCAACCGTACACGTTTGTATGGATTCCGTACAGCCGTACGGACGTTCGTACAGCTCGTATAAATTTTTTCAGAAAGTTAAAAAATGACTTTTGATACTTCCTAGAAGTGCGTACTAGCCTTGGAACAGCTGAAACAGACTTAAAACGGCTGAAAACAGGCTTGAAATAGCAGAAACATTGCACAAGAACAACTAAAAACGTCCACCACCTCGGAAGGTGGGGGAAGGGCATGCATACACATGCATGACAAATAGCACCTCCTTCTTGCCATTTGCCCCTTCATTAAAGTCCTAACCCCCATACCAAGGACAACGTTGGTTGTCCTTGGGCCCAACTTTTAGACCCCTCTTTTAAAGCCTTTGCCTTGCCCCTAGGATCTAGTGGTGCACCTAGACTTTGCCCCTAGGAACTTCTAGGAAGTTTACACTTCCTCTAGCCAGTCCCTCATGTCCAAACCATTACAACACTTAACCATGGTTAACCTCGGGTTAGGCGTAGGTTGAGTTACGAAGATACTTTACATCACTTTTCACGTCCCCGTGACACTCAAAAGGTAGTTATATCACAACATATCAGCCTTGCAGGGCTCTGCTCTCACACCCATGTGACCATAGGCATCCGTTCTCAGTGCAAACACTTGCATGAGAACCCGAGAGCTGTTACTAGTAGCCCTTGCAGGACGACACACTCCCCAACCAACCACAAGGGTCCACTGATCACTGGAATACCCAAACAATGGGTGAAAGCATAACTGAACTGCCCATGATGCTCAAAAGCACAAACTTACTTTGCAACCATTCATTGTGAACCATCTTGCAACCAGCCTCCCCAAAAGCACAACCCATTGCTCACGTTGTCAATCTTCCTTTTGGGTTCAAATCAAGTATTCAGATTTTGCTGCAAATCGTCAATTAACAACAAGACTGCCCTGCCAGCCTTGCATCCGTACATCCATCAATGCTGTGTACGTCAGCCATACACAAACCGCTCTCTCTCTTCATGAGTGTCTGTAGGCTCCAATGTGCCCAACTATTTCTTCCAATGCAGATCGCAACCAAGAGAAAAGAAAGAGGAATCTCTGTGTGTCTAGTTGGGCCCCCACAAGCAATTTGCAACGTGTGGACAGGCCTCTATGACCAGCCACGTGACCATGGCATTGGGCGTCATCAGATGGCACTCAACGACTAGAGCACGTAGTCCAATCAGCTCGCAACCTCCAACCAGCCCCTAATGAAGCAGTTTGTGGGCAGAAGGTCAAGCTTCATGAGCAGCCTGGCTACTGCACTTGGACTGTGACCAGCGCTCAAGACGTTGTGGTCAGTCCATGCTCCTGAAACGTCAATCCCGGCGAGATCGTCAAAGACATCCATGGGTGGAATCGCCGTCAACCCACGAGCTTCTACCCGACGGAATCTAAACCAGTCCACGAGCCCTCTACAACCCAAATCGCCACCTCTGCTCCTTGGCAAAACCACCGTATAGAGTTTTCTCCTCGTCGATGTCCATGCGACGTGATCCAGGTGATTCCAGAAGCCCTTGCCTTTCCATTTGCACGCATGCAAGGACTTTGGATTTGGAAGTTTTTTGGCAATCCACGTTTCAATTTGCCCCTTGCCCCCTCTATGGACCACTCCAATCGCCCAAACATTTAATTCACCCCCAAGGCACAATTAATTCCCAGGGGGACCTTAGCACACCTAACAACCCAAGGCCTTGGCCACATGTAGGCTAAGGGTATTCACACCTAAATTTCACATTCCAAGTTAGAAATTCACACATCACCACTATCAAACTACCAGTCGAAGGAAAATTCTGAAAGTGTTAAGGTTGAAGCATCCAATGACAGATTATTATGGCATGTCACAACAAATGCCCACTCATCATGAGCAAAATTTTGTGCCTCATGGGTGTGCTCATAGGCAGCTGGCGCACTTCTAGTTGTGGAGCTGAGTACAGGGAAGCTTTCACAGCTATCGTAGAATGTGTTTGCCTGCGCAACTTACTCTCAGATCTTCATGTCACTGGTAAAACTTCTACTATCATCTACACTAACCGCTAGAGTGCTTTGGCCATAGCGCGTATTCTCGTATTTCTTGTGCACACAAAGCACATTGAGATACACTCATTATTTATGTTCGGGAGCGACTGTCGATTGGAGATATGCAGTTGTCCTACGTTCTTATGGAGGATAACTTAGCATATCTCTTCATGAAGGCTCTACGATGACCCAAGTTTTGAGGCTTTTGACATATCTTACGCTTGGTACCATTTTGTTGGCTCTTTCCCACGGCTTCTGTAGGAATAGCAGGGCTTTCTCAGTATGCAAGGTTCCAAGGCTTTTTGTCATCTACAGATATATCGGGGTTGTCGTTTGTAGTATACGTGTAGCTTAGGACCTCGAGTCGTGTTCCGGTAAGAGACGTAGGCTTAAGTGTGGTAAGCAAACATAGTGCATGCACGTGTTAAAGGAACGTGTCTCATCATGTTTGAGGGAATGAAGGCTTTTGTCTTCATTGGGGGTTGCAAGGTTTAGGAGGAGTTTAAGGATTAGAAGGAGGTTCCAGAGTTTAGAAGGAGGTTCCAAGGTTTAGAAAGAGGTTCCAGAGTTTAGAAGAGGTTCAAGGGTTAGAAGGAGGTTCCAAGGTTTAGAAGGAGGTTCCAGAGTTTAGAAGAGGTTCCAGGGTTAGGAGGATCCAAGGTTCAAGGTAGAGTACATGGTGGAGAACTCATCTCCCTCGTAGATTATGGAGGTTAAGGGTTGAGGAACTAAGGGTTTAGGGGGAGCATAGGAGTGGGAGAGGAAGAAGGTGTAAGAGCCCAGCTGGGGGAAAGAAGAGAGAGGAGAGAGGAGGAGGAAGGAGGAGGAGGAGGAGGGAGGAGGAGGAGGAGGAGGGAGGAGGAGGAGGAAGAGGGAGGAGGAGAAGGGAGGAGGAGGAGGGAGGAAGAGGAAGGAGGAGAATAGAGGAGGAGGAGGGAGGAGGAGAGGGAGAGGGAGAAAGAAAGAAAGAAAGAAAGTGTATTATTGTCCACTAAAGGCCAAAATGGGCCCATGGGACATCAAGAACTCTGCATACAAGATAGCACAAAATCAACGTGCCACAAAGAAGAGGCATCGTCGAATATCATCTAAGTGCTACGCAATACAATGCAAGTGAAAGTACATAATGTCAAATCTGAGCCTAAATACAAAGTAAACTAGATGCAAGGAAACCGCCCCTGGGTGCAAAATGGGGGGATGAGTACAATATGCCAATGCAAAGATACAAGTCCAGGTGTCACGGAGTCTGAGAACCAAAATAATACTGGAAATCTTGTCCATCGACTCTGCCTCCTGCTATGAGAGTACAAATCTGAGCAAAGGTGAGGTGAGCGGCTGGTGGGGCGAGATCTCCATGAGTAAGTCTCCTCCGAAAAGCTGCCATCATCCTGGATCGTCTGGAGATGAAGCGACGAGTACGTCCCCTATGTAACAAGATCCTGCGGCGTCTACAAACCATCTCATATGTACATCCACAGGGTGGAGGCATGTGTCCTGTGTGAGGTCTGACCTCCTCGTGCTCCTCCTGGTCTCTGTCCTCTGGTATAGCATGTGCCTGAGCTCTATCAGGCTGGGCTCTATCACGCTCCGGTCTGTGCCTGAGCTCTATCAGGCTGGGCTCTATCACGCTCCGGTCTGTGCTGATGGTCTCTGAGGTAGTCTCGTCAAAGCATAGTGGCCTCCCTGACATAAAGAGCTAGGCAATGCTGATCCTCGTAGTCCATCACTCGTGAGAGAGGTCCAAAGCCATCCGTGAAGAGACAGTGGAATCTACCTCTGAGCTCATAATATAGCGGGCATCTGCAAATGAAGTGCTCCTCTGACTCCACCTCTCACATGGTGCAACAAGGGCAGATCCTGGTCTCTCGGCTTGGTCGCCGTCCATCCTCCATGCGTCGCATCCTACCAACCTCTATCTCGAGCTGATGCGAAGAGACTCTAAGCTGGCCAAGGGCAATCCTCAGTGAGTGGGACATGTGGATACCTGTATAGCCTGGTGGAATGACAAATCCATCCTCTGAGATCCGAAGGAAGTGGTCACGATATGTGGCCATCTTCGTCGGAAGCTGCGTGGGATAAATCCAAGTGCGATACGTATGAAGCTGCAGCAAGTCTGCTCTCGTGACCTGGCTAAGCTCGTGGCGAGTCAACTCGAGATGAGGGGCATCTATGCTGTATCGGAAGGGAGGCAGTCTATCCATGTCTAGTTCAAGAGATGTGAGCCACCTAGTGAGTCTGAAGTACCAGCAGTATCGGGCCCCAGATCGTGCCAACTCCATAGAAGATGCAAGTGCTAACCATGGCAACCGAGCTCTGCCTGCTGCTGAGTCTCCAAACTCCCTAACCCTATGCAAATACATGACCGACTGAAACGCTGCATCCAATGCAAGGGGAGTAGCTCCAAACTCTGCTAGCATGATCTCGTGCGGAACTGTAGCCTTGGCCCTAATGAGCCGAGAGAACATGATGATCTGTAACCTCTCTACTCGTCTCCAATCTGCAGCGCCGAGGTCTCCTGCCCAGAAAGGAGCTGCATACATCGCAGCTGGTCTCACCAATGTATCAAAAAGCAAGGATTTCGTATCGGGATGCTGAAAGTGGGACTGAAAACACTGACGCTCAAGATGAGCCAACGAAGCATACCCTTTACTAATCCTATCTCGTGCTGCATATGTCATGGTGAAAACCGGTCCCCTGAAAACTGCCCCCAAATAAGTGTACTCTCTAACAAGCTCAATGGGCTGTCCGTCATATGTGAAGCAAAACTCATCCGTGCTATAAATACGATCAGAGGTGTTGAAAACCATAACCTTGGTCTTGCCAAGGTTTACGGTCAACCCCCTATCCTGGCAAAACCTGTGGAGTGCCTCAATATGTGCCTGGAGGCCCTGAGCAGTAGAGGAAATGAGAACCACATCGTCCGCATACAGGAGGATAGGAATGGAGGATCCTGAGAGAGTAGAGCCCACACCGCCTGTCATCTGTATAAACATCTCTAGCTCATCAATATATAATCCAAAGAGAGTAGGAGAGAGCGGGCAACCCTGCTTCACCCCAATCGTGCTGCATACCTCCTCTGAGAGCCCCTCACGTGTCCGAACCCGACCAGTGACCCTCTCATACAAAGCCATGATAGCCCACTGTATCTCTCCACTGAAGCCCATCTGGCGAATCCTCTGAAACAATCTGAATCGCGGAACTGTGTCAAATGCCTTCCTGAAGTCCACGAAGCAACAATAAAGCCGTTGCCTTTGTGACTTCGCCTCCTCTACCAGTGCCCTGAGTGTGAGGATGTGGTCAAGTGTCGAATGATCCCTGCGAAATCCAGCCTGCCCTCTGGCTCTGAGTCCTGTCATCTCGGCATGGTCATTTATACAGCTTTCCAAAACTGATGCATAGATCTTGGCCATAATGTGGCCAATCATGATGGTCCTGTGATTCGACGGCTCCATAGGGTCCCCCGACTTGTGGATAGGTACTATGGTATTGCCTAACCAAGACTGTGGTAGGCCTGTACAAACAGACTCATTGAAGAGACGGGAAAGAACAAAATCTAAGGCATCAATCCCATGGATTACATACTCCGCTTGCAATCCATCATGATCCTTAGCTCTCCCGTTCTTCAATCGGTGGACTGCTGCACGGACACTCTCTGGTGTGAAGAGACTAGATGAAGCTGGCCTAGGGGAATGGGATAAATTGATGGCTGGCTGATCTGGAACATTGTATAGAGCTGAAGTGTATGCAGACCAGACACGTGGATCTGTGAGGGGGCTCTGAGACTTCGAGCGGAGGAATTTTCTCCAGAATTCCTTGGAGTCACAGCTGAAAAGCAAGCTTCTCAGCTCCTCCTCATTCCGGGCTAGAAATTGGCGTTTCTTGCGCCTAACCAACCACTCGTAGTCTCTCTTGGTTTCGGCAAGGAGGGGAGACTTCTCCTTGGTCTCAAAGTGAAGTTTCCTGCGGAGTTCCTTACACTCCTCGTCATACCAACCGTTGCAAGGAACAAGACCAACCGGTGGGGGACTAGCTTAATGACATGTGGCAGGGAACGACATGTGAGAGGGAGGAGGAGGAATCACATGTAGAACTCGCATGTAGGAATCGCATGTAGAACTTGCATGTAGAACACGCATGTAAAACATGCATGTAGAAATTGCATGTAGGACTCGCATGTAGGAGTTGCATGTAGAACTCGCATGTAGGAGTTGCATGTAGAACTCGCATATAGAACTTGCATGTAGAACATGCAAGTTGGATTTCTATGTTACGCTCTAGCCGAGGTAGCATGACCTCGGAAGAATCAGTCGACATTTCCCTTATAGGATCTATCTTTGTAATATATGTGTTTGCGCTTTATGTAAATGATCGGGAGGGATTAATGTCAAGGTCCTAGGTGAGGGCTGATAGCACCGGACTAGATAGATCTGAGACCAGGGGCCTAGTGCAAAGAATGTGCCTAGGGGCAAGGAATTAAATGCATCCCAAGAGAGGGGTGAAATGTTGCATTAGAAAGGCCCTATATGGATGACATGTGGCATCTAGATCTATCTAGGGAATTGGGGTCTGTCAAGGCTTGTGAGAGAATGAAGAATTGTGATTTACGTGATTTCGTAATAGTTCTCTCTCTCTCATGCTTGAAGTTTGGCAGTTTTGGCTGGGTGGACAAGAGAGGTGCTACTCCCGTGATCTGCAGTAGTGGTTAGGATAGAGATTTATGGTAACATTTGGTATCAGAGCGACGGGTTGTGTAGGGGTAAGACCTGGGAGCAGCGCAAATTAACGGGCTGAAGCGTGGTGACGGAGCAGGGGCCGTGGGAAGGCCTGTCGTCAATCGCCTGCCAGCAAGTAGTCTTAGCCTGGATGTTCCGTAGGTGGTGATTCGGCGACGCATGGAGGTGTGGGCTGGTCGACGTGCAGTAATGGGATTCACCTGAAGGGTTGCGTGAGCTCGTGAACGACCTGTGTGCACGTAGTCCGGGGGAGTGGTCGGAGCTGTCGATGCAGGGATTGGTGGTTTGGGAGCGCTGGTGGCGAATCACAAGAGGGTGATGACGAGAAGACTGCCGACGAGATCCGTGAGGAACGGCGCTCACGTGGAAGGTTGTGACGTGCTGCGGTGAATCGACGCAGACAGTCCGTAGGTTGGCGTGGGCAGCGCAATCTGGAGGATGCGCGACACCAAATAAGGCTTTTATTCACAGGCAGACAGAGCGTGGAGGTTGCAGGAATTGAAGACTCGAACTGCTTGGAAGAAAAGGGTGTGGCTGTTCGTGGATGACCAGGAAGCTCTCTTCAACCCCCTTAGTTTCATGTTTTTTTCCCCTCCTTGATTTAGTCTGGTGAGGCTACATTGTTTTTGTAGATAGGACCTCGTGAGTAATCAGCCTGTATGAGGCTTTAATGCTGTAGTAAGATCAGATTATGCTTGAGGATATGCCTGTGGGCTTCAGTCAGAGTAAAATGCAGTAGTTTCCCTAGTATAGGGAAAGGCGGGATTGAATATATATGCCTGTGTCAAATACGTAATTAGTGTGCATGTCAGATTGCAGGAGTTCCCTAGTATAGGGAATTGTGTTCGGAGTGTCAGTACCCTGAATTGTGTCAGCTTGTGATCACGGTGTTCTAGGGGTGTTTAAAAAAAAAAAAAAAAAAAAAAAAGCCCCAAACCAAAACACCTGCTGAACTAAATGGAAGCAGAAGAAGGAGCTTCCAGGAGGGACCCTGGTGAATCAGGAGTCCGGCCGACCCAGCAGGGATCGCGCCCAGTAGCTCACACTTTATCTGGCAGGATTGCATTGTTGGAGGATGCCTTGCAACAGTTGTTAGCGCAGCAATTACAAGCCAATGCAGGGCAGTCCGAACTTAGGAGAGTACTACAGAGTATGTCTGCCAGACCTTCTCGAGAGGAGAAGGGAAAGGCTCCAATGGAACCGGAGTCTAGTGTCCATACGGTCGAGCCTAGGAAGGCTAAAGTGCCAAATATTGCAAATTACAGACCGGAAAAGTATTCTGGTCGGATGAACGACCGTAGCTCCGATGTCATTGAGACATGGTTACACAAATGGGACGAGGCGTTCGCCATTTGTGAGATCAGAAATGACATCAAAAAGATCCGCGAGGCCACCCATATGTTTAGTGAGGCAGCGGATCGGTGGTGGATTAAACAACAAAAAGACGGGATAGCATCCACTACCTGGGAGGGGTTTAAAAGAGAGTTCAGGAAACACTTCTTACCTCCTGACGAGGCATCCCGAGCTTGGGATCAATATAGGAACCTGCGTCAGAGAAATTTATCAGTGGCAGAATACACTGATAAGTTTCGAGAGAGTGTAATGAAGGTTGACGAACCCCTGCCTCAATCAATCCAAGTGAAAGATTTCATATTTGGATTGAATGACCGAATAAAAATGGAAGTTCGGGCTAAGTACGCGAACACGCTAGATGATGCAATAGCTATAGCCTTGAACTACGAGGATGCCAAGGGCAGCAAGCCAAGTGGGTTTGCACAGGTTGGAACCCAGTATGGGTATCCAAAGAAATCTGGGTTTAAGAAGAAGTGGACTAGTAAAGGGAGTGGTTCGCAGCCGAGTGGTCAAGCCAAGCAGGCGAGACCGGCTGAAACTCCTAAACCAAGTACCACCATTGGAGTGAAGAGAAAAGTAACTCCAATGGCAGCCCGGGCTTGGTCTAAGTCTCCCTTGAACCCGGAACAAAGGGAAAAAGCGAGGAGAGAAGGCTTATGCTTTGGTTGCCTTCAACCTCATCAGTGGAGAGATTGTCCACGTAATAAAGATCGTCGGATGGCTGAGATGGTGATCTCAGAGTGCGACGTGGAGATGCAGGGAAGTCCCAGAGCAGAAGAGATGCAGATTCAGCTAGCGGGATCTTCTCAGAGGTTAGTACCTTGTTTGTTCTGTGTGTCTGTTACTAAGTTAGTGACGAGTGCACCTGATAACATCCTATCTAAGCCCGCAGCAACGGGGTATACAGCCTTCAATGATACGGAGTTAATCAAAATGAAAGGGCAAGTGGCCAATCATGATGTCATTGTGTTGTTTGACTCAGCGTCAACTCACAATGTGATTAACTCCAAGCTCGTGAAGAGGCTGAAATTAAAGACAAGTCCATCTGACTACGCGTATACAGTCAGGATGGCTGATGGAAGTTCAACTGAAGTATGGGACCAAAGGGTTACCCAGTTGGAGCTTCGGATTCAGGACTATGCTGAGAAGCTTGATTTTGAAATAACCAAGCTTGCTCATGCGGATATAGCCCTGGGAATGGCGTGGCATTCTAGGAAGAATCCAGCCATTGATTGGAAAAAGCACGTATATCAATTCAAGATGAATGATGTGCTTTATGTCTTGCGAGGTGAAAGAGATATACCTCAGGGACCGTTGGTTTCCGTGATGGAAATCAGAAAGGCTCAAGTAGAGTCTTTATACCTTTGCACAGCATCGGTAGAGTCGGTGGATGAGTCTTCGGCTAGCACTGATGTTATGCAAAGTGATGAGATGGCCAAGCTGGCTAATCTTATAACAGAGGAGTTCTCTGAATGTTTTAGGGATGAACTACCTTATGGGTTACCTCCAGAACGGAAAGTTCAGCATAAGATTGAACTGATCCCGGGGGCAGAACCTGTAAATAGACCTCCCTATAGAATGAGCTTTACTGAAGAAGCGGAGGTGCGTAGGCAACTGGAAGAATACCTCAAGTTGGGGCAGATTCAACCAAGTTTCTCACCTTTTGCTTCACCAGTGATATTAAAGAGGAAAAAGGATGATACGTTTCGCCTCTGTATAGATTACAGAGCATTGAATAATATCACTGCTAAGCACAGGTATCCGATGGCTCGGATTGATGATTTGCTAGATGCATTACATGGAGCCGTGATTTTCAGCAAGATAGATCTTAAGTGCGGCTATCATCAGATCCGGATTAGAGCCGAGGATGTGCATAAAACCGCTTTTAGAAGCAGGTTTGGTCATTATGAGTTTTTGGTAATGCCCTTCGGACTTACCAATGCTCCAGCGACCTTCGTCATGCTTATGAACGACTTACTACGACCGTATATCGGAAAGTTCGTAGTACATTTTATTGACGACATTTTGATATTCAATAAAAGTCTTACTGAACATCGTGAACACTTAAGGATAGTGTTCAGTACTTTGAGGAAAGCCAGTCTTTATGTGAATAAAAAGAAAACTATACTGTGTATGGTTAGGCTTGAGTATCTAGGGTTCATAATTACTCCACAGGGGGTAGAAATGGATCCGAAGAAAGTGGCTGCGATACTAACTTGGCCAATCCCTCAGAGTCTGACCGCGTTGCGATCATTCTTGGGATTTGTCCAGTTTTATAGAAGGCATATCAAAGGATATTCCGGAATAGTATCGCCATTGACTGATCTGACCTCAGATAAAGTACCTTTTATTTGGGGACAGAATCAACAAGAAAGTTTTAACACCATAAAACAAGCTGTGGTCTTAGGACCGGTGTTAAAGATAGTTGATCCCCAGAAACCGTTGTTCCTAGAAACCGATGCAAGTGGCATTGCGGTAGGAGCAGTCCTCCTTCAAGAGGGAAGGCCAGTAGCCTTTGAAAGCAAGAAGCTTTCTCCCTCTCAAAGGAATTGGCCAACTCATGAATTGGAGTTGTATGCAGTTATCCATGCTTTGAAAACATGGAGGCATTATCTGTATGGTTCAGAGTTTTATGTGGATGTGGATCATGATACTCTGAAACATTTCTGTAAACAGCCTGACTTGAGGGGCCGCCAAGCTAGGTGGGCAGAGCTCATGCAGGAGTTTAATCTAACGATTCGGTACCGAAGAGGAAAAGACAACAAGGTAGCTGATGCGTTGTCTCGCATTATGCACAACCTGAGTTTCACGGTATTAGAGAGTGCTCTAATGACCGAGATCAGAGAAACTCAGAAGGTGGACGAGTTTGTCCAGAGCTTATGGCCTAAGGCTCATGTGTTAAAACCCGGGGAAAATGAAAAGGATGACCTGGCATCCAGAAAAGGCCAAACTTATGCAAGATATACCATAAGGGATGGTATGCTAGTTAGAAATGGCAAGGTTGTAGTACCTGGTCAGAATGATCTCAGGCAGAGAGTCATTCGACAATGCCATGATAGCCCGTGTGCGGGACATCCAGGTGTCGAGAAGACATATGATCTCGTGAAGCGAGACTTCTTTTGGCCAAAGATGAAAAAGCATATTCATGAATATGTGACACGGTGTTTCTCGTGTCAGGTAAGTAAGGCCGAGCGGGTGAAGCCACCCGGACTTTTACAGCCCTTGGAAATACCACTAAGTAAGTGGGAGAGCATTTCCATGGATTTTATTGTAGGACTACCTGCAACACAAGGAGGGTATAATTCTATCCTTGTGGTGGTTGATCGTCTAACCAAGATGGCTCACTTCATTCCGACTAGAGAGTCTATTAGTGCCCCGCAAGTAGCGGAGTTGTTTATTAGACATATATTTCGTCTGCATGGATTGCCTAGATCCATAGTGTCAGACAGAGATGTCAGGTTTACCGGTCATTTTTGGACAGCGGTATTTGAGACACTAAGGACTGAGTTGGGAATGAGTAGTGGGGATCATCCTGAGACGGATGGTCAGACGGAGAGAGTCAACCAGACTTTAGAGGATATGCTGAGGGCATATGTGTCATTGAGGCAACATACATGGGACAAGTGGTTGCCATTGTTGGAGTTTGCCTACAATGACAGGAAACATTCATCTACTGGGTTCAGTCCGTTTGAGCTGAACTATGGTTATAGGCCAGCCAATCCAACTATAGTTGGAGTACCTCAGAAAGTGCCTAGTGCCGCGAACTTTGTAGTTCAGATGCGGGAGATGCTAGCACTTGCGAGAGCTAATATCCGCCAGGCTATGGATAGAGCCAAGGTGTATGCGGATGAAAATCGGTCTATAAGAGTATTTGAAGAAGGAGAAAAAGTTTTTCTCAGAATTCCTTCGCACTCGAAGTCGTTGACTTCAGGAGAGTGTGCTAAGTTATCACCTCGATACTGTGGGCCGTGGTTAATTCTAAAGAGAATAGGCAGTGTAGCCTATAAATTAGAATTGCCACAGGGGTGTAAGGTGCACCCGGTTTTTCATGTTTCACGTTTAAAGAAATTTTTACATACTGGTGACTCACTAATCGAAGGTGTGGTTTTGTTTCAGGAGATAGAGGATATTGCAAGGCGCAAACCAACAAGAATCCTGGACCGAGGAACAATGCAAATACGAAATCGGAAGATACCCACGGTGTTGGTTGCATGGCATGGTCAGCCTCTATCCGAAGCTACCTGGGAGTCCGTATATCAGTTGCGGAGAGTGTTCCCAGACTTTATCATCGAGGACGCTGATGTCTGAAGAGGGAAGGAATGTTACGCTCTAGCCGAGGTAGCATGACCTCGGAAGAATCAGTCGACATTTCCCTTATAGGATCTATCTTTGTAATATATGTGTTTGCGCTTTATGTAAATGATCGGGAGGGATTAATGTCAAGGTCCTAGGTGAGGGCTGATAGCACCGGACTAGATAGATCTGAGACCAGGGGCCTAGTGCAAAGAATGTGCCTAGGGGCAAGGAATTAAATGCATCCCAAGAGAGGGGTGAAATGTTGCATTAGAAAGGCCCTATATGGATGACATGTGGCATCTAGATCTATCTAGGGAATTGGGGTCTGTCAAGGCTTGTGAGAGAATGAAGAATTGTGATTTACGTGATTTCGTAATAGTTCTCTCTCTCTCTCATGCTTGAAGTTTGGCAGTTTTGGCTGGGTGGACAAGAGAGGTGCTACTCCCGTGATCTGCAGTAGTGGTTAGGATAGAGATTTATGGTAACATTCTAAGAGGAATTATTTCTAGCCTTATGCAAGTACAAGTGGAGCTTTGCCTCTACTCTACACACACATTCTGTTCTACCTAAGTCCATGTTGGCACAGAGACAACATACTCCCGGATCCATTTTATTACCCGTCCTCGGGTTATGGCTTATTTTGATTTTGGAGTTGGGATGCCATGTGCGTAACCCAGTGGCTGTTGAGCTTGTGGCATGCGAGTCGTTCCTGCTGTAATGCTTTTGCACCATACAATTTATGATATGTAGTCAAGAAGCTTATTTCCTCTTGAGGAGGGGCAGACAGTTGTGAATTGCAAAGGGAATCTCGTTGTTGTTTTTGATTGGTCTTTAGAGCAATTTACACTTGGTTATAGCCACTGATGCCATCCAAGAAGCTATATATTACCTGCCACCTTTTCCAACACTTTATCTCGTAGATGAATCCGGCATCTAGGAGTTTTTCTAGCTCATAAACCATGGTGCCATACTTAGGATTTGTGCGATAAGGTCCACATATCTTAGGGTGAGCACCTTCCCTTATAGATATCGTGTGTAGTGCTACTTCTGGTGAAATTCCTTTCATCTCTTTGTATGACCATGCTAGGCAGTCACGGTATTCCATTAGGAGTGCTTTGAGTTTGGTTTCATTTTCTTGTCGAAGCTATTTTCCAATGAAAATCAGTTTTTCTTCCTCCTCTTCAAGGGCGAGGTTTATTGTGCGTGTTTTTGCGGGTCACTCATAGATTGGAGTTTCTCCAATGCTATCGGTTTCTTGAACTTCATATTCTCTTAGTGGTCTTGGCATTGCTATTGGGACACTGCCACTTGTGCAATTCTTGAAGTATTCCGGCACTTCTCGAAGATCGGCCCTGATGGTGTTGAACTAGCCTGACATGTGCCATATGTACTGGGTGGCGTAGTTTCATTTACCAATTTGTTAGGCTTTTTTTGACTTTTTTTTTCTGAAGTCTCTTGATCAAGCTTCATCTGCACATGTGGCTTATATTTTCGAAACTTCTTACGTTGGGAACGGTGGGTAACTTTTCCACTGGTAAGGTGTTTCCAAGTAAGGGTTCATTTGCTGCGCATACTTCTTCCAGTCCCTCAGGGTACCATTCAAGAGGCGGTGGTTCTGATTTTGAGGGAGCTGGTTTTGCAAGATACAACTCGACGATCCTTGTTTGGACTCGTTCGAATTCATTGAAATGTTCGGCCTTGGCTTTTCTGCGTTTTCCTCCTTCAGCTTTCTTGCGGGATCTTCTGCTGTTATTCAACTTTGGAGATTCAACTTTTGGGAGCTCGACTGCCATTAGGGCATGCAAAATGGCTAAGTCATTATCAAAGATTTGATCTTCAATTTCAGTATTCTCAGTCTCAGTTTCAAGGTTCCAAGGAAAATCTGAGTCATTATTAGTATGGGTACCTTCTTCAGGTTCATTATCCCACTCGAGGTCAGCCATAAAGAATGACACCTCTAGATTGATTGGTTCTTCATGTGTGATTGGAGGATCTACCTGTAGCACCTTAGCATCTATCTGTGAGAAGATGGGGTCTAATAAATGGCAGTTGAAGGCAACTCAGGATGCTAAAGAGTGCAGCGCCTTCAAGTTGACGTGGTGGTACATTATGTTGTGGAGTTTGTTGTTGGATCAGAGGCTCGAGTACAGTATCAATACTTTGTAGGGCCAAGTCATCGATTAGGTCTTGAGCTTGTTTCTCAGCCTCAAATTGAGCTTGTTCCTTTTGTACCCATTGTGGAAAGGCCTGAAAACGAGCCTTCTCCACCTCTGCATTTGGGTATGGAGCTTCTTTTATTTGAGGCTCGAGAGTTGATGTGGTGAACAGGACTGCTCCTAACTAACAGTAAACACTACTAAGTTTAGTAGAATTTGGAGGAGAGTTAAGTAGTGTAGTATCTTATATTTAGGAAAAGGGTAGGAGAGGAAGATCATGGGCTGGATCTTCAACAGGGACTTGTGAGGGGCTGCACAAGGACAGGAGGAAGTCAATCCTTTTTAGAATTCAGCTGAGTATTGAACTCTTGTTGTATATTCTATTTCAGTAATGAAGTAGAAGTCATGAATGAATTGCCAAGTACAACTAGAGCCCTTATATAGGTATGGCCCAGGGCAGTACAAAGCAGTATTGCTTACGGGATTACCTCCTAGGATGCCACGTGGCAACTTACGGTATTCCCTAAAAAAAGAAGAAAACACTTACAAGCCAATAAAGGCCTTTCTACTAACTTTTAGCCTAAGTAACCCTTTGTTACAATCCTCCCTCCTCAAATAGAAATTTGTCCTCAAATTCGAAAAGGCTGTAACCTGGAGATACAATGCTCCTTGTAAACCTGAACAGCTCAATTCTGGTTATATCAACTGAAAAATGAAGTTTCTCAGTCAATATCTCCCTGTAGGCATGCTGATCTGTAAATGGATCATATAATATTCCCAAGAAATCAAGCAATTGGGTGGAAGAGCTATGCTGTCCAATATAACAGATCTGATCATATAATCAGTGAGAGACATGCTGATCTGAGAAAGGATAGTGAATGCTGGCTGCAGCATGTCCATATATGCTATATAGCAAGAGAAAATCAAATCTGCTCATAAAGACTCAATTTTGGCCATAGAATTCAACTAAGCAATTGAGGGTATTGCTCCACAATTGTAGATGGCTGCCAAGAAGACTCCTCATCAGGTAGACCTCTCCATTTGATAAGATATTCCATGTAGGACTTGTTCCTCAACACATGATCTCCAAATCCAAGGATCTTCTCAGGTATATACTCAATACTTCTTGAGCAGTGGTACATGGAATACTTTGTGTATTCTAGAGGATGGTGGGAGCTCCAACTCATAAGCCACTTCCCCAACTTTCCTCAAAACCTTGTAAGGTCCATAATACCTATGAGCAAGTTTAACATTGGTATTACCTTTCAAAGAAGCATGCCTAGACTTATGTAATCTGAGAAATACATAATTCCCTTCTTCAAAATGAAGATCTCTCCTATGCTCATCAGCATAATCCTTCATCCTTGCTTGGGCTGAAACGACTTAATCTGTTTTGCTTCTAACTTGATTCACAATTCACGGGCATAGGCACCTCGATTTCCCTCCCAACCAACCTCGGTGGTAGCAAGCTCTCAGCAAAATCCATAGTTACGTGAAGCTCCTGCCTACTAAATTCCACCAAGTCCCAAAATTCCCTAGATGGATCTAGTATGCCACATGTCTTCTTTCTAGGGTCCCTCCTTAATGCGTCATTTACCCCTCTCTTGGGATATCATTAAAACCATTTGCCCCTAGGCACATTATATGCATTTAGGTCCCTTAGCCTTAGATCCACCTAGTCTAGTGCCATGTCACCCTCACCGAGGACCTTGATCTTTGTTCCTTTTTGATCATTTACATAAAGCCCAAACAAATATAATACAAACATTGATCCTTTAAAGGAAAATGCCAACTGACCCTTCTGAGGTCATGTTACCTCGGTATACGGATTCCCAGGTAGCTTCTGATAGAGGTAGACCATGCCATGCAACCAACACCATGGGTATCTTTCGATTGCGCACTTGCATTGTTCCTCGGTCCAAATTCCTGTTGGTTTGCGTCTTGCATTATCCTCTATCTCCTGAAACAAAACAACACCCTCGATTAGTGAGTCACCTGTTTGCAAAAATTTCTTTAAACGAGAAACATGAAACACTGGGTGCACCTTACAGCCCTGTGGCAATTCTAATTTATAGGCTACCTTGCCTATTCTTTTTAGAATTAACCATGGCCCACAATATCGAGGTTGTTTAGAGTGCACAAGCACCCTAAAAGATGAAGAATAAAAGACATTCATTCAAGAGGAAGAAAGAGATACACAGGCTGAGAATCCATAGATTCATTTCTTTCATCAAGCAATGACATCCATCAAAAAGATACATACATCAAAGATACGTGAGGGAGTTACCATGCATGGGGACATAGCCCTTCACATCTCAAGTGTAAATGCACTTAAAGATTGACCACTCTTTAGCCTTAGTGTAGTGCCTATATCCCCTATTAACACTGGCACACCCGGTGGTTACTATTTTCCCAAAATAGTAGACTCGAACCCACAGTATTATTTCTAGTTTCAGTCTAATGCAATTTAGTAGACCCTCTTCATGACGCAACATCTCATCAATCCAAGACTATGCTGGAAAATAGAAAAAAGAGCTTGGTGCAGTACCAAGGTTTAGACTACTTCCAAACACAGTTGTCCTCTAAATTACAAAAGATAGAAATTAGTGTGCAAAAAAGAAGAAAAAAAAACTAAGACATAGTGCCTAATATCCCATTGTGCACAAATAGAGTGTAAGTGCACTTATTCATGTGAAATTACAGTGCCATCATTTTTAGCAAAATGCCAGGGCTGGGAACCCATAAAATATAATGTCATCCATACATACTCATAAAGAATAAAAACAAAGAACCATGAATGAATGAGAATGTCCACACTCCAATGGCATAGAGTAGACATGGCATAGACATAGCACTGCCCATAGAAATATGTCGATGATGCTCCAGCATCATACTGTATCATCTCACTGAAGTTTGGTATCAATTTTGGTATCTAAAGATACCTTTAGTTCCACATTAGCTAACACTTCTTGAACAATTTCAGAAATTATCTTAGGCCCTTCAACATCAAGATCATCCTTTATCTGACTGTCTTCATGCAGTGAGCTCAATACTGCAGCAATATCTGATTTTAAAATTTTGTCAGATTCTGTAGAGACTGACTCTTTCATCTGAGTGTCTTCATCTCTCTGAATCTGGCTCATTGGCATACTAAAAACATCAAGTTTATTATCAGGTTCTTTAAATTCAAGACTCACATCAGGAATACTAGCTGACATCCCTTGATCAGAACCACTCAGAGCTTCTGTCTGACTTGCCATATCTGTCTTTAAAACATCTGATTTTGACCTAATGTCTTTCTGCATTTTGAACAACTCAGTTTGCAAGGATTTAACTTTGAGTTGTAATAACTCAATGCTAACATCCTTGATTTCCAACATATTATCAGCTGTCTGAAGTTTCAACTCCAATTCTTCACATCTAGACTTCAGCTGCAATTTATCCTGCAAATCAAAAGAATTAGTAAACACTTCATAAGGTTTTTGAAACATCAACTCCAGTCTTTCTTTAATCTGCTCCCAGATTTTCTTTCCACGGTCTTCTAACTCCCGAAATAAATCCAACACTTTAGGTTCAGTAATAAATACTCCTGCAACTGCAGCACCTTCTACATTAGCTTTAATTTCTGCTTCAAAACTTTCCAAAAGCATAAGATGACGTTGCAAAATCTGATTTTCAGCCATATATTTTGTATTTAACTGCACAATCTGATCAAATTCATTGGAAAATTTATCTGAAATAGATTTCAACCAGCCTTCCAACTGATTGCTGTCCTTGATTCTTTGACAACTGCACCTGCAAATCTTTAACCTGATTCTGAGCCAAAACAATGTTTTGCTCCACAGACTTTTGAACTTTATCAATCCTGCCTGTCATGCCAGTAATGTCAACCTTGAAACTCAAAATTTCATTAATTTCCTGCTGCAACTGTTTGACATGATTCTCATATAATTTCTCATTCTCTGAAAATTGCTGAAGTTCCTGCTCCTGTTTTTTAACATAATGGATAACTTGCAACAAATTGTCAATCATTTGACTTGTTGAAAACTGTTTCTTAGTGTCTACAGACACTTTTTCAACATCCTCCTGCATTCTTTGCCTTTGTCCTCAAACAAAAGACTTTTCTTCTTCAAACTAAAGTGTGGCAACACAGGTCTTGCAATGACTCTTGGCACTTTAACTGAAAAAGATTTAAAGCGAGACCAAGTATCCTTTGCTAAAGAATCACTTGGTAAACTGACAGGTGTAGGAAAAAGATCATCCAACAGAGGATTGGAAAATGTTTGCAAAGCTTCAGAAATTTCTTGATCTGTATAACCTGCTTCTCTCAAATCCTTTTTTACTGCACTGTCAGACCCACCTTTGACCTCTATCTGGTCAACAACAATGTCTGACTTCTGAACTGCAGCATCAACAACTTCTTTCTGAGGTGTATCTGACTTTGCAAGTACATCCTCATCATCAGTCCCTTTCTGGAATAAAGTAGCAGCTGATCTAACAAATTTTCCCGGTTTGAGCACTGGCAAAACAAATTGTATCCCATTCTCCGAAAATGCAGACCATTCCAAAGAAGCATAGTGGTATAAGCGCATCTGCTTCAACCACGTTTGATTCGCAGGTAAAGATACATCCAAAGGTTCCTGAAAATCAATCATAGGATACAAGCGCTTGGCTAACAGCTGAGAAGCTTTATCTTGGGCAGTCTTGCCAACAGTCTCCTTAGACGTCATCTTCGTCTGTTGAGCGAGCTTTGCCTGCGCCTCGAGCCTGGCTCTCCGCGGCAGAGGAGTAGAAACCTCAGGCATAGACGGGTCGAGCAATAAGACGTTCGAAATTTGAAATCGCACTTTGCATGTAAAAGATTCTGAAGATCTCCCACGAATAGAAGTGGCGGTCACTCCACACGAAGAGCACATCACCTCAGTTAATGACTCGCTTAGTGGGTGCTGAAATTTACGTAAGCGAAACCCATTCACAAGCTTAGAGAGAACATTTCCATTTTTATCTTGAAGTTGAAATGTACCTTGGCCAACGTCTCTGTAAATCTGAAAAGGACCCGTATATCGAAGTTTCAATTTGCCAGGGTGTTTCCCCAACCTTGAATTATACATCAAAACAAAGTCTCCTTCCTGAAAATGCTTTTTCCTGATATGACTATTTACCCAGGCCGTTCTCCGATTTCTAATAACTGTCGCAATATAAGCGCTCTTAGTCCGATCCTCATCTAATTGCAACAAATTAAATAATCTGTGCTCCAAAGACTGGTCCATAGGTAACCTCTCCATCACAGCTATATGCATTGACGGAACAATAAATTCCATCGGGACCACTGCTTCCAAACCATACACTAATTTGAATGGTGTCAAACCTGTACTGACTTTATAGGCTGTCCGAAACGCCCATAAAGCAGAATTTAATTTAACATCCCAATCTTTCCTGTTATCAGCAACAGTATTCTTAAGGATACGAACCAATATTTTATTACTGCTTTCAGCCAGTCCATTAGCTTGAGGGTAATAAACAGAGGATTTCTTATGGTGTATCATATGAAGATGTGTCAGTTTCCTGATAATTTTATTAAGAAAGTGGACACCCTGATCAGAAACAATCTCAATCGGACAACCAAACCGCGTCATGATAGTAAAGTAAAGAAATTCAGCCACACTCTTTGCCTTGTTATCCTTTAATGCAACTCCCTCAACCCATTTAGTACAATAGTCTGTGGCAAGAAGAATGTATTTACTACCTGAGTTGGCAGCTGCAGGCTTTAAGGGACCAATAAAATCAAGTCCCCACTTTTGGAATGGCTCTAAGGGTAACACAGGATTATGTTTCATTCTATCCCTCTGTGTTGGCTGACCTTCCTTCTGACATTTCAAACATTGCCTGACAAACAAATGACTGTCCTTGATGACTGTTGGCCACCACAACCCTGCCTGAAATATCTTCCGGGCTGTAATGTCACCTGAAAAATGTCCACCCGGTCTTCCTGAATGCGCGTCCTCTAAAATCAACTTTTGTTCTGAATCAGGAACACATCTCCTGATAATTTAATCGATACCACGCTTATACAATATGCCACCAATAACAACATAAGTAGCGCTTCTCAAACAAAGCTTTCTTCTCTGATCCTTTAACATTGAGTCAGGGAAAATTGCATGCTCTAAATAGTTTAACATCTCGTCATACCAATTTCCTTTCTCTAAAGTATGAACCTGAAATATTTCAGCATCAGGTAACTGATCTGAGACACCATCCGCAGCCTCTCCTGTCTCCAATTGACTTAGGTAATCAGCAATAGCATGTTCTTTACCTGGCCGATGTACCACTGAATAATCCAACTCTTGTAACAACAAGATCCATCTGGCTATTCTACCCTGAGGCTGATTTCTGTTCACCATATAGACCAAAGCCTGATGATCAACATGAATAATGACTTTATTACTGTCGAAACTTCTTCAATGCAAAAATCATAGCTAAACATTCCTTTTCTGTGACTGTATAGTTTCTCTCGGCTGACGTCATAACTTTACTAGCATAGTAAATCGGTCTATGCCACCCTGACACTTTCTCTTGCATCAAAACAGCACCAACAGCAATATCAGAGGCATCTGAAAAAATATGAAAGGGTAAAGACCAGTCAGGAGGCTGAAAAATGGGTGCCACCTGAAGCATTTTCTTCAGGCTCTTGAAAGCTTTTTCTTGCTCCTGACCCCATACAAACTGAACATTTTTCTTGGTTAACACCGTAAGAGGCAAACAAACATAAGATAAGTACTTCAAAAACTGATTATGCCACTTTATTTGTGCCAAAAAACGAAGAACTTCCTTCACATTTGTAGGAGCCTTGGCATTGTTGATAGCTTCCACTTTCTTCAAGTCAATTTGCATCCCCTGTTCTGAGATAACATGACCTAAAAACTTTCCTCTCCTGACAGCAAAAGCACATTTTAATGGATTGAGACTAAGACCAACTTCCCTGCACCGTTCAAAACATTTCCACAAATGGCATAAATGATCTTCTTCTTTACCAAAAACACTAAAATCGTCCAAAAGATCTTTTTCTTGATGAACAGGTCCTTTTGGTTCAATAGATTTAACTGTTTGTATATATGGTTGGAATGTCATTGCTGCCCTAAGGTCTGCTGGTAGCAACTTATATTCATGGAAATTTTGACACAACTCTTCAGCTGCTGAACTGTTATTATTAGGAGTCTTACCATGTGCTGAATCCTTATCCATATGAGCTGTAACTCCACTAGAGTGATAGGTCCTTCAGACAGAGGCCATAAAACCAACCGGTTCAGTTACATGTATAGGATGATCATCATTATCATCTGAACCCGAGTCTCCATCAATTTGGGGATCCACAGGTCTCTTCCCATCATAAATTTGGCTTCTCTTTAACTGGTTAAACCTTTTATTAAAAGTGGCAGACATGTTCTGCATCCTTTGGTCCATCCTCTGATTATTGGTCTTAATCTCATTAGGTAACTCCTTGAATATTTGTAGCATTGTGTCCATACAACTCTTTATGATTTGCTCTTGGTTAAGGGATGCTTGTACTTGAGGACTTGCTGCTAAATCCCCTTGAACATTGCCAACATGAGGATCATTGGTCTTAGAAACTACAGCCTGATCAAGCCTGATCATCAATTGGTTCCTTTTCTGAGATGAAATCAAGGATACCCATTGGTTGCTTACTAGCTTGACCAGTAGATCTCTTTACAGACATCTTCAATGACTAGAATCTAGAGTAAATGCACTGTCTTAAGCCCTAATCAAGAATCAGTACCAAAAGCCCCAAATGCTAGTCTTGCCCTAATTTCGCAGGTCAACTTTCAAAGAGAAAACTTGAAATTTCCCACTTGATTAGGCAATCCTTATGCCAAGATTGAACCAAAGAGCCAATCAGGAGTAGAAATTCGTAACATTACACCTGGATGGCGAAAAATTGCTAGACTTTTGGCGAATGACAATCCTGCACTAGCTGTTGCAACTGATTTTTGAAATTCTCAGTAATTAAAAACTAGCAATCACACTTTGTTAGTTGCATTCATGGATCTAGGCGACCATCTGCACTAAAGCTGACCCAAAATGGAGCTGTGCATCTGAAGTTCGCAGCAGTTTCTTCATGCCAGCTAGTCGAAATAGCTCATAACTCCTCCAAATAGTATCGGATCACCACCAGACTTAGGGAGCAGCCTTATGAGATTAGTGCGAATAGATCAAGCCAAGAAGCCTTAGTTTGGTGCAGGAAAACAGCAGATCGTCGCTTTCTTCAGTCTCTTGCACCAGAGAGAAAATTCACTTCAATGTTGACTAAATACTCCACCATTTTAGGATTCTCACACATAGAAATAATCAGGGAAGCAAGGGCTTTACACTGATGCAAGAAGCCTAAATTTTTGAGCACTTCGAAAATCAGGGTTTCTCAGAGCCTGCCATGTGGCAGCTCACGACAGAGAGCACTTCTGGCGCTGAATTTTTGTAGAGAGGTAGGCCCTAGGCTCAAGAGTAGATGCTTCAAATTTCAAAGTGATTGGAGTAAGAATTTTCCACAAATTCCCACGAAAAGTGCTCTGATACCAATGCAACAGGACTCCTCCTAACTAACAGTAAACATTACTAAGTTTAGTAGAATTTGCAGGAGAGTTAAGTAGTGTAGTACCTTATGTTTAGGAAAAGGGTAGGAGAAGAAGATCATGGGCTGGATCTTCAACAGGGACTTGTGAGGAGCTGCACAAGGACAGGAGGAAGTCAATCCTTTTTAGAATTCAGTTGAGTATTGAACTCTTGCTGTATATTCTATTTCAGTAATGAAGTCATGAATGAATTGCCAAGTATAACTAGAGCCCTTATATAGGTATGGCCCAGGGCAGTACAAAGCAGTATTGCTTATGGGATTATCTCCTAGGATGCCACGTGACAACTTATGGTATCCCCTAATAAAAGAAGGAAACACTTACAAGCCAATAAAGGCCTTTCTACTAATTTTTAGCCCAAGTAAAAAGTAACCCTCTGTTACATGTGGACGAGCTCGGCTACTCATTGCTCGGCGGAGGTGGAGGCACTTGTGCTTTCTTTTTAAGAAGTCGCTTTTGTTGGATTGGAATGTTAGGGTCCTTGGTGGCCTCTTTCTGTTGGCGTGTAATTACATTTACAGGTTTTGATACTACACTTGTCGGACCCAAACTTTGATGGTCCATCCGAATGATGTAGATTGGGACGTCAGGCTTAACCTCTATTTGTTGTGGGACTTTATTTTTCATGGGACAATCCATACAAGCATGTCCTACGCCACAATCTCTGCAGAGTGGTTGAAAAGTAGCGGGGCTACCACGATGAGGGCACTTTGCGATCCGGTGATTTTCTCCACAACCATAGCACTTGATTGGTGCTCGATATGTGTTGAGACATACTTGATTTACATAAACTGGTATTAGATCTTCTACACCTTCTACATAGTACACTGGGTACTTTGCTTCATACTCAAATGGCGAGTCTACTTCCTCGGCTTGTAATTGATGTATTGAAACTACCTGAGGAGCTGGATTTGGTGCTCTTGGATATGGTCGTGGATTCGGATTCCTGAGTAGTTATGGAACTTGTGTCCGAACGGAAACATGATTTAGCCTCAGAGTTGGGGGCGCTTGTGCAAGTGTCGGTTGCCTGTACACTGACATGGGTGCCACTTGGTATTGTTAATGTCGAGGTGGGTTGTTGCGCATGTTGAAGATGCAGCTATTTTCATCATGGCCGTCGATGATGTAGCACCACAACCTTGGCGGTGGATTTGCTTGTGCAGTGATCCTAGCTCTTAGGACCGGACACTCATTTGCTGTATGATTGGCCATGCAGTATGGACACTATACATTTTCTCGCCGTGGATATGTCTGAGTTGGCGGCTGAGACAAGTGAAGTTTTTGTTCCATGGCCTGCATCATGTCTTCTTTCAGCTTCATGGTCATGGCCTCTAGGCGATCTTCATTTGACGTTTTGGCAGTGGACTTGGATTTGTCCTTTTTTTAACGCTTATCTCGTGCACTAGATCTGTCATCACCACTGCTAGTATCAGAGTCGGTCATGCCATCCTCGATGTCAATGGTTGCCGCATGAGCAGCACTGAACGTTTCATAGCTGCTAATCTTTTTCATATCCTTTCGGATTTTCTTTCTTAGTCCTGCAATAAATCAGACCGTGAGGTACTTTGCATCGGGACGTGGGTCATATTTGGCGATTAATCTTTTCATCTTACCTAGGTACATGCGTACATCTTCTTGACGGCCTTATTCGATCTTGCTTAGAGAGCAGGATCATCTTGTCGCCTCTCCGTTTGAAAGCGTTTTTTAAATTCTGTTTGAAGCAAAGTCCCATGTGGCTCGCTCTTCCACTAGAAAGGTCTAGGTACCATTTAGACACTTCATCAATTAAGGCCATGGAAAACCAAGTTACCTTGGTTTCATGGGATTGATCTCCACCTGGCATCAAAATGCTAGAGGAAACGGGCTGGATCTCCCCTACCATTATATTTGGAAAGTTTCAGTTTTTCCAAGGTGCGCCTGTCTTGATTGTTATTATTTTTGCGATTAAAGAAATTGTCAGCCTCTGCATCGAGGTCGATATCCCCATCATCGTTGTGATGGCGTCCAGCCATGTTGTGGCGTGGAGGAGTTAAAGGGATTGCTTGAATTCCAGGGGGGGGATTCGAGGTAGAGGATTGTCAGAGGCGGTGATTGCGGAGAGGGGGGTTCCCGCACGGCGGTTGGAGGGGTTTGTGAGGCGAATGGGGGGAAAGGAGTGCGAGGGTGGAGGGGGGGTGAGGAGGATGTAGGGTGGAGGAGTGATGGAGGAAGGATAGAGGGAGGAGGTGGGAGGAGTCAGCGGGCGGGAGGGAGGTGTGTGGAGGCGGAAGTTGTACGGCGGGGCGGATGGGGAGGAGGAGCCGTAGGTGGAGGCGAGGCGGGCGGGGAGGAGGGGCCGCGGAAGTGGAGGTGAGCGCCGCCATTGGCGGGACGGGCGTTGCGTCGTCTTAGGTAGGCGCTGCGCACGGGCGTCGCTGTGGGCGCTTGGCCCCTTGGTAGAGCCCTTGCTTATAGGTAAGGGAAGGAGCGACCGTCGAGGGGAGGGTAGAGAGAGAGAGAGAGAGAGAGAGAGAGAGAGAGAGAGAGAGAGAGAGAGAAAGAAAGAAAGAAAGAAATTTTATTAAAGGTCCACGGAAGGCCATACATGGCCTATGGGACACAAAATCATCCGAAAGGAAAATACATCATCAACGATGCGCCAACTAGGTGGCCTAGAGAGAGAGAGAGAGAGAGAGAGAGAGAGAGAGAGAGAGAGAAAGTGTATTATTGTCCACTAAAGGCCAAAATGGGCCCATGGGACATCAAGAACTCTGCATACAAGATAGCACAAAATCAACGTGCCACAAAGAAGAGGCATCGTCGAATATCATGTAAGTGCTACGCAATACAATGCAAGTGAAAGTACATAATGTCAAATCTGAGCCTAAATACAAAGTAAACTAGATGCAAGGAAACCGCCCCTGGGTGCAAAATGGGGGGATGAGTACAATATGCCAATGCAAAGATACAAGTCCAGGTGTCACGGAGTCTGAGAACCAAAATATACTGGAAATCTTGTCCATCGACTCTGCCTCCTGCTATGAGAGTACAAATCTGAGCAAAGGTGAGGTGAGCGGCTGGTGGGGCGAGATCTCCATGAGTAAGTCTCCTTCGAAAAGCTGCCATCATCCTGGATCGTCTGGAGATGAAGCGACGAGTACGTCCCCTATGTAACAAGATCCTGCGGCGTCTACAAACCATCTCATATGTACATCCACAGAGTGGAGGCATGTGTCCTGTGTGAGCTCTGACCTCCTCGTGCTCCTCCTGGTCTCTGTCAGAGAGAGAGAGAGAGAGAGAGAGAGAGAGAGAGAGAGGGGGGGGGGGGAGGGAAAGAGAGAGAGAGAGAGAGACGGAAGAGAGGGAGAGGGAGAGAGAGAGAGAGAGAGAGAGAGAGTGATGGTGGAGGAGAAGGGGGGGAGGGGGAGATGGAGGAGGGAGGGGTGGAGGAGATGGAAGGGGGGGGTGTTGGAGGGTGGAGGGGGTAGTGGAGATAAAGGGGAGGGTGCTGGAGAGGGGAATGGTGGAGTTGGAGGGGGGGGAGGTGGAGTTGGAGAAGGGGGGTAGGGGGGGGTGAAGAAAGGGTGGTGGTGGAGGGAGAGGGTGGGGCGGGTGGAAGGGGTGGTGGAGATGGAGGGGAGGGTGGAAAGGGGGGTGGTGGAGATGGAGGGGGAGGGAGGTGGAGATGGAGTAGAGGTGTAGGCCACTCTATGGGCTATCCATAGGTGTCACTCATTCCTTGGTATGTGCCTTGTAGGCCTAGATATTATCAGTTAGGACCTATGGTACACTTAGTACTAGTTCCAGTTGGGACACCTAGTACATGTATGACACCCAGTTAGGGTTTCATCATATTAGGTGTATCTTTTGTATTCTTCATAACTTCAGCAATACAACTTCAGGAGCACGCTTTGCTTCTTGCCTCTGTCTCCTGTTGCTTCTGTTGTCCACTCCACCCAACAGTGGTATCAGAGCAGGTTACCATCACTTCATTGCTTCAGATCTGCCCCTCCCGCTTCCTCTTCTTGCTGGTTATCACTCTCAGGAGGCTTCCCATTGCCATTTTCTGGAGTTTCCAGCCATTGCTCGAAGTTTCGTCGCGGGAAAGTGCTTCAAATCTGATCTCCCATCCTTCTTGCTACTTCTCCAACCTAGGAGGACTCCATTCAAGCTGATTCAGCCTTCATTTGGGCCAAAACCGCCTGTTTTCTGTCAAAACCACCTGCTGCGTCAGAAAACCACTTCTTGCACACAACGGTTTTGACAAAGTGCAAACTTTTTGGCATAGCTGTGTTCTACAAGTCAGGACGCCCCTACTTGGTGCAAAAATCAGGTCAAAATCACTTTTCTGCTCCAAAACCACCTCCGGTTTTGCAAAAACCACTTCTGGTTTTAGGGTTTCGAAGACTGTTTTGGGTCAAATTTGGTACAGATCTGGTCGTCCTTCTCTTCTAGTTCCATCTGCCTTGGTCTTGCTGGATTTTGACATTCGTGGTCAAAACTACGACCATTTTGGTCAAAACTGCCCCGGTTTTGGTCAAAACAGCTTGTTTTTGAGTGGTTTTGTAGTTACAGCAGTAGTATTTGCTGTTGCAGACAAACATCTACTGGTGGAGAGTTGGTCAAAGCTGATTTACTGTGTGTTTGACCAGCGTTGACTTTTAGGGTTGACCGGTCAACTGGTTGACTGAAATTCCTGCATTCAATTTCAATTTTGCCTGGTACATTCAAATATTACTGGCAGATTTCAGTTGGTCATACAGTTGGTTTATGCTTTGAAAAGCCTTGAGGCTTACGCATTCAGTCACTGATATTCTCGGTTGAGAGCTTGAGGCTCCTGCTCTTTGCTTTTGTCATTCTTGTGCATTTGACTGCATAATGGCTAGTGGCAAAGATGATTTCTTTGGGGCCTTCGGTGCTGATGATAAGCTTGATGGGGTTAACTACCCTATGTGGTCATTCATGATGAAGCATGTCTTGGTGTCCAAGAACTTGTGGAATCTAGTGTCTGGCAATGAGCCTAGGCCCGTCAGGCAGGCCACACCTTCTTCCAGTGATGTTACATCCTCCTACTCAGGAGATGATACAGTGGGATGGCCGTGATGCTAAAGCACAGGCATTTATTGCTCTGTCCATCAAAAGAAGTATTGTTCCTCATATCAGATTATGCACTACTGCTAAGGACTCTTGGGATAAGCTTGCTTCTTTGTATCAGGTACGCAATGAGGCCCGTGTTGCCTATCTTCGCAAGCAGCTGAAGGATACTCGTCTGAATGAGAGTGATAATATGGATGCATATCTTACAGCTATCCAAGATTTAAAGGAGCAATTGGCTAATATTGATGAGGACATCCCTGACTCACAACTTGTATCAGGCACATTGTATGGGTTGCCTGACTCTTACCAAGGTTTTGCCACTACCTTGAGGTTGGTTGCCATGGGCAATGCCAACTACTATTCCTTTGATCAATTGGTTGCACTTTTACTGCAGGAAGAGCAGAGCCGTGTCAATCGGAATGCCAGTATGCACTCAGATCAAGCATTTGCAGCCAATGATCGGAATAAGGGAAGATTTCAAAAATCTGTCCCTAAAAATACAGCAAATAATCAGCCTTCTACTTCACCCTCTCAGGGTGATCAGAAGAAGAAAAAGAGGTGCAATTATTGCAGGAAGCCGGGCCATGAAATTGCTGAATGTAGGAAGAGGATTGCTTCTGAAAAGAAGAAGAAAGAAGCTGGACTTTCAGTCACAACTACCTCTGGCACTGATGCAAATACACATGAGCATGCTAATGAGCAAGCTAATTATGCCAGGGATCAGAATTGGGGCTTCATTGTTCAATGCCATTACAATCCTCCAGTGCATGATACAGGTTCACATGCTTGTATGGCAGTTTCAGCCTCTACATGGTTCTTTGACAGTGGTGCTTCTAAGCACATTACCTCCTGTAAAACTTTGTTTACTTCTCTTGCTGATGCCCCAAAGGGGGGTTCCGTGACATGTGCCAACAATGCATCTTATATTGTTAAGGGTATTGGGCAAGTGGCTGTTACATCAGATACAGGTAGTGTTGTCACTCTGGAGAATGTCTTGTATGTACCAGGCATACGGAAAAATCTGATATCTATTTCAGCCATAGCTACATGTGGATTTCGGATTGTCTTTGATGGGCATAGGTGTGCAGTCTATGACTTGAGTCATGCCGATGCTATCGTATTGACTGGTACTCTTCAGGGGGGCTTGTACAGCTTGGATGCATATGATAGATGCAATGACAGTTCAGCTCATGATGCTCATGCAGTTGATGCAGATGTTTTGCCTGATACTTACTTGTGGCATGAGAGGTTTGGGCATCTTAACTTTAATGCTATGGTAAAGTTGCCTAAAATGGTTGAAGATATGCCACAGATGCATATTCCTCATAAGCATGTATGTGAAGCTTGCTTGCTTGGCAAGATGCACCGCTTTGTCATACCTAAGGATGGTAGAGTTGGTGCATCACGCAAGCTATTCTTGATTCACAGTGATGTATGTGGTCCTATGCGGGCTGCTTCCATTGGAGGTTTCTATTATTTTGTGACATTTATTGATGACTTTACCAGGTATACTTGGATCTTTGCATTGAAGTCCAAGTCAGAGGTGCTTACCTGCTTCAAGCATTTCATTGCCTTGGCTGAAAATGATTCAGGCTTGAAGATTGCACATTTGAGATCAGACAGAGGTGGTGAATTTATGTCAGAGGAATTTGATGCTTACATGAAATCCCGTGGTATTCATCATGAGTGTACAGTGCCTTACACTCCTTAGCAAAATGGAGTTGCTGAGAGAAAGAATAGGACAGTTATGGAAATGGCCAGGTGTATGCTTAAGGGAAAGAATTTGCCCAATATGTTTTGGCTGGATGCAGTGATGTGTGCCAATTATGTGCTCAACAGGAGCCCCACCAAAGCATTGAAAACAATCACACCCTATGAGGCTTGGAAAGGACACAAGCCAACCATTTCTCACATGCGTACTTTTGGGTGTTTGGCCTATGCACATGTGCCTTCACAGAGGCGGACAAAGCTGGATGATAAGGCTATAAAATGTATATTTTTGGGATACAGTGCAGAGAGTAAGGGTTATAGACTTTATGAGCCTTCCACCAGGAGGGTAATTGTCAGTAGAGATGTCATCTTTGATGAGACATCCTCCATGCCCTTGCGGGACTGCAAAGTGCAGTCTACACTTGGTGTCTCAGATATTTTTGATAGTCTTGTGCCATTGCTTGGATCTGATGCCTCAGATGATGCACCACAGGGTTATTCTCCTCCACCTAATGCTCATTTACAGCCTACTACACAGTCCGGACAGCCACATGTTTTGACACAGATGCCACGTGCTACTGAGGACATTGTGGAAGAGGCAGTAGAGCAAGAATTGGCTGATATTAGACAGCCCAAAAGAGCACCTAGATGGCTCTTTGAAACTTTGAAGGACAACAAACTTGATGCTCCTTTGCAGGCCCGTACGAGAGCTGCAGCCAAAAGAGATTTGGCAAACTCGGTTGCTCATGCATTGATTGCTATCGCATTTGATGAGGAGCCTGTTTGTCACAAAGATGCCTTCTCAAATGAATTGTGGATGAAAGCCATGCAGGATGAATTGGACTCCATTCATGCAAACAAAACATGGGAGTTATGTGACTTGCCTGCAGGCAAACATGCAGTAGGGACTAAGTGGGTATACAAGGTCAAAAGAAAAGCTGGGTTCAGTTGACAGGTACAAAGCCCGTCTTGTGGCCAAAGGCTATGCTCAAAAAGAGGGCATTGATTATGAAGAGACCTTTGCTCCCACTTCACGCATCACTACCATTAGATGTGTTATTGCCCTGGCTGCCCGTAATAATTGGGAGGTGTATCAGTTGGATATAAAGACAGCATTTCTCAATGGTTTTTTGGCAGAGGAAGTCTATGTTGCTCAACCTCCAGGCTTTGAGGTTGAAGGGTCTGAACGCAAGGTATGCCGGCTTAAGAAAGCCTTATATGGATTGAAGCAGGCACCCAGGGCTTGGTATGACAGGATACACACTGATTTGCTCAGCCTAGGCTTTCAGAATAGTCCTACAGAAGTGACTTTATATATCCGCAAGAGGGGGGCAGATTTGCTGATTTTGATCCTCTATGTGGATGATATGATTCTCACTGGGCCACATCCCGAGAAAATTGCAGATTTCAAGCGGGAATTACAGCAGTCTTTTTCCATGACTGATCTTGGCCAGTTGCACTACTATTTGGGCATTCAATTTGCTCGATCTGAGGGGGGAATTGTGATGTCACAATCGAAGTACATTGGGCAACTTCTACATAGATTTCAGATGGAGGATTGTAAGCCTGTCTCCACCCCATTAGAGACTGGTTTTCATTTCTCTGCTGAAGATGGCAGTGGTCCATGTGATGCTACCTCCTATCAGCAAGCAGTTGGTTGTTTGCTTTATCTATGCCATACTCGGCCAGACTTGCAGTATGTGGTTTCTCAGTTGAGCAGATACATGCACAGTCCCACTCATCACCATTGGCATGCAGTGAAACGTGTCTTTAGGTACATCAAAGACACACAATACTTGGGCCTTTTCTACAGGGCTGATACTTCACTTATCATGCATGGGTTCACTGATAGTGATTGGGCTGGTTGCCAGGATACACGCAGATCCCACAGTGGCAGTTTTTGCGCGATTCGGTGAAGGATTTTCAGAGTTATTAATCTCTGTGTATTCGATTTCGTCTCTCTGTTATGCATTTTTCATACTAAGGTTTTGAAACCTTAGATTTATGCCACATGGCAGTGGATAAGTGTTGACTCCCATTTCTCACTCATCGGTTGGGATTTTGGAGTTCTGGCAGAAGAGAGATATTTGCAGATTTTCTTGCTGGTTCCGATTATGCAATGGCGCCCATGTTTTGAGGCATCTCAGGTTCTATTTTCAGTAGCGCTCATTATCGTGGGACTATGATTTCTTGAGCATACCTTATGCAGATCACTCTGGTTGCAGTTTGAGCAGTGTGCGCTCATTCGTGGTATGCATTGGGTTGCAATGGATGATTTATAGGCCATTTGGATGCATTGCGGTCCTTGTTGGATGCGCTGATAGGCCCAAATTGCCTTGTGGGATGCTATTTTTTTTATGGAGGCCTTGCACATGAATGCTATTTTAAGCTGAGGGACAGCTTTGACACATTGCAGGTGATGCACTGATAGTGCTATGCTCTCTTGGATGAGACATTATTGATGCATATGCCAGTGGACAGTGTTTATGCTTGAGTCATTTGGCACTTATTGGCATTTTCTTTTGGGCCAGATTTGCTCATATGGATGCATAGTATACGCACATGAGTCAGATGCATCTTTTGATGCTTTGAGCTTTGAATTTTGGTGATATTTCACTCTATTGTGGCATACACATTTGGGTGCACCTGGTATTTGGTGTGATTCTCTCTTGCAGGCACTAGCATTTGGGATTTTGCTTTATTTGCATCATGGCATCCTCTTCCATGCCTGAAAAGAAGTTTTTCAGCATTAAAAAGTTTGATGGGACAAACTTTTCTTTGTGGAAAGAACAGATAAGGGATGTGCTTATTCAAAAGAAGCAGATTAAACCCTTGGCAGGGATTGAAGCTAAGCCTGCAAATATGTCTGAGGATGATTGGAATGAGTTGGATGCATTAGCAAAGTCTACTATTAGACTTCATCTTGCAGAGTCAGTTTATTTCACAGTAGTAAATGAGCAGACTACGGAAGATTTGTGGAAGAAACTGTGTGCTACTTATGAAAAGGAAACTGCCTCTAATAAAGTTTACCTCATGAAGAGGTTATTTGAGCTGCAAATGAAGGAAGGGGTCTCCATTGCTTCTCACTTGAATGAATTCAATATTATTTTCAGCCAGCTTCAGGCTCAGAAAATGAATTTTGATGCGGAGACTAAGGCAATATTTCTCTTATGTTCATTGCCATCCTCATGGGATACCTTCCGTACAGCTGTCAGTAACTCTGCACCTAGTGGAGTACTGAAATTTGATGATGTTGTGGGTAGCTTGTTGGTCGAGGAGATTAGACGGAAGTCTATGGATGGCAACAAGCAGGATGCAGCCTTAAATGTGCAAAGGGGCAGATCACAGTTCAGGGGGAAGTCCCAAGAAAGAGGGAAGTCTCGTAGCAACTCCAGGGCACGGAACATTGAGTGTTACCATTGTGGCAAGAAGGGCCATATGAAAAAGGATTGCTACAAGTTGAAAAGAGAGCAAAAGGATAAGAAAAAGAATGCAAATTGGGGTGCAAATCAAAAGGAAGAGAGTCCAAGGGAGGACAAAGGAAAAGTGAAGATCGAGGAGTCCGATGGTGACATCAAGTTGTCTTATGTTCCCACTGAGGACAACTTGGCAGATCTATTCACTAAGGCTCTTCCACGGCCTAAGTTTGAAGCTTTTTGACAAGCTTTACACTTGGTCCCTTTTGTTACGTGATCTGCCTTCTCTGTACAGTCATAGGTTGCTATATCCACATTGGATGAATTGGTGCAACCATGACCTAGTCTTTCAGGTATCTTGAGACGTTTCCAGGATACTTCAGCCCATACTGTCGAGGGGGGTTTGTAGGCCACTCTATGGGCTATCCATAGGTGTCACTCATTCCTTGGTATGTGCCTTGTAGGCCTAGATATTATCAGTTAGGACCTATGGTACACTTAGTACTAGTTTCAGTTGGGACACCTAGTACATGTATGACACCCAGTTAGGGTTTCATCATATTAGGTGTATCTTTTGTATTCTTCATAACTTCAGCAATACAACTTCAGGAGCATGCTTTGCTTCTTGCCTCCGTCTCCTGTTGCTTCTGTTGTTCACTCCACCCAACAAGAGGGGGGCATGGGGGCATGGGTGGAGGGAGAGATGGAGGAGGGGGAGGGTGGTGGAGATGGAGGAGGGGGAGGGAAAGGAGTGGTGGTGGATGGGGAGATGGAGGAGGAGGGGAGGGTGGTGGAGATGGAGGAGGAGGAAAGGGGGGGGAGGAAATGAAGGGAGGGGGGAGAAAAAGAGGGAGGAGAGTGGAGGGAATGGTGGTGGTGGAGAGGGGAATGGTGGAGGGGGAGGGCGAAAAAGAAAAAAGTAAAAACTTGATGGACGGAAAACTTTGACGGAAATTCAAAGGGGGGAAGGTATGGTCACCTGAACGCTCTCCAAGTCTTTCTCGATGTAACGGGATTGTTGAGGATCAATGGACGGTGGGTGGATGGCTAGGTTATCGCTGCGAGATGGGCTTGAACTAACTTACCATGTAAGGATGGGAGTAGGGTGGTGGTCGATGGAGAGGGAGGAGTGTCTTGTGTAGGGCTCAGAATGGGAAAGAGAATGGACACAAGATGTGAAAGAAAAAGTATAAGAGGGATGGGCGCTCTTTTATAGGGAAGGAGGGGGAGCTGTGGATTTAGTCAAACACATGTGCATCTTTGAATTTGTCCACGTTTGACTAGGGAGGTGGTTTTAATTTTTCTTTTGGGTTATGGCATTTAGAATCTTTAATCATTGATTGCCCATAACTTTTGGTGGTTGTGTCAGAATGTGCTTCCGTGAAAAGGAGAAATATTCAGAATTTCAAGCTCTACACTCTGACAACCATCCCATGGTTTGATTTATTCCTTAAGGTGCTGTTTTTTTAGAAAACATGCATTTTTCTAAACCGGTAATGAAGAGTTTCAGCTATGAATTATTTTTTTAATATTTTTTACTTGAGTTGGAAAAATTTTAGCTCTCCTAGCTCTTGAGTGATATGTTCATGAAAGTTCAAAGTAGTTTGTTTTTTACTCATACCTGCGTATGTTTTCTCTTTACTTGAGACGCTAGTCTCCCCAGCAGCGGCACCAAATGTTGGTTCTTTCCCACGGCTTCCGTAAGAAGAGCAGGGTTTTCTCAGTATGCAGGGTTCCGAGGCTTTTTGTCACCTACATATATATCGGGGTTGTCGTTTGTAGTATACGTGTAGCTTAGGACCTCGAGTCGTGTTTCGGTAAGAGACGTAGGCCTAAGTGTGGTAAGCAAATATAGTGCATGCATGTGTAAAAGGAACGTGTATCATCATGTTTGAGGTAATGAAGACTTTTGTCTTCATTGGGGGTTGCAGGATTTAGGAGAAGTTTAAGGGTTAGAAAGAGGTTCTAGAGTTTAGGAGGAGGTTCCAAGGTTTAGAAAGAGGTTCTAGAGTTTAGAAGAGGTTCAAGGGTTAGAAGGAGGTTTTAAGGTTTAGAAGGAGGTTCCAGAGTTTAGAAGAGGTTCCAGGGTTAGGAGGATCCAAGGTTCAGGGTAGAGTACATGTTGGAGAACTCGTCTCCCTCGTAGATCATGAAGGTTAAGGGTTGAGGAACTAAGGGTTTAGGGAGAGCATAGGAGTGGGAGAGGAAGAAGATGTAAGAGCATGGGGAAAAGAAGAGAGGAGACAGGAGGAGGAGGAGGGAGAAGGAGGAGGAGGAGGAGGACGGAGGAGAAGAAGGGAGGAGGAGGAGGAGGAGGAGGAGGAGGAGGGAGGAGGAGAGAGAGAGGATGGGTTGCAAGGTTGGAGGAGAGGGGAGGAGGAGTTGCAAGGTTAGGACATGCTTTTGGACGTGGAGTGTAAGGAAGCATGGACACTTCAGACAATTGCTTGGAATACCAAAGTAGAACTCAACACAATGCCACAAAGAGTGTGCGCTTCATTTCATTATGGGGTATTTATACAAGTTGGAGAGCTTCTCTCTCTACATGTAGGAATTGTAAGACATTCTCTCTCTACATGTAGAATTTGCATGTAGGAGTCGCATGTTGCATGTTGCATGTTGAACTCGCATGTAGAAATCGCATGTAGGACTTGCATGTAGAACTCGCATGTAGAACATGCATGTAGGAATCGCATGTAGAACTCGCATGTAGGAGTTGCATGTAGAACTCGCATGTAGGAGTCGCATGTAGAACTCACATGTAGAACATGCAGGTTGGATTTCTAAGAGAGATTATTTCTAGCCTTATGCAAGTACAAGCGGAGCTTTGCCACTACTCTACACACACATTTTGTTTTACCTAAGTCCATGTTGGCACAGAGACAACACATTTATTACATGATGTTGATCTCCTTGTACTATCATAGGTTGCTATATCTATCTTGGACAAACGTGTGCAACCATGATATAGTTTTCAAGTATACCTAAGATGTATCCAGGATACTTCAGCCATACCATGGAGTTTGTTAGGACTTAGGGCTAGTTAGGACAATTAGTCCTAGTCCTAGTCAACCAATTGACTTTGGGACTATATATTTGCCACTCTTGTACTTTCTTCATTACCATTTGCAAGTACAATTCGTTTCCTCAGTTGTTATTTGCTTCCATATCAAACATGCAACTCTCAAGTTAGACAATGGCCAAGCCAAAGATGACAAGGGGCTATGTACTGAGTACATTGCACATCCCGGGGCCCCGATCTTGGCAAAGCTATTCAACGAAGTAGTTTGCATGAGTTTCCCTCACACCTGGACTCTTAACATCATTATCCCAATCCATAAGGTAGGAGATCCCATGAACCCGAAAAACTATAAGACCATCATGATTGGACATGTTGTGTACACGATCTATGCATCAACACTTAACATCCATGTTACTGGGTTTGCAGAGGCAAGCTTCAAGACATATCATATTTCAGAGAGAAGGCAGCAAGAGTCAAGATTCTAGACAAACAAATAAGTTGAAGGGTACAAGGATCTGGATATGTGAAGAGCTCACTCCAACTCAGCTCAAACAAAGCAATAGTGAACACACTAAGCGATGATGCATGGAAAGATGGCAAATGGGCAGTCTATTGAGACGGCCAAGCATTAAATAAGGATGTCAAATCCAAACCTAAAGACTCTCGGTCTTAAACTGATATAATGAAGGCCTCTCTATGATAGGATTAGAATATAGATGTGTGCTATAATAACCTCGAGCTGAGATATCATGTGCACTCCTCGACTCTCTGATACTCAGAGAGACGACCCAACAGACACAGATACAAGACATTTTGGCAGCCCATAGGAGAGCCACCGTGGCACTTGGCTATGTATTTTGACTCCGAGTTTAGCTTAGTACTCAGCAAAGGGGCTTAGCGAGCCTTCTGCTTCAGCCCACAGTGGCTTGTATGAGTTGCTCTATGATTGTATGAGTTACTCATACAGTGGCTTGTATGATTTGCTCTATGATTGTACTTTGTCTCATAGGCATGTGAGGCCTCCCAAAGACGGTAATACATCTCTCTCTCTCTCTCTCTCTCTTCGTGCATACATTCATACATACATATATATGTGTGTGTGCGCACACGCGCGTATACATATTTCTATATCCACAGAAATACATCTCTCTCTCTCTCTCTCTCTCTCTCTCTCTCTCTTCGTGTATACATTCATACATACATACCTATATATATGTGCGTGTGTGCGCGCGTGTACATATATCTATATGCACAGAAATGTGCTACTGGCATTTCTGCTTAGAGATGCTTTTCAGTTGTGTACATAGTTGAAGCTACAGCTCCCCAATTCTTATATTTTGTTTACATTTTGGACAGAGAAACTTTAAGAAGGGCAGATGTTCTTGTAAGTTGACCTAGCTAGGATCAGCTCTTTCACCCCTCTAAGAAGGGAAGATAATAGAGCCACAAGCTACTGTTTTATGGCCAACAGTTCTTACTGGGAGAGCGTCAAATTTGCAGGATATGCCTCTCAAAGTTCTTATCGGACTTGAGAAAATGAATCTGCTGAGATAAAATCCTTTTCCCTGTAGAATTTTATGACTCACATCTTGTGATGCATTCAAATGTGACAGATAGTATAGCCTCTCACGTCTATCATTAAGTCAAACAAGGCATTGTCATTGACCTTTGTGTGATCTATGTTCATTTAGTGCAGCCGCAGGAAGTCCTCTTCTTTTTGTGTCTGAACACTTACGGGTTATAAACTGGGAAACCAATGTCTACCATGGGCCTTGGAGAGCATGTCAGGAGATGAGAGAGTCTAAAGATCTACGAGTGTTGAGGAATAAAAACAACACGAGATTATTGCTTAGTTTAAGTAGGCCAGTCTGCTCAAACGAAGCTGGAAATGAGCAGCCTAGGTGGACGCTTGTGCCCATGCTGTTTGGATGGAGCTGACATTAAACATGTATTAATAAAACGGATTTTTTTTTGTCAAAGAAAAGCAAGGTGGGATGTCAAACTGCAGATTCACTGATATCAAAGATGGGATGCAGGTACGCACTCTGTTAAAGAAGATGCGCATCTCGGCAGGTCACGGGGACACAGAGCTAATATGCAAAAATCTTGAGGAAATAGAAATGGCAGAAGCTGAAAAAGGTGCTCATATGTTGCGACTTATAAAAGAAAAGGACCTGCTTCTTGGAAAGATAAAGGATCTTGGAAAAGCTATGGAAGGCATATAAAATTATTTCCAAAGCAGCTCAAATATTAAAGTCCTTATCATTTTGCAGCATGTATTTTGGTTTCAATAACATCTTCATTTAGATTACTGTAATTACGCCAGGGAATGTATCTTTGTAAAAGAGGGATCATTTTGATCAGAACAAGATATTTCTATCCTCTCTCAGGTATATATAAATGGGACTTGATTTTTCATTCATTGTCATCTATCTCCTTGAAGTCGTTAGCTTTTTGCCCTTCCCTCAATTTATTCTTCCCTTTCGATCCAGGCTTAGGATGATAGATCAGATTTCACCTTGTACCTGATTTTTTCAACAATGACATACAGTTAAGTCTTGGCGAGCAAATTTGCACATTTACTCAGCCTTTTCTTTTTTAAAGATTCATCCCCCATGCAAGTTGAAGCTTTTATATTGTGCTTCTTCTCGCTGACGTTGAGCTCTTCGTAAAATTTTGTTAAATGCTTTATGATTTGAGAGATTTAAAAATGTGAAAAGTTGCTGGTGCTCACTTTTGTTTTCAGAGACACATGTGAAAGCCAATTCATTCCAATCTTCAAAGGAGCTTTATGCGTGCCGTCATTGTGAGTTTAATTGATGACACAATATTTAACACATGAAAAAACCAATGACATCGCATTAGTCAATTCAATTAGATGTGGTGTTTACTTGATAGAAATGTGGTGTTTACTTGATAGAAATGAGTATATTGTGTCTAATATATGATGCCAGGTCAAGGTGTAGATCTAATTAATGATGTGATGTATAGCAACGAGTTATCTTCGGACTTTGTGATTGCCATGTATCTAATCAATTACGTCAATGCAACCTCATTTAAATCGAGAACACTAACTTACAACAATAAAATGTTTTGGAGTGTGGAAACGAGTAATGTTTTGGAGTCTTCAAACGGTTCCTTTAAAATCTTATTAAATTTGCATTGTTTTGAAAAAAGTGGTGATTTTGTTGAGTGTTCCACACGAGGAAAAAACACCCCAGTTTTGTGATTAACCCTCTTTTTGGCACATTGTCACCAGAAACGTTTCAAAATGTAGAAACATGAAACGTTTCAAAAACAGTAAGTTTTGAAATGCGTGGTTGTTGTATAATATCTCCCGCATGTATATGGTATGTTCAAATGTGCTAAACATGTAGAATTTTCGATAATACTGCCCTTGATAATGGCATAGGAAGCATTAAAGTATGAAATGTGTATTGTAAATTTTATATCCAACTGTTTCTCTAGAGCTCAAAAATGTCAATGCCATGGCTCATGAAACCCATTATCCAACAAGAAATCCAAATAACATGACTTATAAGTGTGAGCCAATTGCATAAACAATGAACAATAATGCAAAGACCATAAATGATCAACAACTAGATAGTCCCTCATATATATCATTCAGCAGAGAATTGTTAACAATATTGTATAGACTAGACATGCCACGGCACATGAATTAACTAGGCTTTGTATCTTTAAATTTTCAAACGTTCTTTGTGGAAGACATATTCAAAACATTTTGAAACGATTCTTTCACAAAGAAACACATTTTTTTTTACTGTATTGGCATTGTTTGTCGTTCATTCGGCCCAAGTTTTGCTAAACTGGGCATTAGGGTTGGGCAAACATCATTTTAACCAATGGACTCCATTTGATCCTTCCAGTCAATCATGGATGGTGTTTTTTGGCACGTATAACCACGAGAGCCAATTTTCACTAAATTGGCCATGTAAGGTAAAAGCGTGCAAGTCCATAGGCATTAATGAAAATCTTGGCTCAAGGCCATTTAACCATTGGAATCTAATCACTGCACCAATTCAACCAATATGGCCTTTTTTGGCACGACCAAATGAGCCATTTTTCACTAGATTTACTATATAGAGGTAAAATTCGTCTAGGTGGGCAATGAGTGTGTAAGGCCCTAGGCCTCAATGGGATTAGGCTTGGATCAAGGTCATTTAAACTTTGGAATCCTAGGTCAAATGAGCCAATTTTCACCTAGTTGGTGATGTGTGATGGGAAAAGAGGCTACGATCTTTTCTAATTATTTCTACCACGCTCTTTTCCAATAATTTCTAAGTTGAATAAGCCAATTTTCATTGTGAGGTGGGCAAAGAATATATTGTTGGGAGAAGAGCGTATAAGTTTGTAAAACTCTATGGGGTTAAAATTAACCCAAGTTCATTTAACCATTAGAATCCATTTATGTCTCTAATTTGATCATGCATTGTCTTTTTTATAAAGCTCTTTTCATACCACACAGATTAATTTTCACTAATTTCGCCATGTGGGTTGGGATAAGGACTATCTAGTTGCTCAGCAAGTACGCAAGATCCTTTACCTTAAATGGATCAAGGCCGTTCAACCAGTAGGATCAATTTCCTCATGAATTCAATCGAGATATCTTCTTTAGCTGTTTCTAAATCAAATTTGTCCAACTTTTACTAATTAGCCATTTGCATTGTGTAAAGGCCATCCACTTGGCCAAATAGTGCACGATGACCTAGGTCTTCATGGTGTTGATCTTGGACTCAAGCCGTTTAACCATTTGAGTCCATTTGATCTTGGACTCAAGCTGACATCTTTTAGATTTGTCTCTGATAGTGCATTCATCACTGTCGAAGATGACTTTGTAATGTGTTCCGTCATTTGACCTACTGACAAAAGGTTCTTGCTGAGCTTTGGAACATAGAGCACATCTTTTTGTACCAGTAAAATTGTTCATAGGGATAACACCTGTCCCTTGAACTGGATTCGGTGTATTGTCTGTTGTGTAGATGACATTCTTCTGACCTTCTAATGGTTTCATCTCTGTGAACCATTCTTGATGATTTGTCATATGAGATGATGCACCGCTGTCGATGTACCAAGGATCCTGTTCCACTTGGTTGACTTGATAACTGTAATTCTCTTTGGGATTGAAATCAGTGTCTAGGTGCATTGGATCAGTCTGATGCAATTCCTCACTTGCAAGAAACATATTTCCATGTTCATTTGCAAAATGACTGTGACTAGAATGTCCACCATGATGATTTCCTCTTCCTTGAGAATTCCCTCGATTACTGCTGGATTGACCGCCTTGATCGTACTACTTCTTGCGGCAATCTCTTTCATAGTGTCCAAACTTGTGGTAGTAGTTGCACTGAATGTTTGACACATTGGTGGATGCATTCCCTTGACCTTGAAATCTTCCTCGATTGGAATGATTTCCTCTTTGCTGATTTTGATGTTGCTGAGGATGAAGCTGATGCTGATGCTGATGCTGATGCTGATTCTGACTATGATTTTGTTGATGATGACCACTTTTCTGATATGATCTACCTCTGTTTCTGCGTTTGCCTCTGCTTTTGTCTGAAGCTATGAATGCCTGATCATTAGAATGACCTTTACGTGCTTGAATGGCCTGAGTCCTGAGTTCTTCTCCAAGTAGGACTGACTGAAGTTCTTCCAGTGTCAGAATTTGCCGTTGGATGGCAATACTCTAGACTAGATTCTCATATCCCTCTCCTAGTCCATTCAGGATTACTTGAACCGTTTCTGCGGGGTTCATAGTCTCTCCTGCTGTTGCAAGTTGATTGTTGTAGTCTTTAATGCGGAGTACATAAGCATGACCAGTTTCACTACTGTTGCGGAAACTTTGGTTGATCTGGTTTCTCAGGGTGAGAATCCTGGATGTGTTCTTGGACTCTAGAGAGCGGCGAACATATCCCATGCTTCTTTTGATGTCTTGAATGTGTTGAGTTGTCCTAGCATGACATCTTGCACATTCTGCTTGATCAGGTGATAGGAGCTCTGGCTATGACAATCAACATTCGTGTTCTAAGAGCTATGAGGGCGGCTGTCGATTGAAGGAGAAGTTGTTGCAGCCAGTTGCAGATGCAAGCTCGCTGTTGTGCTGGTTGGAGGCAGCTTTGCTGTTTGGGAGCCTGTCTGAGGTCCGTGGCTGGAGGTTGAAGGCGTAGCTGGTGCAGAGCTTGTTGTCGGCGGTCGTTGCAGTTTTGGGAGGCCGATGCGCGTCGGGTGGGCTGTAAAGGAGTTGTCCGCTTCGTTGGAGGCGCTGAAGCGTTGTTTGCATATCGTGGAAGCTTGTTGGAGGTGGCTTTGAGAGGCTCTATGGAGCCTTGGAGAGGCAGAAGTCCGCTCATATGAAGGTCATATTGTACCAACTCATGGATGTTAGAGAGGTGGTCGTTGGGTAGCCACCGTGTGAGTTGAAGGAGCTTTGCCTTAGGAGTTGCATTGAAGGTCGTTGTGGATTACAGCACCTGGGATTGTAGCAAAGTGCATGAAGAACGAGTCATTGAAAGTTGAGCTTGGGAGGTGTGTCGCCTTGAAGTTTTCTTTGCTTTAGACTTGGAGATGGCATAGACCTTCATTTTCAGATGCCTCGCTGTGTGGTCGTGAGCACTGAGTTGTTGTAGAAAGCCTTGGAGGTTCGCCTTGGAGATTCGTAGAGGTCGTAGATGCTGAGTAGGGCCTTGGAGCCAGGCTTGCAAATTATGGAGCCTTGGAGGCAAGTGAGCATCGATTGATGCAGAAGGAGCACGTTGGTGCTATTGCATGGATTGATGCAGTCGAGTGAGAGCTCTCTCTATTCTCTCATAGAGAGAATTCTCTCAAAAGAAAAGAAGACTGTCAATCTCTTTCTCTCAAATTTCTGTAAAGAAGAATACACCTCTCTCTCTCTCTACAGAAAAGAACGAAAAGAAAAGATCTCTCAAGAAGTGAATCGAAGATCTCTCACAATATGAAGAACCACTCACTCTCACGGAAGAATGAACGGAATAGAGAGTCAAATGAATCTCTCAATGAAATGGAGCATATCTCTCTTTCTCACATGGACGGAATTGTTTGACGGAAATTTTCTCTCAATGCAATGAATGGAAATGGAGGAAATGGACTGAAAACTCTTCCAATGAACGGAAATCTTTCATCAACAGAATGAAAGATAGAAACCTCTCAATCTCACAATCTCTTTCACACTCTCAAGAACTGCAATGCCTCAGCGGAAGGCAAGGGAGCTTTGATACCATGACAATATATGAAGAGGGGAGAGGAGAAGAGTGGAGATGAGGATAGAGGGCACAGCTAGAGAGCACACCACAAATGACTAACTGTACACTAGATTTAGCTGAAAAAATAGAATATATACAAACCCTTTTGGGGTTAGGGTTAGGGGATCTAATTCTTTCCTTTATAGCACTCTATAAGGTTAGTGCTATGCACGTATGATCACGTGATGGTGCTATGCACACATGATCATATGATGTTGAGCGTGAACTCTCAACAAGCTTTACAGTTAAGAGTTCTGGTTTTGTTATTGCATTTGAGGCAAACGCATGATGTATTCGTAAAATATTTCTTTGAAACTTTCACTATTCGAATGTCCAATTGCCTTTCAATATGCTTGAAGCATTCTAATCCTCCAATGAGTTTATTCCATTGTGATTGAAGAAGTTCCATCAAGACACCATGGACATTCAAGACCTTCTCCAAACAAATTAATTGGCAAATAATTCAAATTTTATCCTTAAAAATCCTATGAACACAAATGCTCTCATGTGTCTTCTAGAGTTTTTCTCTACTCTAACATATCAACAATTGCTAAGTACCATATTTGACAACATTATGTCTACATCTGAGACAACTTAAACTCCATGGCACATGTTGACAACAATGCCTAAGGATGCGTTGTTGACAATTGACAATGTGCAAAATTTAGCCATTCCTCTAGATCTCGTGCATTAATAGTAGATATCCTTCAACGTTTTCATGCCATCTTTGGAACATCATTTACTTTGCTATGCTGTAATGGAATAAATCTTTCTAAAAAGACTACAATAGGCAGAAGCAAACAAAGTGTTACAAACACTTTATTGTTGGATGAGTCAAATCGCGTTTGCAGAATCATTCCATTGATTTGTTTGCATGGGAAACATGCCTACAAAGTATGGACTAAGCAAGATGACGCACAACTACAAGAACTTGTGCTACAAAACCCAAACTTGCCTGTAAAAGATATTTAATATCTATTTCATAGCCATTGTTTACAAAGTAATTATACAAAAAAACAAAATATACAAGATGAGAAGGATTGTACCTGCACCTATTGGTACTGCTGAGAAACCAAACTCACCAAAAGAAACATCAATAGTCGACAGAATACTTTGTGTGCGTAAAAGAAAAAGAAATCACATTTCATATGAAGAACAATATGCGAAAAGAGTTTTGGATACTCCGAGTTTCCCCATGTATTTGTTGTGGTTCATTGAAATTCTTTTCAAAGTTGAGGAAATTAAAGGCAAACATGGGAATATTTCTCCAAGCTAATGGTATAAATAGTCAAACACCCACTCATCAAATAAGTTTTTATGTTCCCTTTGCTATAAAGATGTCAAAAATGAGAAAGTGCCATTACTATCTTCAACCAGCAAAACCAAATCAACTCCACAATGGATAATTATAATCGTATAACTAATACCAAACAATGAGTACTATAATTACCTTAAGAAAACTAAACATTGAACAATGCTTAACATTGGAAGACATCATGCTAAAAAAAAGAATCGATGTAGAAAAACAATTCCATCTTTTCTTGATAGGGAATGCCAGAACAGGTAAACACTTGCATTAATGGCCATGGTTCAAGCCCTTCTAAGGCATTACTCGCACAAACAAACTTACAATATGGAATTGCCAAAAGCTCTCTTGCTAGCTTACATTGGCAAAGCTGCGTTCAATATTGGTGGCACAACAATTCATTCAGTTCTACATTTACCACTAATGGCATCCCACTACACAAGTCTGTTTAACAAAAAGTTGCAAGAACTATTGCAACCATACAGGGATCTCCACCTCCAACCATTTGGAGGACAAGATCTACTCTTATGTGGAGATTTATGCCACGCTAGTCCAAAAAAAGATTCATGGATTTTCATGGAGCAATCAACAAACACATCATTCATGACATCTTATTGGAAAGACAATGTTTTACTCTATGAACTCAACACACCAATGCGTCAAAAAAAGAGCCAATACATACGAGTATTCAACAAAATACATATAGGGCAACACACAGTGACCGACATCTCCTACATAAACGAACACTACCTAACAAAACCATTGCAAAAACATAGTATTTCCCACCTCTTCAGAATCTACACAAATGCTGCAAAGGACATTCACAACGAAGAAGTGTTGACTTACTCGAAGACGATCCACATATCCTTCAAGCAATTGACAAAAAGACATAAGACATGCAACAAAAACATAGCAATACTAATGGATCCAAAAAACAAAGCAGGCTTGCACAAAACACTACATTTGAAAGGAGGAATAATAGTTGAAATTTGTTCCGGTAACTTAGACATTCCTGATGGGTTGGTAAATGGTGTAGACGGAATATTCAGAGACTCTAACACAACCATAGACCCACATGTTATTTGGGTTTTGTTTAACAACAAGAGCTCAGGAAGACAAGCCAACTTCAATAACTCATCTCTTTACAATGACAATATTCCATCTGCTTGGACTTTGATGCAACCAATCACAAGAGACTTTCAAATAGGCAAGAAGAACTTGAACACAATTTTTCGACACCAGTTTCCCATACAACCCACTGTAGCTAGAACAATTCACGTTCACAAGGACTATCCATGGATTACCTAGCATTTGACCCATCTTTTATCAAAACACATGGCCTGACATACACAGCCCTCTCACGTATCCGCAATCCAAAAAACCTTTTCCTGATAAATCCATTAGAACCAAAACACATCAAAGCAGATAACAATGTCCTAAAAGAGATTGAACACTTGCAAAACGAACGACAATGGGTTCAACAACAAAAGAACTTCTCAAACCAGCAAAGTCAACAAAAAACACTACAATCACTCAACACACGAGCCCTTAATTCACGTTTTGAAGATATGCTTGGGACAAAAGCATCCTAAGTGCCACAATCCTATGCCTTCAAGAGTTGCATAACAACACATATATAACATGTACTTACCTAAATTCACATGCTTGCAAAAGATAATTGGTGTTGAAATTGCAACTTGTCACAAGGAAGACTTGCATTTGCAACATGAAGAATACATCCACGAAAAACGCTGTGAATGCTTGTTTTACAAACATAAACTTGGACAAAATTGCCATAATCCATGTATACCACCATCAGCTTCAACACTTCTATCTTTCCTACAAAATCTTCTAAACAAAATACACCCAACAACACTAACAACAATCGTAAGAGACTTCAACATCAACCACAATAACTCAAACACTAGAACAACACAACTTTGTACATTCATGACAAAAAAAAAAGACACAATTAATTCACCAACCAACAACTAAATACATGGGTCGACTATTGACCACATAGGACCAACAACCCACAACAACACAAAATATGAGGAACTAATTTCATTTATTGGGAGGACCATTCACTAACTGTAACGTAATTGAACTTGTTAGAGACGTTTCCATTTAGCAATAACAAAGTTACACCAGTCATCGACACAGAGATATGATGGCAGCAGCAGCAGCTGCGCGGGTGGTGGTGCTGTCCTCGCTTTCAACTTCCAGCTTCGCATTCCCCTTCGCCATTCCACTGCGCCTGCATCGTTGTAGCGCACCCCGCCTTCCACTTCTCATCACAAATGTCGCCGCTCAGGAACAAGAATCAGCACCTCCCGAGCTCTCAGCCTCCACTCAACTCTCTCGTTCCGCTGCTCTCGATGCTTCTCCACCTTCTTTGATAACTTATGCCAACATCCAAAAGGCCTTTCTGGGAGAAGGTGCACAAAGTCTTCGATCATTCTGTTTTCGTATTCTCTCTTGCATCGACATTTAGTGACCTGAGTAATTGTTGCAGCTATAGTGACGGCCGACCATTATGAGGAGTTAGGCTTGAAGCGTGGCGCCTCGTACGAAGCGGTAGGCTGCTGAACTTGGCGTCGATTTTCGAACCGTCCTCCCATGTAATGGCTGTTCGCAAGCGGTTTATCTCGATTGCTTGAACCACTGCTATAATCATGAATCTATGATTTTCTTTTACGGAGTCTCTTTTAAACATAATTCTTGCTCGCTAAGCGAGATTCTAGTGTCGCTTTTGGCTTCAATGCAGGAAGCAACTTACATGGCTCAATTGATTGGCTGCGAGTTAGATGCGCATATATCCTCTTTTCAAAATCAGTTAGAGCATCCGAGTTGATAGTTCGAAACACTGAGCAATATATCTTGTTCTGTAGAAAAGCATAGATCACCCAGGAGTACGACCCAACGAACTAGCCGCTCTTAAGGTGTTGGATCTGTGTGTATCCTGGTGGGTCGATAAAGCCCTCAGCTGAACTCCGTAGGTAGTGGTCTCTATAGAAGCTAGCAACCCATTCAAGGTAAGTGCTGCCCGGAATGTGTTAAAGATCATGACCTTGGTTTTATAAGAGAGGAAGAGAGAGAGAGAGAGAGAGGGAGAGAGAGGGGACTATGTACAAGAAGCATGTACTTTTTTGATGGCTTCACAACAGAAGGCATGCCTAAAGTCTCAATTTGCTGATTTGGAACCCTTTCAACTTTCAAGACTCTCAATTCTACATTCTATAATTACAAATGGGGGACAATGTCCCATAAAAATCTGCAGGAGCTCTAAACAATCTAGCCCCCAAACATCTGGTACAGTCTAGCGAGGTATAGACGACAGAGTTGGCGAATTATGCCGATCGGGAGACATTGAGGATAAGCACTAGTACGTCAAGCTTATCAGACATGAGGGAGAAATATAAGATCCAGGATCTCTCTCACCCTGAGTTTGCATAGTCTCTTTGGGCAGCCAGCAAAAATGCTAGTGTCTTCCATAAAAGGTTTCCTGGAAGGCAGTGGGCGCATACTTTAGTAAGATTAGTTATGAGCATAAACAGTTGAGAAATTTACCAGAGTGATCTGTGATACTTCTTGTCCCATACATCCTCCTGGGTCTCTAATGGACCTGTCTGTCTCTCTCCTTCTCACAGCCCCTCTCAAACCTTTCCCTCAGCCTCCTTCTCTTCCCCTCTCAGCCCTGCTCAGCCCTGTTCTCACCCTTTCCTCCCTCAGTGAGAGTCTTCTTTAGGGGCTTCCTCATTTGTAGATTGGGCTTGGCTTCCCCCTTGGCCAAATCTAGAGGTGAGCTTCAATTGAAAGGTGGAATAGAGAATACAGTCAGCGGACAATAAATATCCACAATGAAGACCCAGGTGAAATCCGTTTCCTCTTCTTCATCACCAATTGATAGTCTACACAATTCATATGCCTAAGTGAAGTAGGCCTTTACGGTGCTGTATAAGCATGACGTGATTCTTTTTTATATTCAAGAGACATATTTTATTACAGCAACAGGATTGGCAATTGCAAGAAACATGTTTGCAACAAAAGGAGGGAAAAATGGACCAAATAAACATCGTAACTAGAAAGGAAGGGTTATCCATGAAGTGGTTCAAGAATGTATTCAGAAGATAATGGTTGAGGTAGGTCACAACACAAGGAAGTCAAAGAAAAACAGAGAGGAAGAGAAAGGCACTTAATGTTAGAATGGGTACTCCTGGTGGAATACTGGTACAATAAAGTTTGCTTCCACATCGTCTCTGTTCAAATCTAAAGGTATCCATACTAGAGATCACATGGGACTCTACTCAGATACTCCTCCTTTGATGAAGTTCGTAAGCATGCTATTGTCCTATGCGATTCAGCGACAGAAGATTTCAGCTTCTCAAGCAAGCCAAGAAGTTTGTAGGTACAAAGAATGGATGTTTGGATCTCATTGTGGCCACATAAGCACCTAGATCCCGGCATCACACTTGGACACTAGACTCTATGTTAGCAATTTAGATCCTCTTGGATTGCATTTCAGATTCAAATGCCATGTCAAGAACCTGGATACTCATTCAAGTCCGGTAATGATACCAGATGATCTTTCCATTTGCTTGTTGATCATGACTGGCACAAATTAGGAATTTTGTTCCGGCACAATCCTGGGTATCTGCCATTGCGGCACCAACCCAGCCCATTTGCATTGTTTCAATAGTTAATTCTGATCAATCTTGTCCCGCACAGTCCCAACTTAGAGTTCAGCTTTCGAATTCTTGTTTGGATTTCAAATGCCAGTTAGTTCAAGTTCTGAATTCAGCCGCTGCTATAGTGAATGCTCTCTGCCGTTGATCGCCTTCATTGCCATTGTTGGTCCCTCCAGAAGCTGATTGTAGTGGATGGAGGTGATGCAAAGTTCAACACGATGGAATATAAATTGCATGAATCGGACAACAAGCTAGAACAGGGAGACACCGAGCAAATGCAAGATACGAATATAACTAAGCACCAAGACAATATCACCACCCTAGGTGACTTAGTGAACAGTAAAAACTCTATCTGTATAAATGAAGACCTCAGCGAAGCCATACTCTCAAAAGCTGAGATGATAACAAATGCAAAAAAAAGTGCTAAAAGACACACGTAAAGAATGGAAAGGTAGCCATTACATAAAGTTTATAGGAGAGAGTAACATTGCATAGGGACTTTAGACCCTTAGGATCAAAGTATGGAATGTGGTGGATGGTCACTAGACAAGGCCCTAGCAATGGAAGAGGAGATACCAGAGACTAAGATGCTCATCGTAATGGAAACATGGGAGCATGGGGACAATGAGATCCCAGAAATGCAAGGTTTCTTAAAAACTAAGATATGAAACACATAAAAATACATTGGAGGACAAGGTTTGGGGGGATAGCATGCTACGTTAACAAAGAATGGGAGACTCCAATTAAGCTAATAAAAGAAGACCCACATAAGCAATCCTGTGGCTAGAAATTACAGCATGGGAAGAAAATGTAGGCATGGCAGTTTGCTATTTTGTGCCCTTTCAAGCTCTTATGTACAAGGACAACAAATAAGGTTCCATTCAATCATCCTAGCAAGAGATATAATGTTGGGATATGTGTGATCAAGTGCTTGCTAGGTGCATGTGTGCATCCACTAGCAGTCATATGGTTGTGTGTGTTTGTGTAGAAGAGGCACAGTGCACACTTAGTGCCATAGGCCATGACACAGGTGATGATGTAATGCAAAGGCCCCCACATGGGGTGGTGCCCATGATTGTGGAGTTCCTATGATTTAGGAGCTACCTCCTTTGATGTAGGAGAGGTGCCATTGATTTAGGCCACCCTCTCTCCATTTCTATAAAAGAGGGACTTCCCTCTCACAATGAATAGAACACCCATTGCTACATCTTTTGTGTTCTCACTCCTCTTGCCACAATGCAGCTATTCTCCCCCACGTTCCAACATATAATACCAAGCAGGCCATCATAACTTCTTCATGCATTTGGGAGAGATATAGCCAAATAAGGTTTCATGCAATCATACACGAGAGGAATCAAGGCAGGCCATCATAATAGTAGAATACAAAGACCCATTGTGGATGGAAGAAATGGAAGAGGCTAGAAGAGAACATCCAAAGATGAAGGGGAAGCCGCTCTCATGGGAAAATAGTTGCTCACCCTATGTTGGTGCCTTGGAATTTAAATATGCAATGGCTCGCCCTTTTCAAGGACATGAGAGGCTGCAAATGTAAAGCCCCATGAGGGTTAAGCATGATCGACTACACAAGTATAAGTCCATCCACAAGGCATATTGTGAAGTATCTAAAGCCTGGTGATGAGACATTGGAGTTTGACCACAAAACCATTCCTCTTGGGAGCAAGGAGCAACTAGCTGGAGAAAAACAAAATCCACAACATCCTCTGGTTTGAGGATGGACTAAAAATAGGCTTACATATATGAGCAGGAAATAGAAAAGGCAATATTCCAATGCAGGGTGCTTCATACCTGTAAGAAGATGAACAAATGCATGATAGAAATCATGCAGAAACAATGCTTCTCAAAGAGCAAAGGAGAAGCAAAGGGATGCCTAGCAACAGTTGGTATGATGAGGATACATAACAGCAACAAATCAATGGAAAACAGTAAACACAGCAGGAAAAGAAACAAGGGAAACAGCATACAAGCAGCTAGACTTCAAGCATTTTGAGGAGCTACAAAAGAATCCTATAAGGCTCTTCCAAAATCTATATGGAAACAAATCACAGGTGGGAAAGTGGCATGGAAAGTGGGGAAAGCAGCATGGGTAGACATGATAAATTTTGTCAAGGACCTCTACGAGAGAGGAGAGGAAGAAAAGGCCAACCAGTATTTGTCCATCAAGTCTGTATATAGATAGTATGACAGAAAAAGATGTGGAGGAGGCATGGTAGAAATTAGCAAATGGGGACTCGCAAAGCCCAGTGGAGTTGGGCACATATCTTAGCAAGATAATCTACCAATGTAATATGTGATATGCTCTGTCCCATAGATCCTTCTGGGTCTCTCTCTTTTGAGTCAGCCCCTGGACAGAGTGGGCTAGGGGAGGAGGAGATAGCTGACATGAGGGCAGAGTGGATCAGTGGAAAAGAAGACGTGGAGCGGTGGAGCCAAAGACACAAGGACTACACACGATGCAGAGGATGACCAAAGCACACACAATGGAGGTCCAGCCCATCTCAGCTCTCCTCAAAGGGGACCACCCTAGCCAAGGTGGCTCACTGGATATAGAGATCACCGAGACCATGCCCCCCGCCACCAGAGTGAGAGATGACTCAAGAAATACAGATACGAGATATCTTCCCATCCACCAAAGAGCCACCATGGCACCTGGTCATGTATTTTGAGTACTAGTTTGAATTTTGAGCTTATTAGTATAGCACTTAGCAAGGGCACTAGCGAGCCCTTTACTTCAGCCCATAGTGGCTTGTATGAGTTACTCTCTGATTGTGCTTTGTCTCATAGGTCCGCAAGGCCTCCCGAAGAGGTAATTCTCTCTCTCTCTCTCACACACACACACACACACAGAGCCACACTCACTTCCCCTTGACCCCGCTTCAACCCTTCCTCAGCCTTCCACGCGTCCTTTCTCATCCCTGCTCAGCCCTGTCCTCACCCTTCCCTCACTCAGTGAGAGTCTTCTTTAGGGGCTCCTTCATTTGTAGATTGGGCTTGGCTTCCCCCTTGGCTAAATCTAGAGGTGGGGTAGAGAACATAGTTGGGTGTGGTTGGCTGAACCATATGTGTATGAAATAATTATTCCGTGTGCATATGGTACGGCCAATCATACTTGGCTTTCTTTTTTTCCTTTTTTTTTTTTTTTGGGGGGGGGGAACAGGGTTCCGAGACCTTTATGAATTTACTTTCGCGCAAGCATAGGACCTTTACCACCATTATGCTTCTTGAGCTTTGCAAGTCCTATATGTGCATTAAAATTAATACAAGTTTGAAGCTTGAAGCTTGAAGTTTGAAGTTGAAAGTTTTGTAGCTCTTTGTCAATTCAATTTGTACAATGTATATTTTCCTGGTTTTTTTGGGGGGTAAATTTAGGGTCATGTATGATTCAGCCTTAGGATCCATACTCCAATCATACTTCCGTACCCATATGCAGTACGCATATTGTAACGTATCGAAAAAAATATGGTAGAGAATACTGTCGTTGAATAGATGTTTCAATCTGTAAGGAGAAGATAATCATAAGCAGGGACATAGGGGTCAAACAAGGCTGTATTCTCACCGCGGACTCTCTCCAAGAAAACTCATTGAAGAAAGCCATCCAGGTGGTTTCGCCAGCGAAACCCCTTTGAAGTAGGTCTTCCAAGGTAGTTTCGCGGCAAAAATATGGCAAAAATGGATCAGAAGAAAACATAGTTTCACTTAGAAATATGCAAAGTATTATAGCAATGCCTATTTTATACACAAATCTTTACGTGAATCTTTAGGAATGGTGAGAACATAATGGGATGGCTTTTGAAGAAATCCACATTTAGAGTACACTTCTCTATGAAAATTCCCTTATGATATTTCTTACAACTTTTACTTAATAGGGGATGACATTGAAAAGCCTCTCTCAACCTTATCTTCATGAAAGGGTTTCTTCAAAGAAAACTCATTGAAGAAAGTCATCCAGGTGGTTTCGCCAGCGAAACCCCTTTGAAGTAGGTCTTCTAAGGTAGCGAAACTATCTTTAACAACATTTTTAAAAGTGACATAACTTTCTCATCCAATGTCCAAATATAGTCATTCAACCACTCAAATTGATCGGAACACCCCATTTGAGCACATCTATGGAGTTATATTTTGAAAAATCTTGCATATATAGTATTAAATATTAAATGTATTTTATGAGAGTGATGTATAAGCCCAAGTTATTTATGATAATTTAAACTTCTTTAGAAACATGTCCATAAATATCTTGTTATTTATGCTATAAAAACACTAGAAAGATATTGCCAGATGACATAAATGTGTTAATAAGTAATTATATATGTATAGTATTATTACATTGAGAGTGATTACGAGGGATGTTTCTTAAAGGAATTATTTTTCAACACTTTTTTAAGGTAATAACAGGGGTACAAAGGGATGTCTATAAATAAGAAAATTTATGTTGTGTAAAAATGAATGAGTGACTAGTCTATATATTTTTATGATAAAGGGATCTAGTTCTAGTGAAAATAAAAGTGTAAAAACCATGTTTTCTAAAGAAATACAAATTTTTAAATCTCTTGAAAAACATGCTCGGATAAACCTGCCCATAGGTTTTTGCTCGTAAAATTGATGCATCCAAATTGCTAGGTATGCCTTATTCCAACTCACCTATGCAAATGATGCAGTTCTCTTTCCAAAAGACTTAAAGGGCATGCAAACGTACCTGGGTGCATCAAGTGAATTTTGCAAACACATGAAAGCCAATATTACAAAGACAAGGGTCATGGTAGTCGGGAACAAGAAACAAGCAAACGTCCTTTACATTCGATGGCACCCCCTAGATCGTAGAAAAAGAGGTTACGGGAGGTTTGAATGACCTATGCAGGTTTCAAACAAATGCAAGAAAGCACATATATGGAGCTCAGAAATGAGGAAGTTCGTGAACACAAAGCTTGTTCTAACGGTGGTCCTCTATGGATTCCCAGCCTAAGCAGCACCTAGACTCTCCATAGAATGTTGGAATATTATAGAAAAGGTTTCTCACAAGGAGAGTTGGGAGTCAAAGTGCAAACCCCCTACCCTGTCACGCTAGCGAAGAAAGTTTTGCAGCAGCTTTGATAGGATTATGGGTTCCAAGAAATAGTTTCTGGGATTCCATTTTGTGGGTTTCTTTTCCAGGTTCCCTCTGCTGGTTGATTTAGCTGTATAAGTGAACCAAAAGTATTACCTGTATTTAAAAAATTACTCTTTTATGCCTTTTAAAAAGAAGAGTTTTTCATAGGCTGATACGGCGAAGGATTGCCTCTTTTTATCAAGTAAAGACGCGCTTTTTAGATTCTAAAGCTTCCCAAATTCTTTCCTTCTGAACTGAGGAATCTTGGAATGTATTTTTGCGGTTTCACAAGGGCACATATTATTTGGCGTTTGACCAATGGTATATGCACTTCGTGTTCACTTCCTGCTTAGCCGTTTTGCTATTGACTCTATGAGTCAAATGATATTGCGAGCTGGGAAATTGTGAAACTGCATTAATCTGTATTGCACTTTTTAAGTTTTCAAGCTTCACAAATTCTTGACCGAGGATTTTCAGGACGCGCTTCTACTGTGTCACGTGGGGACATAGTATTTGGTGTTTGACCAATGGTATATGTACTTCTTGTTCATCTGATTTGCTATCAACTTCAAGATCAAATATTGATATGATATTGTGAGCTGTTATACTACTAGTTTTGCTGTTGTTGCATTCTAAGAAATTGTGAAAGTGCATTGATTTCAGGTGGAAAAGGCATTCCAAGAAAAGCGTGAAAGCATATTACAGCAAGGTTTGGATGAGGATGCAACTTACAATTCGTTACGAAAGTTAAAGGTGGTGGCATTTTTCAGTGTACTAGAGTAGGCAGCATAGTATTTATCTCGTTACCTGTTTGAGGCGTTCAGTTTGCAAAACCAAGACCTGGCTAGTGCTTGCCATATTGACTTACCCATTGTAAAAATGTCAGGACTCATACGCAGTGTTGTCTTCAGTGGAAGAAAGGAGACTGTATGACTGGAGTCTACTTCATGCAGAGAGTACAGATGGTACATATGTATGGCCATATGAGGCTGACATCACCCAGAGTACTTGCGCACCGGGACCTCCAAAGGTAATCGGATTACGATCGATGCAAATGGAACATTTCTAAGTCTAACGATGTAGATGCCTATGGATTTCTTCTTTCTTCTTCAAATTGTTGGTCGTAAGATTTGCTTTTGCTTTTTTGGGTGGAGTTCTAGGTAAGGCCTCAAAACGTCATGTTTCTTTGAACAATTTAACCCTTTTGGGGTGGTGGTATGTGTGCGCATGTTTGGGAAGGGCAGAACAAGTCTAGTTTTGTCTATAAGAGAAACAGAAGGCCGTTACAAATTTTTTTTTTTTTTCGGGGGGGAGGGGGGGAGCGCATCTTTTGGAAGGGCAGAACAAAGAAAGAACAGTCTAGTATTCAGACGTTTCACGAGAATTCACTCTTATAATGCTAGTGTCAAATGTCGTATCGACTGTCTTTGTTGATAACTGAACTTCTTCAAGGCAATCCAATAATAGGCTATCTGTGTTCTATGTATGATTTTCAGATGCTTACCTTCCCCTTAAATTGAAATGCTTATCGTTGCAGGTACCTGAAGATGAGGAGACAACAAGGAAAGTTGGATACTTCTTCTTAGGGTGGTTTATCCTTTCGTGTATTCTGAACATAGTCCTTAAGGACTAAGTTTTATTATTGCTGGATTTGATTTATGATATTTGATGTAGGTAGTGGGCTAGTAGTTAAACAAGTTTTTGGGGCTTGTGTGGTCATATATTTTGAGTAACTTTACAAGAGTTGTGCCTTCATAAGTATTTTCTAATCATATCTAACTAAAGGCTATGTGAGATTAAGGATGATTTGTTACTTATCCATATGTTCCAACTAAGATTTTTATTTATGTTCAAGTAAATTTTTAGCGTTCTTGAGTATCCCCCTCACGAATCAAAGATAGCCTAGATCCTATGAAGCACCATGTCTCCGAAGTGTGGTTCAGCCCAGCATCACTCTAGCACCATTCTCAACCAAGAAATACAAATAAACAATGTGAGCCCTATAGCTATTAGGGGAAACTAAGGAGCTGTTATTATATTGATCCAAATGTTCTAAAGAGAGAAACAAAGGAAGGCACAATAGCCATTCATGTCCTTTTGCCATTCTTACCTCTTTGTTGATGGCACCTTACAATAGTTATGCACTCTTATCCAATTTTTAGTAGCTAAATGGTCCAAACAAAGTAAGGGACAAAGCTTGTACAATAGACATGAAGTCCCTAACCTTGCTTGTTATCATGGAGTATCTTGAAAATACTAGGTTGAACATCAATATTGGCCCAAGGAGCCTTGAAGTAGCAAGCTCAATTTCCAATAGAAGATACGGTAAAGGGAAATTGGGGGGAGACGGGGGGGGGGGGGATGCACGCAAGAGAGAGTGAGAGTTGCATGTAGTAGAGAGGGGGCAAGGAGGAGGGTTATGTGCACCTTCCACGATTTGAAATAGAATTGTGAAAGTATACCATTTGTGTGGAGTAAAATTATGGTTCCTAGGCATCAAGGCTAATTAAAAAATGAGCTAATCCATGGAGATATGTCACACATCAACCCCAATCTAGTGTGGTTAGATATGGCACATTTAAGTTCCAAGTAAGTGTTAGATAATCGCTTAAGTCAAGCTAATACCAAAGTAGTCTAAATGATATCATCCAACATTAACAAACAACCTACTAGAGATCTTTTAGATGAAAGCTTAATTTTTTTTAGAGAAGTCCAAGGGGTTCTACTTTATCCCTTGGCTAACAATGGGTTACCCTAGGTGCAAGGGTTTTAGATAAGGGTGGAAGGCCCTAGGGATAACATTAATAAATATCATTTTGATTAGGAGTCTAAAGGGTTAAAAAGCGTTCACAATATTATAGTTGTGGCTTTGGCTATAAAGTGGCATGAGGACTAGAGCGAAGGGCATTCATTGATGCGTACTTGGATTTTGGATCTTGGCCATAGATATGGTAGGCTAGCAAGCTTGTTTGATGCTTCTCTTGTGGAGGGGATGTTAGTGGTGTAATGCATAGATATCTACTGAGTTAAGGTTAGGCCATATACCTTACCCATGACCTCTACGTGTTCAAGGATGAGCCAAAAGAACTATATGACTGGGTGGGTAGTTTCAAATGGTCGATCATGTAGTCCAATTTTGAGCCTTTGGATTGGTGAAGATGATTAAGATAGTTAAGTTGAGGAGAAAGTCATCTCAATGATATCGGGACAAGCCTTGGCCATGATAACTATAATGGGACGATGAGGCTTTCTAGTTGTGAGTGCTTGTGTCTTCCTCATCACACTTTGAGAAGATTAAGGAGCTATTAGAAGCTATGATTTTTCGTGATAGTTTCTTCTCTTACGATCTATTGGTAGAATTGGCCTTGAATTGATGGAGAAAAGTGCAAGTAGTATGGTTTGGCATGGATTGCAGAGCGAGTAGTCTTGACCTTGGTTATTGCCTAGGCTACGAGCTTGCAATAGAAAGCTTTTTGCCTAAGGTGATGTAGCTAGGGTGATATAGATTGTTTTGCCATAATAGTATGGCTATTCATATAGGTTGGGGTGGTTGTGAAGACCTTATGAGATCCATGTGTAGACCTTAGAAAAGGTTGCACAATCCCGATTTTTAAAACCTATGCGGGTCACAAGCATCGGATGTAAAAGATGATGGCTCATATATGCTTAGGCATGTTTGTTGCAGTAGATTGTAGACATCTCTAGTTTTGGGCCGTGGTAGAGTAGTTGGGAGACGAGGTCTATTTGTAGTTATTGATAGAGAAAAGATTCACAACAGACTATACGTTGCTAGTAGGGGACACACGCTTTGTTACACATACAACATGATTTTACCTAGCTCTTGGAAGCAACGAATGTAGCAAAAAACCATGTGCATTTCACATTCTTATGTCACCATTGCACCTTCTCCAAAGTTTCTTAAAAGCTTCTCTAGAATTCAAAAATGGGTTGGGGGTGGGAGCATGTTGGGCAAGGCTTGGGGTGTAGGCTAGACAAGGTGCCATGTGGCAAGCCCTTCCTGCCCACTTCTTGCGTTGTTTCTTCATTATTATTTTTAACAACATTTTTTAGAGCTTTATGAAGGTGACATGTGGAGAGTGAGAGAGCAATGCCAATTATATATTAGATTGATTATAGTATATAGATCCACAGACAACCCCACAAGTAGAAAATTATATATTAGATTGAGTTCTAGAGGGAGAACAATGCCAATTATATATATTAGATTGATTATAGTATATAGATTTGCAGACAACCCCACAAGTAGGGACCACTTTGTGTATCCAAGACTATGTACATTAACATATAACCATCTTTGACAGAGGTTTGATGGGCTAGTGTTCAAGACGACTTAGCAGAGATCTGCAAATTTCTAGTCTAAGTAGTCTGGGCCAAAATGTTGATTTAGGTTCAAGTATATATGCAATGTGCGGCAAACTATAAAGGCTACATGGATTAGTCACAATAAACTAAGAACCACATGAGGGAGCTATTTTAGATGCTCCATGGTGTGGGAGTCACCTATGCCCCACTGAAGCTATGTGACTGTTGCTTCTTGTTACCTCTATAGCCTCACTCTACAATGCTTGACCATCTTAACTTGATAGTTGTCCTACACTAGACTGTAGCCTCAGTTGCTTTGAGACACTACTCCCAAGCGAATCATTTCTACTATGCCTCTAGTTTACTTTTTGCCTAACTCTTCCCTCCTACAACTCTACCATATCCTATGATGACTCCCAAAGAGGAGTCTCTAAGAGCTTTGGAGTGTGTAAAATAGCCTAACTTGGTATATCCTTAGTAGAGACCAGATGATGGTCAAGCACCTTGTCCAATATTAGATTGGTAGTCTAAGCTTCAATGACGAGTTAGAGAAGAAGCGAGGGCATCTCGAGGAAACTATAGATCACAAGATGTGCATGACACCATGGTTATTGCTTTGTGTGAAGCTTTTTAAAGTTCATAGTTTTACAATCTGATTGCAACCAAGATAAAATATTTTTTAGAGCTTTATGAAGGTGACATATGGAGAGAGAGAGAGCAATGCCAATTATATATTAGATTGATTATAGTATATAGATCCACAGACAACCCGACAAGTAGAAAATTATATATTAGATTGAGTTCTAGAGGGAGAACAATGCCAATTATATATATTAGATTGATTATAGTATATAGATCTGCGAAGAACCCCACAAGTAGAGACCACTTTGTGTATCCAAGACTATGTACATTAACATATAACCATCTTTGACAGAGGTTTGATGGGCTAGTGTTCAAGATGACTTAGCAGAGATCTGTGAATTTCTAGTCTAAGTAGTCTGGGCCAAAATGTTGATTTAGGTTCAGGTATATATGCAATGTGGGGCAAACTATAAAGGCTACATGGATTAGTCACAATAGACTAAGAACCACACGAGGGAGCTATTTTAGATGCTCCATGGTGTGGGAGTCACCTATGCCCCACTGAAGCTATGTGACTGTTGCTTCTTGTTACCTCTATAGCCCCACTCTACAATGCTTGATCATCTTAACTTGACTAGTTGTCCTACACTAGACTGTAGCCTCAGTTGCCTTGAGACACTACTCCTAAGCGAATCATTTCTACTATGCCTCTAGTTTACTTTTTGCCTAGCTCTTGCCTCCTACAGCTCTACCATATCCTATGATGACTCCCAAAGAGGAGTCTCTAAGAGCTTTGGAGTGTGTAAAATAGCCTAAGTTGGTACATCCTTAGTAGAGACCAGGTGATGGTCAAGCACCTTGTCCAATATTAGACTGGTAGTCTAAGCTTCAATGACGAGTTAGAGAAGAAGCGAGGGCATCTCGAGGAAACTATAGATCACAAGATGTGCATGACACCATGGTTACTGCTTTGTGTGAAGCTTTTTAAAGTTCATAGTTTCACACTCTGATTGCAACCAAGATAAAATATTTGGGGTGCAGGGATTGTGCACAACAAAGACTTACCGTCAAATCCCATAACACTTGCACATATGCATAGGAATGTCATGTAGGCATTGGTAAACATGCACAATGCAGGAGTGAACATGGATAGCCAAAGTTTGAGCAATTGGTTGGACAAAGTAGCAACACGTACTAGACGGGTACATGGTGTTAGAAATATTGCTACCAACTTGGCAGAACTCTCATAGTTTCACAGAGCCTACACAAAAAGGCTATTTAGATTCTTTTGTATTATGGTCCATATTGGCAATCATAAGATCCCTCAATGAAGGCTCAATAATAGGTTTACGTTCTAAAAACATGTATTAAATTATTTGGTTGAAGATTTAGCCCTATGATCATGGTACCAAAAACCACTTCGACATAAGGAGTACGATGATGTATTAATGCATATTACCACAACTTATAAAGGTTACTTTTAAATATAGGAATTGCACGATAACCAAAAATAGAGTTTATGGTAAAGGTCCAAAACAAGAATCTGACCACCATAGAGCCAAAAAAAGAGTTTATGTACAGGTCCAAAACAAGAATCTTTCATATTCTTCTAGGCAAAGAGTGGTGGTAATTTGGAGATTGCCCAAATTGGAATTGCGAACAGAGTGAGACATTCTAATGGCATTGCATAACATACTTATAATGCTGTTTTTTAATGTACTAGCAATTTTGTTGAGAAAGGATGGTAGAGTCCACGATTAACTCATCTTTGGTGTTTCAAATTAGAAATCAACATGTACAAAGTTGAATAACAAGCCCCCTCTAGGATGTTTTTTAAATTAGATGTTTTGCACAAGATTTGACAATAGTGACTTTCCTCATCATTTTAGTGCTCATATTGTATCTTCACTATGTTGTTCATCTTGGATCCCTCATCACCACTTTTCTCAATCTTCCATAACTTATTAAGTGCTAATTTTTTAATCAAAGCCACAAATTCCAAAATCAGTTGTGCAAGGTCAATTTGAAGGAGCCACAAGCTCCAAATCGATTGCCTGGCGATTTAAGTCCAAATGCTCTAGACTTTCGATTGAGCATGCAAACATGTGGAAAAGCCATGATTTGGAGAAGCCATGGGCTCTAAATTGATTGTGTGTCCCAAGCACTCAAGAGTTTCAGGAGTGCGAGCTCTAAATTGACCACCTGCATGGTTTGAGCCCAAGTGCTCAAGACTTGCTGCCTTGAGCACTTGGACTCAAATTGATCACATGGTGCTTTGAAGGAGCCACAAGCTCCAATCAACCTTATGGTCATTTTTAGGAGCCACAAGCTCCAAATCAACCTTGTGGTCAATTTTAGCCAAGTGGATTAATAACTTGGGTTCAAATCAACCACACAATTGTTTTGGCAAGCCACAATCTCAATTCAACCACATAATTTATTTGGAGGATTCAGGAGCTCCAAATTGCGCATGGTCGACTTGAGCCCATTTGCTCAAGATTTTTTCAAATCAACCACATGATGGTTTTAGAGGACACATGAGCTCCAAATTGACCACTTGGTCAATTTGAAGGAGCCATAGCTTTTTTGGACTCAAATCAACCAACAATTATTTTGGAGGAGCCATGAGCTCAAATGCATTGTGTGATCATTTTGGACAAGCCACAAGCTCCAAATCGATCGTGTTGTCAATTTGAGCCCCATAAACCCATGGCTTGTGAAGATAGTGGGAGAGAAGGAAGAAGTCTCACTTGCGGCTTTCTCACATACACAATGGGGGAATACACACAAAGGTGGAGGCTGAAAACAATTTTCCTCTTCTTAGTTGTGAAAGCCAAAAGACTCTACTCTAGTACAAAGAAATAGGAGAACCCTATATGTGGGTCTCAATCCAAACTCAGCTAACTAAGGTGGCATACTAACTGAGCCATGAACTAGAGTACATAAGGATAGCTGTCATCCAGCTATTATTCATGGGCGGTGTACCAATCGCATCTGCAGCTAACAAGTCGGTGACATAAATGCACAACAGTCACCCTAGCATATCGCGAGTGGAGCTCGATATCTCAACACTCCCCCTCGAGCTCAATCCCAATTCTTGCACACCAAGTAGGTCTCTGAACTTGCACAGCTTCTCTGCGCCCAATGCCTTCGTGAATATGTCAGCTACCTGATCCTCTGTGCTGACATAAACTAGATCAATAAGACCTAGTAAAACCTTCTCCTGCACATAGTGATAATGCGCCTCAATGTGCTTTGTTCTAGCATGATAGACTGGGTTATTTGCCAAGTGTATACTGCTCATGTTGTCACGATAAATGACAACTGGCCCATCTGTAGACTGATGCATATCATAAAGTAGCTTATGCAACCAAGCTACCTCACATACAATCATTGCTGCACCCCTGTACTCAGCCTCTGTGCTCGACAAGGCAACTGTAGGCTGTTTCTTGCTGCTCCAAGTGACTGCAGCACTCCCAAAAGAGAACACATATCCACTGGTAGATCGTCTATCAGAAATACTACCAGCCCAATCAGCATTAGTGTATCCATGCAACTGTATCTGAACCCCAGCCTCATAAAATAGTCCATACTGCAATGTGGACTTCACATACTTGAGTATGCGTCTAGCCGCATCCAAATGCAGTTTCCTTGGAGCCTACATAAACTGACTTACCAATCCAATAGCATAGCTCAAATCTGGCCTGGTAATAGTCATATAAATCAAACTTCCTACTATGTGTGTGTACATAGTAGGGTCTTCTAGAAGCTCACCTACATCTGTGCTCAGCTTCACATTCTGCTCCAAAGGAATTGAAATAGGCTTACAGCCTGTCTCCCATATTTGGACAGCATGTCCAATCCATACTGCCTCTGCAAGAGTTGTATCCCACTTGGTGATCTAATCACCTCAATGCCCAAGAAATAACGTAGCTCTCCCAAATCCTTCATCTCAAACTTCTGCTTCAATAGCATTTTCACATGAAGGATATCTTCATCACTATCACCTGTGATGATCAAATCATCAACATAAATGACAAGCAGCATAATACCTTTCTCTATTTTTCTCACATAAAGTGAGAAATCTGCCTTGGAAATCTGAAAGCCAATAGTGACAAGATACTGTCCTATCTTGTCAGACCATGCTCTAGGTGCTTGCTTCAAGCCATACAAGGCTTTCTTCAACTTGCAAATAAACTCAGGATGAACAGCATGAACATAACCTGGTGGCTGCTCCATAAAGACCTCTTCTTGGAAATCACCATGCAAGAAGGCATTCTTTACATCCATCTGATGTAAAGACCATCCCTTTGATGTAGCCATAGCAATGACTGCTCTTACAGTTGCCATCCTTGTAACCAGACTGAACGTTTCTTCATAATCAATGCCATATGTCTATGCATACCCCTTGACAACTAATCTTGCCTTGTACCTGTTCACAGAACCATCTGCATTGTGCTTGACCTTATAAACCCACTTACAACCAATTGCATTCTTGTCTTTAGGCAAAGGTACCAATTCCCATGTAGCATTTGCTTCCAAGGCATCCATTTCTTCATCCATGGCTTTCTCCCATTTTTCTTTTCCCATGGCTTGCTCAAAAGAAGTGGGTTCTGGTTCCTGTATCACTTTGATCATATAGGCATAGTGAATGGCTATAAATCCATCATATTTCAACCTATCCACAGGGTATCTAGCTCTAGTAGACCTGCGCAAAATAGGCTCACTTCTAGGTGCTCTCAAAACATCCCTGGTCTTCCTTACTCCAGGTGTAACAATAGAAGGAATACCCAACTCATCATTGATGCTCTGTTCTGAGCCACTGGATTCACCATCCACATAAGAGTGACCTACATTCACATCAAACATGGGCTAATCTACCTTCTCTTTTCCTTTTCGTGATACCTGCATACCACTATCTACATTGCTTTGAGGAGATTCTCCTGATCTCAATCTGCCTGTCCATGGCGAAGTATGTGAACCACTACTAAAGGACACTACAGGTCCACTAATATTTTGTGATTGCTACTGTGAATTCTGTGCTTACCATTTTGTGCATCTACATCATCAATCACATTTACTGGTTTGTAGTAGCTGCTCATCTCATCAAAAACGACATCTCTGCTCAGTGTAAACTTACGAGTAGAAGGGTTATAGCATCTATACCCTTTCTGCTGCAGAGAATAACCAATAAAGATGCACTTCTCAGCTTTTGGATCCAACTTGGACCTTAACTCCTCCGGCACATGAACATAGGCAATGCAACCAAAAATTTTCAAATGATAAATATCTGGTTTCCTACCAGTATACATCTCCTCTGGCGTCATGCCATGTATTGCTGCAGTGGGAGTCTTGTTCATTATGTAAACTGCTGTAGCAAGTGCTTCAGCCTAATAATAATCTAGTAGGTCTTTTTCATTTAGCATGGCCCGAGAAACCTCTCCAATATGCCTGTTTTTCCTTTCTGCAAGTCTTTTTTGATGTGGGGTATGACTGCATGAATATTGCTGCTTTATGCCGTGCTCCTGCAGGAACCTTGCAAACTCATTTGAGAGGTACTCTCCCCCTTCATCTGACCTTAGGCATTTTATTTGCAGGCCTGTTTCTTTTTCAACCATAGCTTTAAAAGCTTTGAAATGCCCAAAGACTTCACTTTTCTTTTTCATAAAATACACCCAAACTTTTTTGCTATAGTCATCAATAAAAGTGACAAAATAATGACAGCCTCCAATAGATGCAGCTTTAGTAGTCCACACATCAGAGTGGATTAATTCCAATGGCTTCTTACTCTCTTGAACATGCCTAGGAAATGGTTTCCTTGCCTGTTTTCCAAATTTACAGGCTTCACATACCTTATGCATTTTTGCAACCTTGAATTTAGGCAATCCTGCAACAATATTTTGGGCCTGCATTGCTTTAAGTCGTTGTACATTAACATGACCAATGCGTTTATGCCAGATATCAATATCTGCAACTACACCGATCCCATGTGCAAACATTAATGCACTCAATTCAGGCATGTCCGCATCTAACATAAACATCCTGCCCTTCTTCTTTCGTTTTGCTATCAAGCGACCGTTATTTTTCATATCCTCAACAAAGCATCCATGAGGATTAAATTTGACCTGCAAGCCCTGCTCAACCATTTGACCAACAGAAACCAGGTTCTTGGTGATGTTCGGGACATGAAATACATCAGACAGGTATTTCTTTTTCCCATCCTGCATAGACAAAGGAATTTTACCAATCTGCACAATAGGATGTCCAGTATCATCACTAGTCTCCACAAATCCTGGTCTTTCCATTTTCCTTGCATCCTGCATCCATTCTACATGACCTGTCATGTGGTTTGATGCACCTGAGTCAACATACCACACATCATTGCTTTCTTTTGCACTTGTCACAGAATTAGTCATGTGTTCCACCATGAACAGATGCTCATTTCTATCATCACCCCGTCTACTAGAAGATGCATAATTCCCTTGCTGCAATTTTCCATTCATGATGTCATTTTGCTTTTTATAGCAGTCTTTAGCCATATGACCCATTTTACCACAATAGTAGCATTCAACATTGCTGTTTGCATTTTGACCTCTCTACCATCCACCACGACCTCTTTGGCTCCCCCTGCCTCTAGAGTTACCATGTCGTCCTCCAAAGGACTGGTTTTCTTGAGTTTGCTACATATTCTGATTTCTACCACGGCCTCCAGATCGGCCTCCTCTACCTCTGCCTCTACCTCTTCCTTGCATTTGAGTAGAAGACAGTTTCTTTTGAAGTTCCTCCTGAAGAAGATGCACCACCATTTCTCTGCTCTTCAGAAATTGGAAGAGCAAACAACTCCTCAAAATCAGGAAATTTTTCACGGATGGCAATGGATGTCTGGAACTATGCATAATCCTTTCCTAGACCATTCAAGGTCACAGAAACTAGATCATCATCTTCCACTGGCGACCCAATGGAAGCAAGTGCATCTGCAATTTTCTTCACGTTCATGTGGTAGTCATTGATGCTCATATTTTCTCTCTACACATTGTGCAACTCCTGCTCGAGCTGCATTTTCCTGGCTTGTGTGTTTGTGCTGTACATTTTTGCCAAAGTATCCCATGCCTCCTTTGGCGTACTTGCATCCTGAATATGCACAAGCATAGAATCCGATATACTGATAGAAAGCCAGTACATAACTTTTCTGGCTCTCTCGTGCCATCCTTTAAATGCTTGCATTTCCTGTTGATTGGGAACATTAGGAAGAACTGGTTCTTCTTCATTTCTTGTAATGAACTCCCAATAGCCTTTTCCCATAAGGAAATTCGTCATTCTAAACTTCCATGCTTGGAAGTTGTTCTTGTCAATCTTTTCAGTGACAATCTGTGAAAGAGAATCAGACGCCATTACAGAACACTGCAAAATATTCTGTCACTACAAAAAACACAGCTTTTGCCTCACACGAGCAGATCTGCAAAACTGACGAAAGTGGTATTTGACCACACAGTCACTTCCTAGTGACGATTTTGCATCAACAGGCAACAAGGATGATTCTGCAACTCCCAATATCTCTGTGCACAGGCATACGATGCAATTTCTGCGGCAACTTTTCACCGACCTGCAGAGAAGTGGTTGCACAGCAAAAACAGGGCCTTTTTTTGAGTGCCTGCGAAGAACTTCCGCCTTCAAAATTGGCCCCGAAATGGCCTCTCGCCACACCACGAAGGGCGTCTCAATCTAAGACAGTGTACTCTTGCACTTCCGACTGTGCTACTTGCAGAGATTTGCTCCCAAACTCGAAAAAGGAAAGCAACACTGGTCCTCTTACCAAGACACTGCGAACTTGGTTTGCTTTCTTGAGCTCCTTACCACGAACCAAGCTCTGATACCATGTGAAGATAGTGGGAGAGAAGGAAGGAGTCTCACTTGCGGCTTTCAATGGGGGAATACACACAAAGGTGGAGGCTGAAAACAGTTTTTCTCTTCTTAGTTGTGAAAGCCAAAAGAACTCTAGTATAAAGAAATAGGAGAACCCTATATGTGGGTCTCAAACCAAACTCAGCTAACTAAGGTGGCATATTAACTGAGCCACGAACTAGAGTACATAAGGATAGCTATCATCCAGCTATTATTCATGGGCAGTGTACCAACCGCATCTGCAGCTAACAAGTCGATGACATAAATGCACAACGGTCACCCTGGAATATCATGAGTGGAGCATGATATCTCAACATGGCTCCTCTTACTAGATAGGATCTTAACACCATGATGAGAAAGCTAAGACAAATGCATAAATCTTCTTCTTCAAACTAGTAGATTGCATAGTTTGGTTGTAGAAAAAGAGGCCCATGTGGAGAATATAATGGATACATGGATTAAGGATTTGGAACTTTGTCCTTAAGAAGGCAGGAGGCAATTCCTTGGTAGTTCATACAAGGAAAAAAGATGGATGTACGTGTTCCAAAGCTCTCAAACCAATGTAGAACTATAAAAGCATTGTGAGAACTACATGCTCCAAAGCTCCCAAATCAATACATCGCCAAACCAATGTAGAACTATAAAAAGAGTTGCAAGAACTACATGTTCCAAAGCTCCCAAACCAACTCATCACCACAAAAAGAGTTGGAAGATGTCTTGTTGGATGAATATAGAAAAAACATTAACAAATATTGAGATAATATTTTTCAACTCTATGAATACACTTACCTTTTGAGGGTTTGAATGGACATTGTCATAGCGCTACAAAAGGGGAACGGTGTTAGAAGCTCATGATCCACAAGACTTAGGTATAGAAACTTTTCATGGTAAAATAATTATTCTAATTTGAATGAGATTCTACTATGCAAGATAATTGAAAAGAAATCTTCAATACATATCACATTGATAAAGCAGCAATCATTTTGCAAGAGGGATGCATTCTTCTTAGAAAGTCTTTGTACATGCTTTAATGTGTAAGTATGGTCATGTGTAAATCTAAGGCTTTGAATTGAATTATTTTAAGAAATTGCTAAAGAAAATCGCTTGTTCTTCATGGTGTGGGAACAAGAAAATAGCTACATACAAAAAAATGCCTTGCTCTTCAAACCTAACAAGCCTAGCATGGAAGCAATGTTAAAAATACTAGGAAAGGTTTGGAAAGCATTTGGAGGTTGTGCAATGATAGGAATACTACCTTAATAGATAATAGCCCATATACGGGATGTGTGAACCACTCTAGACATTGTATTTTTATGTGACCATTTTCATATGGGTATTGGAACAATGATAACTTGAACCTTGAGCTCCTGCCTTTCTTGATGTGATTAGAACATGTTGCAAGATGAATTTTCATATGGGATTGGAACAATGATGACTTGAAACTTGAACTTCTTTCTTTCTTGATGTGATAAAAACATTTTCCTATGGGGATTACAACAATGATGACTTGAACCTTGAGCTCCTTCCTTTCTATTGTTGGTGATACAAGTTGGATGGATGGGACAAAACTAAGATTAGAAGGACACTCCCTAGACTAACACATAAAGTTTGTGATAGATATGTTCCAAAATACAACAAACAATGATGTGCATTGTAACATTTTTAGGATCCAAATAGTCCTCCAAGTCATTGAAAAGCGCAAAAAATAATTTGGAAGGTGAAGGTCAACATGAATGAAGGAGAGCCCACCAATGAATTTTGGTGAGAAACAATTGCAGACAATACAAAATATGGAGCCAATTCATAAAATGTATCAAATGGAACCAATGATATAAAAGTGCAAGATCTTGGTTATGCACATTCTTGTATTCTTGTAGAAAGAGCAAAGGTCTAAGAATGGCAAAGAAAACATGATACACTTGAATAGTCATAGATAAAGGTGGTTTTAGCCTTTCCCAATGTAATATTACATAGTTAAGACAACAAGAAAAAAACTATACGTTGATTTGGACTATGACTCTAGAGGTAAAAGAAATTAATGGTGCAAAATTTTGAACATTCTTATTAATGTATGGTGCATACTCAATTTTATTTTTGAAAGCAATCAAAATTGTGTGGCATGTCATTGCATAAAACAAGTTTGGTAATTTTGTTTTTAAATGATTATGTTATAATGGAAACACAGGAGTGAGTTTCAAATGTATGGAACACTTAAGGGAATTTAAAATAAAGAAGAGATAAAAGCTCAAAAGACTAAATGCGCTAAAATATATTTAAGTTTGAAATCTCACAAAGAGAGAAATTCAAACAAAATTGGCTAATTAATTTGTTATCATTCTCAGATTAAGCCATGCAAGATCTTTGTAAGATCAAGTAATAATTCGGTTACACGAATGTATGTATGCCTTGGTCATTTATGGCATGACATCTAGGTGGGGAGCTCTAATGATATTAAGAATATGACTTTTGAGAATGTAAGATGACTCCAATAGGTAAGGATTGGCGTTTTGATTTTTTTAGGACATCGAGATTATGTCCAATCTGTTAAGAATTTGTATCTCATAAACCTGGGTTTTGTTTAGTAGATCAAGATGGATTTGGGAATTGAAAATCTGCTATTACATGGAATTCTAGCAAGTATACAAACAATCTTGTATCTACAAGCCTACAATCTAACTGAATATAGAATGGAAAATGCATGTCTAGTACTATGTGGTCAAGTGTTAATCAAGTCAATATATTTTGAGAGAAATACTATAGTCAAGTTGACTTGCTATATTCTTTGGTGTATAACTCAAGAAAAGGAAGAAATATTTTTAAGGTAATTTTCATTGGTTATCCCAGGAAAAATAAGGATAGGGGGAGATAATTTGGATGAGAGTTGTAGGACTTACCAAGTCAATACTCTTTACATACCTACTAGACAAGTATTGGAATTGGATATTACAAGTTAACTTAGTTGATGCCGAAAGCTCAAAGTTGATTGGACACGTCTTGGCAAACAATTCTTTGGGAAGAAAATTGGGTTTGAGCTTAGTCAATGATTCTTAAATTATCATGGCAACTATTAAGGATACATCATACTAGTGAATATGTTGAGGGTATATGCCTTGAGGCAATTACTAATTGGAAGAGGTATATTCGGATAGTGAAGTCCATGATTATACTAAGCATGTTATAGGATATAGGTTGGAAATGTGAATCTACAAGGTTTCCCATAAGGACATGAATTCCTGGAGGGGAAGAAGTATGCTACATCCCTAGCTAACCATGAGTTGCCATAGGTGGTGAGGCTATTATCTAAGGGTGGAACACCCTAGTGCTAAGATTAAGAAATACGATAAATAAGAATTCGTGATATACTTAGCCATGGCCTAGGCTATTGGCATGATAGCTTGGGCCAAGAACATTCATTCATTAGTGTTGGACCAATTGCATTAATTGATTAGTACATGGATTGTGGAACTTAGACATTTTGTGTAGGTAATGTCCATGGTAAGAAATGCAAATGTTGCTATGCTAGGGCTATCCTATAGACCTTCCTCATGAGCTCTATGTACTTGGGGATAAGCCAAGACAGCTATATGGTTGTGTAGTGAGCTTCAAATGGTGGTTCATGTACTTTAATTCCAAGTCTTTTTTTTTTGGCGAAGATGATCGGGATAGTTGAGTTGAGGAGGAAGTCATCTCTCAGGTTCCTACCACTTCAAGTATTCCCCCTTTCACCATCTTAGACCATCCCTATATATTTTCAAGAATTCACCCTTTCACCATTTAAGACCTCCCCTAGGATTTCCATTTAAACCATCTAAGACCATCCCTATGCTGTCACAAGCTGACCTACTAGTGTTGGTGAGATAGACCATTTGACGAGTAGAATTTAAAGAGGAAAATTATTCTCTAAGAAAAGCTTGACAATTTTTGTGAGATATGACTAAGGAAAGAATATTCCCCAAAAGGTGATGTATGGCATTGTGTGCTCAGATAAAGCATCAATTAAACATCAAGCCAATCCAAATAGACTTCCCATGTAGGAGTTATTGGTAGTTTATGTGTTTTATTATTGAGGTTGAACTACCTTCACCTTGTGATGAAAGTTCTCAAACTCCTATGAGTCCCATCCAATTCTAGATGGATCTCATCTCATTGCCACCTGGCATGGTCTTGTGTGATTTTATTTCTTGAATATTACTCTAGCTTTCTCTATGAGTGGTATGGCTCTTTTTTGCACTATACTCCTCAAACTAAGCCTCTTTCCTTATGTAATCACTCTAAACCCTAGCCTTTAGAACTAATAAAAACTTGATTATTTATGAGCTATGGGTGGTCCATCTAGTTTGTTATTCTATTTCTTGAGGCCTTGCCTTCGATTGCAATCATTGTGTGGCTCAAAAGGAGGCTCTGCTAGACAACACTTGTGGCTCAAACTGAAGCCCTGTCTTATTAATCTCCACGTACACAATACTCAATTGCTATCTTGTGCTACTAGGCAATGATTAGGCAATATTCAAAGCAACATTCTTGAGCATTCCCAATATCCTTTCCACATTTTGGTCCCCCACTGCAATTTTTGCAACCCCCCCTCCAAGAAAAAAAAAAGGCCCAAAATGGTTGTATACCCACCAATGTGGGCATCTTGTGTTGGGAGTCTACAACTATTTTGGAGCCTCCATCACCATTTATAGCCCCCCACAAAAAGCTTTTCTTTGGGGGCCCAAAGAGGGCAATGAGGGACCATAAATGGTTAGAGTTTTTTTTTAAGGCTAAAAATGGCAGTGGAAGCCCCAAAATGCTTGTAGACCCCGCATGCTAGTGTTGGGGATTTACAATCGTTTTGGGAAGTCCACCACCATTTTTGGTCCCTTTTCCTTTGGCCCAAAAATGGTACTAAGTGATGATTCTTTTTTTAAAGGCCCAAAAACATTGGTAGAAGCCCCTATAAAGGTTGCAGACCCCCCAACACTTGGGGGTCTAGAACCATTTTGGGGCCTCGACCGCAATTTTGAGCCCCCCCCAAAAAATGTTTAAGATTTTGTTTAAAGGTTCCGATAATGGTGGTGGGGGTGTCGGTGTTTGAGTGATGAAATTTGAAATGTTGAGTTTGCATTTGGCATTGCCATATAATTGTTGAACATAACGAAAGACAATGTATTGTGATTGCTACCATTAATAGCATATGGTTTGCATTCCCGTTAAACATGTCTATTCAATTGTCAAGTATAGCTTCAAGAATAGTTCTAACATTTGGAGCGTCGCATTGAACATTTTCCATTCAATGCAGAAGATTAATTTTTATAAGCAATGAGTTAACTACTATCATCCACAAAAATGGCCTTCATGGCTCAAATATTAATTTGCTCAAGAAATGGACATCCTCGGCATTGGTGAGCTATGCCTACAATTCAAATATATGAAATTGTGCCATTTCCCATGAATTACTAGTCTAGCTTCTCTCTCTCTCTCTCTCTCTCTCTCTCTCTCTCTCTCACACACACACACACACACACAGACACACAAAAACATGCCACAAATTTTTTGGCCTTTTTCAATCTTACATATTCTCACTCTTGTTAATCCATAAATCAATGCCCACATAAATTTTTCTCTCTTGTTGAAGTCCCCTAGTTTCCATTTGGGTTGGTGTGAATTCCAGTTAAGCCTTTCTTTTAGTCATTCTTCTACATGAATTTTCAAAGTCCATGATTTCTTGAAATAGTTTAATATATATGTGGAATATTGGAATCATGTGCCCATATGATCAAAATATCAAGAAGACTCTTTCATTCACATTGAGTAGCACCAAGATTGGGGTCCAATGTACCATGTGGCCTATTAGTTTGATAAATTTTATTTTGCAAAATTTCACATTTAGTTTCCTCTCAAAGCCAATTAAGATCTAATCTCTTGTCCCTGCAAGGCAACACATTCTTTTGTACCCTTACTTTAAAAGGACATGTGAAGGTCTCACTACCATTTTGCCCTCTCTAGAAAAAGATTCAAACAATAGTAAACCTCAAGGAAAGAAAGGCTCAATACCTTCCTCAATATGATTGAATGAATTCCCCCCCCCCCCTGAGAAATATAATTGAATGACTTTATTTGATAAATTATTTTAACAAGCAAAAAATGGTTTTATCTTCTTGCTATTTTGTGTCGTGTACCAAAACTAACAAGAACATACATACTTGGGTTCTCTTTTGACATAATGAAGTTAGTTCATTTCAAGATCAAGAGATGACAATTCTTACTCTATATGAACCTTGTCTTTCTTCCACTAGAATAACTCTATCCAGAAAGCATCCATGTGACTCCATAAATTTTTTGCATCACTTGAACAGTACTTCCATTTGAAAATTGGAGTGTTATAACCCATCTTATCACATATATTAAGCTTGAAATAATGCAAATTAGTGGGCCTATCAAAGCATCATCTCCTTGTTTCAAATGTGACTCTATAAATGATAACTAGTCTACCATTGTTCCAAGATTGCCATTTTTTGTTGTTCGTTCAATTTGTCACCTCCATTTTTTGTTTCCTATTTGGGCTAGCTTATCCTTCATAGTTAGAACATCCCTTTACTTCATGAAATTCCCTAGAAATCACTCTAAAGATTTGATCTATTGTTCTCACTATATGACCAATAAGAAGAAAACCTACCTCCACTTAATCAAATATTCTTAAACCAATAAGCATCAAGCATAACTATTTCTATCCTCCCTCCAACCACATGTGAGGTAAATATTCATAAACCAACAAGGATCAAGCTTAAACTACATATGTATCTACTTGATATCCAACTATATGCACAACATGTGAGGCAAACATCCACATCCCTCTTCTCCTTTTTATTAACTTCATGATAAATGTTACCACTTTATTAATATCATGATTATGTAGGAATTCTATCCATACATCATGAAAGGTCAAAATACATGTACTAGGACTCCACACAAGTGAGTCTTTTACCCTTCATTTGTGGTGGTCTATGCCTATACCTTGGTAAGGTGGTCGTATGTTGATTCATTCCATCAATGGTGATGCAAAAGTATGTATTTGCATTAAATTATAGATACCATCCTCCCTCTAAGAAGCATATAACATTCAAGCATCATGCACATGATGGAGATTGATTGCTTTTGCAAATAATACATTTTCCATGAATCGATTCACATTTACATTGCTAGATGGCATTATCTATTCAATGTAGATCTTACACTTTGACAATTTCTACGTCGGTGGTGTTTTAAAGTTACAAACTTATCCAAAATGACTTTCTTCATCATTCCTACAAGAAGATGATGTTGATACTCCACATTTCCATCTAGTATTATTTGTTGGAGATGAGATATATGGCGATACCTTATCTTTGAAGATGTGCTTTAATGTTGCCTATGTAATTTCGTGAATCACTCTATCTTTGAGTATTGCTCAAATATTCTAATATATACACGTGATAGTTGTGTTAACCATTGATACCCTTGATTACAAATTGCCACCCCATTAATCATGGGTATTATATATAATAAAGGTTTGTTGGACCTTGAATCCAATTTTTCTTGTTGATGTAAGAAGCACAAAAACTCTTGTATAATATGGATATGTCTACCAATGCCTATCTTACTCCAAATAGTAAAGCATATGGCCTCACATTCATCTTTATCACTTGCCTCATGCAAAGATTCTTGCAACAACCTCTCAGTAAAGTAGATTGCATATGCTTTTCACAAAGGATAAGCTTTTTCTTAGGTTCTAGAATTTGTGCCATTATTCTTGCCTCATGCAATAAATTCTTACAAAAAACTCTCATTACAATGGACTACGTATGCTTTTCACGTAGCATAACCATTTTCTTAGGTTCTAGCATTGCTGTCATGATTCTTTGCCATTTGGTACTTACATATTTTATTTTGTAATATGTTTTCTTGGTTTTTAACTCATGAACTTCTTTGTCCTCCACTGCATCAAACATCATTGCTTTGGACAAAGCGTTCAACTAACTTTTAAATGTGAATCAATGTCAATTGTGTTTTTCTCAATGATTTCTTCGCATGTGAGCTGGGTTACTTCTACCTTGTAAAGATAAGTTTGAACATAACCTTTAAATTTGCCAAATGCCAATACTTCTCAAAAGCAAGGCAATAAGTCAACTTTATCTCTTTTTGAATACGATCTTTGAATATTACCTAGATAAGTTTTAGTTATAATTTCTTCTTGATCTCACAAAGGGCTCTTTGTACAAGGATGGACATCATAAATCTCACCATGTATCAAATATCCTAATAACTCAAAGCCTCCATGTGGATTTGTCAATGGTACTTCAAGGGCAAGCTACGGGATTGATACTTTCCTCCTCATCGTGCTGAAAATGACACACCATTGTGGGATTCATACTATTCCATTACTTCATTTCTCACATACAATGAAATATTCAAACCTTTGTCCACATTGATTTATGCTCATGAAAAACTGAGGACTTTCATTGCAGAAAATACAAGTGAATTAATACGGGAGAAAGAATGGTAGAGGAGATACGGGAGAAGCCTAAAGACAAAACCCTAAACACTTATTTCTTAAACTTATATAAGATTTTTGACGAATGTGTTTAATATTTTTCCCATATTTCTAAAAATGTTAATGATTCACTAAATACTTTTTTTTCAAAGCCCTAATGGTCTTTCATCATTTGGGTATTTTTTTGAAAACGTGATTTTCCTTTTTAGGTGGTGTCATGTCCACAACACCTTGAAAGCAAGAAAGGGTAAGGTTTCAAGTTTTTTAAAGGAAAGTTAGTTATTAGTTTCTTGATTTTTCAAACAAAAGTGCCTTGTTATATAAAGAGTGTTGTAGAAGGTGTGCATGCACCAAACCTTGGATGAAGGGGAAAAAAGATTGTATGTTTTTATTTTTATTTTATGGGGTGTTTTTCTCATAGAATGTGTTGCAATTGGAACACCTTGGAAGGCACTCACTTGTTGTATGGTTTTGATTTTTTCTTTGAAAACATGCAACTAGTGTGGGTAATAATTTGCATACCTTGGAAGCAAGAAAGGGCAAGTTTTCAAAATTTTTTAAATAAATTGAGGTATGAGTTGCTTGATTTTTGAAACAAAATTTCCTTGCCTATATACAAAAGGTGTTGTAGAGGGTACTACAGGCGCCAAACGTTGGATGAAGTAAGGGGGAAAAACATTGCGTGCTTTTGATTTTTTCTTTGAAACTATGCAACAAGTTTGGGTAATAATTTACTTGGTGCCTCTTGGAAATGCCTCCCATATAGTTTCGGGAGCTTTTGCCATTATCATGGTCATGCATTATTGCTCTGAGTCTTTGATTAAAAAAATTCCACGTTTTTTGCCTCAGCAATATCCATTACTCTTTGATGTCCATTGGCATAATGTTCAGAAAATGCATTTAGTTTCTTTCTCAGTAAGCTAGTAGGCTAATTAGATCTTAATGGCAAGTGAAGAGCTATTTGCTTTATGGTGCCATGGGTATTTTGTGCAACTTTGTAAGTAAATTCCATCATTAATGTGATTGAGCTCCTGCATTGATGTTTTGCATATACACTTGGTGTTGGGAAATCTCATTCCCATTCATATTTTCTTACGTGTAAGCTCTTCATTAGGAGGCAAGGCCTCTTTGAGGATCCTGCTAATGAGTTAGCTGGGGGACCTCTAGTGCTATGATCACTTCATTGATGCAAAAACAAGGCATCAGAGAATCCCGCATAGCTCAACTTCTCTTATATATATTGCGTAGTCCATCCACTTGTTCACAAATAGATTCCTAAAGATTCTCTTAATAAATGGTTAAAACCATGTGTTTTTGGACATTTGTGCATTTTGCAAAAGAGAAAATTCAAAAGAAAAAAAATGACAAAATCATTGACATTGCTTGATGTACATCTACCTTTGATGTTTCACATGTCAATTTCATGCAAGTCACTACAATTGCTCTTCTCAAACAATTGAGTTTCATAATTTTGATAGATATTTTTATTGATTCTAAAAATGTTACAATGAACTCATTTGTAAAGAGAATGTTTACATTGTTGAGTCTTCTTCAAATTTTCAAGTTTTGAGAAACTTCTTTGTGTCAAAAAAGACAAACTTTTAAGTTCTATAAAATCTTAATGATAATGTATTCTTGTGCATAAGGTGCATGAGTGTTGATAGGATACACTTATGATCCAAATTTACCAAGATTGGGAGGAGATAGATGGGAATAACAAGTGACTTGATAGGTGATGTAATGTTTTTAGATGCTACTGTTAGTTCTCCTTCTCACATAGATAGGAATCCACATGCAAGTCAAGCTCATCATGGGGAAGAGTTCATGCATCCTATTTAATTTTTGAGAAAGACCTTTCTCTCCATGAGCCCTCATGAGCTCATGAAATTCTATAAAGAGGAAGCATTTAAGGTTCCTCTTTTAACCCTTCAATAAAAACCTTATCAAACTAGTCCCGCGTGCATGCATGCATGCGTGTTTGTGTGTGTTGCACCTACTCCTATTAAGAATTGTGAAAACCACTACATAAGCAATTCATTTTAACTAGCATGCAAATTGCAATATTTTAAACTTGAGGATTGGGAGATTTGTTGCCAAGCTATTTTTAATCATGAATGACATGGATTTCTTCTCTAGGTTCCAAAACATAGCCTTAGTCATGCGGTTGGCACATATTGAAAATATCACTTTTCTTGTATGAGGCCCCAAAAAACATGACTCTGTGACTTGGGTTATCCTATTAGGCCCAACTAGCACATTGAAGATTAATGTTGAAATTTTCTTTGGTGACATCTAATTTTGGAAAGATGATCCTTGATCTTGACAAATAAAGAGCACAACATTTTCAAAATTCATTTTTGTGGCATGGGATGAGGAGGAAAATTCTCACATGCAACAAGAGCTTCGTTTAGAAATAAAGCGTTTGTGCACAAAGGGAATCCTTTGGAGTAGGTGCATCATGTGGATGAGCACAAATACATCAGGCACGGCTTGTGAAGGAAGATACTTCAATAATACAAGACAACAATAACAATATCTTAGTGCAAACAATGTGCCAATATCACAATCTTTTGATGCACAAATCTATTTTTCACTAATACAAGACAACAATAACAATGCCTTAATGCAAACAAGGTACCAATATCACAATCTTTTGATGCACAAATCTATTTTTCACTAATACAAGACAACAATAACAATGCCTTAATGCAAACAAGGTGCCAATATCACAATCTTTTGATGCACAAATCTATTTTTCACTAATACAAGACAACAATAACAATGCCCTAATGCAAACAATGTGCCAATATCACAATCTTTTGATGCACAAATCTATTTTTCCGTGATTCAATCTATAGTGGCATGCCCCCAATTGCCTTGGCTATATAGAATTCGAGGTAAATTTTATTGCACAATCAATACCAAAATATAAGATATTGAAAGCAATACGCATTCAAAATACTCACAATTTGGACAAAACCTATAAATATTGTCCCTTGTTCAATCAAGAACTCTTTATACATGTGCACAATTGACTAACATCTTGCAATTGATTGCCCACTCTTTCATGGTGTGATCTTCAACACTCAAGCTTTTCAATCTAGAAAACTACCATGCTGAAATCATATTCGCCTCTACCCCTTGGATGAATCCTACTAAGATACACTAAACGTTGGACCAAAGGTTTTGATTTTTATAGTGAAAACATCTAAATTTGCTATTCCTCAATTACTAGATGAAGCTTAGTAAATTTGACACTCTAATGAGGAAGAAATGAGTGCAAGAGAGCAAAAGAAAGTTGAGAAGCTCTATTGCATCGCATGTTGAAACCTCTCATATAAGCTGATTCTTGAGAGCCATAGTATTGAATCTAGTACTACACCAATCATTAACTTGAATACTAAGTAACTTCACTAATGGAGCTAACAAATAAAAATTGATATTTTGCAATGTGAAAGTAAATAATGAGAACTCAAGGCCCATATTTGCATGACACTTGGAGAAGAATGTGAGTGATGACAAGAGGATAATGAAAAGCTTAGAGAAAAATGTGACAATAGAGACCCGATTGGATAACCAATCAACAGGGATCACCCTACGATCTATTCCACAATACACATATCCTTATCATCATACATCCCCTTTTCCCAATGTTTAAAACGTGCTTGCAACTCCATAATGCTTCAAATATTACCTTACACAAAATGAGCACTCTAAGAACCTCATCAACCTCTGTACCATTTCCTTACATTAAGTAAAGATTTCTATTCTTACACACCATCACATGCAGAAGGCCAGAAGCAATTCCATGTGCCCCCTACATGCGTATCTGGCCCACCCAAACCCAGGTTTATAATGTACCAAATTTTCCAATCATACTACCTGCACAAAAAGAAAAAAAGAAACCTTTAGTCACAATACACTAGGTTCCTGATAATATTGCAGGGAAGTCCACATGCACAAATCAATCGTCAGATCTGGCTAACCTCTTGGATTGGTACCAGAGGCAATTTCCCACCATATATGTCAGGAAGTTGCGATACATCTATGTCTTTCAGTAAAGTAGCCTCAAGGTGTCTATCTTCAACAAAGGCAATCTGCAAACAACTTTTCCATGATTATTCATTCTAACGAAACCTTTATTTAAAGCAATAATCTCATTGCTTCAAATATACTGACGTGAAACCTAGCCGAATGCTTTATAAATATGAAAGTTCAGGGGGCCATCACACTTCATGACACAGAAACATGCTGGTAGGCCATGCTGCTCCGATAAATTTGTTCAAGTAACAGGACAATGTCCAGCTTTCAAAGTTAGAACATTTTTTATAAGGCTACAGCCCCTCCAACGAACACAAGACTCACCTTTTCTTTGACTATTGGGTCAATAAATGGATACACGATCTTCCAAGCTCCCCAAAACAGGTAGGGAACATGTATCATAAAAACTTTCCCCAAGCGCTCTGGGTAATGATCCTAGGTGCAATAAGCCAAGTAAAGAATGTATTGAAGCCTGGTATTTGAAACAAAAACCAGCAGCACAAAGAAACTGTGGATGCCCTCAAATAAAATTGATTTACCTGCAAGATTTCAACTATAGAAAGATAGCCTTTGATGTCCATGTTTCTGTAGTTCCATCCTTGTAGGTCTGCTATAAGAACAAATTTTTCTTGTGCAGCTGAGAGGCTGGACACACCATTCAAGTAGCACATTAGGATTGCCCCTGATATATCTGGAAGAATAGCTGAGACTAGTCACCCTGAAAACTCCCACCCAAAACCACGAAAACAAATGCAAAAAACACAACCATTGACAATTATAAAAGGGTACCATACCTTGACACAGCTTTGTCAAAACCATATACAACAAATCCTGCAGATTTCAAATGCCTTACATAAGTAAAATTTGATGAGAGAGTCCACATTGGAGTTAGCACTGAATACTGACAATACAAGATGCCTTTGATTTAAATACCGTACGTTTAAATTCTTCTAGCTCTCGGTCAAAAGCATCATGTCGTACTGCAAGAATTACTCCAATAGGGCGATCTAATTTGTCAAAACCCTGAAGAAATATTTTCTTTTTCTTCAGTTCATTGGGAATTTCTGATTCACTGATAGAACCAGCTGGAACAAATGTACACCTCCATCTCTGATGCTGCACCAGAAATTTGCAAGCTTTATCCACATTAAGAGATCGAGCTCGCAGAAACCGCCTTAGAGTCGCATCATCAATGCCCTGAGATCAATGTAATCTTTGTTTGAAGCAGACATCATCATCTTTATTTGTATGTTCAGAAATTAGAGAAATTGCTACGCTTGAAGCAGACACATCGTCTTTATTTGTATTTTCAGATTTATAAAAACTATGACGTCTTTCAGATTATGTGCTGTCAACTAAACAATGAAAATACATAACACATCAGCCTCTTTCTGTCCAAACTGTTATAAAATAAGCAGGCCGACCTGAGAGCATCAAACTCTATTCACAGAAACCAATCATAGCTTTACTTGAAGGCATTAGCATTCAAAATCGAAATATGTAGAAAGCATGAAAAAGAAACATTAGACCCTATAATCAGAGCTCTAGAATAAAACACCAAGGTGAACTCTGCAAAAATAAATAAATAATCCTTTTCAAAAAGTTCACCTGAGAGGGGAAGGGGGGTAGGGAAAGGGATCGTTTAACATAAGGGAAGGGACAGAATTAAGGAGGGAGAGAGCTAATATATTTATAAACTCTCCTTTACTACACCTTCACCTTCTGCCTGCCCCTTTCTCTCTCTCTCTTCCTCACACCAAGGCATGATTCCAAGGCCCAGTTTAGCTACTAGGAACTATAGAGTGTATAAACTCTGTGAGTGGATATGGAAACCATGTGTTCGTGAGGCATATTGATAGGTGGAGGGTGATCCAATAAGAAAGATAGGCTTGGAGGCAGAGGCACAGGTGAGGGCTCTCTTGCGACTCAGGGGGGTAGGCACACAGATAACAGAGATGTGCGAAACTCCCAGGCTCCTCATCACTAGTATGGACAGTTCTCGAGGTTAGGAGTGCCTCTCAAGATTCGGTTTATACAGCAGTCGCTTGCTACCGCTGCAGATACTACAAAGTGGGGCCAAGGGGCCTACCTTCAGTCCAAAATGGCAGGAGACTCTGAGAGGACGAGGCTCTAGGCTTGCTAGAGTGAAAGAGGGTGGACCATTTGGGCAGACCGTGGACTATAGACCCCGACACAGTCTTGACATGACACGAGAGTGCACAGTGGTGACTATGGTTTTGGAAGGGCTGGCCTCTACCGGAGACTCAGTGGGACCCAAGTACGTGAATTTGGCCTGCATGGGTTAAGGAGGTGCCTTTCTTTTCATACACCACCCAGGGTTCTCTGAAAACAGGTTGGTTCCCTTCTGAGAACCAAGTTTGTTTTGCTTTTTCCCATCGGATTGCTGATTTGCATGGTTGGTTTTTCAAACATTAATAGAAGTTCCTTTTTCTAGGGGGGAGGGGGGGGAACAATGATATTTCCAGAACCTTGGACTAAACCAATAAAAACTCTAGGAGTTCTAATGATATATTCTCTTTACCTTCAAGAAATAGGAGGAATACAACATAAATAATACTAGCAATGTGCCAAGATGTCCTAGAAAAGCCCACGATGGTGTAGAACCATGGATAGATGTATGTAGATGCTAAAACCCACGCAAAGAAACTAGTCGAACAAATAATACTAAAGAGACCGATAAAAGTCTCCCATGTAAACACTGTCTCAATCAATTTCCTATGATGAAGGGACAAAAGGGCCAAGTTAGAGGTCCTTTAGGTGGAAAAGTGGAGGGACTATTTAAGTCCCCATCCACCCCCTACTATGTACTTTTTGATGTGACATCTAATCCTATCTACTCTCCCTCCCTCCTTCCTGCCTGCGCTCTCTCACTCTCTCTCTCTTCCCTACTCCCTCTCATTCTCTCCCTCTCTCTTTCCTACCTCATTCTCTCTCTCCTGCCCTTTCTCCTCCCTTCTTCCCCTATCTCTCTCTCCCCCCTTCTGCTAGTCTATCCTCTTTCTCCAAATCTGCCCCTACCCCCTTTTTCTACATTGGTATCAGAGCTCCCTTCCAAGGGAACCATTGTGCTTCTCATTCTTAGTGCTGCCTACCGGATGGACTCCATGCAAGCAGAAGCAATTTAGCGCCTAGCAAGTATAACGAAGACCAACTGCAAGACGAAGCAATACAATATAGACGACCAGCTTCGAAATCAACTGTGAACCCCATGAGGATTGCAGGTTGTAACGCACTACTGCCCGTCTCCTTCTACGAGTCCATCAACGAAAGCAACTCTCACATCAACTATGCTCACATCCTTGCGGCATCTCAGTCCTGAAGGGTGTCTCACATCCCTGAAACGTAGCAACAAGCAACACCGACTATGCCATCAACACTGAGCAGTGGCTCTCCAAACGCAAGCCCACGCGAACAGAGCCGCCTAAAACAGCCGTCAGAGTCCGTCGACGCTCATCTCCGTTAGAGTCCGTCGACGCCTTGCCCGTCTCCTCGCACAGCCAGACTGCCATCATCGTCCGTCTTCCCTTCGCCGTCCATCTTCCCTGCAACTCCCGTCGCTCGTCTGTGCTACTCGTCCGCGCCCACCTGCGCTATGAGACTAACAGTGGGTTAGTGGGTTCGTTGGTTAGGTTAGTTTAGGTCTGGTTAGGTCTACCTAGTCAATGGGTTAGGTAGTTTGGTCAGGTTTAGGTTTAGTTAGTTGGTCTAGTTTAGGTTAGTGTTAACTAGGGGTTAAACGATCAAGTTAGGTTACCTTAGGTCAATGTCCTAACTGTCTTACCAGTCTTTAGGTTAGGAGTCCTAAGTGTCCAAGGTAACTAAGGGCCCCCCCCACCCAAAAGAGAGAAAACTCTTTCCAGCCTCTTTTAGGGGCTTTCCACAACCCTATTTTGGCTTATTCAGGCCCATTTCGAAGCTTCTTCGACGACCTTTCTTATGAGCCTCTCCATTAACCTTTTTCGTGTTTCCACAAACTATCTCAGATACTCATTACAACAAGGATTTGCTATCCATTTCTCCTCTCTCCAGGGCCAGTCACCATGCCACCGAAGCGTGCCCCTCGTGACATATTGCATGACAGTGATGAGGCTGCTCAATATGAGCACGTGCCTGCCACAGTGGTTGCATCCACTAGTCGTACAAAGGTTCCTTCCACTCAACCTCCCTCTCCTGCATGTCGAGAAGCGCATGCAATGCAGACAGAGTTTTTGGATGCCCTTTCCTCTATGCTCCAGGGTGCTTTCTGCCAGATAGGAAAGGAGTTCATCCAACAACTTACCACGCCATGGCTATGCAGGATGTGCCCAGATGGGACGGCAGATTGGTCAACGGATAACATATGCCATTGCTATGCTGAATAAGGGTAAGCAGCCCGCACCCCAGCAAGGGGACCACTCAAACAATCAGGATGTTTTGTCTACTCCATGCAGATGACAGATGCTTGCCGTGCCTATGAGCATCACTCTTCTGGACCGTTGCATGTACCCCAGCAGGGGGATTATATGGACTTAGATGATGCATTTTCAGTGCCATAGAGCACCTTCTTGTAGGATGTCAAGCCAACTTTTGGCTCACAGCTTTTTGCATCTATGCAGGCCTAGCCATCTCTTTTGGGCTTACCCGTTGGTGTGCATCTAGTTAGTGCACTAGCGAGTATGCCTAGAGCTGGCTTGGGTTTATATGGCAGCCCACACCCCTAGGAGAGACGTCGATCCTCTTCTCAGCCCTTTGGTATGCCATCATTTCGGAGAGATGCATTTAGCACAGATTCCCAACCCGGGGTTCATGCACCTATCGCTCCACCAACGAGCACATATAGCCAGACGCAGCCAATGCATAAGATGGCAACAACTACTACGTAGTAGGGGGTTGGTGGTGGGCAGCAAGCCACTTTTGATGACATGATGGCAAATTCTGTGTTCATATAAGGCCCTACCTGAGGCCATCAAACTTGAAATGTCCTTCTCTGATTATGTGAACCTCAAGTGTGATGATGCCTACACTTCTAGAGGTTACACACACAAGAATTATGCAGTCAATGATATCAAGGACACACTCACAGTGCATAAGTTCAAAGGGGACACTCGCACACCTAATGAGCTGGAGGAGTGGCTTACCAAGTTGGAAGATTATTTCCGCTTCTAAGTTCTACCCAAAGCAAGATGAGAATCGCATCATCTTTGCGGGTATGCACTTGCAGGACTATGCACATACTTGGTGGCGTTCTATGAGGGACTCGCCTCAGAGGCCAGCCACATGGGAAGCGTTCAAGAAGTTGATGATCACCACATTTGTATCTCCGCTCATACTGGAGTAATATCTAGCTGAATTCTATGCATTATCGCAGACCGATACTGTCCAAGAGTACTTGCAGCGTTTTTGGAGACTTTCCTTGTTTATACAGGACGTATCTGAGAGAGGGAAGTTGCTGCGTTTCATCCAGGGATTGAGTCCCTCTCTCACTGCAGATGTGAAGGCACATAACCCTCAAACAATTGAGCGTGCAACCAATTGGCAGAGGTATTTGAGCCCAGATATGCCAGCAAGTATAAGATGACAGTGGGCAGCGCATATGGGAATGCAAATGAGGCTATGAAGAAGCCTAAGGTGACTGATTGGAATGAAAGAAAATCAGCAGCACCACCATTTCTGAGGTTTCCCACAGTTACAGGCACCAAGATGCCATATGCTAAGCCATACAGGTCATTTGCTTGCTAAGCCAGGAGCTAAGCCAAGTGTTGGAAATGAAAAATCAAATTTTAAACAACACACTAGGGCTATTATGGACAGCAGAAAGAGGGCAAACTTATGCTTTAAGTGTGGTGAGAAGTGGACTCATGAGCATCGGGAAGTTTGCAACAAGCGTAACAGTGGTACTACAAAACTCAACATGATTATGGAGATAAGGATTTAATGGATGCTTCTAAGACTTTGGAGGCCACTCATGATGATTCAGAGGGTGCACAAATCGTGGAAGAAGTAATGGCAAGACTATTCACATGCTTGTGGACAACGGTAGCACTCATAGTTTCATCAATTCTAAAACCTTACAAAAGGTGGGACTGATTGCTACTGAGATTGATCATGGGCTGAGAGTAGAGGTGGCAAATGGACAGCATTTGGTCAGTCAATTTTGTTGCCAAGATGCAAGGATCAAGATCTCTGAGGATAATGAATTTGCTGGGATCTCTTGGCACTAGATATGGGCCCAATAGATGCTGTCCTGGGCTGCGATAGGCTGAAATCTTTGGGTAAAATCAGCATGGATTTAAATGCCCTATCACTCAGCTTTGTCCACAAGGGTAGAACTGTAGCATTGCATGGCATTGCCAGTTATTTCAGCAAGGCAGTTAGCCAGAGAGCTCGGGAAGGAGCATGCCCTCTATGCATTGAATGTGTCACTGTCTCAGGGGGGTAGCATTCCCCGTGTTGAGGATTGTGATATGCAGCAGTTGCTATCGAAGTTTGCTGATGTATTTACTGATATGCCATCCCAATTGCCTACTAAGAGGGATGTGGATCATGCCATTGTTCTAGAGTTTGGCAGTAAGCCCATAAACAAAGCCCCATACTGTCTCTCTAGGGTTGAGCGGGAGGAAGTGGCGGTATAGGTGCGGGAATTGCTTGAGAAGAACTTCATCTCTCATAGCCCTTCTCCCTTTGCTTCGCCGGTGCTTCTAGTGAAGAAGAAGGATGGATCATACCGCATGTGCATTGATTACAGGGACCTAAATAAGGCCACTATCAAGAACACGTTTCCAATCCCCAAGATAGATGACCTATTGGATGAACTCAAGGGTGCTCAGTTTTTCACGAAGATAGATTTGAGGTCTGGTTACCATCAAATCAAGGTGAAAGAAGGAGATGAGCACAAGATGGCCCTCCGCACAAAATGGGGCTTGTATGAATTCAAGGTGATGCCTTTTGGATTGACTAATGCACCGGCCACCTTCCATGCACTGATGAACAAGATTGCAGCCACTTCTTTTCAGATGCATGCTGGTTTTCTTTGATGATATCCTCATTTACAGTAAGGATATACAAGAGCACATTAAGCATGTAAAGCAAGTACTGGAAATTTTGAGGATGCATCAACTTTATGCAAAAGCCAACAAATGCACTTTTATGGCAAAGGAGGTTGAGTACCTGGGGCATATTGTGAGTAGACGTGGCATTTGGGTGGATCCTGCAAAGGTGAAATGCATCAAAGATTGGCCACAACCACAAAACCTCACCCAGTTGAGAGGATTTTTAGGTCTTGCTTCCTTCTACAGGCGCTTTATTCGCAAATTTACCAAGAGGTGCCGCTCCTCTTATCTCTTGAAGAAGAATGCTTTTGGGTGGTCAAAGGAAGCACAACGCAGCTTTGAAGACCTGAAATTTGCTCTCACTCATGCACTTGTCTTGGTATGCCCTGATTTTTCGCATCCTTTCATTGTGGAGGCAAACGCCAGTGACAAAGGATTGGGGGTTGTTCTGAAGCAGGAACACGAGGTAATAGCCTTTGAAAACAGGAAGTTTGATGCTAAAGAACTCAATTTCCATGTTGATGATCAAGAGATGCTGGCTATCTTGCATGCTTTCAAGAAATGGCACCACTATCTGTACAGAATTAAAATTAAGGTGAAAATAGATCGTAGGATACTCAGATTCTTCCTCACCCAGCCAAATTTGTCATATAAGCAGAAGAGGTGGTTGGTTGCAGTCCAATCCTATGATTTTGACATTGAGTACAGAAAAAGGAAGGAAAATGTGGTTGCAGATGCCTTGTCCAAGATGTGGGCTTGCAATTTGTGTGCTATCTCTACCATATATCAGGAGTGGATTCATGGCATTCAGCAAGAGTATATGCACAATTCTAAAGCAGCTCCCATATTTTCAGATTTGCAGAAGCGTTCTAGTCAGGGTCATCCGGATTTCAAATTGCATAATGGGCTGTTGTGGTGCCAAGACAGGATTTATTTAGTACCAGACTCAAAATACCGCCAACCGGTTTTGCGAGAAATGCACTCCTCTCCCATGGCTGGACATGCAACATTGTTTTAGTGATACTCGCTGCGAGTATCACTAAAACATATGAAGGAATCAAGCAGAGCTTTACCTGGGAAGGCATGTGGAGAGAGGTGGTTAAATACAGGGTTGAATGCTTGCCTTGGCTGCAAGTATCACTAAAACATATGAAAGAATCAAGCAGAGATTTACCTAGGAAGGCATGTGGAGAGATGTGGGTAAATATGTGGTTGAATGCTTGCCTTGCCAACAGTTGCCAACAGATTAAGTGGACAACAAATTACACGCAGGTCTCTTGCAGCCATTACCCATTCCATAGGGCAAATGGATGCACATAGCAATGGATTTCATCACAGGATTGCCTTCTTCAGAGAGGGGATGGGACAACATCTTTGTTGGGATGGATAGAATGATAAAACAAGCCCATTTCATACCCACTAAGACCCAGTATTCAGCATCACAGGTTGCTTGGCAATTCATTGAGCATGTATTTAAGCATCATGGTTTCCCTCGGGAAATTGTCAGTGACAGAGATGCGAAGTTTATGGGTCACTTTTGGCAGGAGATATTTACAATAGTGGGTACTGCTTACCATCCTGAGACCTAGCACTGCTTACTCACACCTAGCACTGCTTACCATCCTGAGACTGATGGACAGTCGGGAACAAATGGGTGGAGAAATATTTGAGGCATTTTTGTCATGATACTAAAAAGTCTTGGGATAAATGGTTGTCACTTGCTGTATTTTGCTACAACAGTACCAAGCATCTCTCCATTGGCATGAGCCCGTTTGAGGCAATGTACGGATGCAAGGTCGGCATCCCTTCTTCAATTGCTGACATGGCTGTGAAAAATCAGCAAGCACGGAATGACTTGGATAGGATGGATGCCCTTCTGCAGTTGGCAAAAAAGAATATGCAAGATGCCCAAGCCAAGCAAAAGAAATCTGCGGATGAACGCAGGAGATATTTGTCTTTCAAAAGTGCATTTGCATCTCCATAAGAACCGTTATGCCTCGCTGAAAAGTAATACCAACACAAAGCTTGCTCATAGGTATTACAGTCCTTACAGGATCATCCGCAAGGTTGAAGACGTAGCATATCAGTTGGAGCTACCCAGTACCTCCAAGATCCACGATGTTTTTCATGTGTCTTTGCTGAAACCACATGTTGGACAGCATGTCCATGTTTTTCCAGAGTTGCCACCTATAAATGAAGACGGCCACATCCTCAATGTTCCGGAGCCCATCGTGGGTTTCAGAGACCATGTACTCCGAAACATGGCCTACGTAGAGTATCTTATCAAGTGGCAGGGACATCTTGAAGATGAAAATTCATGGCAGCCAGAAAGCATTGTCCAGGACCACCCCTATCTCCTACCGGATTCATTAGTAGTTACTGTTTGCTGCACTTTTGGACAGCCATGCTGTGAAATTTTGAGGGCAAAATTCTAGCGGAAGGGATGGCTGTAATGAAGGGGAAAAAGGGCCAAGTTAGAGGTCCTTTAGGTGAAAATTGTGGAGGGACTATATAAGTCCCCATCCACCCCCTACTATTCACTTTTTGATGTGACATCTAATCCCATCTACTCTCCCTCCCTCCTTCCTGCCTACGCTCTGTCACTCTCTCTCTCTTCCCTACTCCCTCTCTCTCTCCTACCCCTTCTCCTCCCTTCTTACCCTATCTCTCTCCCCCCCCTTCTGCCAGTCTATCCTCTTTCTCCAAATCTGCCCCTACCCCCTTTTTCTACATTTACCCATCAGTAGCATCAGTAGCTCGAATTATAACAGTTAAAACCAACTCCATAAAGTAAAAATCACACTAGAAGTAAGAACTACCCTTTGATGATGTCAACCTATGGCCTAGAATTAGCAAGCTGAATGTAAATCACAGATTCTATCCTTGTTTTGAGAATGAATTCGTAGTCATGTGTCTTCTATTTCTACAGCTTTCAATAAATTAATGAGACATACAAGCTCCTATCATTTGGAAGATATATAAGGACTTTTGAAGAGGAGCGGTTGATCTAGGATACTCAGGAGGACCTCTTTCACATCACAAGTGATGCATTCAATGGGTCCCCACGTCCAATTCAATTAGGCCCCAAGTGAATTAACTATAGAGTGGGATTTGCTTTGGTGCATAGTACAAGTTCTTACACTCAAAGAACATGATAGCCACTAGAATGATACTACAAATTTGCTAATGGGAACTTTACTGTCAGCACAAGTTTTTGTCAAGATACACACATCAAATTTTCATGAAGTTCAGGAGGGCTACCTTCTTCAGAGTTTGGAGAGGATCTCCCTTCTTCTCTGAGTCTTCTTCATTGTTAGCTTTTTTTGAGCTGTTTATTTTCTTCTCATGCATGGCATGCTGTACTCCCGCATTAGAGCTTGCTCTTGCGGTTTTCAATCATACTTAATGAAGTGATCTTTTTGAAAAATTTAAAAAAAAATCATGAAGGGTTTACTTGTAGAGGAGATTTGTGTGCCCTAGACCTATGTCCTATTGTTGGGCGTTGTGCTGTGATTGGGATGAGAACATTGGAGGAATTCCTTGAGTTTTCAAATTTTACAATTGAAATTTTGGCACAGCAATACGCAGATTTACAGCCACCTTAGGTAGAGCATGAGAGTCCAAAGTAGATGAAAAGATTATTGAAGAAACAAGCAAAAGTATATGCACTCGAAGGGCAAGCCAAGGGCTTTGTGGCTGAAGGCAAGTATAGGCAGACCTTAGTGCAGGAATTTGCAAATGCATTTGAAGAGCCAATAAAAATGACTTCTATACAAAATAGAGAGAAGAAGTAGCTCAGCACATTCGCTAGCTTCATGCCTTCCTACGACACCACTCCCACTTGCATCAGTTTTAATAAGAAAGGGTTCTGAAAAATGGAGATACCAAACATATTGCTGCAATAACAGCTTCTTTGAGATCATCCATAACAGCCTGAGCTTCTATGAGCCTGTAAAGGCTCTTTTCTGGAGTTGTTCAGTGAGAACAGCAGCTCTTTTTACATATTTCTCAATGATCTTTTTGTAAAGTGAAATTAGCCCTAAGATTTGGTTGTCTTCTTAGGACATAGCTGGATCTAACATAGTGCCTTTAGAGTGATGCCATGCGCCCATACTCCAGCCTTTGTATCCATTTACTTGCATTGGCAAGTAGATGGTTACAGTCTCACTACTTCCCATGCTTGCAGTACGTTCATTTGATGCTCCTCTTTTGTCTTGCTATCTATGAGTATATCATCAAAGAAGACCTCTACAAATCTGAGCAGAAAAGGGCTTAGGACTTGATTCATTAAATGTAGGAATGTGGCCAGAGCGTTAGTCAGCCCAAAAGGCACGACTTTAAGCTCAGTCTGCCCTCTTTCTGTTTTGAAGGATGTTTTATCATCTCCTATTATTTTCTTGATGACTGGAAGTCAATCTTAGTATGTCTTTCCAAAAAAAGGAGTCAATCTTAGTGAGGTACTTGGCATCCTTCAACTCATCCAAAAGGTCAATGACTCTTGGTATGGGAAATCTATATTTTATCAGATTCCTGTAATTGATACGCATGGTAGATGACCCATCTTTAAAGATTCTTTACAAAAAGAACAGGAGAAGAAATGAGATTGACTATGGTTCTCCTTATAACTAAAAAGTGGCATCACTATGTTTGTGCTTCACACTTCAAGGCAAGGACGAATCATAACTCTCAGATATTTCTGGTAACGTACACACATGTGCATAGGCATCTCTCTCTCTCTCTCTCTCTCTCTCTCTCTCTCTCTCTCTCTCTGTGTGCAGCGAGCAGGGTTGATATTTGTGTGGTATGTGCGCATATCCACTTGGTTTGCCAATCACAATCTCCAAATGGACTGGCTTCCCCCTTTCAGTATAGCATGGATGCACCACCCAAGCTGATCTCTCGACATGAGATGCACACGTATCATACTAGCCGGCTAGATCTCCTTTAACTCCATTCGTCTTGGACTCAGGAGGGGGGACCAAGAGTTCCCCACCAAGATCCAGTTTAATCACGACCACTTCTTGAGTGTATCGGATTGACCCATCATCAGACCCTAGTACCTTGAGGACAAAGGAGTCTCACATGCACTGAGGATTGCCATTGAACAGATGCGGGTCTCGTCCCATCAGCTAGGGATACCCATCCATTGCAGACATACACAGAGAGAAGAGGATCCGCAGGCTATAGATGTTCGCGGAGGTCAAGACAAGAGAGCATTTCTTATGTGTCTACCCAGCCTTTTATGAGATCTAAGGGCCATATCACTGACTCTTGCAACGGCTTTGGCCCACTCTCCCAACTTATCCACTTCCACAACCACGTCTACATTGGGATCTATCTGATTGAGATGCGATGTCATAGAGAGACACTACTGCGATAGATCAAACAGCAATAGGAGGTGACCACACAATCAAAAGCTGGAGTAGACCGAGAACAGCAGCATGTCACGAATTTCCATGCATTTGAGTCAGCTCCAAGATCTAGTGGGGCAGAGGAGGAGAAGCTACCTAACATGAGGGCAATATGGGTCAATGGGGAGAGACGACGTGACGCTGTCAAGCGAGAGATGCAAAGACCACACACGACATGGAGAGTGACTAAAGCATGCACAATCGAGGTTCGGTCCGTCTCAGCTCTTATTAGAGGAGACCGCCAAATACGAGTTGTCACTCTTTGACATAGCCCATCAGATACAGAGGACGAGGGGACCACATCCTCCCCCACAACAAGGGAGCTTGACAGATACCGATTGGGGATATCTTTGCAGCTCATCGGACAGCCACCATGGCACCAGGTTTCAAATTCTGAGTCTCAGTTCTCAGCTTTTGAGTTTTCAGTTTGAGCTTTCGAGCTCATTAGTTCAGCATAGCACTTGGCAATGGCCCTAGCGCACATGGCACCAAGTTTCGGATTCTAAGTCTAAGTTCTCAGCTTTTGAGTTTTCAGTTTTGAGCCTTCGAGCTCTTTAGTTCCGTATAGCACTTCGCAACGGCCCTAGCGCACTCTTCGCTTCAGCCCACAAAGGGTTGTGTATGAGTTTCTTTCTGTTGCTGTACTTTGTCACATAGACCCGTGAGGCCTCCCAAAGTACATTACTCTCTCTCTCTCTCTCTCTCTCTCTGTGCAGTTCCGGGTCTCTTCACATAGACTTCGTATCGAGAGCGGCAGAGCAGAGCGGTTACCCAAGGAGAGGCGCATATGCACACTGTGTGACATGCAAGAGGTTGAGACAGAGGAGCATTTCATCTTCAGGTGTCCTGTTTACTATGAGATCCGAGGGCGTTTCTACTGTCTCTTCAGAGATAGTCATGGGGTTTTGGCCCGTTTCCTCTCCTACCCAAACCAGCAGTGTTTGGCTGATTTCATTCATGAGGTGCTTAGACACCACGATAGGATACTCCGAGCACGGAGACGGGAGCAGACTTCTTCCTTGACTGATACCTCTTAGAGCTCTATTACGGAGTCCTTTCAGCCAGATCACATAGACTCCCACGAGATGAGACCTCGATATGATCGTGACCCAGAGCCTGTGACCCGACAACTCAGACAGAGGGTGGACACACAGATCATACTTGTTTAGGGTCGGAGCCCAACCGACGGGGGGTCACAGTGGCCCTGGTTAGACGCAGAGCTACAACCAGGAGACATACCAAGACTGCACCCTTGAGGGGCCGACAGCGCTCTATTGCTGACCCTCATGCCTCCACTACCTCATCCATCCTAATGCCCTAATGCTGATGATGATGATGATGATAATGATGACGATAATTATGCTGATGTCGATGATGATGCTGAGATTGATATATACTCGACTATCGACATGACTATGTTGTACTTAGGACTTAGTACTGCCATTTTGCATTTTTTCCATTCTACATTGAAGTGGATGCTTGTTTGCTCATTGTATCAGGTTTTTCACAGTCTCATAGACCCATCGGTCTTCCGAAGACTTTAATAAGCTCTCTCTCTCTCTCTCTCTCTCTCTCTCTCTCTCTCTCTCTATCTCTCTCTCTCTTTGGGGACTTTGATTCAGATCCTCTTATATACAAATGATATGGTCATGCTCTCGTTCTCATCAGAGGGCCTCCAGAGACATTTGGATGCACTGTATGCTCTTTGTGAGTCACGATTTGCATGTCATCTTTGGTAAGACCAAGGTTATGATCTTCAACACATCCCCTGCACAAAGAGCAGTTCATGGTCACCAGTGGAGGTCGTCTCCTCATATAAGTACTTGGGCATCCTCTTCTCTGGCCCAATTTTCACAATGCGGCCGGCCATATAGGCCCGATTGAGCAAGGAATATGCTGCACTTTCTTGAATTGATTGGCAGTGCTTCCATTGCCACTTCCAAGATCCCCAAACCAAGTCTCTTCTTTTTTATTCCTTGGTCTGTAACATGCAATGGTTAATGATCGTGTAATGCGCAGCAAAACCTTTGCGCGAGGCGTATGCATATGCGCCATAAAGGGGAAGAGCGAGATTAGGATTAGAGAAAGAATGAATATGACACCAAATTGGGTCCCTGTACCGACTGAGGGCCCCCTTCCCCAAATAGGGAAGAACTTGCTTCATACTTGGAGAACTGCAAAAGATACAAATGGCAATCTGTGCAAGGCTATTGAAGAGGCTTGTGCTGTCCCCGGGCATGCAACGGTGCTGCGTGAGTAAGAGAGATGAAAGGACGATGAAAACCTGAGATAAGGAGCTTGAGAGAGATGGAGCTAGAGAGAGCTGAAGATAGAACTGAGAAAGAGCTGAAAACTGTAAAAGAAAACTGCTGAAATAGGATCCCCAAACCTCTACTCCGAGCCGGGCTATGGTGCTGCATGGACACCTTCCTGGATCACCCTTAGGGACTGCTGAACTGATGACTCTCTTGCAGGGAATGTTTAGAAGGGCTGAGGGCTGAACCAGGCTGGAAAACAAGGCTGAACTGAGGGGAGCTGGATGAGAAATGAGAGCAGCAAGCCCCCCTTTAAATAGGGGGCTGTGGGGGCCTGGTAGGCTGATCCAACCAGCCAGAAATGAGCGAACCAGCCAGTCGGCTCATTAGGCTCACTTCCCCAACCCTTTGTTGCCTAGGGACAGGCAGAAGGCAGCCTATAAAGGAAGCTTCCCCCAAGCCCTTACCTTGATGAAGAGCTTCTTTGTCCAGCTGTTGCGGGTCCTTCTGGGCTCCTACCATAGGCTGACACCTAGACCTAGCTAAAACCCTAAGATGGAAACACTAACCTACTGAATTCTGACTTAACCTAAGGCTTCTGAGAGACTCAGCTGCGTAGCTCGTGCCTGACTGCCCATGGACAAGGGCTCACAATGGGGTCATGGATGGCATACGACAAGATATCCTATCCTAGGAAATATCTGCACTTTGTCGATGAAGCCATTTGTCACCTTGGTACATCCTTCTCCTTAACTTGGTGGTAATTGCATGGCCTCCAAGTAGTCCACCAATATCTGTAGGACCTCCGAGAAGAAACTTTTGTCTAGCCACACCGCATCATGGTTTCCTCAATCTCGAAATTTCATGTAGAATTTGTGAATCTCACGTCCTGACCCATGCTTTTATTTGTAAAGGAGAATCTAATCTGGCTCAACGACTTCTGCATCGTCGATCACCTCGGGTTGGTGCTCATCTGTAATAGCACTAAGCGTTGGGCCAATATACGGCTTCAACCATGCCACATGAAAGACATTATGCAGGTAACCACGGCTTCATAGAGACATCATTAATCTTCTTAATGATGGGGAATAGTCTCAAACTTCTGAAGGATAACTTAGGGTGTCACTTGCCCACGTGTTTTAGCCTTTGCTTTATAATACACTTGGACATCTCGTGAATCATCGGCACTTATTGGCTTGGTGCGTGTACGTTGCCTGTGCTTTGGCGAGGTGGTCTTTAACTGACTCGTGATCTTGGTCATAGATTATGCAGTTTTATTGGCTTTGAGAGATGGGATATCATCTTGGTGAGGAGTGAAGAGAACCTCCTGCTGCCAAAAGTTGCTTCCTATGGGGTACACCCGATACTTGAAGCGTATGTATCGTTCAATATCACTTGTACTAATGAAAGGTATTGCTCCCACTTGGACTATGCATCATGACATATCGAAATCCAATTGATTATATACCTCGAATTGCTCATCGGTTTGCAGATGAAAGCATTGCATCTGAAGCTTGGTGCCAAAGTTTTCGAACAGCGTCCTCTATAGATGTGAGGTGAATTTGGAATATCTGTCCGTGGTAATAATCCATGGCAATCCTCCAATCGGGTACCAATGGTTGATACATAAGCGGGCTACGTCTTCTGTGCTGGCCGTCTGCTTGCATGGAATAAGCATACAAAATTTGCTAAAACGATGAGCAATGGTTAAACATTGAGTATTTCGCGTACATGCGAAGGCGGGAAGGGGTCCCACAAAATCCATCGCGATGTCCTAGAAAGGACCTTCGGCGATCAGTAAGGGCTGAAGCAATCCTGCCACCTTCAGATGGGACACATTTATGTTCTTGCAAATTTGGCATCTCTCCACATAGCTATATACATCTTTCCGCATTTTTGGCTAGTACCGGGTTATTCTTTCCAAGGATTATTGAATATGCCCCCAAATTGCTGGAAAATCTGACTCCATCGGGATTGCCGATCGCTCCACTGGGAGCTGGGCATTGTTTGCAGCCACTTTAAGACTTGGTGGTCTGTCTTGACTATGAAAGTCCGTCCATAAAGGAATGGCTTCTAGTGTTTTAATGCCTGGATGACGCTGAGTAATTCTTTGCCGTAGACCGAGTAATTCTTTTCAGCAAGGTTAAGCTTTCTGTTGTAGTATGCCACGGGTCTTTCTTCTTGCTGTAAAATTGGGTTGATGACTACATTGCTTGCATCGGTAATGACCAAGAACGGATCATCCCAAGATGCGATTTTCATTAATGGAGCTGCATGGCCACTGTTGTAGATCGTGGAAGGCCTGCAAAGCTGCGCCGATCACATATATCTTTAGCCGACGAGTCTTCATCCCTTTTAATAGGTCGGTTAAGAGTGCTGAGGTAGAGGAGTCCGAACATATGTGAACTGTAGCCTGGCAAAGCCCTACGAAAGATCGGATCTCCTAGGCCGTCATGGGGACTACCCATCTTGTGATAGCTTGAAGTTTTTCAACGTCCAAGCGAATGCCGTTGGCACTGATGATGTAACCCAAATATTGGATTTCCATCAGACCGAACTCACTTTTCTTGGCATTGAGATAGAATCGATTCTCTCACAAAAGATGAAGAACTTTCTGCACATCCCATATATGCTGCTCCGCTGTGGCTGAGAAGATTAAGATATCATCTAGAAAGATGAACATGCACACTCCTATATGCTCAACGAACACCCGCAACATCATCTTGTTGAATGTTGGTGGTGGAGCTAGCTCTGTCCTGAACATCGCCTTCGGGATATCAACGCCGAATATGCGAACCTGATGATAACCGCTCTTAAGGTCTATCTTAGAAAATACTTGACACCGTTTAAGCGCTATAAGAGTCGTGCCGTCTTATCCTTTTCTCAAACAAATAGAATTGGAGCTACAAAAGGTGATGAGGATCACCTGATAAACCTAGCGCGTAAAAACTGAGTGAGATGTTGTTCTAACTTTGCTTCCATAGACTTAGAGTTCTAACTTTGCTTCCATAGACTTAGATAATCTATAGGGAAACTTACAGGGAGGCATCAAGTCTGGGAATACTTCACTCCTATGGTCCTCCGGTCTGTGAGGCGAAAGTTGTGGTAGTAGATCGTCCCGGAGAATAATATCGTGAAACTCTTGGATTAGATCGGCCATGTCTTGCCCCAAAGGAGGAGGTGGCTGCACTGAATTTAGCTGACAGAGGACATACACCAATGCAAATACTACACCTTTGCAAAAAGCACGAGCTGTTTTGATTTAGGAGATCAGAGGGATGCCAAGAATGCTTCTATCCCTGCAGATAATGACTTGCTCATGCAGTCCTTCGACAATTGTGAAGGAATCCTATCACCAATTGGGCATAGATGAATATTCTCTTAACCTATGAATATTCTCTTAACCCCTGGATCCCTTGTATCATGTTGCATCCTAATAGTGGTGTGAGAATGAAGCCACACAGAAAAGAGGCCTTCTGAACTATGAAAGAAAATGTTTCGGCCTTCTGTGTGATCTGAGCACTTAGCCCAAGTGTGAATCCGTCCACCGCAAGCTTATGAAAGACTAAAGTGCATCCCATCTTTTTGACGAGTTCAGAGGAGATAGCGTTTCTAAACTCCCATGTCAAATAAGACAACAAATCGTGTCCTTTAGCCACGCCATAGGCTTTGATGAGGACCTTCTTTTGCTCATCGAGCATGCCCTCCTTAAAAGTTGGCGCTTTCGCAGGTTCTTGGTCAACCATTTGGGGCAACCCTTCTTTTCATGCCCTGCAATGTGGTGGCAATGGAAGCAATGGTGCTCCGCATAGTACCGGTTCTATTCGTCGAGCTGTAAGTATCCTCCCCTAACGCCCGCCTAGCTTTTTTCATCTAGAGTCATCTTGGGCTTAGACTCCTCTTTTTGACCACCCAATTGCTGGTTGTCTTTCTTTTATCCTTTGGTTGAGGGCCTTTACCCATTGGGGTTGTGCACTGTTGCGGGGCTTTGACTCCTGGTCAGACTTGCTTAGGCTTTCCCCCTTTCAAAATCATTTCTTGATTCTGAGCCATGGTAAGCACATGCAATGAGCGGTTCGAAATTCCAGACACGGAAGCGAATGTTGAAGTCCAACCCCTGATGAACTGCTTGAGCTTATTGGTCTCGGACATGCTTAACTGTTGGGCCAGGTAATAACCTTATTACCAACCCCACTACTGCCCCAAAGGAGAAAGCTTGGACGCTCTAATACGAGAGTAACAAGCATGAGGAGTACATCCCCTGGCTTGCCAGATGCTATCTCCTAAGTGCAAAAGGGTGAATGCTAACTTGAATGAGCGAAACAAACCCCATGTGCATGCATAAGACCCATGTATAGACTAGTGCACAGCAAAAGACTTGAGTATTCTAATTACTACCTTGGCAATCACCAAGAGCCTCAAGAATACAACTGTAAAGATCGCTCACTAAAAAAGGCTGGCAATGGCTGGCCATTCAAACTAAGGGAGGCTGCATCCTCCATTGCTGCATGCTGCATGCTGGAAACGCCAACGGAATGAAGGGGTTGAGGTGCCTTCTATAGGCTCAGCCCCTCCTAGATCTTACCCAACTGAGGAAAAAGGGCCAATTGCTTCTCTTACTAAAAACGGTCCGCACACAGCTAGCTTGACATTTTCCTTGCTGCTGTGCTGCTCCAATCAAAAAATCATACTTTCTGAAACCCTCTACTCGTTTCTGAACCCTCAAATATGAAATATCAATCCAATATAAGCCCTTCTTGTTGCAATTAATCCTGGTAGACATCTGACTGGAGCAGATCCACTCATGATGCAGATGCTCAGCTGCTGTTCAGATTCTGACTTGACGCCTCTTTTTGCAAAAACGTTCCTGGTTGAGGGACCTTCAGAGAAGAAATCGTAGGTTGGAGAAGCCCCTTTTTGGTATTGATTTCCGTCTGGAAACCTCTGGAAGTACGGCGTACTCTCTTACAAATGTGCCTAACCTTAACTTGGTTTACGTCTCTCAGTCAGAGAATCTTTAGCAAAGCTGTGCCGTTGTAAAGTTGAGTACCTAGGGACGGAGATTACATGTACCGTTAAAAAGTTTACCCGGGTATCCATCCCTGGTGGGGAACGTGACCTTATTCGTGCCCTCTGATATCCAGAGTTCTATTTCACCTTGTTTTATACTTTTATGTGATCTCCCTTCTTGCAAGAATTACGATTCCCAAATTCACACGTAAGTTTGAAATAGCCTTTTCCTCCCTCTCTTCCTGAACACAATCTTTTTTGCTCCAATCACTATCAGCTAATCTAACAAAAGCGCCAACGGCTACCGCCCAAACATTATGCAAATATAAAAGAGATCTCCCTTCTCCAAATCCCAATATCCTTGACGCTACAGAGCTACACTTGGGAAATGTAACGAAATAGGGAGGGCCAAAAGCTTACCACGAGAGAACACAGAAAAGGGAAAGTCAGTGTCCGAAAGTTTTTTGCGCTAATCGATATCTTTTAAAACTTCAGCAGCCCCTGTTGGGTTTTAAGAAGAACTTATAAGAAGCCCCAATTCACATTTGCGAAGAAATTTTCCTTAAGCGACGGAAGAAGCTGCTGAAGTCAAACATTGACAACATTCAAATCACGGGAATTCCTGACATTCCATCACGGACAAATACTCATCACTGGCTGTAGTGATGAGTAAGAGGCTATGGAAAAGCAGACGGGTTGCGAGCCTAAGACAGACTCGAAGGACAAATTACAGGCGCATCATTTAATTACGGTGTTCACTTGTATGCTTGCATCGGTTCAGAAAACTCCTTGGGAGCTAATGAAGGTCAAGGCAAATGAAAACACATACAGCCGATTCCGGGTCGGCTTCTTCAACCCGGCTCCTCAAGAGTTGGATTAGTCGAGCCTCCTTGTCTGGGGCATTCCCAGTAATCTCCATGCTGCAGGCTAAGCTGGGACGCAAGACAAAACTGGTAAGCACGCAACGCAGCAGATAGAGAAAGGTGCCATGGAGCGGAGGGTATCTTTAACAGGAGTTGGATGTGTGGAAGGTTACGAGCGGCCATTTATGATCAAGTCAAGTGTAGTACACTGAGTGTTGAGAGTTGCGTTCCCGTGAACTTTGAAGCCCTATTCCACGTTTCTATGCACACCATGAATGCACCACCCTCTCTTCTCTTCTTCTCTTCTCTTCTCTCTAATAATAATAATAATAACGAGTAGCATGACCTTGTCGCTGCGCTGGGTCTTAAAGTGGGATGTAAGCTAGCATGTGTGTGTCCCCCTCTCCCCTATCTAAGTAATATATGCAAATGGAACCCACAAAACATTTAAGGTGGATCACATATCGACGGCAAAGTTGATGAACATACATATACAAAACATATTCACTACCCGGGGTTCTAATCCTAAATAGGAGATTCGAGACTGGTCAAATCTGGTGGTATGATGTCTTTGCCTTTTTAAGTCTTTTTGCTACAGGTGATTGTAATTATTTTTATTTTTTGACCAGTGGAAATAGCGATTCTCGGTTACTGGAAAGGACACTAAGACCTTGATAAGTTCGTTGAATTTATGTGCTAAGCAATTTCTAGTAGTTTTTTAGTGGTTGTGGTACTTTGTAATTTTTCGTTCAGGTTACATTTACACAATACTCTCTCTCTCTCTCTCTCTCTCTCTCTCTCTCTCTCTCTCTCTCTCTCTCGCACACACACACAAAGTCTACGACAAGTTAAACACCCATTCTGTCGGGGTCTCTCTCTCTCTCTCTCTCTCTCCATATATATATATATATATATATATCTCGCAAACACACACAAAGTCTACGACAAGTTAAACACCCATCCTGTCGGGGTCTCTCTCTCTCTCTCTCTCTCTCTCTCTCTCTCTATATATATATATATATATAATATATATATATAATATAATATAATATATAACCTTAGGTAATATAGTATACAACATATTCTCTCTCTCTCTCTCTCTCTCTCTCTCTCTCTCTCTCTCTCTCTCTCCATCCTCTATCTTTTTGCTAGAGGTGATTGTAATTACATACAATTTTTTCCAAGTGGAAATAACGATTCTTGGTTAGTGGAAAGGACATTTAAACCTTGATAGGTTCGTTGAACTTATGTACTAAGTTATTTTTAGTAGTTTTTACACAGACACACACACAGAGTTTGCGATAGGTTAAAGACCCAATCTCTCTCTCTCTCTCTCTCTCTCTCTCTCGCTCTCTCCCTCTCTCTCTCTCTCTCCCTCTCTCTCTCTCTATATATATATATGTGTGTGTGTGTGTGTGTGTGTGCATGTATGCATATATATATTTATTTATTTATTTATTTATTTATATATATATATATATATATGTATGTATGTATGTATGTATGTATGTCTGTGTGTATGTATGTATGTTTATTTATTTATTTATCCCTTTCTCTCTTTATGTTTTCTCTGTCTCTCTCTCTCTCTCTCTTCTCGCTCCATTCTCTATCTTTTCGCTACAAGTGATTTTAATTATATATTATTTTTTACCAATGGAAATAACGATTCTCGGTTATTGGAAAGGACTTGAAGACCTTGATAGGTTCATTGAATTTATGTGCTATGTTATTTAGTAGTTTTTTAGTGGTTGTGGTACTTTGTAATTTTTCGTTTTGGTTCAATATACTCTCTCTCTCTCTCTCTCTCTCTCTCTCTCTCTCTCTCTCTCTCTCTCTCTCTCAAACACACATACACGCACATGCGCGCTCTCTCTCTCTCTCTCTCTTCCCCCCAACTTATATATATATATATATATATATATTTGTGTGTGTCTGTGTATATATGTATTTGTATATGTATGTATATTTATTTATTTATATTTATATTTATATTTATATTATGTATTTTTATTTTATATATATATATAAATCTTTGCATTATATATATATATGTATCTTATTTATTTGTATTTATATTTATATTGTATATTTATTTATTTAAAACTTCTTATTTATTTGTACATATATACTTATATATTTAATTATGTAATCATTCTCTCTCTCTCTCTCTCTCTCTCTCTCTCTCTCTCTCTCTCTCTCTCTCTCTCTCTCTCTCTCTCTCTCTGCCCCTGACCTACAGTCTGGCACACTGGTAGTCGCCTGCTCATAGTCTGAGTCTTGAGTCTTGACGCGCAGCCCCGTTGATGTGGCACTTTTGGCACAGTGGCGTAAGGGTCTAAGGTGGCCATCTCGCGTTGCAACACGTATCATCGATGGTTTAATGTTGCAATTGTGGGTGGGCAAATGGCGCGACGACAGATGGCACCATTCTGGCACCACTGTCAGTTGCGTTCTGCCACTATTAGCTGGGTAGTGTCTGGCCTCTACAAGTCTGATGACTCTTCTTCACAATCCACGCATGCCACATGGCATGCGCGCTCCCTTCATGGCTTTGTCGATGGCTGCCATGTGTCCCGTGCAGTCTGACAACCAGCTCCCCCTTCGCGCAGTTCGCCACGCGGTCTGCCCCGTGCAGTTTGCCCTCCGTGCAATCTAACAGAGTCTACCCCATGCAGGCTGGCTCCCCCCTTCGCACAGTCGCAGCGCCCCCTCACGTTTAATACTCCGCAATAGTTTTTGTCTACAGTCTCTATCTCTTTATATAGACATGCCACCTCAGCTTAATATGCCCTCTGCCCTTGTAACTGCGCTTCTGTTCCTCGTGATAATTGCCACATGTAATATCATGCACTCATGTTCTCTTGAACCTCCAGAGAACTCGCCCTAACCTCCAAATGACTGCCACAATGGTTGCTTTAGTTCAACAACTCTCCAACTTGAAGTGTTGCTCAGATGACGAGGACAAAATGGCTGTCCTCATGACAAGTATGGAAGGGATTTCTCGCTTTGAGAATGCCCTTGAAGTACTTCGCATTGCATCAACTCCCTTCGAAGATATGGTATCTCTTCTTCTTGAAAAGGATCACCGCAACAAAGAATCTCCATCCTACTCAGCAGATACTACATAGGCTCTTGCCTCCACCAACATATGGAGACCTAGGCCATTGACTCCACCAGCATGAGGAAATACATTCAAGCCATTCAAGTGCACATATTGCAACAAGCTTGGTCATACGGAGGACAGGTGCTACCAGAAGCTTGCTTAACAACAATCGAAGGATCATGCCAGTTGGGTGGCTTATGCCACCAGTGATGATGTAGATGAAGATGACCATCCGACATAGGATCATGCTCTTACTATCTGTCTCCAACATCTAGAGGATGATGGAGATCATAATTTTGCTTTCTAAGCATGATGTACTTGGGTACACTACCCTGGGGGTGTTTCCCAAAAATGAATGCAATAAATCATGTGTGTGTAGTCAATAAAGTACTCTGCCTTGGATAGTCCTCCTAAAATGATGTATTTCTTTTTCTATTTTTGGTGTGTGGCTCCATGTTCCTCATTAGTCTTTGGAGCCAGGAGGGGATGTACTGTGGGAGCCATGTGTTTTTGGCTATGATAGGTCTATTTGTTGGTGCATTAGTCTCCTAGACCTCTGAGTTGATCATGCATCCATGCATGATGAGCCTATGAGCCATGCTAGATGAGATTTCTATGTTATGCTCATTAGCCTCTGAGATTGTGTGGGAGCTATCTCTAGTTCTAGACCAGCATGCACAGTTTTCATGACCGTCATTATCATGACTTTGGTTCCATTCCTATAGTCCCTCACCTTTCCTCCATGGGGGGGTGTTAGGAAATGGAGTCAATTTGAGTGTCTTTTAGTGTGTTCTAGAGTAGTACTATACTACTTTATATCCTAGAGTGCCATGTGTCACTATGGGACTTATCCCATATACATTTGACACTTAGAGTGTGTGTGCCTATCCTATAAAGGCATTGTACTTTCTCATGTCAAATCAATCAAGCCTCAAGCCTTTTCTTGATCATGTAAGTACTTTGATTGGTTGTACATTTCTTTCTAGCATTATTTCATTTCCATTATGTTTGCCTAGTCTTGCTTTTCTACTTTACTTTCCATTCCATGTCTTGCATCTTCAAATTCAACTCTTTGTTTGAAAGTTATCTTATCTCCATGCCACTCCTAGTAATCCTTGAGTAATTTCATCTCAATGTCTCTATTGAAATTTATCTTATCTCAATGCCACTGCTAGTAATCTTTGAGTCCCTTCCCAAAACATTGGCACAAGATAAGTCATATGTTAGCAAAAAAGAAACATAATCCATTTCAGCAAGTGTTGGGTTCTTAAGACTCTACCACATAATAATGTATGACTCAACTCAATTGTTTCACACTATCATGTTGATAATGGGTAAAGTATACTATATCCAATCTCAAAGGACCACTTAGAAATATAGAATGCAAATGAAATATGAGATGAATCCTACTTCAAGTCAAGTGCGAGCATCATCCTCACCAAACCACGAATTATCTGGAACTCACCACCCAATCATAGAGCAATTTGCTCACCCCTTGAGCATTAAAGTGCACAAGGAAGGCACAAAGCTAGCCCTAGATCAACAATTTTCCATGTCCCATACCACAAAAGCCACATCCATATGGGATGTAGTGGTCTAGCCTACCATCACTACCATGCCTCTAGTAGGATCAACTATCCAGATACTAATCAGTGTCCCAACATTAGGCCCCCTATGCGAAGATATACTATTATAATTTGCAATGAAGCACAATTTTCTTCTAGACCTCACTCTAGTTAGGATTACCCATAATAACCTAATGGTTCCACCCCACTAGGATCTCCCTTGAACCATAGGTGAGTCACTCGCTATCCTGGGCTAGCTAAGGATGTAAGGTTCTTCCCCCCTTCAGTATTTATGTCCTAAAAAATAAATCCAAGGTTCATATCAACAACTTTCTCCCAAGTTGAATCTTCATCAGTCCTATCTTCCACTTTATATAATACTCCATCATAGTTTATTCATGAGTTATTTTTGTCTTTGTCTAGAAACTTTTCATGTTCATGTGAAGCATAGGCCGAATCTTCCAACTCTATCAATTCTCTAAGAGATGGTATACTACCTCCATCTCCAAGTTTCTCTTGGAGTTTCCTCACTTGAAATTTTTGATGAACCTTAACACTAGAAGGGAGTTATACTATATTTCCTACATCATTAATTAACTTAATAATGTGGAAAGGACTACAATATTTGTGGGAAATATTTGGTATTTTACTCCACAAAGTCTTAGAATATTTGGGAATTCTACAATACACCCATATGCCTTTCTGATGAATCCTAGGGATCTACATAAAACTTAGCTTTGTCTTTAGCACATTTATGGAATCCTTAGCTTGTGCTAACATCTCTTCGATGTCTATCAAGAAGTCTTTTGCAGTTTGTACCTTCATATTCCTAAAGACCTTAGCAATTAGTAATCTAGTCTAGTATTTATACATAAGGATTAATTGACTCTATCATGTAGTCAAACACTTTACATGATCATAAGCAAAAAAAAATCATTGGCAGGTACCACTCCTAATTTAATGGTTTGTTGAAGATATATGCCCTTTCTATAACTTGATTACCCTCTCTAATTTTTTGTTAGATTGTAGATCTCATCTAGATCCTAGACTTCCTACTAGATCTAATAGAATTACCTATTAGTATTGTATAGGCCTTTTAGAGAATAATGGAATTCAGTGTCTAATTCAATAAAACATAATACATGAACTTCACCAATCCTACTTAAAGCATTTTCTGCTTGATTTTAATCACCTTTACAATATCTAGTTTGGAAATCAGTTTTATACATGAGCTTTGCCCACCTAGCCTTTCTCCCTCTCAATCAAACTGATTATAAAAATACTTATGGGGCTCATGATCAACCAAGCCCTCAAAAGTTGAGCCATATAGATAATGTCTTTATATCCTTAAGGCATCTTTAACTATGTAAAAATCTATTTCTTGTGTGTAATACTTCAATTGATCATCATTAAGTTTTTTGCTTTTGAAATAAATTGGTCTCCCATCTTGGATAGAGTGGCACCTATTGCAAAACTAGCCTTGGAGTAGAGCAACACCTATTGCAAATTTGTATAGCATTTACTTCACAAATGGTTGTTAGGATCCACAATAGCTGGCATAGGTGCAGTAATAACGTGATTTTTCATGGTCATAGAACTATCATTCATCTACGTGTTTTGTCTATAGGCTTGTTGTTTTGTTTCAATTATGAATGGATTGTTAGGATCCTCAATAGCTAGCATAGGTGCTCTATTCATGGTCTTAGAACTATCATTCAACTCCTTGTTTCAACTCACATGATTCTCTCTTTTCTTTGTTACCCCCTTAAAAAGTTTTGTCCATGGGTATTGATATATGATTTCAAAAGAATACTATAAAGCATAGAAAAGATCAAAGTTGTCTAGTTTCTATGGGTATTGGCCATTCCAAAACATTCGTACGCTTGGCACCATCAATATGTACCCCATCACCAGAGATGATGTCGTCAAGACATAAGATATTGCATCCAAGAAATCACATTTAGACTCTTTTGGATGAACTTTCTCACACCTTAGAATATCAAGGACAATTCTAAGATGAGTATCATGCTCCAACAGGTTTACGATAGATGAGAATGCCATTTAAAAAGCATGATTGTGTGTGCATGTGTGCATCGTAATGAACAGAACAAAGATAAGGAAATTGAGCTAAAGCCACAAGAATCAATAGCAACTAGAATGGACTATGGCAAATCGGATTCAATAGCAACTAGACTGGACTATGACAAATTGGATTCAATATTACAGAATGAAAATTTCTAATGCATACAAATCCTTATGGGGGTTCCACCTGATACTTGTTCATTCACCATTTTGTGCTTGTGTGCATGCGTGTCTTGTGTGTGTCTAATACCCTTTGCAATAGTCATGTTTCATTCCTAGTCCCCCCATCTCCTATTGCGAGCAGTTTTTCTCTCTCCCATCGCCATTTTCTGCCTTTTCCAGCTTATTTACTTCCTATTTGTCACTTTTTTTTCTCACTATGTTTGTGTTTCTTTGTGTGTGTGAGTGCGATGACCCTTTCCCTTTCTTGCTATTTCTTTATTCCCTCTTTTCTTTGCTATTACGTTTGGGTAGATAGGTCATGCCTATTTCCCTCGGCTTGTTATTGCTTTACCTAGGAATATATACAACCATCTGGATTCTTAGATAATTAAAAAAAAGTTTAAGTCACAAGCGGAGTAAGGTGTATGGGTTGAGAAGGGATTAGAGAGGTATCGGAGGATTAGTGGGCTTGGTGTGTGGGGTGGTTAAAAAAAGAGTGAAGGGGAAATTTCACAGGGGGTACATAAAAGAATAATTCATAGTTGGGGAAGTATACATGTGTGTGTGTGTAAAGAAATAAGTGTTTGTGTGTGTGAGATACATTTAGTAAATAAAACTTATTGTGTGTGTGTGCATGCATGCGTGCACGTGTGTGTGTGCATGCATGTGTGTGCTTGTGTGCGTGTATGGGTGCATGCATGTGTATATGTGTGCGTGTGCATGCATGTGTGCGCATGCATGTGCACATGTGTGCATGTGCATCTGTGTCTGTATGAGGCTGCGCACACTCATGTATGTGCATGTGCATGCATCTACCCTCATCATCTCTATTATCATATTCGTATTTGTCATGATAAGGTTTGGTGATAAAATTTGTCACTTAGGTGTAATCAATATTTCTTATAAATAAAGTTTCTTAATGAAGCTATACAATGACGAGGATACAATGGGATAATAAATCTCAAGTGTCACTTCACAGAGCCATCCAACCCCATGGGATAGCACTATTGTTTTTATCTTGAAGGTCATTTGGCTTCGACTAGATGCCTGATCATGAAGTAATTCTCAATCATTTATTAGGCTTTAGTAGACATGAGATAGAGCTCACTTATGAGTCCACTAACAAAGATTCACCACAATTCAATGACATATGTATTGGAATTTAACTGAAATGAGATATTGATTGATTATAAGTCCACTAACAATGGTGAAGCACACATTAATTATTTTTTGTTAAGGTCATCCCATGAGCACAAGGTAAGATTTTTAAGAACTTTCCATTGCCATCTGCATAAAGTTCATCATGAACGTTAGACCATTTATTTGCACATGTATATCTTTAACCAATGCAAGGATTGATTTGTAAGCCTCAAGACAAAAGGCATAGAATTCATGATGATGGGTAGTCAAATTGTATCTCTTGTTTCTTCTACAAGTATATGCACCCCAAAAACACTCTCTACAATGAATCCTCTAATACATATCCCTTCCCAATGATCCCTTCCCAATGACTATCAACTTGGGAGCATTAAAACTTGGGAGCACTAATAGTTGCCACCTTGGTGTTTCTTCAGCCTCATGATGCAAGGAGAGTCCACTATCTTTGCCTTGCCCCCAAATTCCCAACATAAACTATTTCTTAGCCAAGTAGGATTCTCAAAGCTTATGTATACACATGCTAAAAGGGAGCTTTGTACCCAAGTATTGGTGAGCGATTCCAAATTTGGTTTCTACTTCTCCTCTTGAGCTTGGCCTTCTTCATGAGACAAAATGTCACAAATTAGCCATCTTGAGAATGGATGCTTTTGGGAGCTACTCAAGTTGTCCTTTGAACATAATGACTAGGATTCTTGAAGACATATAGGCCTCTCAAAATCGAGGACACTATGTGAGGACTCATTTAAGAGAGAGGAGGAGCAACTCAGAGTTCAGAAGTTCGACCAACAAAAGTGCATTCCACCATTAGGGAAAGGAGAGTGATGAGGTTGAAAATTGGGAATTGCTTTGGCCTCGGTGACAAGGTTGGCTTTTGGTCACCACATTAATTTAGATTGCTTTTGGAGGATGGGAGTTGGGCATACCCAATAGGGGTGGGCCAAGTGTAACCAACAAAGATGGTCGAGCTGTCTCTATTCCCACACTATAGGATAATTCCTTGTGTGATGATGCTTGGATTCCACACAATTTTGATAAGAGGAGTACCTTTGGGAACGGTCACAAGACTGTCACCTTCCATGGAAATGCATGTACTAACCATAACTAAAGCACATGACAGGGAAAAATGTTGGGTCAATGAGGAGGAGCATTAGTGGAAGCAAGATCATATAAGAGTAGAATGCAAATAAGTAATATCCTAAAGTAGTGGTGAGGGGGGTTGAGCATAAGAGGGAGGAGCCTATACATATTAAGCAGAATTTAGGCAAGCCTCTCCACCTTGGGTTCCAAAGATCATAAGGCCATCCCATTCCTTTTGATGACCTATACTATCCCCTTTTATTCTTAGATCCTCTAGTCCCTCTAGCAAATTGTCTCCTCTATTTTTCCTTCAAAATATTACATTTCTTTAGTTCATCTTCAATATTTCCCATGTTCTTGTGATGAGGCAAATAGCACACCATGCTTGCACTTTGACATGAATTACAATGAATATTTGACACACCATGGCTATCTAAAATTATCTGGACACATGCATATTTATAGATGGTGGCTACTTAAATTATAATTAGTCTAACCTAAGTAGGGTTTGCTACAAGCATCTCTTGAACAAGTACCTTAAAGGCTCATTATTCCAAGTACCTTCTTGAGTTTTAAGGCCCATTAATCCAATTTAAGGTTTGTTGCTAATACCTCCATGAATAAGTCTCTTCTTTGATCTTAAATCTTTTTAATTAAATTGTACATGTGTACATGTTCTTCTAAATACCTAGCAACATTGTCAATTTTGGTTTAATTATGCAATTCATCAATAGAGATTTGTGATGTGCTCAAGTCTTCACAATCTGCTATTACATTGCAAGTGGAAATTGCTTGTGTTGATGAAGTGGTTTGTGCTATCATTAACAATCTTCATCACGGACATTTGTTCATTTTTCCTACAAATGCACGTTTGATGTTGACTACATTGTGTTTGCAATTGATGATTTGTTGACATCCTTACCACTAATCTACATCATTGCAAGTTCTACATTGAGACTTTTTTTTGAGGGACTCTATATTTCCAAGTGATTAATTATTTCCTTGGTTGGTTTTTATTAGTCATATGTGGGCTAACTATTGAAGCATGTTGTAAATGGTTTGCAAGGTTTATGGAAGCACATATCATGTGGACAGTCGCATGAAAATGGGATATCTATCCCACATGCTTCACGCTCAAAGAGGTGAAATCCTCACAGTTTTTAATTTAAGAACCTCTTGCTTATGGATTATGATAGTTCTACATAAATCATGTAATTAATCACCAAGAGAAAGGCATGGTTGGGGCCTTCGACAAGAGATAGTTACACAGCTAAAGAGGCTTGCAAGTGAGTTATAGAATACTAGAATAGCCAATGATTTTCTCACGATTAGGTAGATTTGGAGGATAAGGCTCTGTGCTAAGCCACTTGGGTGAGCAATGATATCCAAATATCAATTGTTCTTATGTCTAGTTTCTCAAAAGGCTATCACAATGAACAACAAATATCACAAAATATTTGGGATAGATCTTGTATGTCTAGTCTATGCTATGATTAAGGACATAAAACATTACCTCTAGGAATGCCTCATGTGTAAGAGGTATGGCATGAATGCATGCATCTCTCTCTGAGACCTCAATCTGTGTGGCTGAGAAACAATATACAATGTTGCTCCTCACCAAGATGACTTTTAATGCAAACACCAATATGTATGTGTTTCATGGTTTTACACGCTTGGGATGCTAGCTATTCTTGGTCCATAGATAGTTAAATAATGACAATATATTTTGTCTTGCATCAATGGAAATATTCTATAGATGGTACCGACTTATAATGCACTGATAAGGAGTGGCCAGCACATCTTCAAACTGCTTGGGTTTTCAAATAATAAATAGGAATTTCTACTAAATTGCAAACTAATGTTGATGTTTTTTACTGCACGTTATGTGAAAGGATTAAGGCACCTAATACACAAAATAAAGTTTGACTTTGATAGTCTCCTTAATTGGGAGTTATGGTATTGTAAGAAAAAGTTGATCCTTAGATAAATCTTGACTCTCCAAGTGAGGTCCCTAGGTTGGGATGGTGAAAAGGTGTCTTGATGGTTCTATATAGATAGATTTATGAATAATTCAAATGATATCTATTTGGGGTATATTGTTTAAAGGGAGTTTGATTTTCAAATAGTCCCAAGACCTTATCGGGCATGCTTGACTTTTCCACTCACTCCACCTCTACCCATTTTATTGGCCTTTCTCCCCTCCTACTTCCCCCTGCATATTAAGTCCTTTAGGCCCGGCTTACCCACCTTTTCTATCTACACCTCACCCTTTTGTTTTGATTGAACAACTTTCCCTTCCTCCCAACAACTTTCCACTCTATAGCAATATGTAATTCCTTCTCCTTTCTTGGCCCCTCCTTATCCTTCCCTTCATCTTGCCTACTTTGAGCATCAATAGACTTTTGCTTTGTCTTCTCATCAAGATTCTCATCAACTCAATCCAAATATTCTCTCATCAATTCATAAATAGATTTATTCATTAACCCAATAAGAATATAATGCCTTAAGAAATTCCCAAATTGCACTTCCTACTTCCATACCAGTCCTATGACCTCAACACCCACATTGCCTGGGATTTTCTCTTCATCTATCTCACATAATCCATGTATGCTTAGTGCCTTTGGGTTTTATTTGAATTTGTTATAAGTATTATTTTCCTCCATTCACCTCACAACATTCTACCAATGATGGAGTAGGTGTTGAGAATCTAACCCAGACCACAAAACCCTTAGACAAAAAATTCCCAATGCTAGATAGTTGAGATAAGGATAAAGTTAATGCGAAATCCCCCCTATGCATGAGAATATTCCTAACCAATTGTTTTATTTCTTCTTACAATTGTATCACACCCAAAAGAAACCATTCTCCAAGAACATAATAGCCTCAATACCAAAAGGGACTCAAGTCTCCAATCCTAGCCATCTCTCAGCATCTTCACACAATGGTAATCTCCTTGAGACCAATGGCATAATGGTAGTCTTCACACAATGGTAATCTCCTTGAGACTAATGACATAAATTATTCTAGTGCCAACTAAATGAAATCCTCTTTCACCCTATTAATTAATAGTCACATCACCGACAAGTATGATTGTTTTTTTGCATGACCAACCTACCTTTGCTTGCTTTGTGGTAACACTCTCCTCAACAACCAAAGCTATTCCATAACTTTATTGTCTAAGAAATGATGCACATCCTTGGGCTTACCAACCGCTCTTGTTAACATCACTCTTCATCAATCAAAGTTGTTCCAAGACTTATTTGTCTAAAAAATATTGTACAAGGGTTTCGTCACAACCATGATTGCAGGGCAGCGGTCAAGCACCACATCCTCCTCAACAATCAAAGATATTCCATCTCTCCAAAGCTATTCCATAACTTTATTGTCTAAGAAATGATACACATCCTCCTCAACAACCAAATCTATTCCATAACTTTCTTATCTAAGAAATGATGCACATGATTCCTTGGGCTTCACAACCACTCTTGTTAACATCACTCTTTATCAATCTTCATCCTTGGGCTTACCAACCGCTCTTGTTAACATCACTCTTCATCAATCAAAGTTGATCCAAGACTTATTTGTCTAAGAAATAATATACATCCTTGGGAGATCATTGGGCTTGCTAGCCACTCAAATGAATTCCCACACACATGACCTTGATACTCATTTCCTCTTGGAACAAAAGATACCAATTCCCCTCCTTAACATCATCCTCCCATTTTGCCATTGTTCCAAACCAGATTGTCCTACTCCCCTTTTGCTATAATATTATCTAACCCTCACCTTCCCTCTACCATAGCATCTTGACCTATCCTCTCACCTTCCCTCCCCTACTTGAGGGCATTGAGATCATACACCTTGCCATTCGCTCTCATGATATACATCCTATTCCTCTTATGCTTAAATCTCCTACTCCTTCTAGAGAATGTTCACCTTTTTTTCACCTTCAAGAATTTATTTTTCTTCAGTTAATGTTCAATAATTTCCCATAGCTTTCTTGTTTTGAGAATATTCAAGATTGAATCTCTATGCCATACTTGATTCATTTTGACATAATTTTTTTTGTATGGGACATTCATCGATCTAAACTTTATGGTTATCAAACTGTCACACACACTAAGAGTTCATCTTGTGTGTGCTTTCATGAGGGCATAAATAGATGACCTATACAAATGAATAAATGCCTTTTTAATTAAAATCAAACTTGAATTATAAACCAAAGTGGATAGGACTAACTCTTTGTATCTCTACAAAGACAAGAAGTACCAATGAGGAGCTTTTGGTGATGAGGAAGATAGCACATCATTAATTGCTAGAGATGGATTATAAAGAATATATGATACACCATGGATCTTTGAATCATGTGGACACATGCGTATCTATAGATCGTGGCTTCTTAAAGTCTCATTAATCCAACCTAAGTAAGGCTTGATAGATCGTGGCTTCTTAAAGTCTCATTAATCCAACCTAAGTAAGGCTTGTTACAAGTATCGCCTTGAACAAGCACCTTAAAGGCTCTTAATCAATCTAAGCTTTGCTACTAGTACGTCATTTGGAAGAGTTTTAATTATAGCTATGGCTTTTGGTAGTACTACTTGACTTGTGCAATGTTAAATTGTGCATGTATACATATTCTACTAAATATGTAGCAACATTTGCAATGTTTGTCTTATGATGCAATTTATGTGCCTACCTATCAACTTGTCGAACTAATTTTGTTATTTTTAATGTAGGTTGTGTGAAATTTTTGAGCACTTGATGTGCAAAATAAAGTTTGAATTTGACAATGTCCTTGATTGGGAACTACTGGATCACAAGAAAAGGGTGATCTTTTGACATATGTTGACTCTCCAAGTGACTCCTTTAGGTTGAGACCACCTTGATGGTTCTATTTAGAGAGGGAAATGAAGAGTTAAAATGATAAATTTATGCATTATTCAGAGGGAGTTTAATTTTCAAGCAAAAGATACCACTGGCCATGCTAGACTTTGGCACTTGCTCCACCTCTACCCATACTTTTGTGCCTCTCCCCCCCCCCCCACTTCCATCTACATGAAGACCTCGATTCTTCTCCTTATCCTCATCTTCCCAATCCTTATAGAACTCACCCTTTTCCTTTTCATTAAAACTAAACTCTTTCCCTTCCTCCCAACAGATTCCCACAATACAGCAACATGTGATTCCGTCTTGTTTCCGAACCTGTCCTTAGCCTTCCCTTCACATTTCCCCCTTTGAGCCTCAAAACTTTGCCTTCTTATCAACCCAATCAAAAACTTGTCTAACAAATTCCTATATAGGCCCAAACATAGTAGCTCCCAAGAAGGTCCAAATTGCACCTCCTACTTCCATATCAATCCGATGAGCTTGACATCCACATTGCTTGGGTTTTGCCCTTCATCTTTCTTTCATAATACATGCATGATTAGTGTCCTTTGGGTTATAGTTGCCTCTACTATGATTAAGATTTCCCCCCAATCAACCTTGCAATGTTCTCCCAACCAGAGAGGAAGTGTCAAGAGACTAGTTTAAACTACACAACCCTTACTACTTAAATTCCTAATGTTAGAGAGACACACCATCAAGCTTGCAATGTTCTCCCAACCATAGAGGAAATGTCAAGAAGCTTACATATCACTTACTACTTAGACAAAAAATTTCCAATGCTAGACATTGGAGACCAAGATAAATGTAGTACGAAATCCCCCAATGTAGGAGCATCTTCCAAGCCAATTGTTTGTGGGAGAAGGGGGAGCACACACGAAGGGATAAGGAGACACCAGAAGTGGTGGAGCAAAAGCTACTCTAGCTTATTCCTCTATCATATATATATGAGTATACATGGGCACTGTACAAGTGGGCGGGCACACTGCCCTTTACTCCAACAACCTCCCACTTAAAGATAGTGTGCCTTTAAGGGAGTATAGTACACATATAATACAATCAGCCATAGGCTGAAAAACAAGATGACCAGAGTGTCATCCTATGCCCATCGGCACTTTACAATGTGCAAAGTGCATAGAGGATAAGCTTCTAGTAGACATCAGGTCTGCAGGATAGAAAATGACAAGTTGTAAATGCCTGTCAACCAAGATCTCATGCCAGATCTCACTGGGAGAGTGAATTCTCACCACCACGTGCTCCTCTGCTAAGTTCATAGCACCCGAACTATCACTGTGCAAAGAAAATGTCTCTGTACCACCTATGACCATAAGCACATGCCCTACAATAGACCTCTGCTGGTCTACCCAATCTGCATCACCTGCATGCTACTCCTGGAAGCATAAGGACTTGATGTCCACAACCACTTTCCTATTGCCAAAATCTGCCATAATTTTGCTACCAACTCCCACTGCAACGGAAGCAAGAACCGGAAGTGTAGCCCCAATGGCAAACATGTGAGAACCAAGTCTCAACCCAATCATGGATGCATGAAGTTCTATGGCTGCCATATCAACCATAACCTGCTGCTCAACTGATCTGTGATCGTCAAACTTGCTATGTTTCAAGTATGGAGCCAATACAGGCAATGGAGTACTTAGTAACTTCCCCCTCTCCCTACTGAAACAACCAAGTATCGAAAGAAAAACATCATCAAGACCATGCAGCTCCCACTGCAAAGCATCCCTGTCCATAAAGGACCATATGGCAAGTAACCTCAGAAGGATAGCAACCTCCTGATTACTGAGACCATAACCGGTCTCACCGCGCATCACATCTTGAGCTCGCATAATGGTATCAAACCTATGAATCCAAGCTCGAGGGGATTGCTTCTGGCCATGGAGGCACTTACAAAGCAAACATATCAATGATTCTTGCCCATGCGCAATATGACTTGAGTCAATAACTGCAGAAACCACATCTGTCTTGGCATAACCAGCCAATGGATCATACCAGGCATCATTAGCCAAGGTATCCTCCTCACCATGCATAGCCTCATCCTCATCTGCAAGAGGCACTCCGCATCCTAGGAGCAAACTATAACTGTCCATAGAAGATGCATCAACAATCTCCATAGGAGTATAAACGTGTGGAATACTCGAGACATCTGACTATCTTTGACGAAAATCAAGAAGCAACCGTGGCTATTCCAACTGTATAACATGTTCACCATGGGAAAAACCTCCCACTCGAAAGGATATGGGTTGCCCCTGTAAAGAATTCGGAGGCATTAGTGCACTTACACCCTCCTAGAACACCACTCTCCTGCTATCCATAGTCCTAGGCTGGTCTAAACATAGCATCCTCTCTGAAATAGATGTCATGGCTGCGTATAAGCTCTCTAGTTGAAGAATCCCATAACCTGTAGTCCCTACTGGACTCATTGTATCCAAGGAAGATACTCCTCCTCGATCGAGAACCATGAGCATAAGCCTCACAGCCAAACACATGTAAATGCTCATAACATGTTGCCCTGCCTATCAAGACCCCAAATGGCACTCTACCATCCAGAGATCTCTTGGGTGACCTACTAAGCAAGTATGCAACTGTCTTACATGCCTCAACCCAATAGCATTCAGTAAGACATGCATATCATACCATGCTACCAATCATGTCCAATAGAATCCGATTCATGCCTTCTAAGCATCATGAGCAGAAAGATTAGGAGTGGTCAACACCCTCTTGATACCAAGTGTATCACATAGATGTTGAAATCTAGGAGAGGTAAACTATGCATCACCATCAGCCATCAAGCTCAATAGCTTCTTTCCTGACTGATTTTCAGCATTACCCAAGAAGCACTAAAATGTATCATATACATCATGCTTCTGACAAGTCGGATATACCCATATGTACTTTGTAGCAACATCAATAAATGTCACAAAGTAAGAGGTGGCACCTAGTAAAAATGTAGGCATAGGCCCACAAACTGCACTATGAACCAACTACAATTGCTCAACATACCGCAAATGGACAAGGTACTCAAGCATCTAGCCACATTGGAGGCCCAACTAGAGAAGCAATGCAACCCCGGATGCATTAAAAAATCTCTACACCATGTATTTTCCCAGCTTGATAATTTGATTTCGCATGAGGTCAAATGAAATCTTAACAAATGTTGGATTTCATGCTTAAGGAGAAGAAATCTAGGGAGAAACTTGCACTTTAACGCACGAATTTGGGGGTTGCCAAAGCATTGGCAAATTGAGGATTTAAATGTTTCTTTCCATTTGAGCAAATTCCTTGATAACATAGTGCACGACATGCCCATGATCACCTAGGATACTACAATAGTTGAGGCATTCCTATGCACACCACAAAATCATGCCATCACAACAATCAAGAAACGAGAGTATAGGTTAACATTCCTTTGCCAAACCAAAGTCTTGAAAGGCATGAAGATATGGATAGCGAACAATCTCACCCCTCGACAACTTAAGATAAAGGCTACTAAACTTCACAAAGTACAAAAAACTCAGAAGAATGGCAAGTGGATAGTATTTCAAGAAGGTATAACTCTCATTAAAAATGTCTAATCAAATAAGAGACCAACATAGATGTTGCAAACATTCAACCTACTTGATGTAATACTCAAGTCTTCTAACACACTAGGATGAACTCTCAATTCTTAATTGAATCTTTGATTTGATGCACTCTTAATCCTTAATTGAGTTTGGTTTCTTTAGCCTCATAGACCTTTCGATCTTTAGTAAACTATACTACTACCCCTCCCCTCCCCCCCCCTCTCTCTCTCTCTCTCTCTCCATTACTCTAGTTAATTTAGCTCTTCTTGCCATTATTTCCTCCTAGGAAACAAGGAGCCATAGCAATCAACAATATTTCACTCCCTTTTGTCTACTAATTGTCTTTCACCCAATTTTCTGTTAAATAGAATTAACTCTTAGGAATTAGCTAGCAATTGTTTTGGTAATCATTCCTTATATTAAAACCCCACTTTTGGAATATAATCAATCCTTGAATTAGTTTACTAAATCAAGTGGTTGTGTTTTTGTTTACTAGATTTCTTAAATACAAATGCTTCGCAATGAGTATTGATTTACCTCCAAAGATTTTGTATCTTGATCTTGATTTGGTTGTAGTGTTTTTCTTCATTTATTTTCTTAGATGTAGATATCTAAAAACATGATTTAGTTCTCTAGAAAGCTTGGTTCCTTTTGGTGCTATAGCTGAAAAAGAGCATTGTGTACAAGACTCTTTACCAACTTCAACCCCAAGGTGAAAATTCAATCTGTTGTATGATGACCCTAGTGACCATGACATTGTCCATGACATTAGCAATCACGACTCCCAAGAACGGGCATGTTCCCTAAACATAACAAATGCAAAGAAGGAAGCATTTGACCTCCACCCATTACTCCATGCGTTTATATTTACATAAAACATGTGTGTGCACAAGCATACATATTTACTTTAGATTTTGGGATTTCAAAGGCAAACAAAACATATTGTTGTAAATAAGTAGATTGATGTTCTTAGAAACATCTCTTTTGATGCATGTTCTTGATGACGAGGGAGCACTAGGCAATCCAACCATAGTGGATGTGCACTAGGGAATCCAACCATGGTAAGTGCGACCACCACCAGTGTTCATGTGATTGTAGTCCAAGTCACAATATCTTATAGATCACAATGATAACAAATCTCATATTGTCAAAGTGAGCTCATGCAAACAATACCTTATTCATGTAATTGAAATCCTTATTCATGTAATTGGTAGGTTTCAATTCCTTCAGAAGCAATCTTTGGACATACACTAATTGGACAATGAAAGCTACATCCCTACATTTGCTAGGAGGATCCAGTCTTGATGAGATGTTAGGATTCAAATTATGTGCCCAATTAGCAAGTGTGTGCTCCATGACAAAAAGAAACTATAAAACATCAACTTCAATCCAGAAATGAAAGCATAAAATGCAAATCTATGAAGCAATGCAAATATAAGTCTCAATAGAGCTATACTATAGTACATGGCTTATAGAATTTGCAAAATAAACCATAACATGCATCCGAGCTTTATGAGTTTTACAGAACAATGTCAAACATAACACAACATTTAGACATAACACAACATTTAGACATAACACAACATTTAGCCTAAGAAAAAAGCTTATTTATAAAACTTTGTCTAGCTATCAAAATACATAGGAGCCAAACTTCACATAGTATACTCATTATGTTCATTAATCAAGATTACATAAAGCTCTTGATCACAGCGCAGTCATCAAATTCAAAATCTGCAACATGCAAATAAGACTGTGCATGTGTGCGCAGTACAACATGTGCACAATGGACAAACACCCATCCACCATTGGACATAAAAGTGCGAACACACAACATTCTTTCTTACTAAGCTAGCATAAAATATTACAGCCTCACAAGCCAATGTGAAACAGCAAGTTGGATTATACTTGCAAAAAGTATGAATACTAGTGCAAGCATGCACAATTTGCAGTGGTACACGAGGAAGGCACACAGTAGAGCAAGAGACACATATATACTGCAAGAAGTGTCTCTCTTCTCCATTGAAAAGTGTGGACAGACTGCTCCCATAATCGGGGAGAAGTGATCCTTCCTATGCGGATTTGAAACTCTCCCCCGCTGCACCTCCCATGGCAACTTGTTTTCTTGCCTACATACACAATTCCCCACCAGGAAGGTCGTTTTAGCTTTGGAAGTTATATATCATACCTTTATTGTTCCTTGTTTTTACTTGCCTTTTAAGGAAAAGCAATAATTCCTCTCATGTGGGTGTGAGGCACTTTTATGATTGATGCAGATTTGAGAAGTGAGATGATAGATTACGAAGTATACACAAATTTAGGAATTACCTGTGCCATCATGTCCTTTTTGTAACGATAACCCTGCAAATTACACACATGAATAACCTGTGCAAATTCTCTCTCTCTCTCCCTCTCTCTCTCTCTCTCTTTCTCTCTCTCTCTCTCTCTGGAATTGCATATGCCAGCAAAATGCTTGCTATGCAAGCAAAACAGAGTCGACAGCAAGCCCCCGGCTGGCTTATTCCAGCCACTACCCAATGCAAAAGAAAAACGGAAAGATATTGCTATGGATTTCTCAAAGGGCTACCTTGTACAGACCAAGGGATGGGACAGCATATTGGTGGTGGTTGGCAGGCTTACTGAATGAGTCCATTTTCAGCATGAAGAAAACGTTATTGAGCACCTCAGATTGCCCAACAGTTGTTACACTCAAGTTTGGACACTTTCTTTTAAAGGATCATTGTTTGTATTAATTTATTTGGGCTTCATGTAAATGGTCAAAAGGATTTATGTCAAGGTCCTTGATGAGGGTGACAAGGCACTGACTAGATGGGTCTAAGGCTATGAGTCTAAAATGCATTAAAGTGTGTGAAAGCGCCTAGGGGCAAGTGAATTAATTGATATCCCAAGAGAGCGGTAGAAAAGATAAATTTTAGAGGTACCCTAGAATGAAGACATGAGGCATACTAGATCCATCTAGGGAATTGGGGCTTGGTGGATTTGTAAGCAAGAGCTTTCATGTGCGACTGGACCTGGAGAGAGCTTGCTACCACCGAGAATCGACTGGGAGGATTAAATTTGTGCCTACACCCATGATCGACAGTAGTATTAGATACTGGGAATATGTTGTACGCTAATTGATCGTAATATTTGGTATCACATCGTGGTTGAAGAGGGGAGTTGGAGCGACGTTTTGCTTAGAAGTGCAGATTATGGTTGAGGCTGTTACATTCGTGAAGGATTAGAGGGTGGCTTTGGTGTACAAATGAAGTGACTCCTCCTAATCATCGTTGAACCAAACAATAGATCATATCCAACGATGCCCAAACAGGTTTCTGCAGTTAGCCACACGATGGCTGGTGTTACGCGATGGTTCCGTGTTGAGAGCTCCTTGACTAACCAATCGTTCGTGTCTAGTTCGTCAACGTTGGGACAATGAACGTTAACGAAGGCAAATGGCAAGTCAACACAGTCCGTTGGTTAGTTGATGACCTCAGAGAGCCTTCATATGGTGGCTCGCCAGTGATATTGAAGAAAAAGTAAGACGATACTTTCCGCCTCTGTATAGATTATAGAGCATTGAATAATATCACTGTTAAGCACATGTATCTGATGGCTTGGATCGATGATTTACTAGATGCGTTACATGGGGCCATAATTTTCAGTAAGATAGATCTTAAATGTGGCTACCATCAAATCCGTATTAGAGCCGAAGATGTGCATAAAACCACTTTTAGAAGCACGTTTGGACATTATGAGTTTTTGGTGATGCCGTTTGGACTTACCAATGCTCCAGCTACATTCGTGATCCTTATGAACGAATTACTACGTCCATATATCGAGAAGTTGGTGGTACATTTTATTGACGACATTCTTGTTTTCAGCAAAAGTATTGCTGAGCATCACGAACACATAAGAATATTGTTCAGTACTTTGAGGAAAGCCAGTCTCTATGTAAATAAATCTTAAATGTGGCTACCATCAGATCCGTATTAGAGCCGAAGATGTGCATAAAACCACTTTTAGAAGCACGTTTGGAGTTTTTGGTGATGCCGTTTGGACTTACCAATGCTCCAGCTACATTCGTGATGCTTATGAACAATTTACCATGCCCGTATATCGAGAAGTTTGTAGTACATTTTATTGACGACATTCTTGTTTTCAGAAAAAGTATTGCTGAGCATCACGAACACATAAGAATACTGTTTAGTACTTTGAGAAAAGCCAATCTCTATGTAAATAAAAAGAAAACTGTATTGTGTATGGTAAGAATTGAATATTTAGGATTCATTATTACTCATGAGAGGGTGGAAATGGATCCAAAGAAAGTGGCTGCGATGCTGACTTGGCCTATCCCTCAAAGTTTGACCGCTTTGCAATGATTCTTCGGATTTGTCCAATTTTATCGAAGGCATATCAAAGGATATTCCCAGATTGTATCGCCATTGACCTATCTGACCTCAGATAAAGTACCTTTTATACGGGGACAGAATCAACCGGAAAGTTTTAACACCATAAAACAAGCTGTGGTCTCAAGACCCGTGTTAAAAATAGTTGATCCCCATGAACCGTTTTTCATTGAAACCGATGCAAGTGGCATTGCCGTAGGAGCAGTTCTCCTCCAAGAGACAAGGCCAGTAGCCTTTGAACGCAAGAACCTTTCTCCCTCTCAATGAAATTGGTCAACTCATGAATTAGAGTTGTATGCTGTTGTCCATGCTTTGAAAACATGGAGACATTAATTGTATGGATCAGAGTTTATGTTGATGTTCATCATGATACTTTGAAGCATTTTTGTAAATAACCTGACTTGAGAGACCATCAAGCTAGGTGGGCAGAACTCATGCATGAGTTTAACTTGACGATTCGGTACCGAAGAGGGAAGGATAATAAAGTTGCTGATGCGTTGTCACGCATTATGCATAATATGAGTTTCACGGTATTAGAAAGTGCTCTAATGACCGAGATTAGAGAAACTCAAAAGGTGGACGAGTTCGTCTAGAGCCTTTGGCCTAAGGCTCATGTGTTTAAACCCAAGGAAAAGGGTGACCTGGCATCCAAAAAAGGCTAAACTTATGCAAGATATACCATAAGAGATGGTATGCTGAAAAGAAATGGCAAGGTAATAGTACCTAATCAGAACGATCTCCGGCAGAGAGCCATTCAACAATGCCATGATAGCCCATATAAGGGACATCCAAGAGTCGAGAAAACGTATGATCTCGTGAAGTGAGATTTCTTTTGGCAAAAAATGAAAAAACAAATTCATGAATATGTGACAATTGTTTTTCGTGTCAAGTAAGGCAGAACGGGTGAAGCCATCTGGACTTTTACAACCCTTGGAAATACCACTAGATAGGTGGGAGAGCATTTCCATGGACTTTATTGTAGGTCTTCCTATGACACAAGGTGAATATGATTCTATCCTTGTGATAGTTGATCGTCTTACCAAATCAATACTACACCAAACATCATGATCAAAGGTGGTTAGGTAGTAGAAACTTGGAAGGAGGTACTACACCATACCATCAAAGAAGAAAAGGCTGCCACAGCCCAGAAATAAAGCTAAAAATTAAAATGCATCACGATTCACAACCGATGAGGGTCAAGTCTCAAGCTGCATCCTGCATCCTCATCCTCATTCTCTTGCTCATCCTCATCCTCATCCTCATCATCATCATCATCATCATCATCATCATCATCAGTGCCATCCTCCTCCTCCTTAAGACCATCCTTGAGGCCAACCACAGCCAAAGTCGGCTAACAATGTACGGAGTACGGATTAGAATAGTGCTAAAAAATGCGTTTTCCAAGGTTTTGGCTAGGCACAAAATCAATCCCCCCCCCCCCCCAAAACAAAACAAACCCCCTCCCCCCCCCCACACAACAAAAAAACCAAACCACCAAAAAAAAAATTCCAAAAAAAAAACAAACCACTCGTACGAAAAGCCGTACGGAAGGCCGTACATACGGCGTACGAAAAAACCCTCCATACACGTATAGATGCAACTATGGTTATAGACCAACAAATCCAACTACAGTTACAATACCTCAGAAAGTGCCTAGTGCCGCGAACTTTGAGGTTCGAATGCGGGAGATGCTAGCATTTGCGAGAGCTAACATCTGCCAAGCTATGGATAGAGCTAAGGCGTATGCGGATGAAAACAGATCCATTATAGAATTTAAGGAAGGAGAGAAAGTTTTTCTCAGAGTTCCTTCGCACTCTTAAGTCTTTGACTGCATGAGAGTGTGCTAAGTTATCACCTCGATATTGTGGGCGATGGCCAATTCTAAAAAGAATAGGCAAGGTGGCCTATAAATTAGAATTACCAGAGGGTTGTAAGATGCACCCAGTGTTTCATGTTTCTCGTTTAAAGAAATTTTTGCATGCAAGTGACTCACGGTGTTGGTTGCATGGCATTGTTTACCTCTATCAGAAGCTACCTGGGAATCCGTATATCAGTTACGAAGAGTGTTCCCAGACTTTATCATTGAGGACGTTGATGCCTAAAGAGGGAAGGAATGTTACCCTCAAGTTGAGGTAACATGACTTGGGAAGGGTCAGTGGACATTTTCTTTTGAAGGATCAATTCATGTAAATGGTCAAAAGGATTTATGTCAAGGTCCTTTATGAGGGTGACAAGGCATTGACTAGATGGGTCTTAAATGCATTAAGTGTGTGAAAGCGCCTAGGGGCAAGTGAATTAATTGATATCCCAAGAGGGGTAGAAAAGATGCAGTTAAGAGGTACCCTAGAATGAAGACATGTAGCATACTAGATCCATCCAGGGAATTGGGGCTTGGTGGATTTGTAAGCAGGAGCTTTCACGTGCGATTGGATCTAGAGAGAGCTTGCTACCACCGAGAATCTGCTGGGAGGATTAAATTTGTGCCTGCACCCGTGATCGACAGTAGTATTAGATACTAGGAATATGTTGTACGTTAATAGATCGTAATAACAATTAGTTCACAATGTATTTAAACGCCAAGGATTCCCTAAGATGATTGTCAACGACAAAGATGCCAGGTTATGGGTCACTTTTGGAAGATGTATTCCACCGTTTAGACTGCCCTCTCTGTTTCAGGATGGTATGCCATGCTTGGAGGGGGTATAGTGCCCAAAGTGGTTACATAACACGGGTTGAGGAGCACCTCTACCACAATATGCAAAAATCTTGAGAAAAGGCTTGGGCTCCAGCATAGGGATGAGCCCCCTTGAGACCATATATGATGCAAAGCCAGAATGCCTTTCTCATTGGCAGAAAACAGCAAGCTTGGTATGTCATATATAATAGCGCAGCATACACCTCAACCCCCCCGCACTAGCTGTTGGATCTCCCTTGTCTCTTGTGCACACAAGTAGATCAAGCTAGACACAACTCTCTAGCAGAACAAACAGCAAAGTAGGCAACACCAAAATGTCTATCTTACTCCTCAACGTGAGGACTGATCAAATTAGTAGGGAGTGCCATTATGATCTCAAGAAGCCAACCAAGACCATTTTGGGTACAACTTCCTTGTTCTTTGCAGGCATGTACTATACTACAGTACACTATGTTTTCTGAGTTCCGTTCTTCAGTTGTATCTGAGTATTGTCTATTTTCTGATCGCTCCACTGCAAACCCTATCGTTTCTCTATAAGAGATCCCCCCTCTCCCTGGCGAGCCCTCTTCGGCTGTTGAGGCGGTCAGGATGGACGGGGTTCCCAGGTTTAGGGTCATTGTCCAGGACCCCAATATTTCAGATGACCGCATCATGCTATAGCGACCCAATGGGCCTTTCTTCCGCCAGAGATTTTAGGTTGCAGGTCGGCAGGACCAGTGCAGGATTTGCAGATCCTCGGGGCACTTCGCCAAGGATTGCCCAAAGAAGAAAAAGAGGCCCACAAAGCAACCAGCTCGTACTAGCTTACGACAGAGAGCTCGAGCAGGACATACCGCTCCACAGACACGGCCTCAGACACGGGCTCCCCCCTCTCCTAGGGCTACTCGAGTCCCTTCGGCACCCCGTGCCACCTCTGGCCCACGGTGGCTCCGGTCGCGGCTAGGCCCTCTACTCTAGTTCACTCCTCCACCTCTTCGGAGGCTACCCCCTTGGAGCCTCAGGAGGAGACTATTGTTCAAGAGCCTTGTTCGACTCCACCCTTGGATCAGGCTGTACCTTCCTCAGTAGCGCAGGTTGTTGGCACCTCGTCTGCACCACTTTTTGATCAAAATCTAGTACAGGTGCCTGCCTCTTTGGACAGAGGGAAGGGGGTTTCACATTCTCTTCCTGCTTCGGTAGGAATCCTTCGTACCCCCTCCCCAGGACTAGCTCAGCGGAACTCTTTTTCCGCTTTGGAGGACCTCTCTAGCCTCCCAGATGATGATTTTGTACCCTCTACTTTTGGAGAGCCAGTTATCGGCTTCCCTGTTAAAAGATCCTTCTCTCTCTCACCTGTGGACTTTCCTCCCCTCGGACCTCGTGTGTATAGCAGGAGGTCTCCTCTGGTAGAGGCTTCTGTTTCCGCCACCAGGTCGGATAAGGTATTCCAACCCACTTCCTCTCGCCGATGAGGATAGCCAGTTGGAATATACAGGGATTGGGCGGCATCCCTCATCGCCGTCGCAGACAGCTGATCAGCAAAAATCAGCTCCATCCAGGTGTTTCAAGTGGTTCCCTAAACATTCTTCTTCTTCAGGAACACAAACTGGATATCAGAGATTGCTCCAAGTCAGGTAAGCTGCTCTCAGGCCGGATTGTTTGGCTTCCTGCCTTGGGAACGAGAGAAGGTACATGCATTTCAGTTTCAAACTCTATTCTCCCTCTGGTCATTGGACACGGTACCATAACCCCCTCCAAGGCCCAGTGGGTTTTACTTCTGATTGACGGACATAAGGTTAGTTTCCTCAACCTTTATGCTCCGAACAACAGAGGGGACCGTGTTTTGTTTTGGAAAGAGTTGCTCTCGTGGGCTGACATTGCGAATTCATGGATTATTGGAGGTGACTTCAACATGGATGAGGCACCTTCTGATAAGAAAGGGGGCAGAGAAGGTGGTATCCACTCCCTTGAGAGAGCACCCTTGGATGCCTTCTTGTTCAGGTTCAGTGGCAGAGATGTTTGGTCAGATGATGCATTTCTTGTTCAATCTCAGTCACTTTTGTTTTCATGGTCGAACCATAGGGTGCAGATGCCTATCCATGCTCGGATTGACAGATTCTATGTGGGTGACTAGGCTCTTGATAGAGGGGGGACAGTTTGCATTGCACTCGGTGTTTCCACTTCAGACCATTTTCCGGTAATTTTGTCCATTTCAGAGCCTCATCTGAGAGGACAGCCTCACAGTATCAAGATCCGAGATGCCTTATACACAGATGAGACTCTCACAGAGGCAGTGTTGGAGATCTGGGTTTCTCATATGCAGGGAGGGGTGGCCAGTCCTTCACATGTGGCCACAGCACTTGACAGTATCAGCGACTTCTATCACTCAGTTGCTAGTGCTCGACGAGGTGAGGTACTCAGGCGAGAGATCGGTATCCGCCGGCAGTTGACAGCCCTTCAGAGGGAGGAGCAGAAACGACGTTCAAATGCTTGGATACAGGAGCGCCTTGCTGCGGCAAGGGCTCACTTGCAGACCTTGCTTGATCAGAGAGCGGAGTATGCCTTCGATGCACGGGAGTCCTTTTGGATACAGATGGGAGGGAGAGTTAATAAACACTTTTTCTCTACACTTGACCCCAGACATAGTAGAGAGAGTGCCAGGCAGCTTATTGACTCTGACGGCGTTTTGCAGTCCCAACCGTCATGCATTTAGCGACAGATTTTTAAACCTCCCTTCTTTCCGTAGATCCGAACTCACAGGCCAGAGAGGTGGCTAGAGATGGAGTTTGGCAGAGTTTACTTGTGTTGGTCACCCCAGAGATGTTATGCTCACTTGATGCACGCTTTACCAACACAGAATTCAAGACTGCTCTTTCTGCCCTTCATAAGGGCAAGTGCCCTGGTTCCGATGGTCTTACTCCCTCTTTTTTTATAGCCTTTTGGGATATGATAGGTGATCATATTACTTCAGCCCTGCAGGGCATTTGGGACTCGGGTGAGATGCCTGACTCACTGACCGAGGGACTCATTCACCTTATCCCGAAAGGTGGCAACAGGAATTTTGTATCCCATTGGAGACCCATCACTCTTTTGGGCACTCTTTACAAAATCCTTGCCAAGGCGATCAGCATCCGACTACAGTCCCATCTTCCAAATCTCATCCATGATACTCAAACAGGCTTTGTGCATGGCAGGAGCATTTTTGATAATATATTTCCTTTTGGGAAGCCACAGAGTGGGCTATGCAGAGTGGACAGAGGCTAGCAGTTTTACTCTTGGACTTCGAGAAAGCCTATAACAGAGTAGATTGGGGTTTTCTTGAGGGCACTCTTCTACGGTTTGGATTTTCAGATGCTTGGATCAGAGGGGTGGCCTCCCTCTACAGATCAGCCCACAGCCAGGTTTTGATTGGAGGGGTAAGGGGTGACAGGTTTCAGATTTCCAAATCAGTTCGTCAGGGATACCCTTTAGCCCCCTTGTACAACCAATACAACCAGTGTGACATTAATCTTGATATTCTTCAAATATGTATCTGTTGATCTTGGCCTATGTACCTCACCATCATATATGGCTGTAGGGTGAACTAATTTATTCAGAATATGCATGATTACCGAGCTAAAACCCCCAAGCTGAATTATCCAAGCTACCATTTATAGGAACCTCCCCACACACGTATTTCTCAAAGAGATACGAATTCCAAACCTGAAAGCTTGGGGGAGCTTCAGGAACACTCTTCGAAGGATTCCACCTTCTACCGTCGAAGAGATTGATAGGCAGCCGATCATTTGGAATGATAGTATTCTTGACGAGCATGCCACACCACTGGGCACTTCCCATTACATGCAGTGGTCTAAATGGGAGAGAGGCCCCGCCTACACATTAGGCACTTGGAAATCTTTTATCAGGCTACCTGTGGATCAGAGACTGCAGTCCGTGAGTCACCTCACAGGGGTAGCACGCAGGATTCAGCAGATAGATGCAGCCATCCCAGTGGAATGGACAGTTGAGCTGCCTATTACTTCCACCACTTGGATGGGGGCTTTTTCGAGGACATCAGTTCCTTTACAGGTGATCGCTCTCCGAAGTCTCGGGGAAGACGCACTGGTCTTTGATGTTGGGGATGGAGGTTTACTTTCTACATCCAAGGATGGCATTCTTCTTGAGGTTGCCTTTCAGCCTGTCAGGATTGCTGGTTTTGTGGACCTTGGAGCGGGCTTGCAATGGTACTTAGACCCCGACCCTCTGCTCTTGGCCTTGGGATCCTAGATATATGGAGGTGCACCTATCAGGTGCTTGCAGTGGGACCCAGGAGAGTGGGAATGGATAGATCATGGGCACCGAGAGAGGAAGATTCCCTTCTTTCATTTCACGGTTGGTAATGCCAGGAGGTTTCAGCTGAACAGTAGGGGTTGGATTCCCTCCAGAGCCCCCCATTGGGAAAGCTTCTTCATCACCGCAGACTTGCGTAGAAATTTCTAGAGGAGGCTCTGGAAATCCCTCAGAAATAGAAAGATCACTCTTTTCTTTTGGCTTTCTATTCATGGAGGGATTGAACCTGTGGAGATCACGATTTGGGGCTGATCCCACTTGTCCTCGATGCCATTCTGCAGAGGAGTCAGTGCGACATTGCCTTTGGGACTGCAGTCAGGCGAGGACTGTTTGGAAAAGGGTTGCTCGGATACTCAGCATCTTTCACACTTCCCCTTTTTTCATGACTTGGGGCTCGGTCGCATGGTTATCTCTTACCGGGCCCCAGGTGTTTTATGAGGGTGAGCCTTCTTCTTGGGCACTCTCGGTCTGCCGGGGCAGGTGATAGAGCCCTGCTCTCTACAGGATGTACCACTTACTCCCTTCAGAGCTTCTCACGTTTCAGTGGATACCTCTTGGGAGATTTTGGCTAGCATTTCCTCTTGGCATATTTGGAGAGCCAGATGTACTGAGGCCTTGGATGGCACCCAGATACACCCATTACAGGTGTTCACGGGTATTTGGTCTAACACAGTTCACACTTTGATAGCCATATGGGCTAGGATACAGGGCCCTTCACGGGCAGCCTCTTCTAGAAGGACTATATTTCTTCGAGTTTGGAGAGGTTCTCCCTTTTTCTCGGAGGTTTCTACCGGATTGAGATGGCACTATCAGCCTCAATCCTTTCTTTTTGGCTCTTGAGCTTTTCGTGCATTGCATGATGTATCCCGTATAGAGCTTGCTCTAACGGTTTTTCTTTAATACTTAATAGAAGTCTCTTTTTGCCAAAAAAAAAAAAAAAAAACAAGTTCAATTTTGGGCCATTGAAATGTATCTACGTTCCATACTCTCTCAAGACTGCACCACAAATGCAACATAAGGATTTGTACAAAGTATGTCTTTCTTTGATCCTTTATTAGAAACTAGATTTAGAACTTTGCCATCCACAAGTTTGAGCCTTCAATTTTGTTAGTACTTGCTATAACTCGTCCATACTGATGTTTGTGGACCCATGCACACTCCGTGTCTTGGAGGTCATCCTTATGATGTTACATTCATACATGACTTCACATGTTTTATTGGGGTCTTTGCTCTTAAGCAAAAGTCTGAAGTTTGCAATGTGATCAAACACTATCGCCTTGGTTGAAAATCAATCTGAATGCCGGTTGCAGATCCTCCATTCAGATCAAGGATGGGAATATCTATCCAAGGCATTGCAACAACTTTTTGCTGAGAAGGGCATTACACATCAGCTTAAGGTGAGGTATACTCCTCAACAGAATGGGAAGGCTCAAATGAAAAATCGATCACTTTCGGAGAGCTAAAAGCAAAAGGGTTGCTATACCATATTTGGATGGAAGCCATTATGTGCTTGAATCCGTCCCAAGAAGGCTCTTAAGGTCATGACACCTTATTAAGCATGGTTTGGTCGTAAGCCCGACGTGGGCTATAACCGTACACCCGGTTGTGGAGTACATACACGCGTGCCTCAAGAATTGCATAGAAAACTTGATGACAAGGCAGAAAAAAGCATCTTTATTGGCTACATCAGTGAAAGCAAGGGGTATAGACTTTATAATCATGTGACCAAGAAGGTTATCACTAGTACGGATGTTATATTTGCTGAAAATGCAGATCTTCTCTTCGCTAGTTTTGACAAAAATCAAGGTCCTTCTGAACCCTCTGACAGGCTGCTGCCCACTTCCATTGATGGTGCACTTGATATGCCAGTGGAAAATCAGAATTTGCGGCAAGATACTCCAATGGGAGATGCCTTAGTTCAGCCTATGGCTGAGCTTGTTTCTCAGGAAAAGATTGATGATGCCCTTGCACGTGAAAGTACAGCAGTGTAGGAAGCAAAATCAATACCTCGTTGTCTGCTCCGCACAGTTGAGGACAGCAAGCTTTCTGCACCACTAGGAGGACGATTGCAGAGCTTTGATGTTGCCATCCATGTGGATTGGTTGGAGAGCTTTTGTGGAAATGGAAAATAAGGATGATGCTTTAGCTAACTTTGCGGCTGAAAAATGGACTTGAGTGTTCATGCGGGACATTGGGGAATGGTCCACGAAGTTGGACTTTATGGTGAGGATGGAAAATGTTTCCCCATCAGAGGACCTAAGGACGAGGCTAGCACAATCGGCAAAGACGAAGACGAGAACTTCAAGATCACCATAAATAGTTGAAAACTATACAACTACACTATGGTGGATGGTACTCTTGGGAGGTACCTAGGATCTGGAGGATAGATGGGTCTCACACGCATTGAGGAATGCCATCGTATAGATGCGGGTCAGATGCGGGTCTCGTCCCATTAGCTAAGGATCGAGGCAAGGAGAGCCACATGCACACTGACAAAGCAACAAATCTGTAGGTTATGCACACTAGCAAAGGTGAAGTTAGAGGAGCACTTCCTATGTCCTTGCCAACTCTACTATGAGATCCGAGGACGATACTCATGTCTCTTTCAGGAGGGACACGGGTTTGGGATACTCTCCCAACTGATGCACTTCCATGACCATGTCTGCATCGGTCTCTATTTGATGGAGATGTCACAACATCGATAGACCCTCAAGGTACAAAGATCATAGAGACCATGCCAGCTGCCACAGCTAGAGATGACTTGACAGACACAACTACGCAACATCTTTGTGTCTCATTGGAGAGCCACCATGGCACCTAGATATGTAATTGGAGCATTAGCTTGGAGTGTTTGAGTTTTGAGACAGTTTGGATAGCTCTCAACAAACAGCCTTAGCAAGCCCTTTGCTTCCCTCCCCGTGGCTTGTGTGAGTTCCTTTCTAGATTGTACTTTGTCTCATAGGCCCGCAAGGCCTCCCGAAGAAGGTAATACATCTCTCTCTCTATCTATGTGTGTGTGTGTGTGTGTGTGTGTGTGTGTATCGATCTCGATCTCGAACAAATAATATGTAGAATCTTCACACAAACTACCTCAATAAGTACTAACTACATAGCAAATCTATAGTATTTTATTTTACCGAATGGAAAAGATCACTATTTGTTGATAGTGATCACTGGTTCCATAGATCTTAAAAAGTCATACAATCATATCATATTCTCTCTCTCTCTCTCTCTCTCTCTCTCTCTCACACAATCAGATCCGAGGACAATACCATGGCTTCTCTGAAGAGGGACACGGATTCACACACTCTCCCGGCTGAGTCACTTCCATGACTAGTTCTGTGTTGGTCTCTTCTTGATGGAGATGTGGTGACACAGAGAGACCTTGAAACCGGCCTTCGGGATCCCCAAAGGGCAGTGAACAGATAACAACCAGAAAATACTCAATTTTCAGCAACTTAGAACTGTCCACAGCATACCAAATCAACTTAGAACACAACACCGGGAGCTAGATCGCCTCCGTCTTGCACCAGACACCAGATTGGCCCTAAACTTAGCGCCCCTTTTGGTATTTCTTTATCTTTATTCTGAAGGCTTGCAAATACAAGAATAGCACCGCAGTGCATCAGCCCATAGGCAGCCAACTGAATAACCCGATCACAGGTACTTCCGTCCTCCTATGCAATCACAGAAAAGGCATCCTAGTCCAGTGCAACATTCCAAAGCCGCCCTTCTTCCGAATCTGGCTGAGGGTTCTAATCTGGCAGCTGTGATACCCACTAGGGGAGTCCTTGCAGGAGAGAAATCAGCCCTATCTGACTTGGTACCTCAGAATACCTGTCAAGGGAGTCCTAGCAAGACAGAAGCTAGCAAAACAACCACACTTGGCTGTTCCTGGCAAACAGAAAGACCAGTTGCGCAAAGCAAAAAGGATCTAAAGGTTTTGAGGCAGTAGGAAAACTCCCGGAAAGCAATTGACCGATCGGAGAGCTTCTGGCAGCCCACCAATAGCCCACAGACTGCTCTCGTAGTCAAAAATCAGCAAACCGATGTCATAGAATAGCCTTGGAGCTCTTTCCCAGCCTATGACTTGCCTCTCTCTGTTCTTCTGTGGTCCCAAAAACAGCCCTAAAAGCGAATTTCTACTTTTCTACTTGCTTTCCAAGCTTGCTAGCCAAGCGTGGCTCCTAGAGCTCTTTTTAGCGAAAAGGATTTTTACCCCTCTCTAACCTTCAGTCCCTTGCCTTGGCCCATGGAATTAATTGCACTGAAGTGTACTTTGAACTGTTTTAATTAGTTGGAGGCTAGGATAGTCACTGTAAATTCCTAAAGGTTAGAAATGCACGTCCTCGTGACAGACCCTCCTCTTGGAAAATTGCAAACGTCCCCGTTTGCACCAAACTTAATGCTTTGTTCCATCATAACCTGCAACAAAAGTTTCAAACCAAGTGGAAGCTTATAGCCTCGGTTAGTCAAGAACACAACCAGGCATCATTCCACAAATGGCAAACATACATGCTCAGACAGACAATATGCTCCGTATGGCCATCTTGTAGGACCCACATAGATGATTTATCCTCTAATGGACATCCTGTAGGACCCAAAGGACAAGGTACATCAAGAGCATACACAAGCACTCAATGCATGCAAACATACAATCAATGTGTACCTTCTTCTTTTTTCATACGTTCCTCTCGATGTACTACCCACTTTCATATGGCCATCCCTCAAGACCCACAACTAGTGGTACATCGTGAGTACACGCAAAAGCACTTCATGCATGCAGACAATCCCATGCGTACTTTTCACACATGTTCCTTTCAATAATTTACCCATTTCATCTTATGGCGGACTGTCCAAATCTATCCTGGCAGCTCTAAAAGAGTCATGGCAGGAAAGAAACCATCCATAATCCGTGGTATATCAGGAACATATCACACAAGTTCAGAATCCAAACTACACATGTTCACAAGAATGTCATAGAAAGTGAACCAACCGGTTCGGCATCAAGTGCCATCTGACTCATGTGGCAGTGACCGTAGTTTACCACTTCCTGCTTTTGTTCTAGTAGGTAGGCCATCCTGCTTCTCGACGATAGTAGTGACCACAGTATGCTATCTCGTCCCGAATTTAGGGATACTCCCTCTGACTGAACTGTCATGTAAGAACTGCATATACTGCCATTACAAGAATGTGCCACGTGCACAACAAGACTGGAGTTGCATACATAATTTGAAGAGCCATGGATAGCAAACCATATCCAACCACAAACTGATCTCAACAGATTCGGCAGACTTTGCCATTTTCTTACATGTACCTGTATATTCAAGATTACAAGATAAGCAAGATATACATGTAGTATAAGATTTGGTAGAGCTGCAAGTAACCAACTCACATACCATGTACGGATATTCTGATAGTGACTATTACACTAATCAAGAAGTCCCGCGGCATATATACCATCAGCAAGCGGTACCTCGGGTGAGACATACAGTGTCACCAAGTGACCTCTAGATATCTGAAGCGTTCTATACCAAGGGAGTGGAGCTGCTACCCCCCTTTTGAGCATCAGGCAATGCTCCACACGCACGCTCTGCTGAGCCTGAAAGCCACAACCGAAGTCGGCTCAAAGTAAAAAGTAGAGTTGCATCAACTGAGGTGAATCTGCCAGCTCACCCTCCTCCATTCACATCACATCTGAATAGCAACGAGGAAACTCTACCACTGTGTGCCAATAGCTGATCTTGATTCAATATCTTGTCCCGTTCCTCTGTCTCTGGCTGTTCCTCATGAGACATTTACTTTGGCACATCATGTGCTTTCACTGCACAACATCTTGGCTGAATTCTCTTAGCAACCATAGGCCTCACCTCTTGGAGAGAGATGGTGATATCCCTGATCCCAGCATCATCCAAAACAACCACAGATCTCACCCCCTTGAGAAAGTTGGTGATGTCCCGGCAACGGAACCACTGAAACCCGCCCCAAAGGGCAGTGAACTAATAACAACCAGCAAATACTCAATTTTCAGCAACTTAGAACTTTCCACAACAAACCAAATCAACTTAGAACACAACACCCAAGAGCTAGATCGCCCCTATCTTGCACCAGACACCAGATTGGCCCTAAACTTAGCGCCCCTTTCGATATTTCTTTGTCTTTATTCAGAAGGCTTGCAAATACAAGAATAGCACCGCAGTGCATGAGCCCACAGACAGCCAACTGAATAATCCGATCACAAGCACTTCTGTCCTACTATGCAATCACAGAAAAGGCATCTTAGTCCAGTGCAACATTCCATAGCGGCCCTTCTTCCGAGTCTGGCTAAGGGTTCTAACTTGGCAGCTTTGATACCCACTAGGGGAGTCCTAGTAGGAGAGAAATCAGCCCTATCTGACTTGGTAGCTCTGAATACAAGTCAAGGGAGTCCTAGCAAGACATAAGCCAACAAAACAACCACACTTGGCTGTTCCTAGCAAACAGAAAGACTAGCTGCACAAAGCAAAAGGATCTGAAGGCTTTGAGGCAGTAGGAAAACTCCCAGAAAGCAATCAACCGATCGGAAAGCTTGGGAAACCTTGGGAAAATCAGCATGGAAAAGCGAAATTCCCTGGCAAGATCTCTGGCACCTTGGCAGTTGAAAAGCAGCAAAAATAACCTTGGAAAACCTGCTAGAAGAGAATTGCCAAGTATGGAAGCAAATCGAGCTGCCTAGAAGCTCCAAACTGCCTGGAAAAGTGCGATTTTGATAGGCACCTAGCCCGGAAAGCTCCTAGATGAAGTGCGAATCAAATTTGGGCCTTTGGGAAGGCATGCAGCAAAAACGAACTGATCTGGAGGCTCCTGGCACAAAAACGAATTTCTTTTTTGAGCTTCTGGCAGCCCACCAATAGCCCATAGACTGCCCTCATAGTCAAAAATCAGCAAACCGATGTGATAGAATAGCCTTGGAGCTCTTTCCCAGCCTGTGACTTGCCTCGCTTTGTTCTTCTGTGGTCCCGAAAACATGCCTGAAAGAGAATTTCGACTTTTCTGCTTGCTTTCCAAGCCTGCTAGCCAAATGTGGCTCCTGGAGCTATTTTTAGCGAAATGAATTTTTACCCCTCTCTAACCTTCAGTCCCTTGCCTTGGCCCATGGAATTAATTGCATTGAAGTGTTGTTTTAATCAGTTGGAGGCTAGGGCAGTCACCGTAAATTCCTCAAGCTTAGAAATTCATGTCCTCGTGACAAACCCTACTACATCAAATCAGGCAGCAGGAAATGACTACCATAGGGGACTGATCGAGCAGAGCGACACATGGCTGACTTTTATGCCTTCGAGTCGACCCCAAGACGAGAGGAGTTTTCTGACATGAGGGCAGTACTCTTCTGGGGACGTGATCTACCGACAATTGAGTGGTGGAGGTTAGAGAGGCTACGGGTCACCGTAAATTCCTCAAGCTTAGAAATTCACGTCCTCATGACAGACCCTACTACACCAAATCAGGCAGCAGGAAATGGCTACCACAGGAGATTGATCGAGCACAGCGACACATGGCTGACTTTTATGCCTTGAAGTTGACCCCAAGATGAGAGGAGTTTTCTGACATGAGGGCAGTACTCTTATGGGGACGTGATCTACCGACAATTGAGTGGTGGAGGTTAGAGAGGCTACATGTGACCATGGGGTCAAGAGTAAGCCATCAGTTCCTCACCAGATCATACAGGAAGAGTTCACTATGAGACCATTGCAAACCGATGCCATCTTTCAGATAGTGACATATCTACATAGGGTATGGGCCTTGCCTAGCTAGAGGCTACTGAGGTTGGCAATGAAGTCATCTAGGCTATGAGTTGAGAGTGGGGTCAGAACAGCATGGTATGCACCCATCTCCAAATGGTTTCACACTCACGGCATTCAGATGGATCACCCCCCCCCCTTTCTGTACAGCTTGGTCGCCCCATCTCTCCACATCCCACTACATGAGATCAATCGTATCATACAGTTGGACCTACTCCAGCTATATACATCACGGACTAGGCGGGGAGGGGAGACTAGGAGTTCCCCACCAAGATTCAATTCTACCGTGACCACTTCTTGAGAGTATCAGAGGAGGGATTGATCCCTAGGCCCCAAAATCTAAAGGACAGACAGGTTACTCATGCACTAAGGATTGCCATAGGACAGATGCGGGTCATGTCTCACTAGCTGAGCATCGAGACAGGGAGGGCTGCAAGCACACATAAAGAGCAACGGGTTTGCACGCTATGCACACCATAGTTACCAGGGAACGTTCCAAAAATTCGGGTGTTGGAATGCGAACGTTTCGAAAAGGGGGAACGGGAACCGGAATGCCACGTCATACGCAACACGTCATCATATGACATAAAACTATGTTGGAAAATGAAAGAAACTAACATTTTACAGCTTTTAACTTTATATACAAGCTCTAAAATACCCATTTGAAACTTTCAAAGAGCAATATATATATATATATATATATATATATATATATTGGGAGAAGGACGTTCTGGGGCCATTCTAGTTTCGGCCTGCTTCCTGGAACAGCTTTCAGGCGTTTCAGATGTCGAAACGCCGTTCCCTGGTAACTATTAAGCACATTGGCAACGGTGGAGACAGAGGAGCATTTCTTAGGATGATACTATTTCTTCTTTTAGACAGGACACGGTTTCGGAACACTCTCCGTTTGATCCATTTCCACGACCAAGTGTGTGTTGGCCTCTTTTTGATGGAGATACGGCGACACAGAGAGACCCTGCTACACCAGATCAGACAGCACGGGGTGACAACCTAACGACACCGATGGGACACAGAGACACGTCACCAACTTCTATGCCTTTGAGTTAGCCTCCGGAAACAGGAGGAGGAGATGCTTGACATGAGGGCAACATGGATCAATGGGAAGAGACGTCATAAAGCAATGGAGCCTATGACACAAAGGATGACTAGAGCACACACGATAGAGTTCCAACGCATCGTTGCTCTACTCAGAGAAGACCGACCAACCCGAGGTGTTGCTCATCGGATACAGAGATCTCGAAGACCAAGTCGCCCGCCATAGCGAGAGACAACTCGACAGCTACAGACACTTGACATCTTTGCGTCTCATCGGAGGGATATCATAACTCCCGAATATGTCCTTGAGCTTTCGCACTACCTACTGGAGTCTCTTGAGAGTTTCTGAGAGATTTTGAGACTTTGAGATTATTAGCTTAGCTTAGCACCAAGCAAGGCCTTAGTGAGCCCTTGGCTTCAGCCCATAGCGGCTTGTACGAGCTATTTTGTTGATTGTACTTTGCCTCATAGGCCCACGAGGCCTCTTGAAGATGTTAATCTCTCTCTGTCTCTCTGTCTCTCTCTCTCTCTCTCTCTCTCTCCCCATCCGTGTGTGTGTGTGTGAAAACACCTATTTCAGGTCACAATAAAATGATGTAATCGTTTGCCAACCACTACCCAAGAATGTTGGTTCCCACAAGATCAAAATACAAGTATGTGCAATTAATTAAAGTACCAACCTTGTCTGTACCATAAATGTAATCACAATATGTAAAAACTGATGCAAAATTACTTTGACTTTTTCCACCAACAAAATGATGGTAGTCATGATATTCAGAGCCTCCGTAAAACGGAATTAACTTTGTTGGTGCCCAAGGAAATTCATACCTATTGCAAAATCAATCAAACTTAGTATAGCCCACATTAAAGCATGTGTAATATTCAAAGTGATGAGGTGCCATTGAATTAAAAAAGTATCTGTGCAAACCTTGCAATACAAAAAACAAAAATATCCAACAAAATAAACACATGGCCAAACCCAAGAAATTTTAGCCACCAATGTCAAAATATCATGTAACAAAGTCACCCAAAATATTAGCAACTAAATTGAAATGACGTCTTAGATATGTCGAAATGAGACAAACAATACTAATATAAACTCTTCATACGAGTAAGCAATAACATTACAAATTTGTGCATGCAATAGTCTACCTAGAGCCTAGATAAATACCAATTGACGCAAACAAAAAACACTTCATGGAACAATTTGCATGTTCTTGTAGCCCAATCGCTAAGATACTCTCCAAATGAAAAAGTCCACTAGTACAAGGATAATTGTTCAAACGTTTAAGTACAAAAACAAGGTGGGGAATTAAGACATAAGCTTGAGCATCTCTGTCATCCCATCTAACTAATTCAATGGTTGTGCAGACACTTGTTTGTGGCATGAGAGCTTTGGGCCTCTAAATTACGGCAGCCTTGTTAGATTGCATTCGCATAATATGCTTGTTTATCTCCCAAAGATGCATGCATTGTCGGTTAGAAGGATACAAGGACTACATGAGGCCTTGTAGGACTACAAAGGATGTTTGGGATAAGTTAGCCTCTCTGTATCAGATACGCAATGAAGTACGGGTTGCATAGTTCCGAAGTAGTTAGATGCCTTGAACATTGACGAGGTTGTGCCAAATAGTCAGACCATGTCCACGACACTGAGTAGACTTCCTGACTCATATCAAGGGTTTGCGACCACATTGAGGTTGGTGCCATGGGCAATCCCGACCATTACATCTTTGATTAGCTGGTAGCTTTATTGTTGCAGAAAGAGGAAAGCCGTCATGCTAATCGGAATGCCGCTATTTTAGGTGATCAAGCCTTTGCTATGCATCATAAGAGTAATGCAAAAACAGCAAAGCCTTCTGGGAAACCTAAGCACAATTGTGATAGTACTTCGGATGCCAACAAGAATGCAGATATGAAAAAGAACAGATCCAACTATTGCAAGAAATCAGGTCTTCATAATTATAAATGCCGAAAGCGCATAGCATAGAATCAGAGAAGAAGCAACAACAGTCTAGCAATGCAATTACTGATGCTTCATCTTCCCATAACAAGGATGCATCAGCCAATGTTGCTTCATCTTCCCATGACAAGGATGCATCTTCTGGGAAACCTAAGCACAATTGTGATAGTACTTCGGATGCCAACAAGAATGCAGATATGAAAAAGAAGAGATCCAACTATTGCAAGAAATCAGGTCTTCATAATTATAAATGCCGAAAGCGCATAGCATAGAATCAGAGAAGAAGCAACAACAGTCTAGCAATGCAATTACTGATGCTTCATCTTCCCATGACAAGGATGCATCAGCCAATGTTGCTCACCATGATAACGCATTCAGCACTTGGTATTTTAACAGTGGTGCTTGTAGGCACATTACTTCTTGCATGAGGTTCTTTCTTTGCGTGATGCAGTAATGAAATCAAGGTTTGGGCTTAGATTTATCAGGGACGAGTCGAAAGGTAGGTCAATTTAGTTATGTTAAGTACAGCATGCTGATACGATTAGATGCATATAGTTTGGCCGAAGCTGAAGCAACATGTCATTTAAGGCAGCTGAAACAGAACTAGCTCTGTTTCTAACTAGTACTAACTAATTCTGGACCAGCAGATAGCCGGAGACTAGACCACTCCAAAGAGTAGAGTAGAAATAATCCGAAATATTAGAGATCCTACCCTATCAGGAGCTCTAGGGTGTAGCAGCACCTTCATTCATTAGTTTAGTTTTAGAGTTGAGATGCTGAACTAACAGGAAGGTACCTTTCAGAGTTGAAGACGAGGTAACTCAGTGGCTGGACTTACCCGGTAGCTTGTAAGGGGCTGCATAAGGACAGAAAAGGATTACTCCTTATTAAATTTCCAGCTGAGAAATTAGCTCTGTTATGGTCACCATTATTCCCTTACCCTGCATGCTTTCACAGCTAGTGACAGGCTAGACGATAGGACACTAGAGTGTTACATAGTAGCCACTGTTTTGTGCTTGGCAGCTCATGCATCTCTTGGTTCAGCACAAAGAAGCCTACAATTGCTACTTCTAGCTGTGAAGCTGTATAATCTAGTTTCATTCAAGGAATGGAAGTACAATAATAAGATGAGTGCAAGTGGGACAGCCAGGCCTTTTATAATTAGGGCAGACTTTTTTACAACTGTGCTTATGGGATAATTCCCCAAAACTGCCACATGGCAACATCCTAACAGCATTAAGTACAAAGTGCTACTTACAAGGCTAAATAAAATGCCACTAAACTACCCCTTTTGTTATAGTCCTCCCCACTGAAAAAGAGTTTGTCCTCAAATTCTGAAGAGTCACTAAAACAGTAAACGAAAACAGTGAGAAGAGTAAATGGTACTAGATCATATCCACGCTGCATGATGATGCCCAAAATTACTGCATCAACCGAGTAGCTATGGGTACTGCTCCACAATATAAGAGGGCTGCCATGAGGATTTATCATCAAGAACACCTCTCCATTTGATGTAGTATTTCCACATAGGATTTATTCCTTAGTACATGGTGCCTGAAACCAATGATTCTCTCTAGAATGTACTGACTTTGTCCTTCCTCATCCATAAGACATAATTCCTCAACTGCCTGTTCAGAAGTACCCAGGCACTTCTTCAAAAGTGAAACATGGAATACATTATGAATTCTAGAAGATGGAGGCAGCCATCTCACCAACCCTTGTTAGAATTTGTATGGGTCATGATATCTATGTGCAAGCTTAGTACTATTGTTTCCCTTCAAAGAAGTATATCTGGTCTTGTGGAGCTTGAGAAACACATAATCCCCCTCCTCAAAGTAGAGTTGTCTTCGACACGGATCTACAAACAGTTTCATAGACTTGGGCCTTAATCATATTATCCATTGCTGTAGTAAAGCAGCCATGTGGGCCAGATCATCCTTTGATTGTTGGTTGGTCATTGCACTATCAACAATTGTGGAAGGCGCATGAACTTTGCAACCATACATGGCTTCAAAATGGGCTCATCCCAATGGAGGTATGTTAAGTATTATTTTAGCAAAATTCGGCTAGATGATGCCACTTGTCCCATGTTGTCCGAGTGTCAAACCAGAAACGTTTGAGGTGTTCTTCCAGCCATCTATTTACCCTTTCAGTTTAGCCTTCGATTTGTGAACGATTAGCAGTACTAGGGGTGAGAAGTGAGACTGAAACAACTCCTGCCAAAAATGCCCCATGAATTTGGCATCACAGTCCCTGTGGCAATCCATGTCACAATGTGAAGACATTTTCCATAAATTGGGAAGCAATCATGGAGGCTGAATATCGAGTTTTGGTGGGTATGAAGTGTGCAGCCTTTGTGAGCCTATCAACCACAACATAAATGCTGTTCCAGCATCTAGGAGTCACAGATAGACCCGTGATATGGATATGTGTGTCCATTTACCTTCTCGAATAGGTAGAGGTTGGAACAGACCAGCTGGGCTGAGGTTTAATTCTCTATTCTGTTGGCATGGCTTATAGCACTCCACATGATTGTACACATCCTTTCAAAGACCCTTCCAATAAAAACTCTGCTTCACTCTCTCATGGGTCTTGGATAATCATGTGTGACCAGTCAATGGTGATGAATGCAACTCCTGCAGCACCAATAACTTTATACACTAAGTCTTCAGTAAGAAAAATCCTGTCACATAACCAAATCAGCACATTATTTAGCTTGTGATGTGGATGATCAAGGCAGTTGTGGTCCTGCAGGTCCTGAATTGAAGTTGCAGCTGCTGGGTCTGATAGGTATTCCTCTTGAAATCAATGGATCCAATCCTTGTAGATTTTTGTAATAGAGGATAAGTGCATGCCCACATCCTAGAGGGTGAATCATCCATTATATTCTCCTTCCCCACTTTGTATTCAATGTCAAAATCATAACCTTATACAATAGAAAGCTGCCTTCTCTACTTGGGAGATAAGTTGGACTGAGATAAGAAATATCTGAGAGTTCTATGATCAGTGTTTACCTTAAAATGACTCCCATATATGTAGTGATGCCATTTCTTGATAGCATGCAATATGGCTAGCATTTCCTAGTCATAAACGTGGTAGGTCAGCTCCTTGTGATCAAGCTTATGGCTCTCATAGGCTAGTACACCAGGGCTTTGTTTTAACACTACCCCAAGGCTTTACCTCTCTCCCCAATCAAGAGGGTTAAGATTTTCCTTGTCGTCTTCTTGAGCATGTGGTGGTGGGAGGGCTCTTAGCCCTTGTGGGTTTCTTCAGTTTTATGCCTCAAGCCTTTTATGCCGGTTAATCAGTTTCTGTCTCTGGTTGTGTCCCTTAATGGGCCTTTGATGATGGTTAAATATATCCGAGACTACACTTGATTTTTTAGGCCCTGAGAGCCATTGTAATGACCTTCGGGCTGTGTTTATTAATTATATATAAAATACCCTCTTTCATTCTAAAAAAAGAAATTGTTGATGAATATGTGGATGCTGGCAGAGATTTAGAAGGTAACTCTTAGCAGAGGATGAAGAAGTGTTTTAAGACATTCAATCTGTCTTGTACAGCATCTCTTTAGAGGCTATAATGGGCTCTAGAGGTGCCCAAACTCTCAGATTGAAGGGGATGATTAATGGCAGACCTGTCCACATTTTGGTTGATAGTTGCATTGGAATGGTCACCTCCCCATCTGTGAGCCCCCAAATGAGGAGTGCATTGGGGCAGAGATTTAGAAGGTAACTCTTAGCAGAGGATGAAGAAGTGTTTTGGGACATTCAATCTGTCTTGTACAGCATCTCTTTAGAGGCTATAATGGGCTCTAGAGGTGCCCAAACTCTCAGATTGAAGGGGATGATTAATGGCAGACCTGTCCACATTTTGGTTGATAGTTGCGTTGGAATGGTCACCTCCCCATCTCTGAGCCCCCAAATGAGGAGTGCATTGGGGGGGTGGACCAGAGATGGAATGGCCTGCCACATGGACAGCATCTTGGCTGTCATGAGGGCAGGAGACTCATGGTGGAGAGGGGGCTGCCACATGGGCAGCACCTCACAGACAAAAAGGCAGAAGGGCTGCAATGTGGGCAGCACACAGTAGCCTGGCAGAGGCGCAGCATGTCGTGGATGTGCGGGCCGGAACAGGCCCTTGATAAAGGCGCACAAGAGGCGGGAAAAAAGGGCTGGCCTGTGGCGCAGCATGGCAGGGCAAAGGCGCCTGCAAAGAGGACCACAAAGGCCCTTATATAGGGCAGGAGATCCAGCCAACCAGGCCGACCAGAAGGTTGGCTGGTTAGGGCTGGTCAGACTGGCCAAGTCGGCCTGCATAAGGGGCTGGGCCCCTGCATAGAAATAAGGGCAAAAACCCCAGGTTTTAAGGGCCCAAAGGGGGCAGTTTTGACAGACCAAGTTGGCCAGGGAGGGGCTGACTGAGTAGGCTATTTGCCCCTCCCCTGGTCGGTTATTTTGGGCAGGTCTGGGCCTATAAAAGGAGAGGCCTCAGGCCTCATTTTATCATCCAGCAACTCAGCAAAAGGGCAGCATACAGGAGCAGCCAGAAGATACTTCCTTGGGCCTCATCCTAGAGGTGAAGGAGAGTGGAAGGTGTGCTGCAGACTGAGCTCTCAAGGGCTGAACCTTGGCTGTCATCTTGGGCAGCAAGGTGCAAAGATCAAGGACAGAGAGTCTACATAGGCTCGAGGTGGAGCACATGGGCTCAAGTCTAGAGATAGTCAGCAGATAGGAGGAGTAACTTGTGGTAAGATCAAAGGACCACACCATTGGTGGGACTCTGGATCTCTCTCTTTTGTATTGTGTCCATAGCTTTGGACGGAAATATATTATTTTGGTGGTTTCTCTATCTAGCTGGTTCATTGTCTAGTGATGAGTCTACACACCTATGCTATGCACTTAAGTTTAAGAAGTTTGTGATTCCACACCCCAAACCACACTGTGTGAGCTCCTAGGCTATTCTATCAGTCTTCCGCTGTGCGTACCCTCTGTGAGTCATTTCTAACAGGTTGAAGCACCCATAACTTCATCAACGCCAAATCTGTCCACGAAGTGAGATTGAACCCATCTACATTGGATCATGGGATGAAGGTTGAAGTGGCTAATTGGTAGCACTCCATCATCAGACAATGTCGCCAAGCCACTCAAATTAAGCTCTTTGAAGACTAAACCTTAATGGGTGAGCTACTTGTTTTAGATATGGGGCCTATTGATATTGCGTTGGGCTGTGAATGGTTGAGGAAGTTAGGAAAGTTCTCTATGAATTTGGATGAGATGTATATGATGTTTTTGCATTTTGGAAAAAAGATCAGCTCCTAAATTGACAGTTCTATCCCCCAGAAAATTAGCAAGGGACCTCAAGGGGATTGTGGATTCTATGCTGTACATTTAGCTAAAACAGAGGACAGCAAGGGACTGTTGGTAGAGGATAAGGACATGCAGGAGTTGCTGCAGCAGTTTTCAGATGTTTTTGCTGAGCGTCCTCATCACTTGCCACCTAAGAGAGATGTAGATCACGTAATTAACCTTTGAGCTAGGGCTTTGGAGGGCTGAAAGGGAAGAGGTAGCAAAGCAAGTCGGCGAGCTTTGGACAGGGACCTCATCACACACAATCAGTCTCCTTGTTCTCTTGTTAAGAAGAAGGATGGGATGTGCATTGACTACAGGGACTTGAGTTGAGTAAAATGACTATGAAGAACGTATTTCCTATCCCTAGAATTGACGATTCACTGGAAGAGCTGTGAGGAGCCAAGTACTTTACAAAGATAGACCTGAGATCAGGATATGGAGGAGGATGAGCCAAAACAGCCTTTATGGAACCTGGTCTATATCAGTTCAAGGTAATGGCATTTGGCCTCACTAATGCTCCAGCAACCTTCCAAGCACTCGTAAACAAGATTCTATGGCCTTATCTCCACAAATCTTTTCCTGGGTTTCTTTGATGATATACTCATATACAACAAGTCTAAGGAGGAGCATTTAATGCATGTAAAGCAAGTCCTTGAATACTGAGACCCCACCAACTCTCTGCCAAGGCTAGCAAGTGCACATTCATGGCTAATGAAGTGGGGTACCTTGGTCATATAGTCAGCAACAAGGGAATAAGAGTGGACCCCAATAATGTCAAGCGTGTAAAAAAATGGCCACACCCTCAGAACACCACTCATTGAAGGGGATTTCTTGGGCTAGCATCCTTCTATACAAGTATCATTAAACACTCTGTAAAAATAGCAACGCCCCTCATGGATCAGCTAAAAAAGGATGCTTTTTTCTAGACAGCCATTCAGAGAAGAGTTTCCAAAACCTTAAGGATGCTTCGACTTCAACTTCCATCCGTGTATGTTGGTGGTAGAGGATCGCCTAAGGAGCTGCTGCTGCTTCTAGAAAGATCCATGGATGTCAGCCAAGAGGTTCCAATAGTTACCAGGATATGTGCACCCGCCAACGCAACATCAAGCAGTAATCTAGTCAATGCAGTTATCAGAGTTCTTCATGATTTTCTAACGCTCCAATTGCTGCAGATCTGTAACCAGACCACACTACTTTATGCAAAATTAACAAGAGAATCTTTTTGTCCCAAATTTTTTCAAACCTGTTCTTCCAAGTGGAAAGTCCATCCCCATAAACCACTTGAGATTGAGCAATGCGGAAATTCCCACCTAATTGAGAAAATAGGTACATGCAAGAGGTGAGTTTGACCTTCCCAATGGAATTCATGGAGGGGTTCCAATAGTTGCCACCCATCCAAGTCAGGGAAGCTCTGTCCCAAATCTACATTCTTGATTGAATGGCAGCAAAATCAAATTTATTAATTGTGAGTGTCAGCCTAAACTCCCCTTATGTCATCCAGCATGGATCCCTTCTATTCCAGATGTCCTCCCAAAGGCCAAAACCGTTTTTGTTAAGTCTGACTGCGTGCTTTAGTTGCCCATCTTGGATTTTACTGTCTTAGAACCAAATGGAGTTCTTGGACTTGAAAGTATCAGTTTTCTGGGGGTAGCCCGTCCAGAGAGAACTGTAGTAGATTCATCCTTCCTCACTGTACTTTTGCAGGTTAGTTGGGGGTTTGGCCAAGGCAAATTGCCAGGGTCAACTGCTGGGTGAGTAAGGCCTCGTTTGAGGCCAGTTTCAAGCCAGTATGGAGGGGTCAAGTCAACTGATTGACCAAATGGAGTTCTTGGACTTGAAAGTATCAGTTTTCTGGGGGTAGCCCGTCCATGTAGTAGATTCATCCTTCCTCACTGTACTTTTGCAGGTTAGTTGGGGGTTTGGCAAAGGCAAATTGCCAAGGTCAACTGCTGGGTGAGTAAGGCCTCGTTTGAGGCCAGTTTCAAGCCAGTATGGAGGGGTCAAGTCAACTGATTGACCAAATGGAGTTCTTGGACTTCAAAGTATCAGTTTTCTGGGGGTAGCCCGTCTAGAGAGAACTGTAGTAGATTCATCCTTCCTCATTGTACTTTTGCAGGTTAGTTGGGGGTTTGGCCAAGGCAAATTGCCAGGGTCAACTGCTGGGTGAGTAGGGCCTGGTTCGAGGCCAGTTTCAAGCCAATATGGAGGGGTCGAGTCAACTGACTTGACCAGGTCTCGACTAGACATGATCAGGTCAGTCAGAAAACTTGGTGTTAACCATGTGGCAACAAGGGCCAAAAGTGTAGTGTAGGGCAACAACGATGAGAGCATTGTGTGTGTAGAATAGAGGCAAAGCTCTGCTTGTAATATCTTGAGCCTAAAAGATGGTATAATGAATCTTAAAAGATGAAGATAGCCAAAATCCTCTCTAGAAAAGATCCAATCATACTTGCAAAATCAGGATCTAGAGAGAGAGATACTAAATCTAGAGAGAGAAATACTAAAAGCCTACACTTTTTGAGGTCCCCCACTTTGTGTAGGGACCCAAAAGGTCCCCCCACTTTATGTAGAGACCCAAAAGGTCTCCCCCAAAAAATCCTCTTTAGAAAAGATCCAATCATACTTGCAAAATCAGAATCTAGAGAGACAAATACTAGATCTAGAGAGAGAAATACTAAAATCCTACACTTTTTGAGGTCCCCCCACTTTGTATAGAGACCCAAAAGGTCCCCCCCAAAAGTGAAGGAACTCTTGTCCAAAAGGCCTCCTACAAAAGAGGTCCCAAGGTACCTCTCAATGGAATGAAGCTCCCACTCTTTGGGATTCAATGTTCAAGCTCAATATTGTATTCATGCGATTGATCACTATTGTATTCATGCGATTGATCTCCATTGCATCCATGCTCTCTTATACTATCATGTTCTAGCATGCCCTTACCCTTGCAGTCTCTACCCTTGTACTCCCTTCTCCTCCTTTCTCCTCCTTCCCTCCTCATCCTCCTCCTTCTCCTCCCTCCTCCCTCCTCCTCCTCCTCCTCCTCCTCCCTTGTCCCTCCTCCTCAACCCTTACCCCTCCAATCCGCAAAGGAGACTAGCTCTCCACTCCTCAACCCTAGACTCCTCCTAAGCCCTACAACCCACTCTGAACCTTGGAACTCCTAGATAGCTCTCTCAACCCTGTCCCCTTTTTGAACCCATGAACTCCTGTGCAAGCGAGAGTCGTCAACCATCGTTGTGATCAAGCCCTCTTTCTCACCCACGCGCACATGAGATCTGCTTCCACGCTTTAGCCTACACCTCTCACCGGAATACGACCCGAGGACCTATGCTACACTTGTGAACACCTATGCTACAACGAGCAACGACACGACTATAGGTGACCAACACCCTCGGAACCTACACTTGGGAGAAACAATGACAACAATTGGTCGGTCAATTCTCTGCCAATCCCCACTGTAAATCAGGTCATTTGGGGCCCTGGTTCTGCAGTTTTTTGGGAACTGTTCAAGCAGACCTTTGCACAGTTTCCAACCAGTTGTTTGGTAGACTTGTGGCGCACTCTTCAGCCTCTTTGCCCTGGAGTTGTGCCAGTTCCGTGGAGGTTTTCTTAGACAAAGGCAGAGTTTTCCTCATGTTCGCCACGCAGTTCCATCTGTTTTGCATTTGCATTTCATGCTGTCTTAGTTTTCTGCCCACATAGTCCACTGCACTTTGACAACTGTAAGTCTATACTCAACGTGTCCGGAGTCTTGGGCAACTATTCTAGGCAACATTCTGGGGGTTTCTGTGAAGTTACGTGATGGGCATCCTCTTTTGCTTGGATATGCACACCTGATTCACAATTGAATGAATGCCACTTCAGGCTTAGCTTGGTTGCTGCTTCTCTACCCTGGCTCTATGACTTCGCCTACTACCATCACATGTCTCAAACAAGAGGAGCAGTTTAGGGACATTTTATTTAGTCTTGTAAGTAGTACTTTAGGCTGTTAGGATGTTGCCATGTCACAGTTTTGGGAGGACACCGTCACATAAGCACGTAAAACAGCATTCCCTAATTTCTATAAAAGGCCTGGCTGTCGCACATGCACTCATCTTGTCATTATACTTTCATAAAAGGTACCTACTAGTTAGAAGTAGAGCTAGTCATTCGAGCTGTTGCTGCTCCTCCCCGACCTTGCTGCTGCTCCCCCTCTCCTCAGCCGTACGACTGTACGGCCTGCTCTCCCTCTCCCCTCTGCGCTCTCCTCTCCCTCCCGTAGCTCCTCTCAGCCTCGCCGCCCTCTCCTCTCCTCTCTACCCCGCTCCCTTCTTGCCCTCCTTGCCATACGGCCGTACGGCCTCCTTCCCGCCTGCACTCTCTTCTCCCCCCCCATCCCCTAGCCTCTCCGCCCTACCCTCTCCTTCTCTGCCTGCCCTCTCCTTCCCCTTCCCTAGCCTCTCCACCCTACCCTCTCCTCCCTAGTCTCGCCTACCCTTCCTTCCCCTTCCCTCCTTACACCCTCTCCTCTCCCTCCCTGCTGCCCCCCTTCTTCCCTTGCCCTCACTCTCTCCCTCCTGTTGCCCCCTTCACCCTCTCCCTCTCCCCCTGCTGCCCCTTCTCTCCTTAGCCCTCACCCTCTCCCTCCCTACTATCCTCTTCTTTCCTAGCCCTTCCTAGCAGCACTGTTGGTTAGACGGAACTTTTGGTGTTCGAATCGGCCTTCACACATTGATTGACGATGGCCCAGCCTTCAACCAATCCTCGCCCGCTTCCACCGGCTGCGAAAACCGTCATTTTCTCAAAAGACGAGTTGCAGCAGATCAAAAAAGATATTGAGCAGGAGAGCTCGGCATTGCTCTTTGCTCGCATCCATGGGTCCCACTCTTCCAGGTTACAGGCCAGGGACTGGATGCTCGCCACTCTACCTAGAGACCTTGCAGGGCACTTCACAAATGTTCGTCTGCTTGGGCGAGGTTTCTTCCAAATTGTTTTTAACTCCTCGGAGGTAGCACGTAGAGTGCTGCAGGCTAGCCTGTTAGAACTGGGCTCAAGGAGGATTTTTTTGATCCCTTTTTCTTTGGGGTTTGATCCTGTCGAGGAAGACAGCCAGATGATGTCACTCTCCTTCCTCAGGTGTACCATCGACTGCTACATTCCATTGGAGCCGCCTTTGGAGTGGTTACTGAGATCCCCCCTCTCCCTGAGATGCCTACTTCAGTAGCAGAGGCAGTCAGGTCCGATGGGTGCCGCGTGTTAGGGTCATTGTCTCTGACCCTAACATCTCGGATGACCACATTATGCTTCAACGTCCAGATGGCTCCTTCTTTAGACAGAGAGTCAAGATTGCAAGGAGACAGGATCAGTGTATGATTTGCAGCACCGTTGGGCACTTTGCATGAGATTGCCCAAGGAAAAAGAAAAGACCAAAAAGATCCACGGGTGCGCCTCATAGCTTCACCCGACCTGGATCTTCATCACGACCAGTTCCTACCACCTCACGCGTTGCTAGACCTTTGACTTCACAACCAGGACCATCAACCTCTCGTCCTGGTACTTCTACAGCGCGGACAAGACAGTCCGCACGTCCTGCTTCGGTCGTCCCCCATTGGGTGCCTGTCAGAGTTGGGAAGCTAGTACCTCAGGCTACCACTGATAGGGCCGCGGACCCGTCTCTTCAGGCAGGAGACATTCCTGTTTTGGTTCCATGTGCAGATGAGACTGCTCCTGGCCCTGTTCATGTTCAAGAGCGCTCACTTAGGGAGAACCTTTCTGCCGAGACCCGTGCCTTACTTGAGAACAATGCCAAAGTCATGGCTGAGGTCATGAAGATTCATACAGAGGTCATGCAGCGATAGCCCCCTTCTTTTCTTACACGCCTGTCTACACCTGACAGAGGTAAGGGGGTTATTGGTTCCACTCCTCCTTCCGCAGGGCTCCTTCGCACTCCTGCGCCAAAGATACTTCACAGGAATTCATTTTCAGTTCTCGCAGACTTGGTTGAGTTTGAGGCAGAGAAGTTTGTACCCTCTACGCTCGGAGAGCACATCTTTTAGACATCCGTGGACAGAGTTTCCCCCTCAGCAGGTGTGGGTGAGCTTTCCCCAGTTGACTTTCCTCCTCTTGATAGGAGGAACTTTTCGCAGGAGAGGGCTTTCTCCGCAACCAGGTCGGGTAGGATATTCCTTCTGGCCTCCTCCTCTCGTAGATGAGGATTGTCAGTTGGAACATTCAGGGCCTTGGAGGTGTACCTCGCCGCCGCCGCAGGCAATTGATTCGTAACCAACTTCATCCAGGTAATACTGAGGGTCCCATGGACATTCTGATGATTCAGGAACACAAATTGGATGTCAGGGATTGTGCCAAGTCGGGTAAGCTTCTTTCAAGCCATACTTTTTGGTCACCCGCCTTGGGCACCAGGGGAGGTACTTGCATTTCTGTTTCTTCTTCTATACTCCCCTAGGTGATTGGACACGGGATCATAGTCCCTTCTAGAGCTCAGTGGATTTTACTTTTGATTGGTGGGCATCAAGTTGGTCTTTTAAACTTGTATGCACCCAATTCTAGAGAGGATCGTGTTCTTTTGTGGAAGGAACTACTCTCTTGGTCACATATTGCGGATGCTTGGATTATAGGAGGCGATTTCAACATGGTTGAAATGCCCTTAATCAAAAGGGGTGGTAGAGAAGGTGGCATTCACTCCCTAGAGAGAGCAGCGTGGGATGCCTTCCTTTTTAGTACAGTGGCACGGATGCTTGGCACGATGATGCCTTTCACACTCAACCACTTTCTCTCATGTTTTCTTGGCCGAACAAGAGATTGCAGATGCCTCTACATGCACGGATTGACAGATTTTATGTGGATGATTGGGCTCTAGACAGAGGTGGTACTGTTTGCATTGCAACTGGGGTGTCCACTTCGGATCATTTTACAGTGGTTTTGATGGTCTCAGATCCCCATGTGAGGCGCCGCTCTGCCAGTGTTAGGATTCCAGATTCTTTTTATGCAGAGGAGGGCCTTACAGAGACAATGTTGAGAACCTAGGTATCTCATTTGCAAGATGGGCAACTTTCTCCTTCAGACTTAGCCACAGCCCTCTCTAATATTAGTGACTTCTATCTTTCAGTTGTTCTTATCAGGAGGGGTGAGATCCTCAAGCGTGAGATAGGTATCCACTAGCAGTTGGTTGCACTCCAGAGAGAGGAGCAGAAGAGGCTACAGATGCTTGGATTCAGGAGCACCTTGCTGCAGCAAGGGCTCAGCAGCAGTCACTATTAGATCAAAGAGCAGAGTATGCCTTTCATGCCAGAGAGTCATTTTAAACTCAGACTGGAGGTAGGGTCAACAAGCAATTTTTCTATACTCTTGGCCCCAAACATAGTAGGGACAGCGTCTCACAGCTTGTTGACTCAGGCGGAGTTCTTCAGACACATTCAAATGCCGTCTTGCAGGTTGCCACCGATTTTTATGCCTCCCTTCTTACAACAGATCCTGACACTCAAGCCACAAATGATACTATAGTGGTTATTCGGTGGCATAGTTGCCAGCGGAAACAGAAGAAACGAAAACGGGAAAAACCGGGGAAACGGAGTTTTCGGCCCTCGCAGAAACGGAAATGAAAGAAACGGCAATATGTTATAATTTATGTATAAAAAATTATTTTTTATACATAATACAATTATCAATAGAGTGCAAATTATACATAATACAATTATCTATACTTGAAGCATCATGCAAGCTTCTTTTATTCTAAATTCCTATGATGATTGATCTATCTAGTGTCATCTATTATCCATGAAGAATGCTTCAACAATCAACATGTGTCATGAATTAAGTTCTTCCAACTTCTAACTTCTAACTTCTAGCTTTGAAGTTACAACAATCTGAAGTTTGAGAGGGAGTATGGAGAGGTGAGAGGGAGGATGGAGAGGTAAGAAAGGATGGAGAGGTAGAAGGAGGATGGAGAGGTAGGAGTCGGAGGAGGATGAGAGATAGGAGGATGGAGAGGTAAGAAGGGATAGAGAGCAGCTACCAGCCTGCAGGATCGAGGGATGGAGAGGAGAGCAAGCTGCGGGTGCCAGGCCCAGGAATGAAATGACAAAGATGGAGAGGCTAAAAAGCAGCAGGATGGAGAGCAGCAACACGGGAGGCGACGAAAACGACAACAAGAGGCGACGAATCGGCGAAAAACCTTTCAATCAAAAGAAGCCAAAAACAGTTTACAAAAGAGGGGCATTTATTTTTATTTTTTTTAAAACCAAAGATTACGAAACGGCGTTTCTATTTCGGGATTTCCGTTTCCAGGCCAGAAACGGTCGTTTCTAGTAACTATGTTTGGCGGTACTTACCGGGATTGGTGATAGGGGATACGACTGTTTCACTTGATGCACCCTTCACCAACGTAGAGTTCAGGACTGCTCTTTCTACCATTCACAAGGGCAAGTGTCCTAGTTCATATGGACACTTGTTTTATTACTTTTTGCCCCCTTATTTTTTATTACTTTTTGGGATCAGATTGGGGATCACATTACCTTAGCCCTGCAGGGTGTATGGAACTCAGGTGAGATGCCAAACTCACTTACGGAGGGTCTCATTTATTTGATTCTAAAAGAGGGTTGCAGTGTCTCAGTGAAGACCGATTACCTTGCTAGGTACCTTGTATAAAATCCTAGCTAAAGCTATCAGCCTTCGTCTGCAGCCCTTTCTACCAGATCTCATTCATGATACGCAGGAAAGTTTTGTGCATGGCAAGAGCATCTTTGATAACATCTTCTCATTTTGGGAGGCTTCGGGTTGGGCCATGCATAATGGCCAAAGGCTGGCCATTCAACTCTTGGACTTTGAGAAAGCTTATGACAGGGTGGACTGGGGCTTTCTGGAGGGCACACTTACTCGTTATGGCTTCTCAGACACATGGATCAAAGGGGTGTCAGCCCTCTACAAATCAGCCCACAGCCAAGTTCTTACTGGTGGAGTCAGGGGGGACAGGTTTGAGATTACCAGATCAGTCCATCAAGGATGCCCCTTAGCCCCTTTTTTATTCCTTTTTGTGGCTGAGGCTATGAGCTATTACCTTAGAGCTCAAGCTAGGATTGTAGGGCTCAGGCTTCCTCTAAGGCAGAAGGATGAGCTCTTAGACAATGAGTTGGCACATGATATGGCTGTTTTTTTGGATGCCACTCCACAAACACTAAATTCATTCAGGACGGCATTGGATTTGTTTTGCATTGCGGCATGTGCACACATAAATTGGATCAGTGATGAGGACACTCCAGTCTGGGGGATTGACATAGGGTTCACTTGGATTCAGAGGGGAGTCTCCATCAAATATCTGGGATGCCAGGTTGGGGTGGGCATCTCTGCGGCACAACAGTTTGCTCCCGTGTTGGAGAGTATCAAGAGGAAACTCATCTTTCGGAGTTCAGCCAGACTTGACGTTGCATCCAGAGTTGTGGTTGTGAACCAGGTCTTATTGGCCACTGCCTGGTTTGTCTGCTCATGTTGGTGCAGATCTAGAGGTTGCATCACTAAACTCATGAGACCTATCAGGAACTTCCTATGGAGTGGGGTTTAGATGGCACCTCAGATGTTGTAGCCAAGGTGACTTGGGAGACTCTCATTCTTCCCACAGGAGAAGGAGGTCTCAATATTATTGACCCGAACTTGCAGTGTATGGCCTTACTCTACAAGTTTGTAGTACGTGGATTGATGCCTAGATAGGAGCCCTGGAAGGATTTTTTCTCACGCAGCATTCAGTCTTGTGCCCCTTCTCATGGGGGAGATTGGTTGGACAGCAACAAATGGATCTTTACTTCAGCCCATCTCAAATCTCCCCCTTCCCCTCTCATGGCTGTGATTCTGAAAGCTTGGGGCTGCTTCAGAAACACACTTCGCAGAGTTCCACCCACCTCTCGTAAAGAAATTCATAGGCAGCCAGTCATGTGGAACGACTTGGGAGATTTTGGCTAGCATTGCAGCGTGGCATATTTAAAGAGCCACGTGTACAGAGGCGATGGAGGGTATCCAGGTTCACCCTTCCCAGACAATGGCCAGTATTTAGACTGACATAATACACACTCTGATGGCCATTTGGGCGAGCATGCAAGGATCCTCCAGAGCAGCCACTGCCAAGAGAGTTAATTTTTTCAGAGTTTGGAGAGGATCTCCTTTCTTCTTTGAGTCTCCTTCATGATTGAGATGGCATTTTCAGCCTCCGCCTTGTTTCTTTATTAGCTCATTTTGAGCTGTTTTTTTTCCTCATGCATTGCATGATGTACTCCCGCATTTGAGCTTGCTCTCGCGGTTTTCATTCATACTTAATGAAGTAATTTTCTTGGAAAAAAAGAAGAAGAAGAAGTAGAGCTAGTTCTGTTTCAATGGTATAACTTATAAGAGTGAGAAAATCATGGGAAAGTGTTAGAAAATCACGTCCAACTGATTTAAAATTTGGAGCATGTGTTCGGAAGCCTAAGAACCACCTTTGTGCAAAAATTTGTTGCTGCATGCCACATGCCAGGTGTGATGGACAGATGTGTCTAATACCAACTGTCTGCAATCGTGGGATTTATCTACTTCTTCCTCTGCTGATGCTCAATTGGATCCAATGTTTGTACTAAGTTGGGGAAATTTTTGAATTTGGAGCTGAATTTGGGCCTGGAAGCTGAAATTCAAATTTTCAAGAAACTGCCACGATCTGCTGATATTTTGTTTCAAATTGAATTGCAATTGCTGTTAGCAGGTTTGTGCAAAGTATGATGTCAAGTTGAATTGGTTGGCCCCAACTTTGGAGCACTTTCTCTTGCTGTGAGATGCAATTGACAGATACAGCTAATCCTAGCTGATTATTAGCAAATCTAGGGTATAGTATTCAATCCTTTGCTTATGCTCTATTGCCGTTAGTCTATGCCATAAATTCGTTAGTCTATGCCTAAATTTGAAAATTTTCTGATTTTTGGGATCAGAGAGTGAAAATTATTGAATTTTTGAATTTTGGTTCAGAACATTGAAAATTATTGAATTTTGGACTTCTCTCCATATGGAATGTCTATCAGAAAGTCTAGAAACCGATCTAGGAGGTAGGGCTTACTGGATTCAGACCCCAGGATGAAAGGTGAGGCAATTGAAGGGCCCCTCAGGTCTGAAAGCATTGACATTTTGGGATGGGGATAGACTGCAGTAGAACAGGCTCGGGTAAGTAGAAATACAAAGCCTGAAGGCCATAATCAGGGCTCTATGGAAGCCATCCATAAAAAACAAATGCAATCAATGCAGGAGCAATTAGTTTGAAGTTGTTGGGGCCCTATACTCCAAGAATTTAGGGAGCTAACTAATGAAATCAAGTTCAACAACCAAAGAATGGACCAAAGACTGCAAAACCTATCTACCACTATTAATAAGGGGTTTGATCATATCAAGAGGAGCCAAATTCAAGAAGGAAAAGGACCCATAGTGACTGATTTTGAAGCAGGTCCTGTCTCAGATGATGATCTTGAACATGTGATTAATCCTGAAGGATTTATGGCTTTAGCTAGGAAGGCTCACTATAAGTTTGAAGAGACAGTTCATAAAGCAAAAGAGCTTTCACGTGGAGCACCAGAGAGTAGTAACAGTCCTGAAACTTAAGTGTTATGTCAGAGATCTAATGAATACAAGCAAAAGAGCTTTCACATGGAGCACCAGAGAGTAGTAACAGTCCTGAAATTTAAGTGTTATGTCAGAGATCTAATGAATACAAAGGATTTGCCTGTTGATCTCAGATCAGTCCTCACATTCCAGCAATATGTTCAGACTGTGAGACCCTCAGAATCCAAGAGGGCAGGGGGGGGTTGTTTACTGCAGAGATGAAATATAAAATTTCAATTTCCAAGTGAGAGTGACAACAGCTCATCAAAGCTGCCTTGCAAGGTATATGGCAAAACAATGAATTCTTCTGACGTGGGGAAAAGTGGACAGCAAGGCACAGAGCGGTCCATAAAATAACTGCCTTAGGGACAGCCAATCTCTATGTGATTTTGGAGATAAGCATGCTAGGTCGGATCAACACTTACATGACCCCGGTGGCACTACAGAGGTTATGGAAACAAGAACCATCTTACTTTTCCATTTGACCCAGGTGGCCTGCATATTGGAGCATGTTTATTCTACAGCGGGGAGTTTTGGAGTTTAACCATCACTTGCAATTTTGAGGACAAAATTATATTGAGTGGGGATGGTTGTAATGAAGGCCAAAAGCTGGCCAAGTTAGTGAGGGTTAGGATTATTAGTACTTGGGGCTGTTTGGAAGATAGAGAGGTCAAAGGGGATAAGGAGTACTATATAAGTACGCTCCCCTCATGTGCAATGTACTTTTTTACGTGACATAATCCTATCACTCTCCCTCCTCCTTCCTGCTACCTGCTCCCTACGCTCTCTCACCCTCTCTCCTCCCTACTCTCTCTCTCTCTCTCTCTCTCTCTCTCTCTCTTCCCTACCTCATTCTCTCCCCCTCTCTCCTTCCCCTTCTCCTCCCTTCTCCCCCTATCTCTCTCTCCCTTCTGCTCTTCTATCCCCCTTTCTCCAAATCTGCCCCTACCCCTTTTTCTACAATGGAGGAATTCTAGAAAAGAGAGGATCTCCAAGTGCTTGGTGGAGGATGAAAGTCACGTACTACTCTCTTGCAGCACTTTTAAGCACACCAGAAGGAATTTTCAGCCACATCAGAAGGAATTTTCAACATCCAGAATTCACAACCTCTTGCTGTCCACTATTTTTTTTTATTGTCTCCTAGGGTAGATTGGAGCTACAATGGGAGATGTGGAAGTAGAGAGAGGAATCATTAAAAGCTTTTAAGTTAGAGAACAAATAGTCAAAGGATTTCCCAGACTTCATATTCTGTGAAGAGTGTTGCAGCTGCTCAGATCTCCAACAAGAAAGTACTATGCTTAGCAGAGACATGAATGATACCCCTCGAAGGGGAAGCTGTATGTCAATAAATTAACATACCTTCATAAGGTAGAGCAGAAGGATGCAGGCAGACTCCCACACAAAGCCGTGGTGAGAACAAAAAATACAGGATGGCACAAAGAGAGGCTCAAATGGATGGAGCGATGGGGACTGCATGATGTGGACATCATAGAGGATGAAGGGAAAATTAGAGAGCTAGCCATGCAGAAAATGCTGCAGAAACTATGGCAAGACCCAGGAACAAAAATAGAAATCTACAAGCGAGATACAAATCCAATGGAGAAGTACGAAATGCAGGCATAGCTCAGCAAAGGTATCTCAATGTTCTATAGGCACATATTTGCAACATAAGAACCACCTTCGATGATTTAGAGATGGAAAAGGGGAGATGGACTAGAAGACTCAGAGGTGGAAAAGGTGTTAGTAATGTAAACAACCTAACCCAACCTAACCCAGTCACCCGGGAAAGGATTCCGGGGGGAGTTATAGCATATTCTGAGAACAGTCAATATATAATGACACCAGGCACATTTGCGAGGGGAATGCCTCCTTGTTCTTTTCAAAAAAAGTACACTAGGACGTCAATAAAGAAATTGAAAGAAAATTTCCAATTTTCTGATTCTGAGCTATGGGTGCATTCACTAAGCAAACACAAAACCAGAAGTACAAATGAGATTTAACACTTTGCAGCATGCCAAGATACACAATTCTTGATCAATGCCCAGACACATTCCAAGGAGGCGGCAAGAGAAAGAAGCAAACCACAATTTACGGCTTTGACTGTGCAAGAAAGAGAAAATGCATCACCAGCATGAAACGGCTCATATAGAGAGTCCGCTTCTACATTAGGCGTATATATACTCACCCACTGTGAGTGTCAATGGCTTCGATCTGACGGAGAGCAATCCACAACCACAGAGTGATCATGTGTCCGGGTACCATTGCCGGGCCAACGAAAGAGGGCAATCCCAATAAAAGAATCTCAGCCCAATGGGCGTACGGTGCCGCAAAACTCACGGGTGCGGAATATTCATGGTGCATGTAATGTATGTTGTTGAAACCCCACTCTGAATGCAGCCATCTGTGTATCCAGTAGTTTCCGTAGTCCTCTATCAGAAAATAAACAGCGAGTTGCGCGAATACCTCCCAGAAAGACGGCAACGGTAGACTCGTGCGGATGCCTACGAACTGCAAGGTGCAAATTGCTCTAGTGTAAGTTGCCCGTGTAGTTCTGTGAGATCCAGGGTAAATCACGAAAGGATTTTTCACAGGTAAGGTGCGAAACGACAAAAATCCCAGAAGAACATTCCTTTAAACGATATTGCATGATGAACGAAACAGAAAGAAAAGCACCAGCAGCAGGATCAAGCGGTACCTTAACAACGGGATAAGAAAACAACTGCAACGGCACGACGATCATGAAGAAACTGAGCATGACGGATTTATAGCATTGGAGGATGGAGGAGGGTGGATTGTAAACTGCAGGCTGCAGCTTGAATCGTCGGAATGTCTTAGGCAGGTAGAGATCCATGAAGATGTTGGGGAGGGGGGCAAGGTTGAAGACGAGGAAGAGGAAGAGGACATTGAGGTAATAGAGGGAGGAGTCGGGGACGGAGGCTGTGAATCGAAACCAGAGGGAATCGAGGGGGGAGAGGGGGCGTCCCAAGGCGAGCTCAGCCTCTTCGACGCTGCGGTAAGGCAGCATGTTTCCTGCAAGGCAAGAAGGCAATACGATGCAATGAATCGCTACTTCCTGTTGTTGTTGTTGTTGCAGAGCAATGAGAGCATGCAGGCGCTCGCAATTCGAAAGCGCATGTTCCCCTCAGTTTTAACGGCTGGAAAGGCACACCATTGCCTTTTAATATTTTATCCCTTGCACACCCGCATAGCATAATTCCCCTTATAATGTCAACCATGATGGGGTCAGATACCTTAGATACGGGTCTCTCAAGGTGAGATCTTAGAATGGTTTTTTCATTTAAAGAAAAATAAGATTTCACGTCCTCCAACATAGGCATCACTTGTCTTGGCGTTGTTTCCACAACCATTCACATTCCCCCCCCCCTCCCTCTCTCTCTCTCTCTCTTCCTTTCATGCATGCTCACACACACACACACACGTGCACTAAAACCCCTCTCTCTCTCTTTGTGCTGAACATTCATATGACTCAATATTTTATCTTGAGAACCTCTCACATGTATCAAGCATATAATCTCTCTCTCGCTCTCTCTCTCACACACACACTTTTTTTTTTTTGGGGTGAGAAACACACACACACATGGACACTAAAATATAGCAAATGCCCCCCACCCCCTCCCCCCTTTCTCTTTCTCATGTAAACCTTCGTACACACACATTCACCCATCCTTGTTGTAGACTCTCTCTCTCTCTCTTATACATACAAAAAACTCTCTAGTGACTATTACCCTCACACACAAAGACACACATGCACATGTACACAAACAAACACTCAAACTTAGGAGACATGCACGCATAGACACACAAATACTCAAACTTAGGAGACACGCATGCATAGACCATAGACACACAAACACTCAAACTTAGGAGACACCACGCATAGAGACACAAACACTCACTTAAGAGACATACACACGCAAATACTAAAATGTAGGCTCACTCTCCCCTTTGGCTGCCACATGCCAACTCTTCACTAATAAGAGAATATAAATAAATCTGGACATGTCTATATGAGTGTAAGTGGCCTTGATTGTGATACACACATGTATATTTCCTTTTTAGCATCTTTTTAAACATACGTAAAGCCTTCTTAAGCTTAACTAAGATCTAATTCAAAAAATTCCTAAACAAAATTCAAATATTGATTCCATAATAGAACCTAAAATGTTTTTCCATGAGATTAAAGGAAAACTTGCTTTAACTCATTGAATAGACAATGCAAATCGAACAACCAACTGGTTTGCTATGCATAGGGTTAAGGGGTGAATTTGTTTTTATGCATTTTAACTCTCACACTACCCTCCTCTTTTGTGTGTGTGTGTGTGTGTGTGTGTGTGTGTGCACACATGGATCTCTCTCTCTCTCTCTCTCTCTCTCTCTCTCTCTCTCTCTCTCTCTCTCTCTCTCTCTCTCTCTCTCTCTATCTATCTATATAGAGAGCTCTTTACAACGGCTATTCATTGCAATTTGCCCCTTTGCTATAGGCTTACCTTGTTAAATCTTCTTTGTTTACACATTTTAATTCTCACACCATCCCCCTCTTGTGTGTGCATGTGCACACACACACACACTTCCTACCCCTTCCCCCTTTTCAAACCCTTTTTCCTTTTATCTCTTCCCCCATAACTTTCCCTACCGTTTTCCCCATGTTCACCTAATTTCTTCTTCAAAGCCCCCCCTACCCCCACACCCCCCCCACCCCAAAAGTTTTTCAACCTTTCAAATATTTCTTCCTTTCTATTCCCTTCTCTAAAAAACTGTCACCTAATTTTTAAATCATTTTTCGTATCTTTTTCTTTGCATTTTTTCTTGGTTTTTCTTATACCCCAAAACCCCCCTCCCTCTACCCCTCCCCCCCTCCCCTTCCCCCCCCTCCCCTCCCCCCTTTCCCCTTTTTTTATTTTTCCTAAAGTTCCTAATTTCCTTAACCCCCCTTTTTTCCTTTACTATTTTTCTATTTTTATTTCATCTATTTTAATTTCCTTTATTATAGTTTTTAAAAAAATCTCCTTTCATTATTTTTCCATTATTATTTTCTCTTCTCTTAATTTTTCATTATCTCCTTAACTTTTCCTTTTATTTCTTTTTTCCTTTTTTCCTTAACGGTTAAACTTAAGCAAACTGTTTAAACTAATCCTAAGCCCTTAATTAAACCCCCTTAAATTACCTAATTACTACACCAACCTTTTTTGCTAGTTCTCCTATTTAAACCCCCTATTCTCACTAATAAAGCCATTTTTTAACCCCCTTTATCTCTCACTAATGAATCCCCGTAGGCCTTAACCCTTTACTTCTCCCTCTACCTAAAAAACGGCGACGACTGACCTGCGGTTGCCATGCCTTATACACTTCACATGCTCCTTGATTCGAATTCCGTGCCCCCTAAGTACTACAAATTACCCGCCCCTCATCTAGTACTCCGTGCCTTCATTTACTCCCTCTCTTACTCGTAAACCGATATTCTGACACTCGCTATTCATGATTAATATTGGTACTCATCCGTTGGTACTCATCCGACAGTGTACTCTAGCACAAACATCCATACATGGCTCTCTGCTCCTTGTTGTCCACGCCCACTACTGTAGTCTTGACCTGTGCTCTAGAAATCTCTACTTGATCGTTGCACACACACTTCAACTTACGCCTTGTGCCTCATGCTCCCTCATGTGAGCAATTGCCCTTGCTTGCACCACCGCCTACCTCTAAGCCCTCGATGGACTCACAGGTCCCTTCCATCATTCCATCCCCCTTCTAATCATTTATTCCCTTCTTAAAATATCCCCCCCCCCCTTTTTTTCATGGGTTTTTAAATACCTTTTCACCTCATTTTTTCTTTTCTTTATTAAATTGACCCCCCCCTCACGGGTTTTTTAAATAAAGCCAAGATTTATCCCCTTCACTTCACTAGTTTTAATTTCTTCTTCTCTACGCCTTCTTTCCCCTTTTAAAATAAAAATATATACTCCCTCCTCCTTTAATTTTACTACCCCCCATGCTCTATTACCCCCCCCCCCCCCAAAACCCTCTCCCCCTTTTTTTCATTTTACCCCCCTTCCATCTCTATATATTCTTTTTCCCTTCCCATGATCTATCTTTTCTTTTCCCTCCCCGCCCCGTCTATATTTTTTCTTTCTATACATTTATCTTCTCTTAACCCCCTTTCTTATCTCATTATGATTGTCTTGACAATGAAAGAGCAAGCAAATTAGGAAGCCTCCTCCAAGAGACTATACCTCCAAAAAGATCACACAAACACACTAGATAAACTTTCTACCACGAATCACTGTAGAGATAGATGAGATCCCCTCCTCCCACACAAGAAAGTAGAAGGTTTTCCTGCTTGTCTAATGCGACCTTCTTAGGGACTCCAATTCCAATGCAAATTGATGTTACTTTTGTAGCTCCGTGTGTGAGCACCACTCCAAATAAGATAATCACACATTGCCCAACAAGGCTCAAGCCACCGATCTATCTGCTACATCTCAGCAGCTAGCACATCAGAAGTTCAAAAACAATAGAAAAAGTGAGCATTGTTCAACTTTTGACAATTATACACAGATTAGTCTCAAGAATCATAATTAAGTTTCCCACTGTCAGTGTAAGCAAATGTTCCACTGTTGTTGGAAATCCTTGTTGGATTTCTTGGGCTTCCTCATGGGGAGACATAGTGATAGATTAAGGTTTGAAGGGGGTTGCACACCCACAGCTTCATTGGTCATATGAGTTGTGAGGAGCATAGTGATTGAGCCATGATAGCAAATGAGGTGATTGGCATGTCTATGCATGGAAAGACATGTGGTGACTCCGTATTGAATGCTTGATGTGGTCACATCTCTTTGCGGCTATCATGGAACCCTGGCTACTACATATGTGGATCGATTCGGTTCTCTGAAGTCTTTTTAACTGTCCTACGTAGGTTTGGGTATGTGTGTGTGTGTGTTGAGATGAAGCCATGTTTTGTGAGCTCCAACAAGATCGGTCAACCTGAAGAGACAGCTATGGCGACATCTATAGATCAAGTTGTGTCTAGATAATGTGTCCTCAGTTGCATGTCAGATAGCTTGTAGTCCACACGATGCAAATATAGAGATCTTTTGCCATCCCTTTCGATTTCTCACAAGCAATTCCCTTTTCTTTTCGTCATTTATGTGAGCTTATGTATTATTCTATGCAGTCTTGAAATCTCTTCTTTATGCAATTCCAGGTTAAGATACTTGTATAGATGTGAAGTTCAAGTGCTAAACCAAAAAGTGGTATCAGAGAGGAGAAGAGGTCCTGTGAGCCGATAATATGAGAGTGGAGGACTTGTGCAAGTCGAGGAGTTTTGGTCACAAAGCGCTTACAAGTTATTGCTCCTAGAAAGCTTAGGAAGCTGAGAAGTAGAAGTTTCAAGAAGTAGAGGTCGTCACTTGAGGTGCTTTGCTGAAGCGTGTTTTCATGTCTGGTTGAATCCCTCTGCAAGGTTCTAGGAATGCATATGTCAAAAAAGGATAAGTCTGGTGGAGTCTTGCTCATGTTTAATGGCAAAAAGTTTCCTTTGTGGCAACAGTTATTGTTCACGCAGAAAGGCTCTGGGGTGCTGTTGCTGGCATTGAGAAGAAGCCGAAGGAATGCTCACAAGACGCTCACAAGATCCCTGCATGGGAGGCAAAGAACGAGAAGGCAATTGGTTTCATGGGAGTTTCATGGGTAGAGCTTTAGGACCTCATGATTATTTCCATCTTGATGTGAAGGCTATAGCAACAGAGAATTGGCAGACTTTGGAAACTCTATTTGGAGTTTGTATGAAGCATTCCAAGGCTATAATCTCAAGCAAGATCCTTTCGATCTTCAGATGGATGAGACAAAGTCACTCGGGCACCTGTAAGAGATTGGGGCATGTGTAGATGACGAGGAAAAAAAGGCCATTCTCTTAAAATTTTTACCTCCTGATCGATTTAGTGAGACAGCTCATGTATACTTTGCTACGAATTTCCTTGATTTTGTAGGGATGCTACTAAGTGAAGGGAAACGAGACAGATATCTATTGTTAGATAGTGCAAAGGCTTATGCTATAGCAGATAAGAAAAAGATGCCAGCTCAAGATTCTCGTAAGGAGAGGTAGTGCAATTACTATGGCAAGTTAGATCATGTAGAAGCCTAATACTACACAAAGCAACGTGATGAAGCCAGTATATCAATGAAAGCACTTGCAGTAGAAGAAAAGGAGATAAGCGCAACTGTAGTCAAAATCGAGGATACAGATTATGATTTCTGAGTCTACTTGGTCCTTTGTGGACACATTCTGTTAACTTGTCCTTTTGTAGGAAGTCACAATGTTTGGCCTTTTGTAGGCAACTGTTCTGTGTTGTAGGCAGTTGCTCTTGGTCTTTTGTAGACAGGTTCAAGCTCTTCTCTCCCCATTTCGGTCGAGGGGGGCTTGTTGGAAAACCTTGTTGAATTTCTTCGTCATTCTGATGGGGAGCATAGTGATAGATTAAGATTTGATTCAGAAGGGGGCTGTACACCCACAGCTTCATTCGTCGGATGAGTTGATAGGAGGATGGTGATTGGGCCATGATAGCAAACGAGGTGATTGGTACATCTATGGGGAGACATAGTGATAGATTAAGATTTGATTGAGAGGGGGGTTGTACACCCACAGCTTCATTGGTCGTATGAGTTGATAGGAGGACGGTGATTGGGCCATGATAGCAAACGAGGTGATTGGTACATCTATGCATGGAAAGCCACGTGGCGACTCCATATTGCATGCTGGACGTGGTCTCGTCTCTCGGCTACTACATATATGGATCGATTCCTGGCTACTACATATATGGATCGATTCGGTTCTCTAAAGTCTTTTTCACCATCCTGCAGAGATTCGTGTGTTCAAATGAAGCCATGTTTTGTGAGCTCCAACAAGGTCGATCGACCTAAGGAGACAACTATGGCGACGTCCATAGATCGAGTTGTGTCCTCAGCTGTATGCCGGATAGCTTGTAGTCCACAAGATGCAATAGAACTCTTTAGTTTATCTCGTGAGCAGTTCTCTTTTCCCTTTGTCATTTTATGTGAGCTTAAGTGTTATTTTATGCAGTCTTGAAGTCTCTTCTACCTGGGGAGACAACTATGGCGACATCCATAGATCGAGCTGCGTTTGGATAGTGTGCCCTCAGCTTTATGCCAGATAGCTTGTAGTCCACACGATGCAATAGAACTCTTTTGCAGTTCTCTTTTCCCTTTGTCATTTTATGTGAACTTAAGTTTTTTTTAATGCGTCTTCTTTCATACAATTCCTGAAGTTCAAGTGCTAAACCAACAACTCTATGAATCTGAAACCAGCTGAAAAATTGAAACTTTCTTCTCAAGCTGCTAGATCGCCCTTGATACTCGAAGTTTTTCTCAGGCTACGAAGTTGTTCCTCATGATCAGGTGATGAATTGTAACCGAACTTGTCCGTTCTTTCCATCGTGGCACCCAATTCCTTGCTAGGAGATCTGATCAAGCATGGATTTAGCCCCAGCAGCATCAAGGCGATGGTGTGATGAAGAACAATAGAGGCGATGAAGTGGAAGGAGAATCTTACGCCAGGAGTTGTCCTTCTCTAATGACAAGGACAAAAGCGGTGAGCTAGAGGATTTCTCTCTGACAACCACCAAATCCACCAGAGAACGGCGTGATGATTGATCCCTCCAACCTTTGCACAGAAGACGAGCTGGACAGCAGTAAATGTGCATGAAATTTCTGTCACCTAGACCAATCAGATGCGATTTTTCCAAACTCCCTCCAGTGGGGAGTTCCCAAAAAGCCCATCATACCGTACAGAGCGTCCGTGCGCGCATCCGAAAAGCAGACCTTCCTCCTACTGACGCTGCTGGACCTTATTAAGGACGGTGCTCCCAGCATGAGAGGCTTCTCCAGACTCCGACTCCCCTGCGGTCTGGGCGTGGCGTCCATATCGCAAAAGTGCATATAAGACAAATAGACCCGTATCTGGCTAGCGGTTGGAAGTATCAATCTGTTCGAAAAATGCTACATAAAAGACGTGTTCACATAGAATTCGAATACGAATTTCTTCCACCAAAGAGCATCATTTTTCAACACACTTTTCATCACACTCTACACGAAGCCTCATTTTTCAACACAATTTTTATCACCGTCAGACACGAAGCTATATGAGTCCTTCCCTTTGTCATTTGCTGTGGAGCCCAGCCCTCTCCGTGTGGAGCGCCTATCATTGCACAGCTGTAGATTCGAATTTCGGTGCTAATTAAGCTCTGCAGATCCAATCGGCAGATTTTAGATCATCGATTAGATCATATCATGGTCGCCTTCAATCAAGGTTGTAGGTGAACACTGAAAACCTCGCTCAAGACGGATCCGCCCGGTTCCGCTGCTCGACTCTCGAGTCTGTCTTTTTCTCATTTTGCAACACAGTTTTCATCACAGTCTAACACGAAGTTCTTCCAAGAAAGAGCTATCCTGCCTATGCCTCAGTTTGTTTGGGGAACAATTGATAAGAGACGAATGTCTTGCACTTCGAAATGTCACGGCCCTATCTGTGTACAGGATGGCCCTTCATGCCCATATCAGATCGCTTTCCTGCTCCTGCCTACTCAAAGTATTGAATAGATAACGGGGAGTAATTCCCGTTGCCTTCGAACGACGTTCACTAATGTGCTAAACGGCTGGAGATATGCACGGGTGACGGAGTCTTATAAATTTTCCCCAGTTGAGTACTCCAAGTGGACAATTAGATAGAACGTGTGCTTTGATTATACGATTTGTACAGTTGTTTCTTTTTTTTTTTTTTTGTTCCTAAGGGATGTCTTGGTTTTTAGGTCCATTGTTTTGAACTTAGTTCATTTGGTCAATTTGACCATGCAAATTGTGAGCTTTACGTGAGTAGTTTGAGAGCCTCTAATGTGTTTAGGGTTTAAGGTTTTTGTTTGCTTGTGGAGCTCCTAAATGTTCTTGTCTTTTGTGTTGAGAGTTCACACTCAACATCATGTGATCACGTGTGCATAGCACAATCATGTGAACTGAACACAATTATCGAGTTATCTTCGACGGAGATGAATGCACTATCAGAGATAAATCCAAAAGATGTCAGCTAGTAGCAAAAGGTATCAAGGAGGGACGATTATACAGAATGCTAGCTACAGTACCAGATAAGCATGCCATGTCAGCTCAACCGCAACAGATGCCACTATCTGCAAAAATGGCACAAGAGATATGATCATGTCAATTTCAAGTACTTGTTAGATCTCAAGGATCAGAATATGGCAATTAGGATTCTGAAGCTACAGTTTCTTGGAAAGGTTTGCCAAGCATGCTACTTCGGCAAACAAAAGCAAACCAATTTTGTTAGAATTACCTCTTGTGCACGAGGTATTATTGATTTGATACATACAAATGTATGGGGTTATGCCTAGACCCGCAGCATCAGTGGTTTACTTTACTACTTGACTTTCATCGACGACTACAACAGATATTGTTGGGTCTACTTTCTAAAGTGTTCTCCAGATTTCAAGAATTCAAAGCCATGGTAGAAAACCAGACAGGCAGAAAGATCAAATTCATGAGATCAGACAGAGGAGGTGAATACATGTCTTCAACATTCATGAACTTTTACAAAAATCACATCATTCGAAGACAATTCACATGTGCAGATACTCCTCAGTAGAATGCAAGAGCTGAAAGGAAGAATGGGACTTTAGCAGATAGTGCTAGAGCAATGCTTAGTGAAAATCATCTTCCGAATGAGTATTGGACAGAAGTAATAGCCACTGTAAACTATTTGCTTAATCGGCTTCCTATCGAACCGATACAAGGTATGGCACCTTATGAAGCATTCACTGGACACAAGCCACACATCAGGCATCTCTGCATATTTGGTTGCATAGCATATGCCCACATACATGATGATGATCATTGCAGGAAATTAGATGTGAAGTCATGCAAATGCATCATGGTTGGCTACAGTGAAGAAAGCAAAGCATACAAGTTGTATGATGCCATCAACCGTAAGGTCATTATCTCCAGAGATGTAATCTTTGATGAGGAATTAGAATGGAAAACCTCACCTACACAGGAGATAGAAGCATTGACTTCATAGTCATCTACTGAACAGGTTGATGAAGAAGAGCAAGAATTGCTAGTAACACCCCAAGCAGAGCCACAGTAGCTCAGACGGTCTACTAAGGAAAGTAGACCTCCAATCAGATTGACATATGCTCGGAAAGGCAAAGCAATTCAGGTGGAAACCACCAACTATGCTCTTATGAGTACCATCATGACTATAAAAGAGCCAGTGTACTTCGAAGATGCAGTAGACAAGCCAGAATGGCAAACTGCTATGAATGAAGAAATAGATGCTTTGTATAACAATAATACTTAGGAATTATGCAACCTTACACTAGGAAAGAAGGCCATAGCAAACAAATGGATATACAAAGTGAAGTACAATCCAGATGGAAGTATTCAAAGATATAAAGCCACACTAGTTGCAAAAGGATTTGCACAGCAATATGGTCAAGACTATAATGAGACTTATGCTCCAGTAGCAAAGATGGATTCCATACGGTTCTTGATATCACTAGCGACACTCAGCAGATGGAATGTGTATTAGCTCGATGTCAAGAATGCATTTCTCAATCGTTACGTAGACGAGGAAGTCTACATGCAACAACCAAGAAGTTATGTTGAACCAGGAAAGGAGAATAAGTTTTGCCAAGTCTCTACGGCTTAAAGCAAGACCCCAGAAGTTGGTACAGCAGAATTGACAAGTATTTTGCTGATCTAGGATACATGAAGTCCAATGCAGATCATACTCTCTACTACAAAGTTCAAGGGGAAGACATTACTATTGCACTTTTGTACATAGATGATCTGATTGTGGCAACAAGCTAGGATAGCTTCATTAAAAAACTGAAACAAGACTTATCTACTGCAGAGTTCGACATGAAAGATCTTGGACTTATGCACTATTGTCTTGGAATTGAGTTCTGGAGAGATTCAGATAGCACATTCACGAGTCAGCTCGAGTATGTTGACAGTCTCTTGAAGAAGTTTCATATGGCAGATTGCAAGATTGGAGCCACTCCCATGGAATAGAGTTTGAAACTTACTAAAGATTCTTGAAGGCAAATCCAAAACAGTCTCACTAGAATGCAGCCAAAAGAGTCTTGAGATACATCAGAGGTGCAAGATAGTTTGGGATAGAATACAGAGGAAGTCATCCACGGTTGCATGGATACTGTGATAGTGACTATGCGGAGATCATGAGACCAAGCGATCAACACAAGGATATGCATTTTTACTTGGTCAAGGTGCTATATCGTGGTTGTCAAACAAACAACCAACTGTTTCTTTGTCTTTGACTGAAGCAGAATATAGAGCACTCACTACAAGTGCATGTGAGGCTATATGGCTCAAAAGACTATTGTCAAAAACAGATTACTTTGATGAGTCAAAGCCAACAATTATAATGAAAGGCAGGGCCTTAGTGGGATCCCCACCTTGTTTTTAAAACAAGCTGATTTTATCTAGCAAACACCCAATACAAAACTTGGCCAACTATATAAGGTAATGGAATATGTGGCCCATGCTGTATGCAACAAAATTTAAACAAGGAAAATGAACCTCCTGTCTATATCAACTTCGAGAGTTCCATCAAGCAATCCCCCACTAGTGAGTCTCGTTTTCCTAGCATCACTCTAGCATCTTAGAGAGGGTTCCCGCATGGGTGCAGGCGGCAAATATGCCAGCATCGGCGAAATGGAGCATGGCATGGGAATGGTTCCCATGAAGACTTCCTTACCGCAAGGATTGCAAAAACCTTGTCATGGGTCCGACCATTCTGACAGCCAATTCACGGTCCCGCCTTCATATACCCGCTAAAAGCACCTTTCTTTATCCAAAACCCACAATTCTGAACAGTTTGAATGCAGGAGGACGAACCTGTGAGCTACTCTCTCTCCACAACTTGGAAGACAAGAGTTGCTCTGGAGACGCAAATATCTGCCACAGCATGCTACAAGAACAAAGATGGCGAAAGATGAACAGAAAAGCAATGGTAAAATATATAAATGCACCATTCAAGCTAGCTTGAATTTGACTTGCATGCAGCAGCTACCAATACATCATCGGTTATTAGAATGTTTGCAGTTTTTATAGCAGAAAGATGAAGCTACCCACCTTAAAATTGTGTGTCTGCTACCCATGTTCAAGCTGCCTTGAAATTGGTTGTCCTAAACTGCAACAAACTGCAAATTGCCACAGATCAAGGGTGTGCATCATTTACAGTATGCAAGAATTTGAAGTTCGTGGTAAGTCGAGACTCTATGGAAAGATTGCGTCTCAATTGCCTATAGTTTTTAACAGTATGTGATGCTATAAACTCACCAAAAGCATTCCAGATACCCTCACAAACTAGGGCACAAACTAAAGCCAACTCAATTTAAGTTAATATAATTTATGTAAGGCATTTCAATTAATCAGAGAATGGCACAAATTACCACGAAGATAATCAAACACATCTTCAGCATGGTGAAGCCCAACACACCTTCAAGGTGGCAATTACTACAGCAACTCGTCTCACATTCGAGACACCTCTGGTGAATCCTCATCTACTACATAGCCAGCATTAATGTGATCAAATAGAGGATCATTCATATCTAACTTTGGAACCTGATGGTGCTCCTCATCATAATTTGGAGTCAAGTTGTGCAAGATACAACTTGCATGGATGACCTTTGGCAAGTGCTGCACATCTGCATTCTTAATTGGGTATGTTAACAGCTTCTAGGTGTTCTTCAACCGTCTGAAATCATGCTCCACTACAATGCGTGTTAAAGAAAGGAGAAGGGTTCACATGTATATCTTCATGTTCATTGTCAATACACTTAGTGTACAGTTAGTATATCTTGTGTGCACTCCTCTCTCTCCCTCTCTCATTTCCATTAACATGGTATTAGAGCCAATGGTGCTCCACTCCCTTCATGAGTGTCAAGCCCTCCTTGTGTGAGGCGTCTTCCATCGAGAGAGAGATTTTCATCTAGAGAGAGGAAGCCCTTGCTTTTGTCAAGGCACAAGCCCTGTCATTGAGGCATCTTCATGATTTCTTTAGCTCTTCATGTAGAGCTTATCCTCATCTTCGATTTGAGATGGAAAGTTCAAGATTCTACTTCTTGCAGCTCAAGATATCCTCTCTTGAGTGATGTTGTCCATTCATTGAGAGATTTAAGAGAGGCTTTAGTATTTTTGTTAGAGAGAGTTATACCTTGCTTTGACTCAGTCCAAGCACCTTCTCCAACAAGCCTCAACACCTCCACGGCTCCCCAACTCGTGGCATACAATGCCTCTATAGCTGAGCTTCAACCTCTTGGTTGCGGTACCTCCCAGCAAGAGTTCATTTGTTTAGCAACCCTCTTCAGTGAACAGCTCTGCCTCTCACAGCAACTCCTGATCAGAGCATCCACGGCTCTATGAGCCAGCCCTTCGACTCATGTAAGGCGCTCCAACTACAACCGACTGAGGAAATCAAACTAGCAGCCTATCCTACCTTTTCAACTGGCTAGCCTTCACTCATGTATAGCTAGGCCTGTTTGCGATGCTCAAACGAGCAAGTCCACAAAGCTTAGCCTCAGCAGCGCCTCGACTAGCTCCTTCAACGATTGCTAGGCCTCAAATAACAATGAGCAACGCCTAGGCTCCTCTAACCGAGCGTCGACTCTTACAATGGCCTCAAATGCCATAGCTCGACTCTCCAACTCCAACGGATTCAACTAGCTACAAGCTGGCCAGGACATTCCAATTGCTCTATGACTCTAGAAGCCTTCCATGACCGTGCCCAAAGCCCCAAGCACATACGCTTCAACCACAGCTCCTCAACAAAAAGGGCAACTCCAACAATATCCACTCGTGAGTTGCAAAACACCAATGTTAACGACCTCCGACGAGTATCTATGAAGCAATGCCTCCATCAACGAGGCAATGAAGCTCCCAAACAATGTCTTCTCCAACCACTCCTGCTCACAGCTTTGCAACAGCATCTTGCAACACATGCTCATGGGTGCGTCAACAGCTCAGGCTCCCTCAATGCTCAAAGACCCACAGCCTCCAAAGCTATGACAACCACATGACGCCACGGACTCTCAGACTTCAGATGCTCCATGCACATAATATTTTAAAGATTTTGTCGCATATTCCCATTCTGGTGATCCTTATCTCATGGGCCTTAAGTGACACGTGGCTACCTCCGTTGTCCTACCACGTCATCTAGCTGGCTCTATTACTATGTCACCCGGGTTAATGTAACCACAGTTAGGTTTGAGTAGGGTTAAGCTTGCTGCCACATCTGCATGTCCAATCACTTGCCAACTCACCTCAGCTACCCAGTCAGCATGCCCAACCAGTAGCTTGTGCCATGTCATCACTGTCAGCATCTATGACAGGTCACTAGTGTAATGTAAGCATAGTGCCAAACAGGCCTGCATGTGAACACAGAGGCCATGTCAGCAGTGCTAGCCAAGCACATAGCCTCTTCACAGGCACACAGTGCAATTGGCATGTGACCAACAGCCTGCCACATCACCCTCCATCCACATCATCCATTTGGACCCCCTCCTTAGACAAAGTTTGGCCCATCCTTCTGGGAGCCATAACTTTTGCTCCAGGGGGAATTTGGAGGTGATCCAAAAAGCCAAAAATGCCCAGATCATTCTCTACACGTTGAGCACCTCACATTCTACCATCTGACATTTTTACAGGTCACCATCTTTGCATCCTGATCCATTAAAGCGCATCCAGCACATTAAATGAATGAACTAAAAATCATTTTGCTGCATTTGACGCTTCGATGTGTAGTGTAGCTATAGACTAGCACCATCGTAGAGGAGATCCAACTCCACCAAGCCAAGTAATCCATTACCACATTACCCAATTAGTTTCCACCGACGTCAATCCATGTGGTTCTATCATTGGTATTCACTTTCACACATCTGACACTAGTTCAGTTCTCTTGGCATTTGGCACTTCATCACTCAGTGTGACACTTGGCAGTGATCTTCCTCTCGGCTTCAAGAGTGTTGCATTCTTCTTACATGCACACATGCCACCCATGTACAATCACATTTGTTGACTATTTTTGGCATTGGCTTTTGCACACATACATCAACCTTGTACAGCCTCTTGGCTACGCCTGGCACTCAGTTGTCATGTTCATTTTATAGGCTGGATGCTTGGCACACATTGTTATTCTTACATGACTTGGTTTTGACCTTTTAGCATAAGCCCCCCAGTGGCAGCTCTCCCACAGTGTTCTCATGGGTAGACACTCTCACTGGTACATGGGTAAGCCTCTTGCACAGAGCACCAGACTCGCGCCTCATTGGCCTTGATAGATCAGATGCAGATGTCGATACTTCACATGTTAGCATGGATCAGCCCGTAGTATTTGACCATGCACATTCCTCAGTAAGCCAGGTTCCTTCACAACAACGCATTCTTTAGGAAGTGCCAAGGTGGAGAGCTTTTAGGTTGCACCCCTCTAGTCATTGGAAGGCATATTTTCAAAGAGTATATCATTGGTGAGGCGGGTTCGCTTTGCTACCTTGGCTGATGATACCATTCAGAAGGGACCACTTGCAAGGAAATGCAGACCGTGCACAATTCAACTTTCGCCAGGTAAGTCTATGTGTGTTTTGCAGATGTACCAGGGCTTACAATGCCCTTGAAAGCTCCTCTGCTCGATTGAAATGTCAAGGTTCTGATCTATAAACTTGAGCTACAACTCCGTCTGCTCTGCTGACGCAACATGCGGAAACAACAAAATAGTGAGCCCTCTTTTAAATGGAACAATAGCAGTGATCCCCCTTTTTGCACTACTAAACAAGGCAAAACATAGTACGCGTAAAAACATGATCTAATTAAAGTATATAATGAAGCAAAATAATTTTCAACCACCGTGCTAGTTTAGGACAGTCATGATTTCAAATATCGGCATTGTTTAAGACAGTCACAATTTCAATCACTGGGCTGGTTTAGGACACGTTTAGGACATTCAACCACCGGGCTGGTTTAGGACACATTTAGGATAGTCACAATTTCAACTACTAGGCTGGTTTAGGATAGTCACAATTTCAATAGTTGGGCTGGTTTAGCCTAACAATCTCATCTTCACATATTAGACAATAACAAGTATATTGCTTTTCATTTATGAATTTCACAATTAGAAAATAATAGTATATTGCTTTTCATTTTTGAATTGCACAATTTCAATCAGTTAACTGATGTTTATCTCAAACCAGCACTGGGCTGGTTTAGGACAATCACATTAAGTCCAAGCCATCTCGGTCTAAAAATTAAATGGTATATGACCCGAATAGTAGGAAATTAAATTTAACTAATTTATGTACTAAGAAACATAGTAATTTCAACCACCGGTACCATTAACAATTAATGTATGTTCAACCACGCCGGTTTAGGACAATCACATAACTAGTGATTGAGCTGAAGCAACTACGGTTGCATGATGTTCCAACCGCCAGGCTGGTTTAGTAAAATCAATAGATTTCTTTTCTGTTGCGAAATATATTGATGTTAATTTCTGCTCAACCACACCATTGGGCTGGTCAACAACTAATGCCTATTCAACCACAATGGTTCCGGACAATCACATAGCTGGCGATTGAGCTAAACCAACCATGGTTCAACTAATGTCTGTTCAACCATGTTGGTTCAGGACAATCACATAACTGGTGATTGAGTTGAAGCAGCCGCCACAATTGCATAATGTTCCAACCATTGGGCTAGTTTAGTAAAATAACAATATATTGCTTTTCTGTTGCAAAATATATTCATGTTAATTTTTGCTCAACCACGCTATTGGGCTAGTCAACAACTAATGTTTGTTCACCATGTTGGTTCAGGGCAATCACATAATTGATGATTGAGTTAAACGAACCTACGGTGGCATGATGTTCCAACCACAATGTTGGTTTAGGACAATCACATTTAGTCCAAGCCTAGTTTAAGAAATGAAACAAGTAAACTATCCCAAAGCTCAATCACAAATAACCATCGGGTTGGTTTAGGCACCACTGACCTACGTTGTATCAAGCATGTGTATGATGTGCTCCTCAAACACCTTGCATCCCATCCGCTTTTTATAGATGTCCTTTCTATTTGGAGAAACTCTCATATTTTTGTGCCAAAACATCGTCACTGTAGCAATCACTTCCACACTTAGGTTCTCTCCTTTTCTTGCATTCTGTTGAAGCCCACAGACTTCTTGGATCAAGATGATCATGCATTGCTTCTACTCTACGTTCAACCATTGGAGGCATGTTTGTCCTTCTAATTGACAATATCTTCACATTGTGCACCCAAGCCATTTCTCCTTTATTTCAGGGGACACCAACATAGCTGATGTCTCCCTCTTTGGAGCTAGTTGATCTAAATTGTGCACCCCTTTCACTTTTTATAGGCCATTTCTCAAGTTAGAGAGCATCACCTCTTGGGCGTGCATCTTCCAAGGTGTTGGTAGGGTTGTAACTCTATAAAATTTAGGGCACCCTCGAGACTGGTATTCACCTGAATGGCTTGATGTTGCTGCCTCACCCACCAATTGTGACACCAGAGCTCATGTTCGTTGCTCTAATGGCAATGATCGAATGCGTGCATTTGCAACTGCTTTCTATTACTGCTCTACAAGGAGTCTTCTTTCTTCTCATTGTTTCTCCCTTTGCAAATGTTGCAAAAGTGTCTGCCATTGGCATGTTGATACCATGCCATTGCTTTCCTCGACCCGCAATTTGTTATTTGTGCCTTAACCAGGCTTTTTAGCGTTCCTGTCTCATAGCCTCTATCTGCTTCTCTTGCAATCCATGGCAAGCTGCATGCTTCCATTGACGCCATGGCCACGATCAGTCCAAAAGAGACCCAGAGAAGCTAGCTTATGAGGTGAGCAAAGAATAGAAGACAACTTACTTAAAAGAAAACAATGCCAAACCAAAGTCTGCACAAGGTCACGTCGAGGTGCGCATGCGTTGCAGGGCATTTATAGGGCATGGGCAAGTTGCAAGTACTTAATATTCCAAGAGTCAATGGGTGGAGGGTGTGAAAATTTGAAATTCATCGAAGTAGCAAAATTTTAAGCCATCGTCAGGTTTCCCCCCTCCTGTGATACACATCAGCAGAATTGGTTATCGCAAACAAGTGCAATGTGACCTAAAATGCTTCAAAACACAAATAGGCCAAAGAGCATGCTATCGGGTTTGATGCCATGTATTATGAAATACAATGACCTTTGGCATGCTTATGAGCCATATAGCAAGCAAGTGCATGGAAAAAGAAACAATTCAAAATTGTAAATAGTGTTGGATTTATTAAAAGATATTTGCACATGTACATTTTCAACTTCTTCCATTTTAGGGTGAATCTAGATATCAATATCCACAACTATCAATGTTTTAAGACCACCATGTAGTAGTCCCAAGTTTGGATTCCAAATTTTCAATCTGTTTTGGTTTTCAACAAATCACAAAAAAGTTATAAAGCGTGCCCTCAAATGGGTGTGCATTACTTTAGCACAACATTGAAGGCCCATTAATCCATGCCTAATGTTCTCATTTAGGTGTGTCCTTGGGTTGAGGAGAAGTTCACATATTGTACTTTTGAATGATTACTTGGTTGCATGTATGTACAGAACAAAATTTTGATGTTTCTGAATAAATTGCTATATCCTATAGTCTTCAAGATGCATGATTCACTTGTAATTCTTTAATGGTTCCAAATCCTTATTCCATAATTTTTTGATTTCATGTTCAAGTTTGGAATGTGTACTACAACTTGAAGACAAAGTTTGCCGAATTCCATTGAGCAATGCATAAGTTATGCGTCATGCAAAAATACCTATATATAAAAAATTCCCTGAACCTCACCAAAAATGGCTATAGCCAAGCAAACAATGACCCATACATAAGAGGAAAAGTAGATGTAACAAACAGTAGGGGATCAATTTTCCATCCTTGATGGATGGACCTATGTAGGTCAAAACACCCAACTCACTCTTCCATTGAGACAAAGAACTACCAAAGCGAAGTTCATGAAGAGAGTCTTCATGTTTCTTTGAGACCACCGTGCTCCAAAACTGCTCTCGAGAATGTCCCTGACCCATGAGTCTGCTAATGTCTTCAAGTACCATTGAGGTAGCTTCTTCTTAGATGGAGGTGATTTTGATGGAGTTGACTTGAGACTGGCTCTAGAATGGCATGCTCCCCCTCCTCCTCCTCCTCGGCTCCTCCTTGGGGTCTTCAGTCGGCTCCACCTCTCAGATGGTGACTTTGGGTGGGGGCAACGCTGGAAGTTCTAGAACCTCTTTTGCAGGCTGTGGCTCAATCTCTTCAAAGATCACATCCCTGCTGATAAAGATCTTCTTCTTGTCTGGGTCGAATAGGCAGTAGGCCTTGGAGTCTTTGCTCCGGCTATGGGGATCTAGCTTTGTTCGCTCATCTTTGTGTACATGCACAAATGCTTTAGAACTGAAAACCCTCAGATGAGATATGATGGACTTCTTACCATACTATAAGCTTCATATGGAGTCTTGCCTTCAATAGCCTTGGTCTTGGTTTTGTTATGGATGTGAACGGCAGTGTTCACGGCTTCACCCTAGTAGGCTTTTGAGAGATTTCTCCCTCGCAAATGGTCAACCCTATCTGTGTGATGGTCTTGTGCTTCCTCTCAACAACTCCATTATACTGAGATATGCGAGATGTCTCTTAATCCCTTGCTTCTTACAGAATCAATTGAACTCAGTAGAAGTAAACTCTCCCACTCTGTCGGTGCGGAAGGCTTTGATTGCCTCCCCACTCTCCTTCTCTACCTGGGCCTTCCAGTCTTTGAATTTCTCAAAAGCCCAAGATTTCTTGTCCGAGCAAAATACCCATGCCATGCAACTGAAATCATCAACAAGTAAGAGAGAATACCGTGAACCTGCAAATGAATTTGTTGACATTGGGCCGCAGATGTCAGTGTGAACAACTCGAGTGGCTTCTTGGCCCATGATGAGGCCTCCTATGGGAACTTGTCCCTGTGTTTCTTGCCTTCCATGCAAGCACTGCAGACACGATCATTGCCTGCAATCGTTGGAAGTCCATCCACCATCTTTGTCTTCTACATCTTGTAGAGAGTGCCATAGTTGACATGACCAAACCGCTCATGCCATAATCTGGATCTTCCATGGTCCCCCTGTCCCAATAGAGCATTGAGCCAATATAGCCCATGATCCTCAACACCTTGAGCCACCACCTATCCGTGCCTTGGATGTGATAGTGACCTTGCCATTGTTGAGTAAGATTGACATATTGTGCTTGTCCATCTGACTGACTGACAACAGGTTCTTGCACAAATTTGGTACATACAATACACTGAAAATCAACTCCTTGTTTCTTGCAATCATAATGAACAAAATACTACCGACACCCTTCATAGGGCATGACCTTGGTTATCCCCAACCAACACACTTCATAGGGCATGACCGGTTATCCCCAACAGTGACCTTGGAATCAAGATGTGTACCTTCCATGGTTTTGAACCACTCCTTTTTGTTGGACATGTGCTTTGAAGCTCCACTGTCCACATACCAACCTTATTCTCCTTCATAGACTACATAAACAAAGCAATACTCAGTGATGATGAAGAGAGCGCTAGTTGTGATGTTTGCCGAGTCGGTGGCTCCTCCTTGGACTTGGACTCCTTCTTCTTGCGGCACTCTTTAGTAGAATGACCAAGCTTCTCACAATAGAAGCACTTCATCTGCCTCTTTTTCTCTGCCTCCTTGGTCTTGCTTTTGTTCTTGGAGTCTTTGAACTTACCCTTGTCGAGCTTGTCCCTTGCCACAAGAGCCTTCTCATTTGGTTGCATAAACAATTTGTCCTGAGCTTCTTCCTGCAATAGTAAAGGCCTAAGCTCATCAAAGGTGAGAGGCTTGGTCCTCTGTCCTGCAGTGACCGTAGTCACAAAACTCTTAAAGCTTTGAGGTAGCTTGTGTAAGATCAACAGTGCCAGTCTACTTGAATCTACCTTCTGACCAACTGCCGTGAGTTGGTCCCTTACCATCTTGACTTTTGTCAGATGGTTATGAACATTGTCTACCTCATTCATGTCCAGATTGTACAGTTGGTGTTGGAGCATCAGAATTCGAGATGTATTGTCCGTTTCATACAAATCCTTCAGAATAGCCCACGCATCTATAGATGTTTCAACTATCTGGATGTGCGGAAGAATAGAGTTTGTCGTGATCCCAATGATTAATGCTAGGGAGTGAGCATCTCTCCATGACCCTAGGTTAGGTCAGCCTATGCCACCTCAATTGTCCAGTCACTCTAACCCTCTGCAGGCACAATTGTCCCTCTACAAGCACACACAGTCCACTTCATGTGAACACAAGTGCCACCTCACCACAGGGCTCCACAGGCACAATCCCTGCTAGGCACAGTCACTGCATGTGACCCCCTGACTACCACATCATCATTGAGCACATTTGCACTCCTTTTGCCCCTCCACTTAGATCAAGTCGTGTCTCTTAATCTAGGAAGAATTTGAGGGCACTCCCAACAGGAAAATCGCTCGATTTTTTGTGCTCTATGCGCTTGTCACATCATGTGTACATTTCGGTGCAAGTATCACTCACTTTTGAGCTTCACCGACAAATCCACTTCCTACATGCACATCAACCTCTACATCGACACATCTGACCCAACACATAAAAAGAACCAAAGAAAAGAAATTATTTGTTGTTCTTTCATCAATCAACGGTTGGTATAGATCTAGATCAAAATAGACGAGATCACCATAGAGGGGACGCTTCCTGTGAGTTTGTCTTGTCGGTGGGTAAAGGCTTGTAGGTCATTGAGATTTGCTTTGCCCATGGAGTTTGTCTCTACGAGGATGGAGCTGAGCATGTTCGTAGATCATTGAATTTCCTAGATCGTTTGGAGAGGCGTAAGGTCATTGAATCCTTTGGCTTGCATGTCAAAGGAGCCTTGTCGATGATTGTTGTTGTGGTGGTTAGCTTCATTGGAGGTCGTGGTGGGCGCCTATGATTCTGAAGCTAGAGATTGATGCCCGTGAGTCTAAAGTGTGTTGTGCTATCCTGCAGATGGTAGCTGTGGCTATGTGGAGCTTTAATTGAAGCACTCTGTAAGGTCATTTGAGCCAAGGGGAGGAGATAGTTGGGAACTATGGAAAGCCTTCGAATTCGCGGGTCTCTTCTTGGAGGCACTATCGGTGATAGTTGACTGAGGCCATAGGCAAAATAATCATTGTAGGAGCTATTGCCTCCCATTGCTTTGTGCTTTAGGAGTCATTAACGTGCTGCTTAGTTGGCTAGATGTTGGAGGGAGTCAACGCTCGAGTCTTGCATTGGCTTTAGGAGGTGCCTTAGATGCTTGTTTGCTTGCCCTTGTTGAAACTAGATGCCACTTGTGCTCTGTGCTAGTTGAGTGCCTCGTTGATAGAGGCGTAGAGATCGTTGATCATTTAGGACGTCCTGGCTGCTCTTTGGAAATCTCTTAGATCTTTTGGCAACCTTAATTCCCACTAGCTCATATCTAAGCTATGTAGATATCATTGAAGCTTGGAAGTAGCTTGCAGAGCTAAATATAGAATACCAATCCCATCTCAATAGCACTCTCTCGGGGGAAAAAAAAAGGAACATAAAGCAATCTCTCCCTATCTCTGTGACATAATAGAAATGAACGAAATTTTCACTCTCTAATGAAGAAAGCTATCTTTTCTCTCTCTTCCGACATAAAATGAAACTAAGTCTATCTCAATGAATTCTCAAGACTCTCAGTCTGTCTCATAGTGAAATCTCTCAAAGAAATCACTCATGAATGAACTCGCAATGAATGAAATTATGGATGGAAATTTTCTCTCTTTCTCACGGAAGAAATAACTCTCACTAAATGGCAATCCTTCACTCAATGGAAGTGAATGGAATGAAAGAATACCTCTGGATCCCTTAATCTCTCAATCACTCTTGCATCGATCACAATGCCTCAATGGAAGGAAAGGGAGCTCTAATAGCATGAACAAATATGGAGAGAGGAGAGGAGAAGAGTGGAGATGAGGAGAGAGGGCACAGCTAGAGAGCACACCACAAATGACTAACTTTACACTAGATTAAAGGATGAATATATCAAACCCCTTTAGGGTTAGGGTTATGGTTTCTAACCCATTACTTTATAGCACTCTATGGGGTTAGTTCTATGCACATATCGAACATATGAGGTTCCTCAACAAAAGAAGAGCAAATATGTCGATTCCATTACCCATTACCACCAATGACCAAAATAACCATTCTTACTCCACTGAAAAAATGTTACAAAACAACAACGAAAAAGTTACAAGAAATATACACAGCATTAAACTCCATCACCAGTTCTGATGATCGAACCATCACACAGTTTCTACAAGAACTTAACTTGGATGAAGAACAATACATGAAATGCCTTCAAAGTGGCATGTAGAGACCCACTCTTTTCTTGGAAAGACCATCTAAGAAGCATCCTTTTGTTGCAATTGGGAAGGATAAACTAATATACAAAGTAAGTCTTGTCTATAATTTAATTGGGATGGTTTAGCTCTATAAGTCCTGTCAATAATAAAGAGTAGTGTAATCCAAAAAACTAATCAAATCCCATACTCATGCCAAAATAAATATGCAATCATCAGAACATAGGACAGGCATGTAGTCCATGCCAACACTCATCAACGTCTATGGGTTCATTTTCACTATACATTATAGAAGATACAATGCAAAAATAACTATTAAGTAGTATTATGATTAGAATCATCAATCCTTGAGCCTCTCTTCCTTAATTGTGAATGGGAGGTGAGACCCTTGCAGACAAAGAGGCAAACTTCTTGCTTTGATACTAGTAGTACATCTAAAAGAACATGAGGGATTTGTTTTGTCATTCCTCCTAGCCATGGATTCCTAGTTCTCTCTCTCTCTGTCTCTTCATGTCAAGTATCTTTCTCTCTAAGTAGGTTAATTGACATGGTAGGTTTGACGACTAATAAGAGGTTAGAGGGAGAATATTGAAAGGGTGAAAAGACAACAACATAACTCTTCATCCTCCTCTTCTTGTGGTTCTTCACTAGGACACAAACATTGATGTGACAAGATCATGTTGAATGACAGGCACTTTATGATTGAAAAAACCATACAAATAAGAAATACCAATAGGTGCTAATCATGAAAAGATGGAAGGATGTAAATGATATCCTACTAGATGGTGACAAGATGGCTGCTAGAGGGATATGCTAGCCTCCCACCATCACTGAGCTGCAAAAAATCGGTGACCTAGATGTTCAAGGCAATGATGCTCCAAACTGTCTCCCACACACTATCCTTTGCCAAACATACAGGGCAAACACAATTGAGGGGAACTACCTCATGTGCCTAGATCCAAGCCACAATATGGCCATGAATCCAAAAGGCTAGAGTGGTCAAAGATCTATCGAGAAAGCATGCACCCCCTCTGTGAGACACACGAGTATCCAAGTGAAGTCTCACTGCATCTCTTGGGTGCTAGCCACTATCCTTAAGGCTACTGAGACTAGATCTTTTGCATGTAAATGATATCCTAATAGATAGTGACAAGATAATCCACGCTAGAGGGATATGTTGGCCTCCCAAGCCCAAGCTACGAAATGGGTGACCTAGATGTTCAAGGCATTGATGCTCCTAACTATCTCCCACATGCTATCCTTTGTTAAAGGTATAGGGCAAACACAACTAGGGGGACTGCCTCATGTGTCTCGATCCAAACCACAATTTGGCCACGAATCCAAAAGGCTAGAGCAGTTAAGGATCTATCGAGAAAGCATGCCCCCTGTCTATGAGCCACCCAAGTGGAGTCTCATTGCATCTGCTAGGTGATAGTCACTATCCTCAAGGCTACTAACCAGATCCTTTGTGCTACTACTACTGGGCACCCCTAGAAACAATGGGTATATCGATGGCCCTTGTCATCCACCCGCGTCTTCTCTAGCCATGGCTCAATAGGTAAAGCCTCCATGAGCTACCACCTAGAAGAAATAAGAGATCTTTCGTGGTCTCGAGATGGTCCAAAGAAGAACCCAAAGTCAGAAATAACCTCTCAGGGACCTCATGCTCAACCCAATGTTGCTCCCTTGAGGGGGTCTAGGCTATTGCCTCCACCTATAGGCATCATCCAATACATGTCGTATAGGAGAACAAAGGCACCTCCTCCACTTTGTGTGAGTGCCCTTATCAAGCAAGCCGAAACCACTTCCCTGGATCCCATTGAATGTCTTGGAGAGGATGAACATCTTGTAAACCAGAGTCTCCAACATGCTACGTCCTTACCTGAAAGGACCAAATCTGGGTCAATAGTCTAAGCCTCGCCCAAGTGGTCCACAATCTTGATTCACTGCCAAACACGCCCATCCAAAACCTCCATGTCCCAATGGTCTCTCTCTATCTCGATCATCAAAAGGCCTCCCATCCGCACCCTGTAGTAGTAATGCAATGGTAGAAGCCCCATGACTGCTGAGGGAACTACACCTTGAGTGGCACTCTAGTGCTCGAGAACTACCCAAACCAAAGATATGGGATCTAGGTATAGCTCAATCCCTCCCACCATGAGTCCAAAATCACTGCTTCTATCTCTACCAGCTTCTATCTACCCCCCTTAGGTGTGAGTGCCTACTCCATGACTCCTCGTCCAGAGGGAGTTGTCTCCAAGTCCCAAAAGAGCTTGTAGACCCACTATACCCTTGTGCCCAACCAATATACATCCATTTCCTGAGCTTGCATCCCTCTATAATCCAAACCTCAGGTTGTGCACATGTTAGTGATAGGGGTTTCTCTCTTGAAACTATTGCCAAATTTCCTTTATGTTGTCGAGTGTGTTTGATGATTCTATAACTTTGGCACTAGTGGATTCCAATCATACTAGTACCTCATAGCAAGTGGGTATGGCCTAAATAAGCCCTAAATACAAGCGCTTCTAGACTTTGAAGAGGCTTCTCATTAAGGGGGTGGTCTTCCTTGTGAGCCTCCCTAGCTATGAGTGCCAACAAGGGGGACTCCTCCTTAGCCTGAAACAAACTCTTGTAAAACTTTGTGGTCATTTTGAGAATCTCTTGGGGATCCAAGTGCCTAACTTGGGTCCCTCAGTGAGTGTCTCTTAGTCTCTACAGGTGTCCACGACTGACTTGGGTCATGTGACCTAAAAAAACTGGCCAACTATCCTATCACCTTATTGTACCTAACGGGATCTAGAAGAATGGCAGGAGAATCTGCACGATAAGTCTCCATGTCATGGAGGTCATGTCACATGCACTCATACCTATCCACTAGCCATTGTGACCCTAGGTCCTACTCTCTAAGCTGCTCAATGGAGGTCAAGTCCCATCTCAAACCTCTCTCGTGCATGTGGAGGACGCAGTGGTAGTGCAACACCTAGAATTGTAGCTCCTCACTACTACTCTATATTTGTTCTACTACCCACAGTGCCCACTCTCCATCTGGTCCATCGATTGATTGAACTCAGATCTCTACTACTACCTATTGTATTGCTTGCTCCTAGCAAGGGAGATGGAGAGCCCCTTCAGGGGATCCCTCATAGTGGTTGCTCATCATATCGTATCTCTCTCTCTCTCTCTCTCTCTCTCTCTCTCTCTCTCTCTCTGTGTGCCCATCGTCGCTCAGCCCGCTGCTTCAAGCCCCTCCGTCGTCGCTCAACCTTCAGGTCGTCGTCGCTTCAGGCCACCGCTTCAGGCCCCTCCGTCGTCGCTTAACCTTCAGGTCATCGTCGCTTTCTCGCCGCTTAGGTCATCGTTGAGACTCTTCTTCTTCCTCTCCCCACTCTTGGCTGGGATGTACCCCAGGCCCATCCAAGGGGTTAGTCTAGCCAAAAAGGGGGGATAGTCGATATGGCCAGCCCATCCTCCCCTTATCCCCCCAAGCTTTACTCCGCCATGGCAGCCACAACCCTTGCTCCCTTCAACAGGACGTACTCCAGGTATAAGATTCAACCTCCCCCAATGCCAACCAAGCCGCAAGAGCAGATTTACCATCTCTAGCAAGAAATGCGAGACCTGAGGTCCCAGCTCACCCAAGCCCTAGCTTGTATTGCAGCTTTGGAAGGCCCAGGGAAGCAGGAGATTATTGCAGCAGCCGTACAGACATGTAAAGCTAAGCCCCCAACATCACAGTTGATTTCCACGGTTAGAGAGCTCATCCAGGTGAAAGTGATAGCTAAACCCAAGGTTGACATCCAAGCAGAGATCCAAAAACATCACCTTCAGAAAGAGAATGCTATGAAGATTCAAATAGGGGGAATATCTGATTGGCAGCATGAGAATGACACTTTCGATGAGGCAATCAAAAGAATCAAGGCAGCAGTCTCGGCATTGATTGGTTAGCAAGCCCAACTGATGACAAGAATGATGATGAAGAGGAGTCTTCCCCAGTTTATTTATCGCCTAGGAATGGACACGTTGTCATCACCTTCAACTCGAAGACACTCAGGAAGAGGATTCTACAACAATCCTATAAGCTGAAGGGGACAAAGATATGGATTACTAAGGAGCTTAGAAGAACCCAACTGAAGAACAAAGCTACCGAGCTTGCTAAGGTTCGGGCAACCAGGGAAGTAGGAAAATGGGCAGTCTATCCTGACGGTCTTGTAGTGATTAGAGAATTTATGACAAATCCTAAAGACCCTCAATCTTAAACTGATGTAATGGCCACCCCATAGTCTAGTACCTAGTTCTTGTTATGTTTTATGTTCTATGTTTTTAGGTTCTATGTGTTTTGTTTTTTGGAGGAATGTGATGATACTCCCAAGGAGGTTGCCTATGGCCCTCTCTGTACTGATGTATAAGCAGGTCTCTTTTGTCCCATAGACCTCTATTAGGTCTCCAGTGGACATTAATAAACTTTCTTTCTTTCTTTCTTTCTTTCTAGGTGTAGAATAACCAAGGAATGGCTGGGCATCATGGTGCCATCCAAAATGCAAGTGGCTCCTCCCATATGCATTGTCCAATCCCCAACATAAAACCTATCCAGCCTCTCTAAGAGTTTGTCATGCCAACACTGACTAAAGGAGAAATGGAGGATACTTGGAAGTATGGAGAACTCTGCCTCTTACCATGGGTCTCTTCCAAATATTGTGAAAATAAACTAGTCTCATTTACTTCTGTTTGTGGCTGGCATATCTAAGAAGGATGCTCTACCTCGCTTTTCCTTCACAAACTCCAAGTTGTTGAAGTCACCTCCAATAATCTAGACGTCTACATTTGGGAGACTCTTTGTCAACCGCCTCTAAAAAGCAAGCCATTGCTACCTACAACGAGGAGCATGGAAATTCAAGATGTCTATGGTGGAGTCACCCAAATGAATGCCCATGTAGAGTACCCTAGGGACCTATGATCAGCTCCCCTTGATCCAAAACATTTGTTGCCACCGCCTGTGAGACTGAGATGCAAACCCCTCTACTTCTACCTATTGCAAGGAACCACACCTCCAAACCTCTCCCTAGCAAGAGATGGTGCTGATGACTGATATCTCTACTACTAAAAACATATGCTCTTGAATCAAAAGAAAATCCACTGCCCTTCTGGTGGGGGTCCACTTCTCCTTTCCTATGGAGGCAAAGTTGAACCCCTAGGAAGGTTAACTTTTGTTGAGAGATGGTGCCATGAGGCAAAGGTATGAGCTAAGGCATGGTATTCTATGAATCACCCAAGAATGTGGACTACATGAGAAGATGATGTGGAGTAAGGGCTACCACTAGGAGATATGTGGATCATAGGATACCACATGGGTTTGACTATTCTAAAAGATCTCTCTACATAAGAAGCCTTCTTGTATTGTTGATAAGTACACATATTGCAAATAGATTGAGTGTGCCTACTTTTGTCTCCCTGTCATGTCTTGTTTAGTGTTCTTCGAGCCTCCTTATTTCTTTGAATGATCTTGTGTGCGCTAGGCTTAGTGGTGATCACAACTTGTATCTCTTTCATTGTATCAGAGCTTAGGTTTGTCCACAAAGCCTAGGTAGATTAGTGTGCATTTGGTTTGATCATGTTGTGTATAGAAATATGTATTGGCAGAGTCCTGATGCTCGGAAGTTACTCGTGGAGGAATCAACTGCAAATTTTAGTTTGCTACACTATAGAGAGCAACACAACGATGGACCAGGCAGTGAAATGCTAGCAAGCTTCAACAAACTTCTATGACTAGTGAAAGCATGATTGGTAGAGACAGCAAAACCAACAACAACAAGAACACAAGGCAACACACGCCAGCTCTAGACAACATACAAGCAACTGAGCCAATGATCCAAGTAGCCTGAGTCCATTAGTGTGAGCAACAGAGCATATAGAAAGGGTATTGTAGCAAGCACTAACGGAAATGAACATCAAAAGTTATGCAATTCCACTCATTACACAAGCAGCAATCCACCACAACAAAGGCAGTGCCATTGATGACATAATCAATAGATAGCCATGGCCGAGCACACAAGAATGATGCAGCTGCTACAAATGAAGCTTTGACCACAAAGGAAGAGGATGTGATCCACTGTTGGTAGGAAGGCGCTTCAGCTGGCTACGCAAAGCTACACGACTCATGTAGCACTCCCTTGTGTAGACCAACCGATGACAATAACAACAAGCTGTAGCAGCAGCTCCAAAAGGCAATGTGACCTCTTGCAATTGAGTCGCCATAAAAATCTCCATCGCTACCACCATGCCATCGATGATGGGTGCATCTCCATCACTGTTTCTCTCCTCCAAGGATCTCTTTTAGTTAACACATGGCAGATTCAAAGAAACCATGGTAAAATTGGGTTAGTTCAGGCTGACTCTGAGTTTAGTCAAGTCTAGTCAAAGGTCAGCTTTTTGACATGTGGAATTTCCACATCATCTTGACACATGGCACATTGTCTCTTATTAAGCATACAATGCCACGTAGGCATAGGTTTGCATGCTGCATGTGAATACATGTGCCACATCATCATGTTCACCTTTGTTGATGAAAATCTTTGACAAGCTATAACTTCCAATCCAGGAAGAATTTGCATGTGATCCAAAAAAAGAAAATAATAATCTTTTCGAGCTCTGCGTGCATGTAACTTCAAAACTACTATATGCAATTAGACACTTCCAATATTGAAAGAATTTTCAATTGTAAGACCTTTTGCAATGGCGTTATGCACCTCGACCGTTGAAAAAGTCACTGGGGGAAGGGTTCCACACCTGCTCGACACAGATGATGTATCTATTAATGCACTACAATATTTGGAAGATAAAGAAGACATACCCATTGCACAAACTGAAATGTGGAAAGAATCTCGCACTTGGGTCCAAATATAATTCATCACATAGACTTGAAGGATCATGCCAAAGATGCATGGGATGCATCAGTTGAACACAAGAGCAAAAGCAAAGAACCAAAAAATTCATCTTAAGATACTGCTCTAGCTATTCCTCTTCCACCTCTCTGTCAATCTTTCTTGCTTCGCTCTCGATTATCCCTACCCCACCACACCCTCCTCCCACTTCTTTGTCTCCCCCCCCTCCACCCTCCCCCCAGTTTCTATCACCCTCACTACCTCATTAGCTCTTGACCTCTTTCTTCTCCTCCTCCCACTGCTACAACATCGACTGCTTATCCTCCTCCTCTCGCCCCCCCCCCCCTCACCTCTGACATGAAGCCTCCAAGCAAGGGCTTGGTGGAACCCCCCCTCGCCTCTGACAGAAGCCTCCAAGCAAGGGCTTGGTGGAACCCCCCCTCACCCTCAAGCTATGGCCCAATCGTAGTCCTCCCCTCATTTTCAAGATACTGCTTCCTTGTAGAAGGCATCCTCAAATGGCCCATTTTCTCAGCTTCCATGCTGGAAGCCTCACCCTAGGGGACCCTAGGCAACCCTTGTCGAGGGAATTTCGGAGGATCAGACCATGGAACTACCTAGAGAATACTAGATGAGTATCCCCTTGCCTTAGAGATGCTAATTATCATTTTTCAATCCATAAAGGGGGCTCTATTGGAGTGATACTCTCATACTTGAGAAAGATACAAGATGAGATTGCCACTAAGCCCAATGAATCATTCAAAGAACACTAAACAAGACAAGAGAGGGAGACAAAAGTAGGCACACTCAATCTATTGCAATATGTATACTTGTCAACAATACAAGAAGGCTTCTCATATAGAGAGCCTTTAGAATAGTTAAGCCCATGTGGTATCTTATGATCCACACATCTCCTACTTGTAGCCCTTGCTCCACATCATCTTCTCATGCAGTCCACGTCCTTGGGTGGCTACCATACCTTAGCTCATACTTTTGCCTCTAATTATGTCCTCATGGCACCATCTGTCAACACCTCCCCTATTTGGCTACTACAAGGTGGTTAGATGTGATTTTACAATTCCATCACCTCCCTTTAGTGCATACCTACTACTTAAGGTGGTCAAGTGTGGTATTATAAGATCAATATCTCCCCTGGGTGCATACAAAGCTACTCTTAGGTGGGCAGGTTTGATAACAAAAGCCAAGGTCTACTCATTTGGTGATCTTTGCAAAGGATGGGCTAAAGGTGGTAAGATTCTCTTCTTAGAACATTCTATTTTTGTTGCCATTCTGCTCATTGCTTGATGACGACTCTGCATAGTTGGCTTGTTGTTGCTTCAATCTGCAGTCTTCTTCTTAGGGTCCCAGCTTCTTCCAATGGTTACACTTTGTCTTATTCTTCAATATGCAATCACTTTGAAAGTGACCCATCCTTTCGCAATGGTAACACGTCTTTGTTGCTTTATTGAACAATGCTTGTTCTTCATGGTTGTTGCTATGTGTTGATGTCGATGCCTTAACTCTTTTTCTTTCTCAAGAAGAGATGACACACTTTCTCAAATTTTGGATCTGGAAGATTCTTTAAGGTTGTTGTCAATGCATTATACTCCTCAGGCATGCTTTTAAGGAGGATTGTAAGTGCATCTTTTTCTCCTACTTTTGCATTTATGCCTTCTAGCTAGGTCATAATGCAGGTCAGGTCTTGGGTGCTCTATCCCCCTCCCACTAGTGGATCTATCTGAAGGTTAACGAATATCTCATCCTTTTAGGTACAAGGGGGGTCCACTGAGGTGCCCTTTGACCACTTCCCTTGAGACTGGGAAGGTGCCTCTTGCTCTATTCTCACCTGTTCTCGAAGTCTAGCACATCGTTTGTGGTTTCTCAAAGCCTACTTGTTGGGACTTTTGTGCTTCACCCTAGAACAAGGCCCTCTAGAAGGCTCTTCCTAGGGTATCTAGGACTCCATCCATTATCTGAGCCCATGCTACATCCTCATCAAGTGAGCCTCTCGTCCTAGCAGCATAGCATTGGGGTCTATGTTGATTTTGAAAGATACATCTAATAAATCAATCACACGACACATCCAAAGAAATACGAGTATTGATCCATGTGATAAAAACCACACATAAATTCAAATCTTATTTTCAATGTGAAATATCTATCCATGTGATAGAAACCACACATAAATTCAAAATCTTGTTTTCAATGCGAAATATCTACAAGACAAATCAAACTTTGAATGACAAAATCAAAGGAAATTTGTTTTTGTTATCAGACGGATACAAAAACAGCATGTACTATCCAAGAGAGGAGTCCCTTCCCAAGCATATCCATGAACCTCTATAGCAATCTACAAAATCATAATTCAAATTCGGGGATCAAAGTAAGAATTGCAACCCTCATGACACTAGATGATTATCAAAATAACATTCACCATGGAAAGAAAGATTGAATTCGTCAAAGCAGACGATTGCCAAAATGGCATCCACTGTGGAAAAAAAAGATTAAATTCGTCAGGGTACCTGTGAACAACTTTCATAGGCTACGTGTTTTGCGAATTTGTTCCACCATATGCAACCTTCATTGTTTATCCCGTATTATCCACTAAATCACAAGATTCGTGCTACTTTGGTAAGTGAAGTGCTATGTCCTTGCTTGGAAATGAAAACTTTGCAAGAGCCACAAAAATCAAGTGCCACAGGCAGAAAGAATCAGGTACGGAACATTCAAAGAAGACGCATGTACCATGAAAAAAAGAATCGCCTTCGTCCTCATATCCCATAGCATCTTTGCCGAATTTGTTCTCCAAATTTGCTGTACATATTGGCTTAGAAAAGGAAAAGAAATGCAAAGGAAATATGTATGTAGCTCCTTTCCTTGCATGCCTCTGTGCCTTTGCATCCCCTCATCAAGGCCCTAGGTTTGGTGCATTGCTTCTACGATCCATGCAGACGCACACAAGATGCAAATCACCAAAGCTACGCAAGATTGTAGAATGTTCACAAAATAGTCCTTACATAGACTTGGAAGACCTTCTTGGATGTTGCAAATTGGTCCATTGTTGGCATGGACACTGTTCGAAAAACACCACCATCAGCGAAATGAACGCATCCGCCAACCGCATCGGGCAAGCACAACCACTGAGAACAAACACGAAGAGCACCACAACGGAGACATCCATAACGTTGACGATGGACAGATGCATGCCAATATTCCAGGCCAACACCGCCATACAAGTCCACCAATTTGTACATCACACAAATTTCAGAAGACCTCATCAAAAACTTAGAAGTACCCCTTCTATGCACAGATAGCCACTAATTGAATATGGGCAATTACAACTCCACCAATCCATTGATGCCACAATTTCTGTGAGTTCTCCTCACTGACATCGAAAACAGCTTGCATGCACAGCCAGCGACAACGAATCACATGTGGGCAAGCACACCTGCCCCACGAACGGAGTCGGAGAACCTGTAGCGTACAAACGATACGCCCTTGAATCACTGAGCAAATGCATGAATTTTGCAACTGTCCATGCATGTATTTCGTCGCACCATGCATGAAGTCAGATTCAAGAGGCCAATCATAATTTATATATTTTTAAAAATATCCACCAATCACAACATGCCAAATAGAGTGGACATTTTTTTAATGTTAATTCACAATTTTTCTCTTTCGCTACCAAACGACCCTACCCCATTGGGGCAGGCCAAAAACTTTAGATTAAAGAAAAGAAAATGCATAAGTGATACAACTCATGCTATAGGGTAGCATGAAGCATGTGAGGCCATATCCATAATCCAACTCAATGAATCTATGTGCATTTAGTGATAGTGGTAGGATGTATGTGCATAACAGTGCTAGGATCTTTGCGTGAAGCTCTTGCCACAAGTCAGATCCTTACTCTCCACAAATTACCAGGTAGTAGGGCCTCTAAGTATTGTTGAGTCCTGTTTAGGAATTGGTTTAATATAAGGTAATAGTGTCGGTGGTGTCTCACGTATGGGGAAGCTCGGGCCAACGGACGTACTGCGCACCACAACTCAACATTTTCGTGGTGTTGCTGTCTGTGATCCAAGCACTCTTCCATCTCATGGGCAGTTAACGACTACGTCTGTGCATCTCACTTCTTCTACGGTGATTTTGGGTTGTTGTGCCTCTCTCTGTTCGGTTGGCGAACTTGCGTTTGCTTCGATTCCAAGGAACAACAGCTCTACCTCGCTCCCAGTCGTCGGATCTGTAGTATGCGAGCTTATTTAAGGTTGCATTTACACTGTCTCGAGTCGTAAAAGATCATCAGTGAATGCCGATGTTTCCTTTCAAAGGACGAGGTATTTTCTCGAATGCGGCTATGTCGTGTCATTGGGCTGTCCATGCCACATTGACGGATCGGAGCATATTCTTCCGGCAACGAACATCTAAGAGGTCAAGTTAATGGGGCGATTTAATTATCGTCTCACTTCCTTGCATTTAGCATTCGTTGTGTGAGGCAGTGCTTATAAATCAATATACACATCTTAAGCGAAGGGACGATCGTACGGGGACTGGGGAGCTACGAATAGTCCCAAGATCGGAAATTGAATGCGCGCGATCCAGCACCTGTGCTTCGTAACGCGTAAAGTGTGCGGAATCAAGTCTGCTGTGGCAGCTCAAGTCTTGCGTCTTAAAGGTACATGCATTTTGTTCTGAGAATCTCTTCCAAGTTTTATCGAAATTCGCTCTTCGGCACTCGTATTCTTTCTCCAACGGTTTTTGGCGTTAGCGGAATATCAAGGGAGAAATGGATGCATTTTAGTCTCTTCTGATAAAGTGCATTTACTGAAGATGGTCCATTTCAAGCTTGGTTTGTGCGATTTACAAAAATTGGTATTAGATGCGGAAGGACTCGTTAGCCACATTAGACATTTAGAACGCATTTCTTTGAAGTCGATGCAATATAGTTTCCTGTGGTAAAGTACAGTTATTGAAGAGCGTCCATTTCAAGCTTCGTCTGCAAAAACTGTATAGATGTGCAAGCAGTCAAATTTTTTTGTTATTGTAAGGCACACAACAAACTCCATGCTTCCCAGAAGGTGAAGTCGTGAGCTTAAGTATTTATTTTCTGTTGACATAAGCCTACTGATGTAATTTCCAGATCACCCACTCTCTCTCGGTTCATCTTGTCGACAAAAAGTGCACATCCCTTCTACATGATTTCCAAACTTTACAGGAGTGCTGCAGGCGATTTGACAGAATCTTGGATTGTGTAGAAGAGTACAAGTCATGACAGGTGTTTGACGTTGCAGTTGGCTTCATCTACATACGTAAGCGGAGGGATTTTGCGTTGAAATCTTGAAAGTGTGCTTAAAAACGTTTCAGCATGGACAGGAGAGGACGCCTCCTCCACCCATAGTTGCAATCAGGTGGAATTGTCGGCTGGTATAGAAGGTCTTTGTTCTGAAGAGGTTGATGGAGAGCCTATGCCTGCAAAACGAGTGGAAACCTTGGGGGAGAAGATCAAGACCATGTATCAGCGTAAAGAAGCCCCTGTTAGGCAGCCTTCTCCTTTAGTGCTAGCCTATGTCACGGCTGAGTCTGCCCTTCGCCTCCAGAGTGCTGATAGAAACTCAGTATGCAGACTTTTGCATAAATGAATACTCAAGCGTGCATGTGCGTGAATGCATTTGTTTAAATGGTCTACACCCATAGTTGGTCACTAATGACATTAGTGGGGATGTCATAAGAGCTAGTCCTTGCTATGCACGGTATCTCCCGTCTGTCCAAGTCTGCAGTGCTGCCCTCCACATCTTTGGTATGGTTGCATCTCTCTCTCTCTCATCCAATGTCCTACTCCTTGGAGGTGGGAGAGGGCCCTCTGTTGCACCATTGGGTCGGGTGGGAAACCTACTCCTTGTCCCAAAGGAGCTAGCTGGACCATTGTCCCATTGAGCCTAGCCTATATGTGTCCGCTGTCCGCACATCCATCCATCCTGATCTCAAACTTGTAGGTGCCAAATAAGGGGTTGATGCTCGAACTCCTCTTTGCATCAAAGTGGGGCTTGTATCAGTTGTCCTGCCAGTCTCTGCCACACCTTGAAAAGGCTTGGCATCAGTGGGGATCCCCTACCCGTGAGGGGGGCTTCTGAGAAGAGCCATCGGTGAGACTGCTACCACTGACCGCTTGTATGTGGGGTGTTGTTGAGAAACCCCCTCTGCAGGAGGAGCTTCCAGGGCTCTGCTTTGTAACACCCACATCACATAAGGAGGGCTCTAGACTGTTTTTCACCCAGCCTTGAGTTCGTCAAAGAAGCCTCCATGAGAGAGAGGTTCTCTCTCTTCTTTCATCTCGGAGGTCTCTCTAGAACTCTCCCCCTAGCCCAGTGCTTGACAAGTGGCCTCATCACTTGGTGCCATATGTCCCACAGGGAACCCCTTTCTTTAAGCCCTCTCTTGGGCTACCCTATGCACCTCCTACTAAATGCCTAGGTTTAGGTGTGACCGGGTGTGATTTTTTGGTGAGCTTTTTGTCATGAGCTTTTTTTCAATTTTCATGAATATTGCGAGCTTTTCATTCACCTGAGAGAGAGAGAGGGGGGGGGTCATGGAGTGGGGTGGGTTGAAAGTTTGGGTTGTGGTTGCAGTTAAGAGGAGAGAGGGGGGGGAGGGGAGATAAAGGAAAGGGGGAGGGACGGGCGCATGGGTAAGGTGGCATGGAGAAGGGAGGGGAGGGGGGTTGGAACATATATTCATTATCATAGTAGAGAACGTAGAGGGGGAACTTATAAGGTATGCAAAGAGGAGTGCAAGGAGGAGAGAGAGGATGAGGAATGTGAAAGTTATGTTCATCTACTAAATGTAAAGGGGAAGGGAGAGCATGTGGGAAATTTGTTTATTTTAAAAGTGTATAATTTGACAGATTTGACTTCATATTTGGATTCCTCGTCGAATTCCGGTCATTTTGAGTACCAACATGACCATATTCTGATAAAAATTGGAAAAATGGTGTTTTTGTCATTTTGGCCTGTTTGGGGCCTCCAATTTTTATCAGAATATGGTCATGTTGGTACTCAAAATGACCGGAATTCGACGAGGAATCCAAATATGAGGTCAAAAGTTTCAAATTATACACTTTTAGAATGTACATATCTCCCATAGTTCCTCCCTTCTACTTTGAATATGGACATATCTTCCATAATTTTTTGCCTCCTACTGCCACTCATATCCTCCCTCCCTTTGTGCATAGTATACACTCTTCCACCCCTCCCACATGCTATGAAAATGAACATATCCTATATTCTCTCCCCCTCTTTCTAACCTCCCCATCTTTCTTATAACAAAAACATGTATGGATTTCTAAAAAAAGCTCGCAAAAACAAAGGAAATGGTAAAAAAGCTCACATTAAAAAGCTCGCCAAAAGATTTCCCCCGGTGTGACCCTAGACCCCAGGCTTCCAAGGTCCATAATATTCCAAGCATTGTCGAGTCCTTTGGTTTCCCGCATCACCATAACCAGGCCACAAGGCCCCGGGATTATGGCTGACATAACATTTCCTTCCCCTTAGGAATGGTTACGTCCTTGACCGCAAAATTGGGAAACCTCCTCTGGAGATTGCTTACCCTTTTCCACGTTGAACTCTCTTCAGTTCTATCTTTCCATTCAACCAGACATTCTTGGTATACGGTATGTCTTGTTCTTTTTTCTTGTGTATCTAAAGTTCTTTCTAGTTCATGTGGTAAAGGAGCATGTTTAATGAGTTTAACTAGGAATTCATTTTCAATGAGATTATCATCATCTCCTAACTTTCTTTTTAGTCTACCTACATGAAAAATTGGATGTACTCTACATCCCTCTGGTAAGGCTAATTTGTAAAGCAAGTTCTCCAATTCTCTTAAGTATTATGAATGGTCCACAATACCTAGGATACAACTTTGGGTATTTACCAGTCTTTAGGGATTCTGAAGATTCAATCATCGTGAGATAGACTTTCTTATTTTCTTTAAACTCCAACCTTCTATAGTGGGGGTTTGCATAACTTCTTTCTTTATCTTGAGCCCTTCTAATGCTATCTTTAGCTAATTTAAGCATTTGATTCATATCCTTGAGAAAGTCTTTGGCTGCTTGAACTTTCTCTTTTTCGAGTCCCACTGCAATCGGGGCTCTAGGTTGAAATCCATACATCATCATGAATGGACTAAAACCTGTAGGTGAATGTTTGGCATTGTTATATGCAAATTCTAATATGGGCAAGTACTGTTTCCAATTAGTTTGCTGTTTACTTACATATGCTTGAAGCATATCCTCAATGACCTGATTGACCCTTCAATTTGACCATCCCTCTGTGGATGATCCGTAGTGCTCATATTCAAAGCGGTTTCCAATCTCATAAACACAGCCCTCAAAAAATGGCTGTTAAGTTTGCTATCCCAATCACTAACAATACCGGTTGGTAGCCCATACAATCTATAGATGTGCTCCACAAATGGCCTGGCTGATTTAGGAGTTTTACCTCTTCTTTGGTTGGAATAAAGTGAGCCATCTTGGTCAATCGATCCACAATGATCCACACAGAGTGGTGCTCCCTTTGTGTCCCAGGTAGTCCAACAATAAAATCCATGGAGATTGAAACTGGCCTTCGATAAACAAAAGGGCAGTGAACTTCTTCTACTCAGTCATAAACTTTATAAATAGCCACAATGCAAGCTTCAGTCACTTCCGGGCACCTGGTGGAGGCAGCTGAACACAGCCGTATGGATTCCGTACAGTCCGTACGAAAATTTTTCCGGAAGTTAAAAATGAGTTTTGGCACTTTCTAGAAGTGAGTTCTAGCCTTGGAACAGTCAAAACAGTGTTAAAACGGCTGAAAACAGGCTTGAAACAGCTCAAACAGCTCAAAAACTGCACAAGAACAACTGAAAACGTCCTACACCTCTGGGAGAGTGAGGGGAGAGAGATGGAAGGTGGGGGAAGGGCATGCATACACATGCTTGACAAATGGCATCTCATTCTTGCCATTTGCCCCTTCATTAAAGTCCTAACCCCCATACCAAGGACAACGTTGGTTGTCCTTGGGCCCAACTTTTAGACCCCTCTTTTAAAGCCTTTGCCTTGCCCCTAGGACCTAGTGGTGCACCTAGACTTTGCCCTTGGGAACTTCTAGGAAGTGTGCACTTCCTCTAGCCAGTCCCTCACGGCCAAACCATTACAACACTTAACCATGGTTAACCTCGGGTTAAGCGTAGGTTGAGTTACGAAGATACTTTACATCACTTTTCACGTCCTCGTGACAAAAAGTACAAATAGGCAAAAAAAGCCCATACCAGAATATACATCATCTGTAAGATACAACCTGCAATGATAATATGGGTTAGGAGAGCTCGAGAGTCCGTCCATACATCAATGCATCCTCTATGTCAAGTGTCACGAACACCCATCATGGAGATCTCACGGCAGAAATACTGTGAGCAAGCAGCATCTCGGGTGAGACAATCGGTGCCACCAAGCGATCTCGAGATATATGAGCAGTCTGAATCAAGGAAGGGGAGGTGCTACCCTCCTCTTGAGCACTAGGCAATGCTCCAGATCTCTGCTCTGCTGAACCTGTAGGAGCATGTACCGTAGTTGGCGCAAGCTGAAATGCGTCGAGGTAGAGCTGCAAAATCAAAGGCGAGTCTGCCAGGTCACCCTCCTCCATCCACCTTGCATCCAGTGCAGGATAATTCCTGAACTTCACCAGATAGCGATGGGAAACTCTACCTTTTACTTTTCTTTCCATATGTGCCAAAATCTGTTCCGGAACCAAGATTTCATCCAACTCTTCCACCTTGGGCTGATCCTCATGCAGCAGGTCAACAGGCACATCACCCTGGAAAGGCTTCAATAAACTCACATGAAAGGCATTGTGTATGGTCCAAGTGGCAGGTAGCTTCGGCCTGTAAGCTATGTCATTTATGCGTTCAAAAATCTGAAAAGGACCATAATACCGCATCTTCGGCTTTGTGTACACTTTCGTCTTGCCTTTCATCTTCCTGAGTCGTGCTTTTTGAAAACGCAGCAGCACCCAATCGCCCTCTTTCAAGAGCAACTCGCGGCGATGCTTATCGGCTGCTCGTTTGTGCTTCTCTTGGCTTTTCTGGAGGGCTGTTCTGACCTTCTGGTAAGCAACATCCAAACTTTCCACAAATCTGTCCGCTTCAAAAATCTTCTCTTTTGTATGCAGAATGGGAGGTACCTTCCATTCTCCTGCCACAATTTCGAAGGGGGCTTTCCCCGTGGATGAGTGTATAGTGTTGTTGTATGCGAACTCAACAAGTGGCAGAAATTGCTCCCATTTCGATTGCTGATCCGAAACATAGCATTTGAGAAGATCAAGGGCAGTGGAATTGGCTTCTTCGGACTGCCCATCAGATTCAGGATGGAAAGAGGATGAGAAATTCAGCGTGGTACCCATATTCTCAAAGATACCTCTCCAGAAAAGACTTGTCATCTGCGGGTCTCTATCACTGACAATTGATTGAGGCATCCCGTGATGTTTAAACACATGAGACATAAAGAGTCTCACCATCTTGTCTGCTGTAATTTTCTTTCCGACGGGAATGAAGTGGGCCTGCTTGCTGAATCTGCAAATATTGGTCCATATCCCATCATGTCCAGATGGTGTACGAGGAAGATCAAAGATAAAATCCATGGCAATGCTCTGCCAAGGTCGATCGGGAATAGGTAGAGGCTGCAGCAGTCCAGCCGGCTTTTGCTTGTCATATTTCACCTTTTGGCAGGTGATGCATGTCCTGACATATGCCTCGACATCTTTCCTCAATGATGGCGAAAAGAAATAGTGAGGTTCATCCCATATGAAGGTATTTCCCTGGTCCGTCATCGGAACGACAATCTAAGCATCTTCTTGGATGATTCTCTTGTCAATGACAAGAGAAATCACTAATCCGTGATTAGTAGACATTGAAAACATTATTATATATTATATGCCAATAGTGTAACATGTAAATGTATTTATGATGGACACCGACCGATTTGTTATGGCGGTGGATCATCTCAGTAGATAGGATAGTCGAGCTGGAGCCACTGTTTCAGATGGCATCGAATTTGGACATGTGATACTTATTCTATTAATAAAAATGTGCACACACATGTCTAGGTTCTAGGGGCAATAGGAAGGAAAGGGTGCATTAAGGTGCATTGAATGGTAGATGCATGGGTCATAGGCTAAGGATAGGTGTAAATGGGAAGATGGAACTTGAGTGATCTCAAGGGACATTAATGAAAGGGTATCACCCTTTCATTGTGAATCTCACGTAGCATTCTTCATTCACCTTGCATTCATCCGCCATCTCTCACATACTTTGCATGTAGGTCGAAAATAGAAACAAGTACTCTCACGAGGGCGCTCTTCCCTATTGGAGGGCCAATCAGCATTCAAATTCTGGATGTATTGCACACATTTGCATTCTTGAGAAAGTTGGTTCTTCACATTTCCTATAAAACCTAGCCAAACCTTAAGAACGTTTGCAATTCTTGTAGGTTTGTAGGATGTGGCCATTCCAATATGGCCCTTACCTTTTCGGGATCCATACAAATCCCTTCTTGGGATATGATATGTCCCAAGTACTTGACTTCTGTTGCAAAAAGAGAGTTATCTCTAAGCGATTGGAACACTTTCCTCAAATGTTCCAAATGCTTTTTCTTCGTTTTACTATAGATGAGGATATCATCTAAGAATACTACAGCAAATTTCCTTAAATATGGCTTCAAGACACTGTTCATAAGTGTCGTAAAAGTTGCTGGAGCATTAGTTTAGCTGGCTCGTCAGGCCCGGTGTTTCCAAAAGAGAGCAGTACTGAATGTGGTCTCTTGCTTTTATAAAGCTGGTCAAGAAAGGCTTCTGGATGTTAAGTATGTTTGTTGGCCCAAGTATGCCAACAGTTCTTCTTTTCACCACTAATACAGGTTTCTGTTTTCCTAAAAAGAAGGCCTCTTTATGTTCTCCAGTTGGTTTTACATGTCCTTCGAAATGCTGCCTCTACAAAGATAAAGTCCTTCTAAATGTTGCCTCTGCAAAGCTAAACTGTAGTAGAACTGGTGACATGCGTTTCTTAACATGCCAACCCCAAATGTTAGTTAACACAATTGTCTAAAAATCTTAATGTTGTCTAAAAATGATACCATTGTCGCCATCCTGCCCCTATTCTCTTTTTCGTGTAGCTATGCCATATATGATTGGATGCAACAATGACTCAAGTTTCCATTTCCATGACTTGGTTTCCTGCATGGAAAATGACAGGCTGGTGGTTTATATGTCTTGACAAACATAACTTGGTTTTGTCCATGCTTCTATAATTTGTTCGTAACTCTAGGAGACTCGTTATTCAACAAAGCATTGGTATTCTGGTGGGCATTAATTGTGCTGTTTTCTTAGCAAACTTCTATCTTTTTACTTATAAATTAAAGTTTATGCAATGATGATCTCTTGTGAGACTTGTCCAATCATGCTTCATAAACTTAATCAGGTTAGGAGATTCATAGATGACTGAATTGTCCCAGACTTTCCAAACTTTAAAGAATATGTACAAAGATCCAAATTCTTTTAATGGAGGAATTTTCCTCACGAGTTTTTTGAACTTAATTCTACAGCTAGTGGAAGCTATTGTAGTTTCTTGGATTGTAACATTACTCAATCTTCTTTAGGTTTAGAAAAGTGGCTTTTGTCCATGTGCCCATTTGAGCATTTTTGTGCACCTCTATTGTGGGTTCCTAATTGTTTTAGTTGATTAGAATGTTGGTTGGCTAGCAGCTATGTACATGATCAGTTCTTTGTTTTTATGTTGTTTTCAGACATATCATTTTATTTTTCTGGGCATTGTTCTATATGCTACTAAGTAGGAGGGTCCTTGTTGGAAGATTGAGATCCTTGAAGGGAGGTTTTTTCCAAACACGCATTTGTACAAGCTCATGGAAACACCTGGAAAGAATTGTAAAGATTATTATTCTAAAGAATCCAGTATAATTGGTGCAAGTTTCTGGAAGTAAAATTTGGAGTAATTTAAACGTGGGAAGGTTTAAGATTTGATACTTTCATGCAGAAGACGGGAACTGAACTAGAAAGATTTGGGATTTGATACGATGGGAACTGAACTAGAAAGATTGTGGTTGTCCAAGCATGCACCAAGGTCTCCACGAACAGAGCCACTAACTCTGGACTCAAATATGACTGTGCAACAGAGGTAATTAAGCTTATTGTGCTGTTTTATAGAGCATGTTTCTTGTCAAATATGCTTTAGATCTGCAAGAATTTGCATATGAAAGGGTAAAGAGTTGGGTAGCATTTATGTTTTTCATAGATGCATTTGTTTGTCATAAATCCATGTTGAAATTGGTTTCAGTCAAACGGTTTTTGCAATTTACTCACTGTATGTTTCGACTATAGTAACGGCTGCTTATCATTTCATATTGATTCGAATGCGCTTAATATCTATCTATCATATGGTAGACCAGATGAAAACTTACATTTTTATACTGTATTCATGACTAGAGCTATTAAAGCAATGGCCAGTAGCTCAAGTCTGCTGGTATGAGATCCATAGTGGGAGACTATGACAAAGTGATATGTGGAACTGCAGTGGACTCATGGGTATTTTATAGAATAGGTTTAACGGGGATGCCTTATTCTATGTTGTGGGTAAACCATTGTTGTGATAATTTTGACTCGATGAGCTACGCTTGCCAATACCTTCTATTCATGGAAGATGGATGTTTTTGTATACTACACTTTTAGCTCTTGGTGCCCAATGAAATATCATAAATACTCTAGATGGGGAAATCTTGAGTGTCCATCTAGGAGGGGAGAGATTCTAGCTGGCCTTTAGTCGTCTTTGTCATGGTTGATTGAAACGAACAATTTCTAATCTCTCTGGTTTTCGTTGATTCATTGGCTAGCTCACAGGCGCTGGCATTAGTATTTCCTCCCAGCCTATCTCATGGATCGCATGCATCACAAAAGATACGTAACTTTTTAATCCTTCATGCCTATCCACAAGCCCACAACTCCCTAGATGGTTCCCTCTGCCACATGTCATCATTTTAGACCTTTAACTTGGTACACCATTTACCCCTCTCTTGGGGCACAATTAAAACATTTGCCCTTTGGCATTATTACACATTTAGATGCACCTAGGCCTTAGCACTCAGAACCACCTAGTTGATGCCAATACACCCTCACCTAGGACCTTGGCAGTTACTTCCCTTGACCATTTTAATTACGCACATAAAATATTACAAAAGTTGGTCATCTAAGAGAAAATGCCCACCGATCTTTCCGAGGTCATGCTATCTTGGCTAGAGCATAACATTCCTTCCCTCTTCAAGCATCAGCGTCCTCGATGATGAAATCTGGGAACACTCTTCGTAACTGGTATACGGATTCCTAGGTAGCTTCCGATAGAGGTAGACCATGCCATGCAACCAACACCGTGGGTATCTTCCGATTGCGCACTTGCATTGTTCCTCGGTCCAGGATTCCTGTTGGTTTGCGTCTTGCATTATCCTCTATCTCCTGAAACAAAACAACACCTTTGATTAGTGAGTCACCAGTATGCAAAAATTTCTTTAAATGAGAAACATGAAACACTGGGTGCACCTTACACCTCGGTGGTAAGCACACTCTCTTGCAGTCAATGCGAAGGAACTCTGAGAAAAACTTTTTCTCCTTAAATTCTCTAGTGGATCGGTTTTCATCCACATATATTCCAACTATAGTTGGATTCGTTGGCCTATAACCATAGTTCAGATCAAACGGACTGAACCCTATAGAGGAATGTTTTCTATCATTGTAGGCAAACTCCAACAATGGCAACCACTTGTCCCATGTATGTTGCCTCAATGACACATATGCTCTAAGCATATCCTCTAAAATTTGATTGATTCTTTCTGTCTGACCATCCATTTCTGGATGATCCCCACTACTCATTCCCAACTCAGTCCTTAGTGTTTGAAATACCACAGTCCAAAAATGACCGGTAAATTTGACATCTCTGTCTGACACTATGGATCTGGGTAATCCATGCAGACGAAATATATATCTAATAAACAAATCCGCCACTTGCGGGGCACTAATAGATTCTCTAGTTGGAATGAAGTGAGCCATCTTGGTAAGACGATCAACCACCACAAGGATAGAATCATATCCACCTTGTGTCGTAGGCAGCCCTACAATAAAGTCCATGGAAATGCTCTCCCACTTACTTAGTGGTATCTCCAAGGGCTGTAAAAGTTCGGGTGGCTTCACCCGCTCTGCCTTGCTTACCTGACACGAAAAACAACGTGTCACATATTCATGAATATGCTTTTTCATCTTTGGCCAAAAGAAATCTCGCTTCACGAGATCATATGTCTTCTCGACTCCTGGATGTCCCGCACATGGGCTATTATGGCATTGCTGAATGACTCTCTGCTTGAGATCATTCTGATTAGGTACTACTACCTTGCCATTTCTTTTCAGCATACCATCCCTTATGGTATATCTTGCATAAGTTTGGCCTTTCCTGGATGCCAGGTCATCCTTTTCCCCGGGTTTTAACACATGAGCCTTAGGCCATAGGCTCTGGACAAACTCGTCCACCTTTTGAGTTTCTCTAATCTCGGCCATTAGAGCACTCTCTAACATCGTGAAATTCATGTTATGCATAATGCGTGACCGCATCAGCAACTTTATTATCTTTTCCTCTTCAGTAGCGAATCGTCAAATTAAACTCCTGCATGACTTCTGCCCACCTAGCTTGGTGGCCTCTCAAGTCAGGCTATTTACAAAAATGTTTCAGAGTATCATGATCAACATCCACATAAAACTCTGATCCATACAAATAATGTCGCCATGTTTTCAAAGCATGGACAACAGCATACAACTCCAATTCATGAGTTGGCCAATTTCTTTGAGAGGGAGAAAGCTTCTTGCTTTCAAAGGCTACTGGCCTTCCCTCTGGGAGGAGAACTGCTCCTACCGCAATGCCACTTGCATCGGTTTCAAGGGAAAACGGTTTCTGGGGATCAACTATTTTTAACACCGGTCCTGTGACCACAGCTTGTTTTAAGGTGTTAAAACTTTCCTGTTGATTCTGTCCCCATATAAAAGGTACTTTAATAAAAGGTACTTTATCTGAGGTCAGATCAGTCAATGGCGATACTATTTCGGAATATCCTTTGATATGCCTTCGATAAAATTGGACAAATCTCAAGAATAATCCAAAGCTGTCGAACTCTGAGGGATTGGCCAAGTCAGTATCGCAGCCACTTTCTTTGGATCCATGTCTACCCCCTCTGGAGTAATTATGAATTCTAAGTATTCAAGTCTAACCATACACAGTATAATTTTCTTCTTATTCACATAAAGACTGGCTTTCCTCAAAGTACTGAACACTATTCTTAAGTGTTCATGATGCTCAGTAATACTTTTACTGAATACCAGAATATCGTCAATAAAATGCACTACAAACTTTCCGATATACGGACGTAGTAAATCGTTCATAAGCATGACGAATGTAGCTGGAGCATTGGTAAGTCCAAAGGGCATTACCAAAAACTCATAATGACCAAACCTACTTCTAAAAGCGGTTTTATGCACATCCTCGGCTCTAATACGGATCTGATGGTAGCCACACTTAAGATCTATCTTGCTGAAAATTACGGCCCCATGCAATGCATCTAGCAAATCATCGATCCGAGCCATCGAATACCTGTGCTTAACAATGATATTATTTAATGCCCTGTAATCTATACAGAGGCGAAAAGTATCATCTTTCTTCCTCTTTAATATCACTGGGGAAGCAAAAGGTGAAAAACTGGGTTGAATCTGTCCCAGCTTGAGGTATTCTTCCAGTTGTCTTCGCACCTCAGCTTCTTCTGTAAAGCTTAATCTATAGGGAGGTCTATTTACAGGTTCTGCCCCTGGGATAAGCTCAATTTTATGTTGAACATTCCGCTCTGGAGGTAACCCATAAGGTAACTCATCCCTAAAACAATCAGAGAACTTCTCCGATATCTCTTTAGCCAACTCGGCCATTTTCCCATCTTGGGTAGCCTCAGTGCTAGTCGATGCATCATCAATCGACTCTACCGATGCTATACACAGACACAGAACTTCTTTCGGAGTCTTCCGAATTTCCATGGCTGAAATCAATGGTCCTCAAGGTACATCCTTTTCACCTCGCAAAACATATTCTACCCCGTTCATCTTGAACTGGTAAATATACTTTTTCCAATCAATGGCTGGATTTTTCAAAAATGCCAAGCCATACCTAGGGCTATATCTGCGTGAGCAAGCCTGGTCAACTCAAAGTCCAGCTTCTCAACATAGTCATGAATTCGAAGTTCCAACTGGGTAACCCTCTGGTCCCATACTTCAGTTGAACTTCCATCCGCCATCCTGACTGTATAAGCATAGTCAGACGGACTAGTTTTCAACTTGAGCCTCTTAATAAGCTTTGAGTTAATTACATTGTGCGTTGACGCTGAGTCAAACAACACAACCACATCATGATTGGCTACTTGCCCTTTCATTTTAATCAACTCGGGTTCATCGAAAGCCGTATACCCCGTTGCTGCGGGCTTTGAAAGGATGTTATCAGGTGCACCGCTTACTAAGTAACAGACACACTTAACAACACAGGTACTAACCTCTGAGAAGGTCCCGCCAATTGCATTTGCATATGCTCCGCATTGGGACTCTCCTGCATTTCCGCGTCGCATTCAGATATTATCATATTGGCCGTGCGATGGTCTTTGTTTAGTGGACAATCTTTCCATTGATGTCGCTGAAGGCAGCCGAAGCACAATCCTTCTTTTCTAGCTTTCTAGAACTTTTTGCTCAGGGGTCAACAAAGACTTTGACCAAGCCCGGGCTGCCATTGGAGTTACTTTTCTTTTCACCCCAACGGTGGTACTTGTCTTTGCTGGTCCCTCAACCGGCTTCACCTGCTTAGTTTGGCCACTTGGCTGCGAGACACTTGTCTTTGAAGTCCATTTCCTCTGAAATCCTCCTTTTCTCGGGTACTCATGCTGAGTCCCTGCCTGCACAAATCCACTAGATCTGCCTCTGGCATCCTCATAGTTCAGGGCTACTGCAATAGATTCATCTAATGTAGTCACATATTTAGCCCGAACTTCCATTTTAATCTTGTCGTTCAGTCCATAGATATAGTCTTTCAACTGAACCGACATAGGGAGAGGGTCTGTTATCTTCATAACACATTCTCTGAACTTGTCAGTGTACTTTGCCACCGACAAATTCCTCTGGCGAAGGTTTCTATAAGCATCCCAAGCTCGGGACTCTTCGTCAGGTGGGAGAAAGTGTTTCTTAAATTCAGCCTTAAACCCTTCCCAGGTGGTAGAGGCAACTTGATCTTTCTGTTGCTTTATCCACCATCTATCCGCTGCCTAAATAAACAGGTCAGTGGTCTCGCGGATTTTCTTTAGATCAGATCTGATTTCACAAATGGCGAAGGCTTCTTCCCACTTGTGTAACCAAAGATCACATCAGAACTGCGCTCGGTCATCCGACCAGCGTACTTCTCCGGTCTATAGTTGGCAATATTAGGTATCTTGACCTTCGCACGTTCTGATGAGTGTATACTGGGCTTTGGCTGTGCTGGAGCTTTGCCCTTTTCATTTCTAGATGGTCTAGCCGACAAGGCTTGCACCATTTCTCTAATTTCATTTTGACCAACATTCACTTGAAGCTGCTGGTTCATGATCTGCTGTAAAGCATCTTCTAATACATAAATCCTACCCACCAGAGTAGGTGTTGTATGATGGGACACTTGTTGTGTAGATCGTGCTCTAGATTCACCAGGATTTACCCTGGAATCTTGTCCCTCTTCCTCCATTGTTTCAAAAAGGAAAAATATAATTTTTTTTTTCCTTCTTCGAATTTCCTTTCGCTGTACAGGAATGAATCGACTGCAAACTCTGCTGTACAGGAATAAATCAACTGCAAACTGGAAACTAAAATTTATATCAAAGGAAGAAATAATGCTCCCTGGAAACTCCACGTAACATAGATGTCCCGAAGCCTGCTCTCTGTTTCGGAATGATACGCTATTTACTGCTTTGAGGAGCTGCTAGATGACCCGTCAATCACGCATCGTCGTCGAGCCACCCATATAACCATATCGCTGTCCGTGCGTCGTCCGTCGCTACGCCTGAGAAATCTGAAGATCCTTCAACCGCTTCTCAGCCTTCGCAGGATTCAGATCACCTAGGAATAAAAGCCTCGGCACTATCTCCGTCGGGTAGCTCTGAATTTCAGATGCCTTGGTCGACTTGGTGATTAAAAACGGATAAGCTGTTGCAAAGGACAAAAAAGCATTGTCCTCTCCCTCATTTTTGTCCAATAAGTGAAGCGACCTTACATGCCCTTCTTTGCGCAAAAATTTGTACACAGGGTGATCACAAGCTCCAAAACCTGTTCCCTCATTTTGCAAAACCACAGCCTTGCGTTTCCTTACACAGATGGAGCTCCGAATGTGGCCAGCAGAGTAAGAGCTTAAGCTTCTGGCATCAACCACAAGCACGCGAGGCTTGTCCATCAAATAGTTGAAGGTGCGCCATGCCATCACAGCTCATCGTCAGCCTACCCCGCTGCTTTTCCCCTCGTCAAACCTCTCTCCACGAAGTAATCCTCCGTCTGCGCTCCTTTTGTCCAGCCTGAACGCTCACCTGCTCTGATACCAAATGAAACGAACAATTTCTAATCTCTCTGGTTTTCGTTGATTCATTGGCTAGCTCACAGGCGCTGGCATCAGTATTTCCTCCCAGCCTATCTCATGGATCGCATGCATCACAAAAGATACGTAACTTTTTAATCCTTCATGCCTATCCACAAGCCCACAACTCCCTAGATGGTTCCCTCTGCCACATGTCATCATTTTAGACCTTTAACTTGGTACACCATTTACCCCTCTCTTGGGGCACAATTAAAACATTTGCCCCTTGGCATTATTACACATTTAGGTGCACCTAGGCCTTAGCACTCAGAACCACCTAGTCGATGCCACCCTCACCTAGGACCTTGGCAGTTACTTCCCTTGACCATTTTATTTACGCACATAAAATATTACAAAAGTCGGTCATCTAAGAGAAAATCCCCAGCGATCTTTTCGAGGTCATGCTATCTCGGAGAGCATAACATTGATGTTCTTCTGCTTTCTGATATTCGAGTGGTGTTTGTGTTTTTGCAATACCTCCTTTTGGTTTTAGTGGTATCAGAGCTTGGCCATGCTCAAGGGAGGGAGCCTGGATACACTGTAGAGGGTGCTGAACCAAGTGCAAAAAAGTATTTGCCCAAAAAAGGACAGGTTTGTGAATTATGTGGCAGCCAAAACAGCTAGACCAGTCCTTTGTGTCATCTTATGCACATGGAATAGGAGGACCCCCCCCAAAAAAAAGCATGCTTGGATGCCTCGGGTCAGCCAACCTGATTGCAATCTAGCAATCTGGAAGACAGCTGCGCTTTTTACCAGACATGACAACACCTCGAAAGGTCTCAACTTATTGTGTAGTCGCCATAAGTACTATGGTGATAGTTTCCTAGTCACCCCAAAAGTCTTGACTATGTCAAGTTGTACGTGTGGATTTCAAAGAAGGAGCTGCCTATCCGATAGTAGCCAGATCATGCATGGGCGGCTGCAGTAGCCAATGGATTGGATCTGAATAGGTTGGGCTAGGCCCAAAATTCATGGACTAGCAGGAAATCTGGAAACTTAAAACTGCAAACATCAGTATATTATTGCCAGTGTAGCTGGTAGATTAGTGAAGCACCTTTGGGACAGTCCTGATGGTAAGTTTTCAAGCATGCGGAGCGTCAGACTGTGAATTGGTTAATTGTATAAATTTACTCTTAAAATTTTGGGGCTTTTGCATATTGTGCTATGTCTTGCACTTAATCGCAGCAAGAGATTGCCCTTTGTGGTGTGAAGAAGAATGTGCAGGTATTGTGGATACAATGTGTTTCAAAAATGATCCCGTGTGACTTTCATCAGTGACCAGTTGGTCAATGATGCCTACAAATTGGAGGGTATATCTAATTGTGGCATCTTGAAGCACAAAGTCAAGGTTCACGTCTTAGCTCTCGACTCACGGGAGGGTGTGGATGGCTTGGAGACAAAGCCAGAAGAAGGTGCAAAGGAAATTGTAGATTTTGTCAAAAGATTGAAAATGCACTGCTTCTCAGTATGAGAGCTTGTACGGACTGAGGCTGTGGACAGTGCTGATGGGATGGAAGGCCTTGAAAGACTTATGTATAGTAAAGAATACACTCATATTCTTGCATTGAAAAACGTGTTGTATTTCTCTGAAACAAGAAGAGATGGAACGGTTTACTGATTTGTTTCTAGAATTAAAGAGATTTGGAATGAACTAGCTTATTTTGATCTCATGATTGAGGACTGTAATTTGGTTGAGATAGTGTGTAACGAGTTGAACCACACCTTTCAGGTCATTGGAGATGCTAGGCAGCATAAGAACATTTATTTGAGGACTTCATTCTTAGTTATCATAGGAAGAGAACGTGAAATAGATAAGGCCATGGTTGCAAAGGGAAAACATTTATTTGAGGATGAAATAGATAAGGCCCTGGTTGCAAACGGAAAAGCCCATGCCATCTTAAAAAAGAGGAAGACAGCAGACAAAAGAAAAGACCATGTTTATGTTAGGTTTGGTTGATATTAGATGTGAAGACATTGATCTTCATTGCTATACTGATGTAGATTGACAGGTTTAGTGGATACAAGGAGATCAACTTAGGATACATAAGTTGACATGGAAAAGTGAAAAGCAACAAGCAATTGCATTATCCTCCATTAATTAGACAAAGTAGCAATCATGGTTTTGTGAAGCCACTTAGTTAAGGATACTCCTAAGGGAACCTGGGGTGCACAGACAGAAAGTACAACAATGTTTTGTGGGGCCTTGTAGAATATAAGTAGATGAGGCTGCCTTACGACCTATTGTAAGAAGTGCCATCAAACTTTCTAGCACTGTGAGGCTTTCTAATCTTAATGCATGATAGGATGGAATTGCTATCTTATGCTGCTCTGTATTCGACTACTTTGTTGTAACTTGTAACATGCAAATACCATGCATGACAGTTTCAGCTTTCACACATGTAAATTTTCTGCTGATCATCCTACTGAGTATCATCCACAAAGGATGAGCATAAGAAAATCTTTTCCCTCTTGTAGAACATACAAATGGGGTTACTAGGAGTATTCACAAAGCCCCTTAGCAAGTAAACTGACCATTGCTTTTAACTGAGATGCTTGCTTCAGCTATAAAAGCCTCCTCTCTTGCAGATCCCTATTCATGAAGGTAGTTTTGACATCAATTTGGTTAACCGATCATCTATAAAGTTGAGCTATGAAGATATCATAGGGGATTATTGTCATCTTTGATGCTGCAGTAAAGTCTTTTCATTGATTCCGCATCTCTTTTCTTGCTATCCTAACAATGGGCTGCATAACAACTGCATCCAGTGAACCAAGAGGTGGCTGTCCATCCTGAATCTGTGGCTGCTATTTTTACATATTTGAAGCAGGAGCATCTGCTTCAACATGGGGCAGCTCGTCAGGCTCAAAGTCACTCACTTTATCCAAGACAATATTATCATCATGGGTAATAAGAGTGGGCTGCATTCTCTCACTCACTTGATAGAAAACATCCTGATTAATGATGATGTGTCTTGTAGTGGAATTCCCGAGTATGAGACCCTCACTCACACTACTGTGTCCAACAAAAATGCATTTGATCACCTTGTCATCAAGCTGAGATCTATGCTATTTTGAGAACCATGCACATGCCATTGATCCGAACATTCTGAAGTGACGAACCTTGGGATTATACCCAAATATATGCCACCGAATGGGTGAATGCCTTTGTAGAGCATTTGCTGGTCATATCTGTGGCTGTAATTACAGCCTCCCCAAAAAGATTTTGACAGTTGCTTGTACTGAAGAATACATCTGGTCATTTCCACATTTGTTCCTTTCTTTGAACACCAATTTACTAATTTCATTTTGTTATGGAGTACGAGGGACCAATCTCTTATATGCTCAATCCCATGCTATATATGCCCTGAATCTCTTAGAACAATCCCCTTACATAGATCATCCTTGGCATACTTTATCTTTGGCATTCCTTCAACCATTCATAATAGCGCAAGGAAGCTAAAATTGTGGGATTGATATGCTTGTGTCAAAGCATGCCAAAATGCACTCTTTTTTTTTTTTTCATGAAAAAGACTTCTATTAAGTAAGAACAAAAACCCGCGAGAGCAAGCTCAAAGCGGAATACATCATGAAATCATGAGGATAACAAAAAACCCCCTCAGAGTGAGGTGGAAAGAAACCAAGGCTGAGGCTGAAAGTGCCATCTCAACCCTGTAGTAGATTCAGAGAAGAAAGGAGAATCCTTCCATTCCCTGAAGAAAGAAACCCTCCTAGCTGAGGCTGCACGGGAGTCCCCCTGCATACCCGTCCATACGGCCATCAGAGTGTGTACGATGTCTGTCCAGATACTAGCCAATGTGTGCGAGGGATGAACCTGAGTACCCTCCATAGCCTCTGTGCATCTGGATCTCCAGATATGCCAGGCTGCTATGCTCGCTATAATCTCCCAAGAAGTATCCACAGAGGCATGTACAGCTGTAAAAGGACGGTGTGGAACCACATCCAACGAGCAAAGCTCAACCCGATGACGTCGAACCGAAATGGCCCGGGAGGAGTCAAGTCCCTCATAGAAAACCTGAGGTCCTGTAAGAGAAAGCCAAGCCACCGAGCCCCAAGTCATAAAGAGTGGGGAATGGGCAAAGTGACTGAAGATCCTGGCTATCCCCATCCAAATCAATCTCGCCTGTCTGCAATCCCATAAGCAATGCTGAATAGACTCCGAAGTAGAAAGGCAACGAGGGCAAGTAGGGTCGGCTCCGAATCTGGACCTCCAAAGGTTCACTGCAATCCCTCCATGAATAGAAAGCCAAAAGAAGATAGTGATCTTCCTATTCCTGTGGGATTTCCAGAGCCTCTTCCAGAAGTACCTCTGCTGATCCGCAGTAATACCAAAAGTCTCCCAATGAGGAACTCTGGAGGGTCTCCAGCCTCTACTACTGAGCTGAAATCTCCTGGCATTACTGACCGTGTAACGAAAGAAGGGGATGGTCTTCTCTCGATGCCCCGCGTCCAATCCACTCCCACTCTCCGGGGTCCCACTGTAAATACCTGATGGGAACTCCTCCATAGAGCCAAAGTCTCCATAGATGTGGTGTCCATTCATCACTAGGTTGCAGCATGTCATCTAAGCCGTGTTGTGAAACTAGCCATTGTATTCCACACATCATACTCGAACAGGTGCTGTGTGGGGGTTGCATTGGTGTCTTGATGATCCCTCTCACAATGTATGTTGGGGAGCTTCCCTCAGCTTTTGAGCAAAGCTTAGATCTAGCTTCTGAGAGAAGGTCAATTGGCGCCTATTGTTGGAGCCGTATCCTCCACGTGAGGGCTTCCAGCAGGGAGAGGAAAAACGCTGAAAAGTCTATCGATGTGGACAAAAAGGGCATCTGCTCGTGCTAAGGGGCCTGCTCCTGCCATATCCAATATCTTGAAGACTAGTGGAAGATGTGGTGGTTGTGAGACTACGGTGATTGCCTCTCACCCTTCGGGGAACAAAATTATTCATATGAGTGTGAGGGGATCGTCATTGGTGGGGCCTAGGCCCTCCAACCAAGCTTCTAGGATGAATTCATGAATCTCCACAATTTTGCGATTAAATCCTTTCAAATGGGAGAGACGATGGAGCCTTTTTTTTTGGAGCTGTGCAAACTTGCTTCAAGGACTGAGGGATCTTGTTTGGCCATTCTTCGATTGGTGATGACATATGCATTGCTATGCTTGCTAAGCCTTTTGTTTTTGACAAAAAATTTGGTAGATTGTTTTTCTTCTCTTTTGTTTTCCCTTTTATTTTCAATGTAGAAATTTGACTTCAGAACAACAAAATCTGAATTTGGATATATTCCAGTCTTACAAAGGGGTGTGTGTCTTACATGGAGATTTTCTCTTGATGTAATCTTTCAGCTTCCCAGTTTTGGGATAGCTATCTTGTAATATAAAGCATTCAACGTTTTCACCCCAAAAAAAAAAGTGTGTGTGCAGCAATCTCTCTTTGATTGTCTGCAAACTCATTACATAGACTCTGATGTATACTAGTCATATAGGGAGATCTTCTGCTGATGTACTTTGGCACATCCCATTTCGGGATAGTTACTCTGCAATATAAAGCCGCAAAAATTCACCCAAAAAAAGTGTGTCTTCCATTGAGTCCAACCAATGTGCTTGCAGGGTCCTATCATTGGGGTTGCTTTTACATTCCCTGGGAGCTGCCATGCGCCTTCCCTAAAGCAAATGTACTAGATGGTTTTTTTGCTGCCCCATAGACCTGTTGGTCTCCTGTGGACATTAAATAGACTTTCTTTCCGACACATATCTCAGGGTGTTAAACTACCGGCTACCTCAATATCTCATTCTTGTATAGGGAGCTGGCCTAAGAGGAGGTACTTTCACCCTTATGAGTACTTGGGATGCGAGGTGGGGATCAAGACTCAAGAGTACAGCACAACACCACGATGTTCCAATCTTGAAGAGCATGGCCATAAGCTTCTATATTGGATCCCCATTAAGCTCTCTTAGAGAGAGCTGTAGTGGTCAACTGGGAATTGTTGGCCACAACCTAGTAAATTGCCATTGGATCTTCTCACGAGGGATGCATGGAATAGCTCAAACGATGGGTCTGTAACTTCCTATGGACTGGATTAAATGTCACCCATAACACATGGTCTCTATTCGCATAGCAGTCAGTAATCTGTTCAAAACTAGGCATCATAGATCCTGAGATGTGATAGCTCGGAAGCATTTTCTATAGGACGGCCCTTCCTAGGAGTGCTCCCAGAGGTGGTGGGACTTCTCACAAGTGGATGTCTTCAAATGCACTTCGTAGGTAAGGGCTTGATCAAGAGCCCATGGAATAGAGGTCTTCACATGCATTAGAAAATCAATTTATTTGCCCGAGTTAGCATAGCATTCCAAAAGTGTATAGAGTTTCTCTAGGCATGCAACAATCCCCTCACCAAGAGTGTTGCGACGTTTGCAGACTAGTAGGAACTGCTCTTGTCCACTGGGCAGTTGTATCCTTACTAGCTCAGAACACTGTAATCTCAAGTAATACAGTTAAAAAGATGATAGCTGTCTTTGGTCGTAAAGTAGACCTAGTGTGCTAAGATACAGCTTTTAATACATGTAGGGGCCAAACCAAGTTTGCTGGCGACATGTGCTTCATTACCATCCTCTGTTTATGGCATATCATGAAACTTGATAACCTTATTAGTGCTGCATTTTGAGTTGCTTTGCCTGAATATTCATGGTAACATTTTACCGTCATCTTTCAAGGGTAATGGGAAAGTTTGTATTAAGGGAGTTGTGTTTGTATTCTGAGAGGCATATTGAATGCTTCAGTTCATGTTCATTTTGAATAATAATTTCACCAGTATTTGTTTTGCGTCCAGCTAAACTCTTTCTCCAATTGCTGTGATAGTTCAAAAATTATCGGGTTGGGGAGAATAATCAAGCAGCTCTAGTGTCTAAGGGAAGGGGTTTGTAGAAGAGCATTTACTTCTCTGATCTCTAATTCTTGTATTTTTTTGATCCATTATGTGAACTTCTTGACTTGTGAGATGATTGTAATACAGCAGTCCAAGGTCTACTTTTGTGAATTTCTTCTTTCTAAATGTTTTTTTTTTGGGCTGAGCTTCTTCTTTATGCACCACATTTCTCATCCATATGGTCTCCGTGTTTTCTTCCTGAGGTGAATCTTCCCCGTCTGCAGGGAAAACAATGTTTCTCCTGGTGCTGAGGACCAAGAAGGATTACTTGCAGTGATTGCTCAAACTATTGAGCAATTACGCACCAGTTTGAGCCCACAAGACAAGGAGCTTGTATCGAAGAATCTCTCGGAGCTTGCAGAGACAAGCAAGGAGGTGAGGATTGCCATAGGAGCTCATTCTCAAGCTGTGCCACATTTGGTGGGATTATTAAGGGTAGGGACACTGTCAGCAAAGATTAATGCAGCAGCAACTCTTGGAGCACTTTGTAAGGAAGAAGAACTGAGGGTAAAAGTGCTTCTCGGAGGCTGTATTCCACCCCTTCTTTCTTTGTTGAGATGTAGTGTTACAGGAGCTCAAGTTGCTGCAGCACTAGCTATTTATGCAGTATCACAAGGAGGTGTCATCGATCATGTTGGCTCAAAGATTTTTGCTACAGAGGGTGTTGTCCCCACTTTGTGGGAGCAGCTTCAGCCTAAGCAAAAACTAGACAAAGCTGTTGATGGCTTATTGACAGGGGCACTTAGGAATCTTTGCAGCAACACTGATGGTTTTTGGCCAGCAACACTGGAGGCCGGAGGCATTGGCATTCTTGTCAGATTGCTCCATACTGGGAGCTCAACAGCACAGGCACATTCAGCCTTTCTGCTTGCAAGCCTCATGATGGCATCAGAGAACACCAGTGGGCACGTTCTCAGTACTGGAGCAATCAATCCACTTTTAAAATTGCTTGCTCCTGAAAATGATATATCAGTGCGGGCAGAAGCTGGTCGTGCTTTGAGAGCCCTTTCTCTAGTTTCAAAAGAAGCCAGGCAGGCACTTGCTGATGCTGGAGCGATTTCGATACTGATTAGTGCCACTGTTGCACCTTCAAAAGAGTTCCTGCAAGGAAATTTTGCTCAAGCTCTACAGGAGAATGCAATGAATACCCTTGCAAATATTTCAAATGGAATGTCTTCTGTGGTTTTAAGTCTTGCTGAAAGTATTGATTCCTGTAGGGCAGATATTCAGATGGCAGACACAATTGGTGCATTGGCATATGCTCTCATGGTCTTTGCGGAAGATACAGAGCTTGTCAATACAGTGGATCCTTTAGTGATTGAGCGTGTGCTTATGGAGCAGCTTAAATCTCGTGTTTCACACTTGCTACAGGAAAGAGTTATTGAAGCACTGGCCAGCCTTTATGGGAATGCCATCTTGTCCAAGAGATTGGATCATGCAGAAGGGAAAAAGATGTTGGTTGGATTGCTAACCATGGCAGGTGCAGATGCCCGAGAAGATCTAGTGAACTCACTCAAAAGTTTGTGCAGTGGTGGCAAGAGTCTCTGGCAATCGTTAAGGGGGAGAGAAGGTGTGCAGCTTCTAATCTCCTTGTTAGGATTGTCATCCGAGCAACAACAAGAATATTCCATAGCATTGCTTTCCATTTTATCGCTGGAGGTAGACGACAGCAATTGGGCAATCACTGCTGCAGGTGGTATACCTCCACTTGTACAACTGCTTGAAACAGGATCTGCAAAAGCAAAAGAAGATGCTGCACTTGTCCTAGGAAATCTCTGCCGTCACAGTGAAGATATCCGTGCTTGTGTTGAAAGTGCAGATGCTGTTCCTGCATTGCTGTGGCTTTTGAAAAATGCAGGCTCCAAAGGGCAGGGAATCTCTGCTATGGCTTTGGTGCAGCTTGTCCGGGATTCAGATTCAGGCACAATCAGTCAACTTGCAGCTCTTCTCACTGGGGACTTGCCAGAGTCCAAAGCTCACGTCTTGGATGTCCTGAGTTGTTTACTTTGTTCTGCTTCCCCTCACAATGTAATGACAGGAGGAGCTGCTGCTCATGATGCACTCCAGACAGTTGTTCAATTGCTATGCATTGGGAATACTGAGACTCAAGAGCATGCTGCATCAGCCTTGGCCAAGATATTTGAAGTTAGAAAGGATGTGCGACAAAGCGCTGTAATTGCAGATTGCCTTGAACCACTCAATGGTTTATTAAGTGCACCAAGTGAGCAGATTGCCATGCAGGCAGCCAGAGCCCTTGCTGCCATCTTTCTTGCTGTTGACGAGAGCGAACAAGTTGCACGTGTTGCCTATAATGCAATTCCACCCTTGGTTAGCCTTGCAAGGTCATCAAACCTTTCAGTGGCAGAAATGGCTACAACTGCACTGGCAAATGTTCTGTTGCATGCACCGATTGCAGAGGCCTTTTCTGCAGAAGAGATCATTTTCCCTCTTACTAGAGTTTTGCGGGAGGGGACTACAGATGGGAAGAACTACGCTGCAGTTGCATTGGCACGGCTCCTGAGGTCTTCTCCAGTTGATGATGTGCTTATAGAGAGCATACATTCTTGTGATACTGTCCTTTCACTGGTCGCTCTCTTAGCAATCACAAATTTTGAAGAATGTGTATCTTCGTCAGCTCTAGAAGCTCTTGCCTCTTTTGTTAGAGCTAAGCGGGGTGGATCATTCAGTGCGCCTCCTTGGGCAGTGCTTGCAGAAGCTCCTTACAGCTTAGGTCCATTGGTGACGTGTCTGGCAGTTGGGCAGCCTGGTGTACAAGAGAAAGCAATCGAGATTCTCTCAAGGCTATGCCGGGATCAGCCTCTAGTGCTAGGAGATTTGATTGCAGGGACTCCAAGGTGTATTTCGGGTTTGGCCAATCGAGTAATCAATTCGTCTAGTCTTGAAGTAAAAGTAGGTGGTGCTGCTCTATTGATTTGTGCATTCAAAGAGCATAGACAGAGCTCCATTGAAGTCTTGCATGAATCGGGAATTTTTTCCCAACTCACTCATATGCTTGTGGATATGCTCGGTGTCAAACCAATTGATGATAGCACTGAAAAGCCTAGTGATAGTGTACAAGGAACCAGTTTGAAAAGAAGAGAGAAAGTGGTTGATGGATATTCACTCCAGCTTGATGAAGGGGACATCCTTTCGGATCACGATGCTGCTGCCACATTAGGAGGAACAGTTGCTTTGTGGTTGTTATCCATAATAGCATCTTATGATAGCACGACCAAAATTGCCATCATGGAGCTTGGTGCCATAGAAGTACTCACAGAAAAAATTGCAAGCTTTTCACTATCTTCTCAGGTATTATATCTAACTTTTCTCATTCTGTTGCACTGTCACTCTTTCACTACTTCAAAAATGAATGACAATTTGATGTCTATTTATCATTTCCTTCTGTTTTGATTTCGATATGCAATTCACTATCGGGCAATGCATTGAGTATGTGGCATGGACCTATGTGAACTTTTGTAGTTTTCACCTCTAAATGCCCGACTTGATATATATTCCAGGCTTCCATGATTGACATGTAATCTTTCGTTCTGCATTGTAAGCTGGAAATTGAGTTTCTTGAACACGTCTTTGATCTTTGCAACAAGCTTTAGTTTATGATCCTCTGTCCTTGCTATCTTTCTGCTCAGCCACCTTGAATCTGGCATCCTGTAGTCCAGAGTCTGCTGTTACCTTCGTTCTTGTCATTTTTCTGGTCTTGTAAGGTATTTTGTCTTCCTTTCCTGTCCAATTTTGATGCGTGGTATGTTTATTTTTAACAAAGTTGGAACATCTTATTCCAGGTGGAGGTGGAGGATAGTGGAAGCATATGGGTCAGTGCTTTATTACTTGCAGTTCTATTCCAAGATCGTGAAGTGACAAGATCACCAGCTACAATGCGTTCAATATCTTCACTTGCAAGCCTGCTGAGATCTGATGAAGCAATTGATCGCTACTTTGCAGCACAGGCTTTAGCTAGTCTAGTCTGCAATGGAAATCGAGGCTCACTTCTCACTGTAGCAAACTCAGGAGCTGCAGGAGGTTTAATACCACTTCTTGGAAGTGTAGAGTCTGATATCTCAAATCTTGTGGCATTATCAGAGGAGTTCTCCTTAGTGCCTAATCCTGATGAGGTAGCCCTTGAACGGCTATTCAGAGTGGATGACATCAGAGTCGGTGCCACAGCACGAAAAGCTATTCCTGCCTTGGTTGAGCTATTAAAACCCATACCAGACAGGCCAGGTGCACCGCCTCTTGCTCTTGGATTTCTGACACAGTTAGCTAAAGGCAGCAATGTGAATAAGCTGGCAATGGCTGAGGCTGGTGCTTTGGATGCCTTGAATAAATATCTGTCCTTGGGCCCTCAAGATGCTATTGAAGAAGCCACTGCAGAATTACTGAGAATTCTTTTTAGTTGTACAGAACTGCTCAGGCATGAATCTGCCATAGGAACTGTGGACCAACTTGTAGCAGTCCTACGGTTGGGTACAAGAGGTGCCAGATATAGTGCAGCAAGAGCACTGCAGAGCCTTTTTGCTGCTGAGAACATTAGAGGTGGAGAATCAGGAAAGCATGCAATTCCACCGCTTGTAGAAATGCTATGTTCAGGTTCAGAAAAAGAGCAACTCGCTGCAATTGGAGCATTGATAAAGCTCTCTTCAGAAAACCCTCCTAAAGCATTGGCAATAGCAGATACAGAAGGAAATGCTGTGGAAGGTCTTTTTCAGGTTCTTTCATCTGGTTGCTCTTTAGAATTAAAAGAAGATGCCGCAGAGCTGTGCCGTGTTTTATTTGGAAACTCTAGAGTCCGAACCTCTGTGGCAGCATCAAACTGCATTGAACCACTCTTAACCTTATTGAGGGCAGATTCAAGCACAGCACAGCAGAGTGGTGCAAGGGCTCTGGACAACTTATTGGATGATGAACAACAAGCAGAGCTTGTTGCAGCACAGGGTGCTGTTGTTTCTTTAGTTGGATTGGTTGCTGGTGGGAGCTACTCATTACATGAAGCTGCAGTAAGTGCGCTTACTAAGTTGGGAAAGGATCGTCCTCTTTGCAAGCTTGATATGGTGAAAGCTGGGATTATTGACAATGTCCTTGATATTATTTCCGATGCACCAGATTCTCTTTGTGCTCTGATTGCAGAATTGCTCCGTATTTTAACAAATAACAGCAGTATTGCCAAGGGTTCAGCAGCTGCCAAGGTGGTGGAGCCTCTTTTTGGTGTTTTGATGCGTCAAAATCTGAGCAGTTTAGGACAGCATAGTGCGTTGCAGGTTCTTGTAAATATCCTTGAGAAGCCTCAGCGTTTGGCAACTCTGAACCTAACACCAAACGAGGCAATAGAGCCTCTAGTACCATTATTAGATTCTTCCTCTCAGACTGTACAACAACTAGCAGCTGAGCTTCTTTCGCACCTTCTTGTTCAGGAACATTTTCAACGGGATATTGTTACTCAACAAGCTATTGCTCCACTAGTAAAAATATCTGGAATAGGTCTCCAGATCTTGCAACAAAAAGCAATCAAGGCTTTGGAAAGTGCTTCCAACAGCTGGCCCAATGCTGTTGCTGATGCTGGAGGTATAATTGAGCTCTCAAAAGTGATTGTACAGGTGGATCCTCAACCACCTCATGCTCTATGGGAGTCAGCTGCTCTTGTCCTCTCGAATATTTTACGCTTTAGCTCACAGTATTATTTGCACATACCCCTTCCCGTGCTTGTAAGACTGTTGCGATCAAGCTCAGAGGCTACAGTAGTTGTATCTCTAAATGCCTTGCTTATTTTAGAAACTGATGATGCATCAAGTGCGGAAGTGATGGCGGAGGCTGGTGCTGTTGAAGCTCTTCTTGAGCTTCTTCGGTGCCATCAATGTGAGGAAACAGCTGCACGGCTTCTTGAAGGCTTATTCAATAATATCAAAGTGCGAGATATGAAGGTAGCCAAGTATGCCATAGCTCCCCTTTCACAGTACCTGCTTGATCCACAGACTAGAGCACAGCCCGCTAGACTTTTAGCAGCTCTTGCATTGGGAGACCTTTTTCAGCATGATGGACTTTCTAGAACCACAGATGCCATCTCTGCTTGCCGAGCATTTGTTAGCTTGCTGGAAGATCAACCTACAGAGGAAACGAAGATGGTAGCCGTCTGTGCCTTACAGAATTTGGTTGTGCATAGTAAGTCTAATAAACGTGCAGTTGCAGAAGCTGGTGGTGTCCATGTAGTCCAAGAGCTTCTGAATTCAAGCAATGCAGAAACATCTGGGCAAGCAGCAGGCTTATTGAAGCTTCTTTTTTCAAATCACACAATACAAGAGTATGCATCCAGTGAAATAGTTCGAGCTTTGACAGGTACCCTGCATATAGCTAATCATGCTCAGTCATTTGCATAAAATTTGAGAATATCTGTCGCATTTACCCAGTCTGGTACATAGTGCACATGCTGACCAGGTGTATGGAGTCCTTTTTGGCTACTTTCTCTCTGGGCTTTTTTTTTTTTGGGTGTCACCAAGTAATTCTGGGAATTTTTGGACGTTTGAAACTAAGACTTTGAGGCAAATTTCAATGCTGAGTGTATTGATTATGATAACTCATAGTGTGGAAACTTAAATGTCTAAAATTGCAGTTTAGCAATCAAGGATTGTGATTCCTGATAAAAATAGATCTGATATTCTACCTTCATTTTTATTCTATGTTGTGCTTTAATCTGATACAATATGGTTATATCCTCTTTGACTCATAATTTTTGCTAAACCAATCTGATATCTTATCTACTATATCATACACTTGTATAGGAAAACACATCATCTTGAAGATTCCTTTTCAGTTAAGGGCTGTTAATGTACAGCACATCCGTTTCAGTTAATGAAATTCAAAAATTTGTCATGATCATACCCACTTTCATATTTCTCTTCTATTGTTTCAATAGAAGGTTTTCTCAGAAAAGGAAATTGACAAGTCCATTTGACCAACAAAGCCAGACTGTAAGAAAGTGGGTAGGCATGTTTACAGCCCACCCATAACACCAGAGTCTACAGACAGCATCAAAAGTACAAATTATCTCCTTCCTCCCCCCCTTCGAGGCAATTCTAGCTAACAGTTTATCCTAGACTTTTGTCAGATACAACTACACCCTGAGAAGTAAGGCCTTCGATGGAAAAGCCTTACTTCTCAGCGTATTAGTTGTATCTGATAAATGCTAGTGGTGAACTGTTATGAATTAGGGACATGCCTCCCATATTCGAGACCAACCTGTTATTACTAAAACAGACCACTGCCCCAAGTTGGTATTTGGGCCACCCTTTTCCCACCCAGGCTGTTTGCAGCCTCTAGGTGGCTTTTACAGCCCTGTTTTGGGGCTGTTTTCGCTATATCCTGCTGATTTTTTCCGGCTTGCCCTCACGTCGACATGTTTTGCCTCTCCTTTGTTAACCTTAGGTCTGCTCTAGGGCTGGCAGAAGGAGTCACTCGCACCCCTTTGCCTTTTTTTTTTTCTTTGTCCAGCTTTCTCTTCTCTCTTCCTGTTCCTCTTTCTTCACAAAGCTAGGAGGTTGGTTCTTGACTCGGGTTTGGATCTCGGCGAGCTTAGCTTTGGAAGGTGGCCACATTTAGGATGTCGCCATCTGTAGGAGGGGCGTTTTGCTACTCCAGTTGAGCTTCCGCAGTATACCTTGGCCCTTATTTGGTTTTCGTCATCACCTTGGTACCATGGTTTCATAGCGGTTGACGTGGACACGATGCATCAGGTTCCGAGGTATCCCATTACATTCGGCCCACTAGGTCCCCCCAATGAGTACAAAGCTATTTTGTCCTCCATTGGGTCTTGTTTCAACACTATTCTTCTGACTACAACAGCCTAGTACTCTTTGATGATGTAGTATTGAAGGTTCGGTTGATCGTGGATGACCCAAGTACCTCACCGAGGTGGTGTTACTAGACACTAGACAGTGGAGTCTTCAGGCAGAGGGTCGAGGTTTCATGATCATCAAGGCAGTGCTTCCGCTATGGAAGACGGGCCACCTCGGTAGGGTTTGCTCATGCTTTGTGAGGTGCCCGCCCCCTCGGCCCAAGTCCCCCCCTCAAATTGCTAGGAGGATGGTCGGCCACCCAGCTATGATTCATAGCCTCCTCAATTGCATAGCCTTGGGTTACCCCATAAGAGGGGGTTTGGATTAGCCGAGTGGAAGGCAAGAAAAGAGGCAAGAGAGCAGCAAAGAATTTCAAGTGACAGTCTCTCCACTTAAGGCCCTCTCTGATCGCCAGCAACATGGGAGAGGGGAAAGGACTTGTCCACCACCTGGCTGTGAGCTACACCCTCCTCACAGTCCCAAACCTCTTGGATTTTCCATCAGAGGGGTTTGGACCAGGCTGGAATGCAAGAAAAGCGGTGAGAGAACAATAAAGAATTACATAGGATGGGCCCTCGGCCTAAGGCACCTTCGGATCGCTAGCAAGATGGGAGAGGAGATAGGACTTGTCCCCTCCAATTTGTGAACCACAACCTCCTCGGTTGCAAACCCCTTGCATCACACTATTAGAGGCGGTTTGGACCAGAGTGGAAGACAAGAAAAACGGCGAGAGAGAAGCAAAGAATCCCATGCGATGGGCCCATTGTAGGTATAACGTAGATGAGATCCTAAACCACTCTTGGCTCATTTTTGCATTTTGGGGCATCTACTTGCCGCTCTTTGATTCAAGTTCACTCAGTTCTATGTTTTGAGGGGTGCATTTCTAAAGCTGCAGATTCATTTCTGAGCCCTAGACCAGCTTCTTCATTTGCTGGTTATCCATTTCAGCATGCTGGCTTTGCTCCCCCAGATTGATACTATGGAGCCTCGTCCTCGTGGGGTGAAGACTCATCAGCACCACTTTCAGCTAGGGATGAGCAGCATGACAAAGCAGTGGCGCTTATTGGTGTGAGGTTGGCCAACAAATTGCTTCATCAACTCGACCTCACTACTTCAGCCAAGGAGAACCTGGACAAGCTCAAGAATACTTATGGTACATCTATTGAACTTGAGCAAGAAGCTTCATCTGCTATGTTGCATGATCTATTCCTCTCTGAGGTGATAGATGATGCTTAGTTCTATGTCTTTTTGTGTAGAGTCAATAAGGTTCTTAGCCTGGAGTTGTCCCTCTAAACTGAATGTCTTGGGAGTTAGTAAGAGGTACTCTGCCCTGGGTTGTCCCCGAAAAATGAATGTATTGTCTTTTACTTTGGTATGATGGTATTGACCACCTCATTCAAAGTAAGGGGGGGGTGGCAAGTGATGGTTTGCTCTTGCCGGTCGCATGCTGACTGAGAAGTCACTATCACACGGGAGGTGTTGGATAGTTGGACTTGCTCTTTGTAGTGAAGGATGACACTACAATTCTTCTAGACCATGGGCCTCGAGTCAGCAAGGAACCAGTTTCAATGCTTGAGAGATGCGGGGCTCAAGTGCACTCAGATCCACATGAGATTCTAGAGATGACTACCTCCTACCTATAGACTCTTTCAAGCAGAGGAGACCCCACGGGTGGTGGCGTTCCATGAGAAGTTTGGGTCCACGCCCCCCCTATAGGCATTATAGGCATCCCAAGAGGTTTTAATATGGAAGGAAAATCAACTCATCGTCAAAATAAAAGAACCTCTAAAAGGAACCCTTTGATGTGGAGAACTCATATCAAGCCCTTTAACATTCCTCTTTACCAACATAGTCATACACCTAACCTTGTATGGAAACCTAAAGTTATGTTACGGGATTGTCCTAGCTCTCCTGCAATCTCACACGTTGTTCATGAGTTGCCTCCCTCACTTCCTCATTCTCCACTTCCTCCTCCTTCACTTCCTTTAGCTTCCTCAGTTCCAAGAGCTTTTTCTTCTCGAGACTATAAAAGAAGACTTCTTTACCTAGATAGATTAATGTCTCTGGGTCTTTTTTCAGTAAAAGTTTTTGAAAAATATAATCTCAAAGTTCTTTTTAAACTTCAATACACCATGGAAAACTTATCTTTTGAGCATTTGAATCTAGTTAAGTTCCATTATACACAACTTAAATCTTCGTTGGATCGCTTCTTAAAAGTAAAAGCTTCCTTTCAAAGCAAAGAAGTCTATCTAAATAAGGAACTCTTGATTTGTATTTTTACTTCTCCCTCTTTTGACAAAGTAGGCTTAAACTCAATTTTTAAGTCTCCTGAAGTTATGGATTCTCTCCCTCATTATGTGAGGAGAATTTGGAGGCATCCAGTAGTAGCTTGGAAGTATGTAAAAACTTTAGGACAAAAGGCTTTCAACTATGGAGAGATAGGTGAAAGGCTTTCAGAGCAATTAAAATCTTCTATCCTTAGAGAACCTTGTTGTTGTAAATGTAAGAGATTCCAAAGCTTTATTGATGTTGATTTAGGACATGTAGTCACAGCTGATACTTCGATTTTGCTTTCTAGTAACTTAAGAGACCTTTTCATGAAAGGCATGAAATTTCGATTGTACTCTTTTAAAGAGTCTTGCCTTTTAAAAGCTATTGATAAGGGAATCTCAAAGTTTGCTTTGCAATTAGAAGAATGTTTAGGAGTTCAAAATATCTTAGTTGAATGGAAAGGGAAGATTTTGAAGAAAGTTGCTTTGAAACTAGAAGAAGTCCCTTCTGTTAATTGCTAAAAGCAAAGTAACCATCTTTCTAAAGAAGATGAAACTCTTCAAAAATTCCATAGGAATTTTGTCATTTCTTATATGGACAAATGTTCCAATAACTTTGTTTTTATTTGCAAAAAGCTTTACCTAGAATGTCTTTTGAGAGAAGTGAACTCGTCTGCCAAAACTTACGCGCCTGCCTTAGTTTCTAAAAAAGATTTGATCTCAAATCAACGGAGTTTTTGCAAGTCTTCTGGGTTTGTTTGCAATCCAAGTATCCCTTTTTTTTGTGCTTCTTGGAAGTTTCACAAAACTCCAAAAAAGCCAAGATTTATTGCAGCTGCTTGTGAGACTGCAGTTGCTTGTGAGACTACTTTGACGGATGTCTCTAAATGTCTAAGCTATTGCTTCAAAGCCATGTTGCCTAGTGTCCATGAACTTAAGAGGGACTTATTAAAGGAGGCAGATGTCCCCTCGCACTCAAGCTGGATTTTAAATGACTCTATAGGAGTGATTCTTGTTGTAAAATTTTTTAATTCCTCTCCAAGCATTCATAAAAGAGTCTCCTATTCTCCTTCAAACCTATGATTTTACTACGCTTTACACAAAGATCGAGTTGGAAGATCTGAAGTTTAGAATCAAAAAGCTAGTAGCTGAAGTTTTCAAGCTGAGATTTGACAAAGATAGATGCAAAAAACTAAAAGTTGAGAAAACAGCTTTATGCTTGGACTTTTTGTGGCTAAATAATAAAGATCATGACATCAGTTCTAACAAGAAAAGATACACAAAGGTAGTAAGTGTTGAAGATGTCATGTCCTTCCGAGGACGAGCTCCCACGTGAGTTGCTACCCCCGTTGCCCTTGGCTGATCCCGCTGCTTCCCCCGCCATCTCTTCCCTCCCGCAGCCTCCTCTGCCTCCCCCCCGCCCTCCTCCTCCGCCTCCCCCCCGCCATCTCTCCCTCCCCCTCGGCCATCTCTTCCACCCCCCGCCATCTCTTCCGCCCCCCCGCCATCTCCTCGGCCTCCCCCCGCCATCTCCCCTCTACCTCCTTCCGCTGCCCCCCGCCTTCCCCCTCGCTTTCCCTACCTTCTCCACCTCCTCCCCTCCTCCTTGCCATCCCTTGCCGCCCCTTGGCCCCTCTTCCCCGTTTTCTCCCTCCTTCTGCTCCCCCCCCCATCGACATCTCTCTACCTCATCCCGTCCCTCCTCTTCGCTTCCTTGCCCGGTTTTTATCTTTTCTCTTTGCAACGGGAGCTTTTTCGGAGAAAGAAATCCTTGGTGGTGAACCTCGGTCTGGCCAGAGGGGCTCTATGGCAATATCCTCGAATCGCACAACCGTTAAGGTCCTTCTTTCTCTAGTCGACAAGCAACAGGTACAACAAGCAATTTAGTCCTTCCAGGGCAATACGATCGTGGACAGAATTGTGGACCTCACACCCACAAGGAGACGGGTGTGAGAGTGGATCCAGGCGAGCTTGGCACTAGAGGGTGACCACATTCAAGAGGTCACCATCTACGGAAGAGGCGTCTTTCTCATCAAGCTGAGCTCCCCCGATACTGCCTCGACACTTGTGGAATAGAGCCCCATCCGGGTGAGCTGTTGCTCCTGTTGCCTCTGGCTGATCCTGCTGCCCCTCGATCATCTCTTCCCTCTGGCAGCCTCCTCTGCCTCCCTCTGTCCTTCTTCTCCGCCTTCCCGGGGCTCCCAAAGGAATATAGAGCCATCCTCTCCTCCATTGGTCGAGCATTTGGCACGGTGTTGGAGTCTTCGGCAGATTCGGCCGCATCAGTGGTAGCAGATGACGGGGTCCCTAGGATCAGACTGTTGGTTGAGAGCCCAGAGTCCCTCCTAGAGTTGATCCTCCTAGAGACCCTTGAGGGGGGTACACTTCATCAGCGTGTGGAGATTTCTGGGTTACTAGGCCAGTCTCTTCGTTGTAGACAAATGGGTCACCTAGCCAGAGATTGCCCTTGCGGCCAAGGTCGGGCTCCTCCCCACCACCCCCGCAGAGCAGGCAGAGTCAGTAGGCCAGGGCCCAGCACCTCCCAGACAGAAGTAACAGGAGTCTCAGACCTCTTGGGTGACCCCTTCAGAAGGGGACTGGACCCTGGTTAAAAAGAAAAAGAAACCAAGCAAACTAGCTTGAAAGCGTCGTAGGCAGAGGACTAGACGCAGAGAGAGAGAGAGAGAGAGAGAGAGAGAGAAGAAGAAGAAGAAGAATATATTATCGTCCTCTGAAGACCAAAACCGGCCTATGGGACCTGAGCAATACAATATCACAAGTACATGAAAGCTCCTCCCGAAGATGGGAGGGTGGAAAGAGAAACCACCTTCTAGGATTCAGGTGGATTCCTATGCTTGAAGAGCTTATACACAAATGTTCCTAAAGCTGAAGGTGACCCTTTATGCAGCAAATCAGCCAGTTTGTTATGTCCCTCAAGGAGGTGATTGAACTCTTCCCTAATGTGTGCATAGTGAGGGCATATCATTACCATGTGCATAGAGAGAGAGAGAGAGAGAGAGAGAGAGAGAGAGAGAGAGAGGCACCTGCGGAGGAGCATCAGTAGGAGCCCATACGTGGAGACCCATGTCCTCCAGCGGTAGGGGCCACGGTTCAACCGGTGATCCTCTTGTGATGGAGGTCCAGTGTCCGCATTCACCCTTGTATCAGTAGCGAGCTCCAAGAGCTCCTAATGCTGCGATGGCGGAAGCTGTGGAAGTTAGCCCAACAACGGTTGAGGAGGAGTGGATTTAGAGCCTTGGCGAGCTTGATCAGCAGGGTGGACCTGTGGTGGCCCCTACTCCTCCCCGTCCCCCTCCCCCCGATTCCCTCTCCCTCTCCACTGTCCCCCTTCCTCCTGAGTTTCCCCTGCCCCCATCCCTTGCCTCTCCTGCTATGGTCATCCTCACCACCCGTCCCCCTCCCTCCGCCTCCCCCTCTGTCTCACTCCACCTCCTTAGTAGGTTCTTCATCCTCCTCTCCTTCCCCCTCCTCCCTAGGACTTGCCTCGACTCCCTTGCCAGCGGGCAAGGGTAAGACAACGTCCCCTTTCGCTTCCTCGTCGTAGCATCCTGTCCCCTCTCTCCATCCGGGGGGGAGCCATAGGGAAGGGGCGGTCAGCAGCTCCCAACTTCTAGCCTGGGCGTCCCCTGCTGCGGGACTTTTGGAGTTTGGGGCTTGGAATTATCTTGAGATTCTGGACTCTTACCCTCTACCCCTAGAGGTAACGCTTGTGATCTTGCAGTCCCAGAAAGGGGGTTTGATCAGCGTAGTGGACTCCCATACACACCTAGTTTGGAGATTCCAAGTGGTATTTGATGCTATGCTGGGAGATCAGATTTTAGGCATGATGAACGAGTGGATGGGGCCACAGGGACTCGACCTTTGGCACGCCCATGGTGCTGAAGTGATTTTTCAGTTGTGCTTCACGTGGGAGACGTCGATGTGTGGTTTGGTAGTAGGGGTTATTAGATTGTCGCTTGAGGCAAAGGTTGATCAGGCATACTACTGGCCACTCAAGAAGTGTGCTGATTTGTTCGGGGTGGAAGTCTCCTTCATGATGAAGTGGGCACGGAAGATTGGCATTGAGCCGGTGCCCACCCTAGTATGCCGACGTACGAGACACAGACTACTCGTCCTCCAAACCCCTGGCAAAGTCCCAAAGGGCAGTCTTCCTAGAACAGGCACCCACTCACAGGAGAGCCTTGTTTTTTGCTTCATCGTCCTCATGAGTTGGACCATAGTGAGTTGGAACGTGCACGGGCTCCACGATCATGCTCGTAGTCAACTGCAGTACCTGATTCGTCGGCAGGAGTTGCAGAGGGCAGTGGTAGGGCGGGCGGTGGACATTCTCTTGATTCAAGAGTATTTGTTCTTACCATCAGACATTAGACGGCGACATTATCTCCTTTCGGGGAGAGGCCTGGAGGTGTGGTCCGCTGCTGTGGGACAGAGTGGAGGGGTCTGCATCTTGGTCTCACAGACAGTGGTTCCAGAGGTCTATGATTAGGGCGAGCTTATCCCAAGACAGGCAGTTTGGATGGGAGAGTCCAGGATTGGGATCCTGAACGTGTATGCCTCAGCGTGCAGATAGCATTGTCCGGCCTTTTGGAGGGGGCTGACAGAGTGTCTTCTGGATGTTGACTCCTGGATCGTTGGAGGAGACCTCAACAACCTGGAGTTTGGGGAGGACAAGCAGGGCAGTGCCTCATTCTCTAAGATGCCAGCAACAGAGTGGAGCACCTGGGAGCAGTTCATCTTCATGATCAGTGACAGAGACCCGTGACGAGATCCAGAGTTCAGCAAGATACTTGGAAGCCTCCTCTTCTCTTTCGGCTAGAGGAGACATGATGGATTGCTTGAGAGGCTGGACTGTTTCTACGTTGGGGACTGGGCACTTCACAGAGGCGGCTCTACCAGGATTCTGGCAGCCACCACGATGTCAGACCACTCCCAAGCAGTACTACACCTCGAGCAGTACTGTCGAGGTCTTTCCCAAAAGGAGATCCTCATTCCGGAGGACCTCCTACAGGATGGGGAGATTCAGCAGTTATGGCAGAGATTTGGCAGCAGTCAAAGGTGGCACCTTGCGAGGGATGGGCTTCGTGGGTAGCCGATGCAATCCAGAGGAGCAGTGAGGAGTTGTAGGCTCATGCCCTTAGACGGAGGAGGGCTCTTTAGGAGCGCGAGCGGGCACTACGGAGACACCTCGCCTTCATAGAGAGGCTTATGGAGCAGGACCCAGGATCCTAGTGGCTTAGTGGTAGGTTTGAGAGCGCGCACCTTGAGCTTCAAGACATGGAGATTCGGCAGGCTGAGTTCTCCTATCACTCCTCCCGAGACCGATGGGTACAGCATGGGGACAGGATGATGAAGCAGTTTTTTCAGACCACTGGACCTCGATCGGCAGGCACGTAGCTGCAGCGTTTACAAGATCCGCAGGGCATTATGCACACCGATCCGCAGAGATTCTAGAGTTGGCAACCGGTTTTTACAGTTAGCTCTTTCAGACGGAGAGGATGACTCCAACTTGTCTTGTGGCTCGTGAGGTAGTCTCGCAGGATTTCTGCAGGAGTCTGGAGGAGCCTTTCATGGACGAGGAGATTTGGGAAGCCCTCAAGGCTCTCCCGATCCGGAAGTGTCATGGAGAGGATGGCTTGACTCCGGCCTTCTTCCGGAACTTTTGGGAGATCATCTCCATCCCTTTTCGCCTAGCCCGCCAGGAGATCTTCGACATAGGCTCCCTTCCTCGCTCCCTTTCTCCTCTTGTTTGTGGCGGAGGCTTTGGGCTACTACTTGAGACTTATTTCGTCAGGAGCGCAGCATCCTGGACAACATCTTCATGTTGTGGGAGGCAATGGATTGGATTTAAGAAGGCTTACGACAGGGTGGAGTTGTCTTTCCTGGAGGGTACTATGCAGAGGTTGGGTTTATCAGACAGATGGATCAGAGGAGTTTCTGCGCTTTATGCGGGGAGCTCTAGTCAGATGCTTGTCGGTGGACACACGGGCGAGGTCTTTCCTCTCTCTCACTCGGTCCGCCAGGGCTGTCCCCTCGCTCCCTTTCTCCTCTTGTTTGTGGCGGAGGCTTTGGGCTACTACTTGAGATCTTAGGTGGCGGGGCTCATAGGGTTGAGGCTCCCAATCAGACAGTAGGAGGAGCTGCTAGACTCTGAGTTTGCAGATGACACGGCCTTGTACGTAGAGGGCACCACAGCTAGCTTGGAGAGTTAGGGGAGCCTAGCTATCTACTGTGAGGCCTCGGGTATATGGATCAAGTGGACAAAACCCATAGGTTTCTTCATAGGCTCTGAGGAGATATAGGAGATTTGAGAGTGGGGGAGCGACTTTAGATTTTGCTGGGTACAGCGGGGCCAGACAACGACGTACCTCGGATGCTAGGTTGGTATTGATATTAGAGCAGAGCAACAGATCGCCCCGGTCCTCGAGAGTGTTCTGCGTAAGCTTCTCTACTGGAGCTCATCCAAACTCTCCCTAGCGGGCCATGCCTTAGTGGCAAACTAGGTCCTTCTTGCCACGCCCTGGTATATCGCCTCCTGCTGGTGTTTCCACAGAGGGTGCATTGGGCAACTCCGACAGTTGGTTTGGAACTTCCTTTGGGCAGGATCAGACGGCATGAGGAATACTAGAGCTCGGGTCGCTTCGCTTGATAGACGGTGATCATGCCCTAGGCATTGGGAGCCTTGGGTATCATTGATATGAGATGTAGAGCAGAGCCCTCTTGGCCAAGTTGGTTGTGCGCGGCCTCACCCAAGGTGCAAAGCCTTGGAAGCTTCTCTTACGGTGAGGGCTTCTCAGGAATACCCCACGTACTACGGGGCAGTGGTAGCATTTACACAGATGGATCTTCTCAGAAGCCTCCTTACAGGAAGGGTTCCCCCTTGATGAGGAGCCTCCATAGGGTCTGGCAGAGATTAGTAGGGGCCTCATTCGTGCTCAGTCCCGCTGTAGAGAGGAGTTCGAGCGTCAACCCCTTGTTTAGCACTCGGAGATCAGGGATCAGGATGGGCATATGCTTGAGCAGCGGACTCACATTGGTTGGGCACAATGGGACAGTGGACTGACAAACTCCTTTGGCAGATGGAGCAGATTACCCATGGAGGCAGAGGCTAGGTTTGGCGCCTTAGCGCATTTGCGAGAAGCAAGGCAGCGGATGAGGGAGATTGACGTAGCCATCCCTGAGTCCTGTTGGGAGGGACTTCACGTGTGGATGGACAGCAGATGGTTGGGTCAATTTTCTCGGACTGGGGTCCCCTTGAGGATGATGATGCAGCGAGGCAACGCGCAGCCTGGTTTTTTCCGTGTAGGACTTGGAGGCCTACTTCAAGCACTCACTGAGAGAGACCCAGAGATGGATGGGAGTCTGGATGGTGGGACGATTGGGAAAGGAGTGGCACATTGATCCCCCCAGTGTCCCAGAGTAGGATGCCTCCACATGGCGCCTCTGGCTTTGGGAGGGTAGGCCAGGGAGGTCCAGTGGGATTAGGGAGAGTGGTTTTGGCCCTCCAAGAGTGGCCTTGCCGAGCAGGTGGATGAGGTGCCCTTATTTTCCTACACCACACGGATAGGTAGGAGGCTTCAGATGGACTCTTTGATTTGGACCCCTTCGAGGGAGAGGCATTGGGAGGTCTGTTCAGGTTTTGGACGTGGTTATGGTTCAGGTTTTGATCAAAGTGGTGGGACGATTGGGGAAGGAGTGGCACATTCATCCTCCCAGATCCTAGAGCAGGATACCCCCATGGCGCCTCTGGCTTTGGGAGGGTAGGCCCTTGAGGGAGGTCCAGTGGGATTCGGGAGAGTGGTTTTGGCCCTCCAGGAGCGGCCTTGCCGAGCAGGTGGATGAGGTGCCCTTATTTTCCTACACCACACGGATTGGAAGGAGTCTCGCCATCTGGTCTGCTGTAATCTTCTTCCTGACGGGAATAAAGTGGGTGTGCTTGCTGAATCTGCAGATAATAGTCCATATCCCATCATGTCCCGATGGTGTTCGAGGAAGATTGAAGATAAAATCGATGGCAATCTCTGCCAGGGTCGATCGGGAATAGGTAAAGGCTGCAGCAGTCCAGCCGGCTTCTGTCTATCATATTTCACCTTTTGGCAGGTGATGCATGTCCTGACATATGCCTCGACATACTTCCTTAATGATGGCCAAAAGAAATAGTGCTCCACAGATTTGATGTTGGCTTCAATGCTTGTGTGTCTTGCATAGGGTGGAGCATGACTCTCTGTCAACACTTTTGGCCTCAACTGTTTCGTGACACATAGTCTGCCATGCATCATCAGAAAACCTTCTTTGAGAGTATAGTGCTCATGCCTTTGTCCATCGACCAACTGATCATAAATCTGTGAAAAATCAGCATCATTGGCATATTGATCCTTCATGGCATCAAGCTCATCATGATATGCAATGGTCATTGCTGAAACTTGCGGCTTAACAGACACTGCATCTGGGGTGGGCTTTCGTGAGAGTGCATCTGCAACAACATTCTTCTTCCTAGGCACATGCACAATCTGAAAATGAAACATAGAAAGAAAATTTGCCCACCTCATATGCTTCTCAGACAACTTTCTCTGAGTGAGAAAGTACCGCAATGACTGATGATCGGTCTGAACATGAAAATCAGCACCTAAAAGATAATGCTTCCAGGCCGAAAGAGCATGTATGACAGCCAACATCTCTTTCACATAGATGCCAAAATTTATTTCAGCGTTCTGGAGCACTCTACTCTCGTATGCCACGACTCTACCATCTTGCATAAGTACCCCTCCTACGCTGTTCCCACATGCATCTGCTTGGACAGCGAAGGGTTTGCGAAGATCTGGCAAAATAATCACAGGATCTGAGCAGAGTTTCTCCTTCAGTAGGTCAAAAGCTGCAATTTCAAAAAAATCTGGATCAAAACAACTACAGGAATTGAGCTTGGTGAGCTGCTGCTCCTGCCCGCTCCCTTGCTGCCCCCTCTCCTTCAGCCCCTCCCTCAGCCCCCTCCCTCTGCCTCAGCCGCTCCCCCTCCCCCGCCCTCAGCCTCTCCCTTCCTCCCCCTTCTCTCCCTCTCAGCCCGCCCCCTCCCCTCCTCTCTCAGCCCGCTCCTCCCTGCCCTGCTCCCCCGCTCCCTCTACCCTGCTCCCCCGCTCCCTCTTCACTACTCCCCCGCTCCCTCTACCCCGCTCCCCTCACCCCTGCCTCTAACCTTGCCCCCGCCTCTACCTCTACCCCGCTCCCTCTACCCCGCTTCCCTCTCCCCTGCCTCTACCCTCCCCCCCGCCTCTTCCCTCCCTCCTACCCTTCTTCCGCCTCTACTCCTTCCCCCCGCCTCTACCCTCCCCCTATCCTTCTCCCGCCTCTACCCCTTCCCCCTGTCTCTACCCTTCTCTCGCCTCTACCCTTCCCTCCGCCTCTACACCTCTCCCCTCTATCCGCTCCCTACCCCCGCCTCTACCCCCCCATCTCTACTTACCTCTCCTCTACCTCCTCCTACCCTCTCCTGCTCAGCTATCCCCTCCCCTCTCAGCCCGCTTCCCCTTCCTCACTCCCCCGCTCACTCCACCTTGCTCCCTCCCCCCGCTTCTGCCTCAGCCCTCCTTCTACCCCGCTCCCTACCCTTGGCCTTTTTTTCCTTTTTCCTGTCTCCCTCCTCTTCCTTCTCCCGCATGGGGTACCTAGAGTTAGGGTCCTCTGTAAGGATCCTAACCTCACGATGGACCATGTTATAATCTAGCGCCCGGATGGTTCTTTTTTCGCCAGAGAGTAGAGATTACAGGCAGGCAGGACCAGTGCAGGATATGCAGGACCATTGGACACTTTGCCCGGGATTGCCCCAGGAAGAAGAAAAGGCCCAAGAAGCCCTTTGGTACAGCTACCACCCCATGGCCTCGACAGGGGGTGGTATAGGTCCAACACCTGCTCCTCGACCTCCGCATGGCGGTCCTCCTCAGGATGGTGGTGGTACAGGTCCAGCACCTGCTCCTCGGCCTCGACAGGGGGGTGGTATAGGTCCAGCATCTGCTCCTCGACCTCCACATGGCGGTCCTCCTCAGGATGGTGGTATAGCTCCTACTCGCCAGAGTACTCTTCCACTGAGCGCTCCTTTGATACTGACACCTTCTACCTCAGGTGAAACCGGCCTCTAATCACTCAGAGGGCAGTGGAACTAAACCTTTAATCACTTCAGCACCTATTTACAGCTCACAAAGCATATATCACAACCATTAACCATTGCATGATCACCGTTTGGCATTTACCCATTTGTTCACAAACAAAACCATTGAAAAAGGGATGGAGGCTAGAATGCCCCTGCTCAACAAACATAGACAAGTGCACCCGATTGGCCCCAAACACCGTGGCGCCCCTTTTGGTATTTCTTTATATTTCAGAGTGAAATGATTACAAGTTGCATCTGGGAGACCTTCCCTGCATCTGAGCATGCAGCCCCAATTCACTAAGCCTTCGCAAGGCTTTCAAGCATAGAACACCATCACATAAGTGCACTTAACCCATAGGCTCAACCCAAAGGCATTCTCTTTTCTGAGTGCAATTCCATTGGCTGTCCAGATGCAATCACATTGCACCCCAGCTGCACTCTCTTTGAGTGGTTTCCAGATGTCATTCACAAAGCTTTTCAAAGCTCCAAAATAAAATCAGCAAAGTATCCAACCAAAGAATGACTCATGTAGCACTGTTTGGGCACCTGTGAACCAAGAAAGAGGCGGCACACGAGGCCAACCAATAGCTTATGGCAAAAAGAAATTGCAGCAGCAAAATCACAACTCACCAAGCCCTAAAAACTCGAACTAAGTCCTCAATCGCCAAGAGGACATAATAGCCAATGCCCAATTGCATTCTCAGCCAAAGAGGAGTGCAAAGGCATGAAGAAAGAGCATTTACAAGAGCCAACCAGCAAGAATTCCACTGAAAAATGCGAAAAGAAGCAATTCTGTCGTGAAGAAATGGGAGTTCTTGGGCTCAAAAGAAGTGTGCTTTAGAGAGGAATGCATTGAGAAGGTTTTGGAGAAAATTCATTGCCAGAAAGTCCTCCAAAACTGAGAAAAACCAGTCAACCAGCGCGTGGGACCACTTGAAATTCAACAAAAAGTTGTAGCTTTGCAAGAGGAGAGGCCTAGGAGGCGGTAGAAGCAAAAAGGTCCAGAAAAAGCCATTTTTGCAAATTCGACCAGCAAAAGAAGTGCTCAGCTCTGCTCGTTCTACCAAACGCACGGAGGGAAAAGCATATCACCACAAAGGGGAGGCAGAGGGGAAGCCATCGGGCCAAACGGAAGTTGAGGAATCCAAACGGGTGAGGAGTTATGAATTCAGCTGAAGAAGGTTGAAAAACCAGTCCAAAATCTCAACAAAGGGAGAAGATGAGAGAGAAAACCACACGTGTGAAGTTTAGAAGGCCCAAGAAGGTCCAGGAATGGCAAAGGAGCATGTAGAAGGCACTAGAGCCACCTGGAACTCTAGGGGGGCCACTGAAGGTACATGGCCCTCTAGGGGGCCCATTAAAAATGCCACGTCGTCATTTCCCAACAACCACTCTTTTAATTCCTTGGAATGCCTTTGGGCCTAGGGATTAATTACGCTTATGTGCTAGGCACCATGCCGCGTTTAATTACAAATTATTAAGCCCACGCTTGGACTTTTAAACCAAAGTTGTCACGGTCTTGTAGAACATTAAAGTACTTAGAATTTCACGCCCCCGTGACATACCCCTCTCTTGAAACAACAAACCACAGTTTGCTGCCCCAAAACACAGAAGTGAGCATGAAAGAGTATACAAGAAAGCCGCAACTATAGTATATAGAGACAGTGAAAATATGGCTAGGAGAGGCATGCATCCATCTATATACACTGCTCAAAATCTATGTGATCCTCGGCGATCAATAGTCAAGATGCATCAATATCATGAAGTCTCACAGCAGAAATACTATTAGCTCAATATCTCGGATGAAACATACAGTGTCATCAAGCGACCTCATGAAATCACGGTGAGCCTGTCTGTACTGAGGGAGTGGAGGTGCTACCCCCCTCTCGAACACCAGGTAATGCTCCAGACGCTCACTCTGCTGAACTACCTGTAGGAGCCCGGACTGCAGTCGGCTCTAACTGGAAAGCATCAAGGTAAAGCTGCAATATCCCAGGTGAATTTGCCAGTTCACCTTCCTCCATCCATTTTGCATCAAGTGATGGGTAATTTTGAAATTTTACCAAGTAGCGACGGATAAGTTTACCCTTGAGCTTTCTATCTCTGTGTGCCAGAATCTGCTCTGGGACCAGAAGTTCATCCTGTTCTTCCACTTCAGGCTGCACCTCATCAGGTAAATCCTCGGGAGAGATCTTTATGATATTGCTGTAATAAGCTCACATGAAAGGCATTATATATCTTCCAATGCGGAGGCAACTTCAGCCTGTAAGCTACCTCATTTATCTTTTCAGAAACCTGGAAAGGACCATAGTAACGCATGTTCAGCTTTGTGTACAACCTTTCCTTGCCTTTCTTATTTTTCAGCCTTGCCTTCTGAAAATGCAGCAACTGTGAATACCAATTCCCTGCGGTGCTTATCTGCTGCTCTTTTCTGCTTGTCCTGACTTCTTTGCAAGGCATATTTGATCTTCTTGTAAGCGTCTTTAAGGTCCACAAAACGATCAGCTTCGAAGAATTTCTCTTTTGTATGCAAAATGGGAGGTATCTTCCTGGCACCTTCCACTATTTTAAAAGGTGCTTTACCTGTGGATGTGTGCACGGTACTATTGTAAGCATATTCCAGCAAAGGCAAATAATGCTCCCATTTGCTTTTGTGGTCTGAGACATAGCATTTAAACATATCCAAGATGGTAGAGTTTTCCTGCTCTGATTGTCCATCAGACTGAGGGTGAAAAGATGACGAAAAATTCAGCGTAGTGCCCATATTTTCAAACAGCCCTCTCCAAAAGAGGCTGGTCATCCTAGGATCTCTATCACTGATTATGGATTCAGGCATCCCATGATACTTGGAAGACATGCTGTAGAAACAATTTGGCCATTTTCTTACTGGCACAAAGTGGGCTTGTTTGCTAAACCTGCAAATTATTGTCCACAATCCATCATGTCCATCTTGACTTGCTTGTTTATTTTTGCTTAGTCACCTTCTTCGTTAGTTTTTTATTTCTTGTTTTCTTTCTCTTTTGTTTATGACGTATTTTAGTAAGTGCTTGGTTTGCCCAAGAGACTCCGTGGGTCTTTAGAAACCCAATATAGCTGCTTATGCTTGGGCACTAATGACGACATAAGTGTTGCTTTGCTTGCTAAGTATGTCTTCCTTTTGTTTCTCAGAAAAGTTTTTGTTACCTCTTTTTTCTTCTCTTTCGTTTTGTGTAGATTTTTGGACTCTAGAACAACAAAAAATCTAAATTTGTATGATTGGACATATTTTAGTCTTAGGTATATTATGGCATAGCTAGAGGCCCATTTCATGGATGAGGAGCTTTTGGAATCCCTCGAGACTCTCTTGATGTAGAAATGCTTGGGTAAGGACAAATTCTCCCCCCATTGTTTCTTTCGGTGTTTTGGGGTACAAACTAACACTCCTTTGCATTTGTTTTTCAAGCGATTTTCAACTAGAGTTTGCCCCCTTACTCGCTTGATTCCAAAAGAGGACCGAGTAGACATTTGCCAGTTGCACCCGATCACATTATTGGACACAACCTACAGCTTCTCGAGTTGGTTGCTTCGTCCCTAGCTGCCTGACATCCTCTATGATACTTTGACATGGTTTGTTCAGGGAGATTCAAGAAGGCTGATGACATGATGGATTGGACTTTCTTGGAGGGCACCATGTGTAGTTGGTCTTTTCAGACCAATGGGTGTGTCACCATAATGCAAATATCCTAAGTCAAAGTACAGTTGACTATTTATTTGATCATAATTAAAGAAGTTTATATGTATTAATTATGGTCAAAGAGTTATTTTAATGGTCAAAGGATTGACTACGGTCAAAGATACTTGACTCCAGTCAAGTAAACCTGACTGCGGTCAGAGAGTGTTGACTTCAGTCAACAAGACTTGGCATGCGCCAAGAGGCTTAACCCCGGTTAACCAAGATGTGCCAACTTCGGTTGGAGAGACTTGGCTATAATTAAGGCGCCTTGACCCTTAGTCAAAGCTCTTTAATTATAATCAAGAGTGTTGACCCTAGTCAACCAGAGAAAATATATATATGTTTATTTGTATATATATATTTGTTTTGATGTGCACATGTGTTCAGTGGGGACGCCCACCGTGACTAGGATTAGTCCACAGTGCGTTATTTGCATGCAAAGCGCTAACAATTAATGGGTACCATGGTGGTGCGCTTTAATTAATTGTTGCAGGTACTAGGAAGGACTATTTTTCCTAAGCGAAATGGGAGCCTGACAAGCATCTAGGAGGCGGTTCGTGTGACCGAGAGCTTTGAAGACTCCAGAATGGCCCTTAGAGGCTTGTAATAGGATTTAGTCTAGATTTTAGACAAGTGGCATGTTGCCAATTTGAATGGAGCTTGAAGCTCTTGTAAAAGTGGATTTTTCACGTTTTGAAAGAGAGAGACTTACGAGACAGCTCTAAGCTGAACTTCTGTAACAGAATTTCTGCAATTAATAAAGACCTTCGGGGGGGTCCAGCCCGACAATTTGTCCTGGGCCCTAGTGTATCTTCAGAGAGAGGGAGTGAGGAAGTGTTGGAGAGTCGAAATTCCGTCTGGTTTTATGAAGCCATAACTGTTTTCCCGTCTGGTTTTATTGGTATCAGAGCTTGGCTTCACAGTTTCTTTAAACTGTGACGATCCAAGAGACAAGGAGAGAAAGAAAGCATGGACCCACCGTGACCTTGTATTGGTACGGGGTAAGTGTGACGTGCAGGCGCAAGTATACCTGGGCAAAGGAGGTAGTCGCCAAAATTGACGAGAACTAGAAAGCCTGAGCGAATCTGGTTTTAGTAGTACAAGCAATCGACGCAAGCACTAGTTACGGGATTTTATTCGGAGGACTCGTCGTGAGCAGAAGATTTTGTCCATCGCCTGGAGCTTCCGATGCTATGCGTCAAGTTGCAAGTATAGACTATCAGGAGATGTAGTTTCGCCACATATGGTCAGGCGTGGAGAAGGTGCGAAGGAGCAGATCCTGAAGACGGAGATTTTTGGCTGGACTTCGTATTCGTGCGACGCTGACAGATGTGCGCGACGAATTTCGATTTTTGCCAGCCAAGGTTTAACCTTAGGCTTACGTGGCAACCAGCAGGGCAGATGATGTGGCACAGGTGTACATGTGGCATGCACAGAGCTGACGTGGCAGACACGTGTGGATGCTGATGTGGCAGCATGTGCAGGGTGATGACGTGGCAGTACACGTGGCATCCAGCTCAGAGCTGACGTGGCACACTGACACGTGGCAGCCAGGCTGGCAGACCTGTGGTTAGTGTGACCTTGTTCAAGCTAACTGCAGTTAGCTGACCCTGGTTAGGGATCTGGTCAGAGGACAGCCTAACCAGACTGGACTGGTGCAGTTAACCAGTTTGGTTCAGTTAGTGGCCAAGTTACAGACATCTAACCAGACCAGAACAGGACTGATCTGGTTAATGTAACCAGTAGTTACCCATCTGGTCACTGTTCAAAAAAAAAAAAAAAAAAGAGAGTTGCAGAGACAGTTTTGCCATCAATGCCCACCTATCTGGTAATCATTTCACTGTCAGAAAATCAGCAGAAAACAGAGAAAATCAGAGTTTTGCAGAAATAAAAGAGATGCATGCCTTTGTGCACAGAGAAGGGGAAACAGATGCCTTTTGAAGCCATCTGCAGCAGCCAGAAAAGGGGAATATATATATTGTTGATGCTTTGGCAATTGTGTGGGTATATGCCTTGAACTGACAGCCAGTACTGGCATAGATTGTAAATGCAAAACACCTCTTGTTGAGGTACCTTTTCTGTTGGAAAAGCAAAGGTAGTGTGCATCAGTTGCCCGCACTGTGTGAGAAATCTGCAGATCTCAGAATATGGATCAATCACCTATCCAGTGGGATTCACAAGATAGGGATGTACATCCAGGACAGAGAAATGTGCCGCAAACTCAACAAGAATTTGAACAGATGGTATGCACTCGTATACAAGAGCTGGAAAATCTAAAAAGGGATCCCAGGGCTCAGCATTTGTTTCCAGCAGAAGCTATGCCTAATCCAGTATATGATGTGCCAATGCCGGAGGCACATTCTCGTGTACAGTCTGAGAGAGAGAGATTTCATAGATCTCATAGGAGACGGTCCCATAGTAAAAAGAGATCGAGGCATCATCACCGATCTCCTAGTCCATCACCGTCTACCTCGAGTTCGACTTCCGTGTCTTCTTCTTCCTTATGACATAAACCATCCAGGAAAAGAAGGAAACACGAGAAGTCTGGGAAGAGAAAGTCTTCCAAAGCGACCAGGGAATTTAAAGAGGGAGGAAAATCTGTCAAGTTTATGACCTACAATGGACAGTATGGTCATACAGACAAAGCATTGCAGTTTATCAGATAGTTTGATGCTGCATTCGGTACAGAAAAATTTTCAGAATCCTCCAAATTAAGAATGGTCAGTTTACACTTGACAGCAACGGCTAGTGCATGGTGGAGTGCACTGACCACAGATGGGTCAGCCCCAAGGAAGTGGAAGGGCTTCAAGAAAGCCTTCTACCAGCAGTTCATGCCTAAACAGTTTAGAGACCATGTTCTTCAAGATTGGGACAGCTTGCACATGGATGCAGGAGATACAGTGGATGGGTACAACCAAAAGTTCTGGGATGCTTATTTGCAGGTTGCACCGTTCAAAAAGATCTCCAAAGGCACCCAAATGAGGAAGTACAGAGCAGGTCTCACTCCAAGAATTCAGGCAGTAGTGAATGCTTTGGGGGCAAAGAATATTCAAGATCTTATGCATTCAGCCTCAGTAGCGAGTCTTGTGCCGCTACAAGATCCATCTACAGTGCCATCCTTGCATGCAGGACGTGCTGATAAAAAGAAAACTGATTTTTCAAAATCAGAAAAGAAAGAGTCCCCCAAGGCTGAAAAGAAAGGGTTTCAGCCTCAGAAGCCGAGGGGTACTCAGTTGTCAAAGACCTATAAGGGCAAATCTCTATTCACACCTGAACAGATAGCGGAATTCCGTAGAGATGGGAAATGCTTCAGGTGCGGTAAAGAGGGGCATGTGGCTGCCCAGTGCCCAGAAAAGCCTTCAACATCGAAGGGAAAAGAGGCAGAGAAGCCACGAGGACCGCAAAAGCCAATGGCGGGGGGAATTCCTGATATACTGGGTCATGCTTTGAACCCAGAAGAACGAGAATTGCTGCTATCATGGGGCAAAGTTAGAGACCAGCAAGCGCTAATTTTATTTGATCCAGGGGCTACTGATAATTTCATATCAGAGGATCTAGCCCTGAGGTTGGGAATAAAGACGGAAGAGTTAGGCAGGGCTTTGGATGCCGATCAAATGTTTTGTGGGAATCCTGTGCCAGTTACTCCCTTGATAGGGAAGCTCCGTCTTCATGTTCAGAGTTATGTGGATCAGGAAGACTTCTTCATTTCTCCACTGAAACATTATGATGTAGTTTTGGAAATGCCTTGGTTTCACCGCAAGGCAGTGAAGTTGACTCTTCCTGAAAGAGTGCTGGAATTTGTGCATAGGGGGAAAAATCAGCATTTAATTGCTAGAAATAAAGGGGACACTATCCCCATTGTATCTGATGTTTCATGCGGTAAAGCAATAAAGTCTGCAATTTCTGCGTACATGGTTTTTGTAAAAGAAAAAGATAATGATATGCATGCTGAAATGAATGATGCAAACAAAGATAAGTTTCAGTTTCTTGTAAACTTTAAAGATTGCTTTTCTGATGTTTTGCCAGGGGAGTTACCCCCAGAGAGACCTGAAGATCATCAGATAGAGTTAATGCCTGGTAGTGAACCACCAAATAGACCCCCTTATAGAGTCAGTGCGACTCAGAGAGAGGAGATCATGGCTCAGGTACAAGACTTGCTGTCCAAAGGGTTGATTCAGCCTAGCTCGTCTCCTTTCTGTTCCTCTGTACTGTTAGTACAGAAGAAAGATGGTTCATTCCGTATGTGCGTCGATTATCGCGCACTGAACAAAATGACCATCAAGAATAGATTCCCTATTCCGCGTATCGATGATGTCCTGGATCAATTAAATGGAGCTTCAGTTTTCAGCAGGATAGACTTAAAGAGTGGCTACCACCAAGTGAGGATACAGCCTCAGGATGTGCACAAGACAGCATTCCGCACTACATTCGGGTTATATGAATACTTAGTGATGCCATTTGGGTTGACAAATGCTCCAGCCACATTCAATAGAATGATGGATCGTATCTTCCGAAAGTACAGGCATATCCAGCGAAGATCCGTGCCATTCAGGAATGGCCAGAGCTGAAAACTGTGCATGAAGTTCGAAGCTTTTTAGGCTTGTGTTCTTACTACAGAAGGTTTATCAGACATTTTGCTGATATCGCAGCTCCATTACATGACCTCACTAAGAAAAATGCAGCTTTCACATGGGGATTATCACAGAAGAAAGCATTCAATACACTCAAGGAAAAGTTGACTACAGAGCCTATTCTGGTAGTTCCGGATCTGTATCAGTCTTTTGATGTGGATTGCGATGCTTGTGGAGAATGTGTTGGGGCTGCATTGCATCAGAATGGTCATGTAGTAGCCTATGAAAGCAGACGACTTCGGGATGCGGAAAGATGTTTAGGACTCTATGAGAAAGAGTTATTGGCTGTAATTCATGCCATCCATACATGGAAACATTATCTTTTGGGTGCAGATTTTACTGTCAAAACAGATCACCAAAGTCTGAAATACTTTTTGACTCAGACCAAGCTTTCAGAGAAGCATATGAAATGGGCAAACATGCTGTCAATGTATCATTTTCAGATTGTCCATACCCCAGGAATTCGGAACAGAGTGGCAGATGCCTTGTCCCGAAGACCCCAGGTCAATAATGTAACTATTGCTTATCATCAGGACCTGGAAGGCATGAGGGAACAATATGCTCATGATTCTGATTTTGGTGAAATTTTACAGCAGATGCAAGAAGGGCAATCCACCAGTCACTATTCCCTGAAAGATGGGTATTTAATGAAAGATGATTGCCTATGCATCACCCAGGAGATGAGGAAAAAGATTTTGGGGGAATGCCATGCACCTCCCTATGCTGGACATAGAGGAATTACAGCAACAACTCTAGCCCTGGAGAGATATTTCTTTTGGCCAGGAATGCGGAAAGATATACATCAGTTTGTTACGGAATGCCTTACGTGTCAGAAAGTGAAGTATGATAGACGGAAGGCACCTGGCCTACTTATGCCTCTTCCCGTGCCTCAGGCACCATGGGAAAGTATTACAATGGACTTTATTTTTGATTTGCCGAGATCAAAGTCAGGGAATGATGGGATTTGGACTATCATTGACAGATTCAGCAAACAAGCTCATTTCCTTTCGGTTCGCAAAACCATAAAGGCAGATCATATGGCTAAGCTGTTCATGGCACAGATCTTTAAACATCATGGTATGCCTAAGTCCATTGTTAGTGATCGAGATCCCAGAATGACCAGTCTATTCTGGAGAGCTTTATTTGATAACATGGGGACGAATCTGAATTTTTCTTCTTCTTTCCATCCCTAGACAGATGGTCAAAGTGAAGTAGCAAATTCTACAATTTTGGATATGCTGAAATGCTACGTGGGCGACCAAAGTTCAGACTAGGAAAAGTACCTACCATTAGTAGAGTTTGCTTACAATAATACAGTACATAGCTCTACAGGGAAAGCCCCTTTTGAAGTCATATATGGGAAGGTGATTTTGCCACCTATATTGAGGACTAAAGATGAAATATTTGCAGCTGATCAGTTTGTAAGAGACCTCCAGACAGCTTACAGCCAAGTCCGGACAGCAATTGAAAGGTCTCAAGAGAAACATAAAAGAGCTGCAGATAAACATAGGAGACAACTAGATCTCAAGGAAGGGGACTGGGTACTTTTGAGGTTTGAAAAAGCTAGGCTCCGCAAGTTTAAAGGCAAACAGAAAGTGTATGCAAAGTTCTCTCCCAGATATTATGGCCCTTTTAGGGTTACAGAAAGAATAAATGAGGTTGCATACAGATTAGCATTGCCAGAGCATTGGAGGATTCACAATGCATTCCATGTGAGTCTTCTAAAGAAATTTCAAGGACCAGAGCCTACAGAACCAGTATCAGAGGATCCACCAGAAGTGGATGAGTTGGAGGAAGTCCTTCAGCCAGAGCAAATTGTGTACCATACTGTACGTAAAGGCCCTCAGGGTAAGGAATTTTACAGGTATCTTGTAAAATTCAAGAATTATACCGCATTAGATGCCAAGTGGATGGACGAAGACATGTTATCCGATCATCCACAGCTTTTGGGTGTTTACAAGGAAGCTTTTCAGTTGAGGTCAACTGAATAGAAGCCGAGGGGATGTCACCATAATGCAAATATCCTAAGTCAAAGTATAGTTGACCATTTATTTGATCATAATTAAAGAAGTTTATATGTATTAATTATGGTCAAAGAGTTATTTTAATGGTCAAAGGATTGACTACGGTCAAAGATACTTGACTCCAGTCAAGTAAACCTGACTGCAGTCAGAGAGTGTTGACTTCGGTCAACAAGACTTGGCATGCGCCAAGAGGGTTAACCCCGGTTAACCAAGATGTGCCAACTTCAGTTGGAGAGACTTGGCTATAATTAAGGCGCCTTGACCCTTAGTCAAAGCTCTTTAATTATAATCAAGAGTGTTGACCCTAGTCAACCAGAGAAAATATATATATGTTTATTTGTATATATATATTTGTTTTGATGTGCACATGTGTTCAGTGGGGACGCCCACCGTGACTAGGATTAGTCCACAGTGCGTTATTTGCATGCAAAGCGCTAACAATTAATGGGTACCATGGTGGTGCGCTTTAATTAATTGTTGCAGGTACTAGGAAGGACTATTTTTCCTAAGCGAAATGGGAGCCTGACAAGCATCTAGGAGGCGGTTCGTGTGACCGAGAGCTTTGAAGACTCCAGAATGGCCCTTAGAGGCTTGTAATAGGATTTAGTCTAGATTTTAGACAAGTGGCATGTTGCCAATTTGAATGGAGCTTGAAGCTCTTGTAAAAGTGGATTTTTCACGTTTTGAAAGAGAGAGACTTACGAGACAGCTCTAAGCTGAACTTCTGTAACAGAATTTCTGCAATTAATAAAGACCTTCGGGGGGGTCCAGCCCGACAATTTGTCCTGGGCCCTAGTGTATCTTCAGAGAGAGGGAGTGAGGAAGTGCTTTGGAGAGTCAAAATTCCGTCTGGTTTTATGAAGCCATAACTGTTTTCCCGTCTGGTTTTAGGGTGTGGGGGATCTCCGCCCTTCATTAGGCAACTTGAGCCAGGTTCTCATTGGGGACACACAAGGAGGGCCTTCTCTCACATGTTCAGTATGGCAAGGATTCCCAATGTCCTCTTTTTCTTTTTGTGGTTTAGGCACTAGGGTATGTCCTCCGATCATAGGTGGCTGTCTTGGGGGGTTTCAGCTATCGACTCAGCAGTTGCCAAGATCAATTGGAATAAGTGAGTTGGTTTCCTCACAAAATCCAAGGAGATTTAGGTTTCGAGGGCAGGCCTTGGCTTTCGATGGATTCCTCCGAGGCAAAGGGGAATACTTGGGATGTCAGGTGGAACTAGGCATTTCAATATAGCAGCACATTGCCTCACGTTCACTATCATTATGTTCTAGAGCAACAACCAACTGGAGACATATAAAATATGCCCTGTCTTGGGACATTTTATGCTAATCCCTTTATGAAGGCTCTACTATGATGCAAGTTTGAAGCTTTTCGGCAAGCTTTACACTTGGTATCTGCCCTCCTTGTACTATCAGAGGTTGCTGTATCCATCACGAATGAACATGTGCAACGATGATCTAGTTTCTAGGTTTTTTTGAGATGTTCCAGGATACTTCAGCCATACCATGGAGGGGGATTTGTTGCCACATTATCCCTGGTAGGAGCCTTGTAGGCTAGTTAGGACAGTTAGCACTTGTCCTATCTAGGATTAGTACACTTAGAACATTTGATTAGGCCCATATATGCCACACTTGTGCTTTCATCATTATCTTTCTTGCAAGCTTGTTTCTTGCTCATAGCTTCCCACTCAACACGGAGCTTGTTAAAGCTCTCCTTGGCAAGGAGAGGCATTGGTGGTAGTCCTTTGCAATTGTCTGGTATATTGCCTCGTGTTGGTGCTTCCATAGGAGTTGCAGGCTATCGCTCAGGCACTCGGTGTACAATTTCTTATAGATAGGCTCGAAAGGCATACAATGTACCTAGTCTAGGGTTGCTTGGAAGACAATCATTCTACCCTAGTGGAGAGGGGGCCTGGGTATCATTGACTCAAAGCAGAGCCATGTTGGGCAAGCTCATAGTTAGGGGCTTGGTTGTAGGCTCCCAGTCTTGCAAGCTCTTGCTATGGTAGGGCTTCTAAGGAACATAACTTGCATCGGGGGGCAATGACAACAATCTCACTAGCAGATCTTCATAAGGTGCTTCTACAGTGAAAGGGTCACCATTGATGAGGATCTTGATGAGAGTGTGGCAGCATCTCTTAGGTACTTCATTAGGACCCCCCTCAAAGCAGAGATGAGTTTAAGCCGAAGCCCTTGGCTTGGCACTTAGATGTCTGAGACAAGGAGTGGTGTATGCTAGGGTAGTGCACTCACATTGGTTGGCATAATAGGATAGTGGTATGGAATTTCTCTTGGGGAGCTAGTGCTGGCTCCCCCAATAGCTCGAAGACAGGCTGTGAGTGCTTGCTCACCAGTAGCAAGATACAAGAGATCGATGAGGCCATCTTGGAGGCATGGTGAGAGGCCTAGGTTGGGCCCCAGATATCATAGAAAGAAAGAAAGTTTATTATAGTCTATGGAAGATTGATGGGTCTATGAGACCTTCTATACTGGTTAAAGGTTTCACAAGTATTCTAGGACCATAGTTCCTCTTAGAGTTTTTTTAAAGTAGCAAGACAATGATTGCCGTACCCAATCTTCTTTATCATTGTATTGAGTGGGTCACTCAAGAAGTAGTGAGAGCGAACCAAGGGGACAATGGGGTCTTAGCCTTAGTGGTGGTGCAAGATCAGAGTGGTTGACTATTTGGGACTGAGCTGGACCATTGACCCCAAACCACTCCGATATAGGCAGGTTCACTCTTGGTGGCACCTTTAGGTTGGAGGGCAGACCCTTGCATGAGGTGCAGTGGCATCTACTCGAGTGGTCCTAGCCACCCTAGTTTGGGCACTTATAGCAAATAGTACATGTGCTTTCTTCTCCTATAGCCACGTACATTGGTAGACAGCTTTGGTGAAGGCATTGGTTGGGACTCCTTCATAGGAGCAGCACTGGCTCAAGCAACAAGTGCCACATGAGGTCCCTACCAGATTTTGGTCCCACCTTTGGACTAGCTGCCGCTCGAGAAGATCTCTTACTTCCTTTGGCTGGTAGTCCATGGAGGTCTGGCTATTAGATCATGATTAGGACAAATGAGGGTAATGGGGCTTGTAATTGTTTTGATTCCAGGGACTTGCAGACGATAGCTCATTGCCTATGGAGCTGTTCGATGGGCACATAAGTATGTTGCACTGCTCTCAGCCAGGATGCGACAGATCTAGCGGGTCTTTACTTGAGATGGTGGTTGGCTGACAGAGGGGCAACATGCTTTCCACCGTAGATGGTCTCTTCGCCATATAGGATAGATGGAGTGTCGAGCCATTCAAGACTTGATACCACCTCTTGACAATGACCTAATTTCTCTTCAGAGGATGGCATTTGGGAGATAGTTGCCAGTAGTCACTACTTGAAATATTTGGGTAGTGCGCTGGAGATTAGTGATGCTGCCACCCTCGTCAACATATGACATGATATCATCTATACCCTGTGTGCCACTTGGAAGCATGGTGCATAGGGATCTAGGAAGAATGCCCGAAAGGCGGGAGCATTTTTGCAAGCGTGGCCTATAGGCACTTTTGCATCAGGAATCTATGAGTTGCATAGCCCTCCACCCTGGTTGCTTTCTTCTGAGTCAATGAAATGATGTGGCACTGCGAATAGCTGTTGAACGGGGCATTTTCTCAGGTAATAGGTGCTCTTACTCCTCTCGCAATAGTCAGAAGAGCATATAGTGGACTCTAACAATCGGTTTCAAAGCCTTATTGAGGAGTGACAGAAGGTGTATTGTGGGTGGGTAAACCTTCAGCCCCTGTTTCTGGGATACTCTAGGCAGTGAACTGGGATCCTATGAAGCAGGCTGCATAGCAGCCAGCTGTCTTTTTGATTGGTCAAGCTCCCATGGATTGCTGATTTGTATCAAAATTTTCAAGTTTTCTAGTACATGGTTGTTTTCTCTTAAAAAAGAGAGAAAGAACTCTGGTCTTGCATCTCTAAATTTCAGCTTTGGGTAGGAGTAGAAGCCTTCAGGCACTCGCCCAGTGTGTGACCAAAAAGCAAGCCCATGCAAGCTGCTGTGCAGGTATGGATGATCCTGGTGACCAGGCTGCCTTGGTCAAGGCTATGTGAATGTCCTTCAATTGAAAGGAAGGGGCCCTTATAGTCTTTTTTTAAAGCAGTTCATTCAATGCCCTAGAATCTGTGGCATTCAGTGACAGAACAGCCTCTGATCCTTGCGTTTCCTAGCACACGTACGGTCAAAACAGGCATCCAATGCAAATTCTGCACAGCTGCTAGGTTTGCCGCCTCCCACAAATTGGCAATCAAGTAGCTCTAATTAATGTGGTACCTTCTGGGTTTGCCTATTTCATTGATTTTGTTTGTAAGGACCCTGCTTGAAAGTCATGGTAATTTAAGAATTTGTTGAGAGCTCCTTCTTATTTGGGATATTGAGCGCTGTCTTCCATCAGTGAGAACCCACATTAATGCGTGGGAATAGATATCCCAAAGGTTTAATTACTTGCAAGCCAGCTGAGTATTCGCACTTGGTTGACCAGGAGATTGGAGTATCCAGATTTCCACCTTGGCTTGGGTGGACCTTTCGAGATGCACCCCCAAGGGTGGCCAAAGGGGAAATAGATTCAATGATCTCTTTGCAAAGACGTTTACTCCCTTGCCATGAGGCTATTGCCTTGAAGGTTACTGAACACTACAATTTAGACTATTCTGCCCCTCCTTCCGGGCTGCTGCCCCCTCCTCCCACTGCTGTCCCCCCTCACTTCCTCTCCCGCTACCCTCCCTCCCTCTCTCCCTCCCTACCCCCGCTACCTCCTCTCCCTACCCCCGCTACCTTTCCCTCCCTACCCCGTTCCCTCTCTCCCAACCCCGCTAGCTCCCCCTCCCCTTTCCGCTGCCTCTCCCTCCCTACCCCGCTCCCTGTCTCCCTACCCCGCTAGCTCCCCCTCCCTTCCCCGCTACCTCTCCCTCCCTACCCCGCTCCTTTCCTCTCCCTTGCTGCTCACCCTGCCTCTCACTACCCCCCCGCTGCCCTTCCCTCCTTACCCCTTGCTCCCCCTACCCCACCCCCCCTACCCGTCTCTACCTCCTACCCCACTCCCCCTACCTGCCTCTACCTCCTACCCCGCTGCCCTCTCCCCTCCTCTCTCTACCCCCCCGCTGCCCCTCCTTCCTCTCCCCCTTCTCCCTCTACTCCCTGCTCCTCCTACCCCGCCTCCCTTCCCCTCCCCCGCCCCTTCCTTCTGCCCCTGCCTCTGCTTCACCTCCTCCCTCCCTCCCTCCCTCTCCCCCCTCTTCATCTCCTGACGGAACAAGAAAGAGATTTTCTCTCTATGGCAGCAGGTTGTCAGACGGACAAAGCATCCTCATGTTTGTGTCGGCCCTTCCATCTTGATTGACGAATGGGTTCCCATTCAGCCAATCCTCGACCGCTTCCACTGGCCGCAAAAACAGTTACCTTTTCCAAAGACGAGCTTTGGCAGCTCAAGACAGACTCAGAGCAGGAGTATGCCATCTCACTCTTTGCTCGCATCCACGGTTTCCACCCCTCCAGGCTACAAGCTAGGGATTGGATGCTTTCGGCTTTACCTGGAGACCTCGCAGGGCACCTCACCGATGTTCATTTGCTCGGACGAGGGTTCTTCCAGGTGGTATTTGATTCTCTAGAGGCAGCAGGTTCAGTACTTAGGGCTAGTCCTTTGGCATTGAGCTGCAGGAGGATCTTTTTGACACCCTTCACTTTGGGTTTCAATTCAGTAGAGGAAGTTAGCAGGGTTACCTCACTTTTCATCAGGTTCCCTGGCCTTCCTCAGGTCTACCATCGACTCTTACCGTCCATAGGAGCTACTTTTGGGTTGGTCATAGAGATTCCTCCCCTCCTTGGCATGCCCTCTTCAGCGGCAGAGGCTGTCAGATCGGATGGGGTGCCACAAGTTAGGGTCATCGTCTCTGACCTTGATATTACATATGATCACATTATGCCTCAGCGACGAGATGGTTGCTTTTTTCGACAGAGAGTCGAGGTTGCTGGGAGACAGGATCAGTGTAGGATTTGCAGGACCCTTGGGCACTTCGCCAGGGATTGCCCAAGGAAGAAGAAAAGGCCCAAACGGTTTATTCCGCCTTCTCGTCCTACTTCTTCTACACGTGCTACCAGAGCCCCCCCTTCTCGCCCAAGACCTTCGGGACCAGTCCCTAGACCTGGACCCTCTTCTTCAGCGCGCACAGTACGATCAGTACCCCGTTGGATGCCTGTGAGGGTTGCTGACACTCCGTCACCTCTACGGGGCACCTCAGACCATTCTCAGTTACATGCAGGTGATATTACTGCAGGTGTAGATATGGTTGCCCCAGTCCCCCCACCTGCTCATCAGGAGGGGCAACCCATTTCTTTAGATCCTATCATTGATGTGCCTGATCAGCTCCCTCTCTCTATTAGTCACACTTCGCCTCTTGATAGAGGTAAGGGGGTTTTTTCTCCTTCTCCCTCGGGTGCAGAGACTCTTCGCACTCCTATGCCAGTTCCCGCCTATAGGAACTCTTTTGCAGTACTGGCAGATTTGGTAGAGTTTGAGACAGAGGAGGAGTTTGTACCCTCTACCTTGGGGGAGCCAGTTATTGGGATTCCATTGGACAGGGTTTCCACCTTTGTTGGAGTGGGTTTTCTTTCACCGATTGATTTCCCTCCACTTGACAGGAGGACTCTTTCACAGGAGAGGATTTTCTCCACCACCAGGTCGGGTAGGACCTTTCACCCGGCCTTCTCCTCCCGTCGATGAGGATTGTTAGTTGGAACGTTTAGGGCCTCAGTGGTATACCTCATCGCTGCCGTAGGCAGCTGATTCGTAACCAACTCCATCCAAGTATTTCAGGTGGTCCCATTGATATCCTTATGCTCCAAGAGCATAAGTTGGATGGTAGAGATTGTGCCAAGTTAGGTAAGCTTCTTTCTGGCCATACTTTTTGGTTACCTGCCTTGGGAACCAGGGGAGGTATTTGCATTTCTATCTCTTTGTCGATGCTCCCCTTGGTCATTGGACATGGAGTCATAGTTCCCTCTAGAGCACAGTGGGTTATTTTGATGATTGGCGAGCATAAGGTTGGCCTCCTTAACCTTTATGCACCCAACTTGAGAGGGGATCGTGTCCTCCTTTGGAAGGAGTTGCTCTCTTGGTCACATATTGTAGATTCTTGGATTATTGGGGGCGATTTCAACATGGTTGAAATGCCTTCAGACAAAGGAGGAGGTAGGGAAGGTGGCATTCACTCCCTGGAGAGAGCAGCATGGGATGCCTTCCTTTTTCAATTCAATGGCAGAGATACTTGGTATGACGATTCTTTTCACAGTTAGCCACAGTCTCTTCTTTTTTCTTGGTTGAATAGGAGAGTAAGGATGCCTATTTATGCACTGATTGACAGATTTTATGTGGATGATTGAGCACTGGACAGAGGTGGGACAATTTGCATCAGTGCAGGGGTTCCCACTTCAGATCATTTTCCGGTTGTTTTGGTGGTTTCAAAGCCTCGGGCGAGAGGCCGCTTTGCCAGTATCAGGATTCCAGATGCCCTCTACGCAAAGGAGGGCCTCATAGAGACAGTGCTACGGATTTGGGATTCTCACCTGCAGGGTGGGCAGCCGTCCCCGTCAGATGTGGCTGCAGCCCTCAATAATATTAGCAGCTTTAATCATTCTGTTGCTAGTATTAGGAGACATGAGATTTGCAGGAGAGAGATTGCCATTCGACAGCAGCTGGCAGCTCTTCAGAGAGAAGTGCAGAAACGGCCTACAGATGCTTGGATTCAGGAGCGCCTTGCTGCAGCAAGGACTCATCAGCAGATACTTTTAGATCAGAGAGCAGAGTATGCCTTTCATGCCAGAGAGTCTTTCTGGACGCAGATCGGAGGTAGAGTCAACAAGCAATTCTTCTCTACTCTCGGCCCTAGACATAGTAGAGAGAGTGTTTCGCAGCTTGTTGACTCAGACGGGATACTTCAGACACATCCAGATGCGGTCATGCAGATTGCTTCAGATTACTATGCCTTCCTTCTGACTGCAGATCCTGATTCACAGGCCAGAGACGATGCTAGACAGGTTATTTGGCAGCATATTCCTATGTTGGTGGATAGAGGTATGAGAGCCTCACTTGATGCACGCTTCACCAACATAGAGTTAAGGATTGCTCTTATTGCCCTTCATAAGAGTAGTTGTCTAGGGTCAGATGGGCTTACACCTCCTTTTTTTTTAATTTTTTGGGATCAGATTGGGGATTACATCACCTCAGCCCTGCAGGGCGTTTGGGACTCGGGTGAGATGCCGGACTCACTCTCGGAGGGGTCTCATTCATCTTATCCCAAAAGGAGGTTGCAGAAATTTAGTGTCTCAGTGGAGACCGATCACCTTACTGGGCACTTTGTATAAGATCTTGGCAAAAGCCATCAGCTTGCGATTGTAGCTCATCCTATCAGATCTTATACATGACACACAGACAGGCTTTGTCCATAGCAGAAGCATTTTTGATAATATATTCTCATTTTGGGAGGCTTCTGAGTGAGCTATGCATGAGGGCCATAGACTGGCAATTCTACTCCTGGATTTCGAAAAAGCATATGACAAGGTAGATTCGGGTTTTCTAAAGGGAACCCTTCTTCGCTTTGGATTTTCAGATTTGTGGATTAGAGGGGTTTCTGCTCTTTATAGGTCAGCCCATAGCCAGGTACTCATTGGTGGAGTTAGGGGAGACAGGTTTCAGATATCCGGATCAGTCCGACAGGGATGCCGTCTAGCCCCCTTTCTATTCTTATTTGTGGCTGAAGCTATGAGCCTCTATATTAGAGCTCAAGCTGATATTTTTGGGCTGAGACTTCCGTTTAGATAAGGCACTAGGGGTGCCTCTTGGTGGTATGGGACGCTAGGATGGTTGAGGATTGGTTGGATGTAGATGTTCGTGCCAGCAGCCCAGCCTGTGGCTTGAGGGAATGCTCGGATTCTATGGGTCCTAGACCTGTGAGCATCATGGTTGGGTGGTGAGCATGCACGCGCCTCTCTTTGTGGTTCTATGATCAGTTGTTTGTGCTTGTGTGCAGGTCCGGATCCCTAGGAGTGATCGTGGTCGTGTCAGGATCCTATTTGTTCTAACTAGGCACTATTAGCCGTAGGGCCACTCAAACCCATGAAGTCATGAGCATTGTCTAGTCTCCTAGTTTCCTAACCCAAGCCCCCACCCAAAGGGTAATGCCATATGACACTATTATTGATGTAACATTTTCTCCCCCTCAAGTAGATTTGGAAATCACCTTCTGCTTACACTTTCCCAAGTAGCATTCTCTACCAACGCAAGGGTTTCCTTTTCCATGGTAGGCCAAGGGTATTGAGTATCATCAAGCTTTTTGCTCTCAAAAGCTACAGATCGGCCCTCTTGGAATAATGCTGCCCCAATGGCATAATCACTTGCATTGGCCTCTAACACATAAGGTCAGGTAGGATCGGGCAACCCCTAGAATAGGCGCGGTATTGATACAAATTTTCAAGGTATCAAGCGTTGTTCAAATCTTCATTGCAAGTAATAGGTTGAGTGGCCTACGGCCACAACCCTTTGAAACGTTGGTCAAGGGGACCGTGATTTTGGAATAATCACGAACTGATTTTCGCAAAAAGACAATAAACCCTAGGGAAGAGCGGAGTTGTTTCACTGTCTGAGGTATAGGCCAAATCAAAACCTTTTGAATGAGATCTTCATCAATGTTAACACCTTCACGAGAAACCTTGTGTCCTAAGTAAATTATCTGTTTCATAAAGGAATCACATTTACTAAGCTTAGCATACAACTTATTTTGTCTTAATAAAATTAAGACGATCCTGAGATGACCAATATGGTTCTCTAGAGTCTTGCTGTAAACCAAAATATCATCCAAGAACACAACAACTAACTTGCCCAAGTACTCTTGGAACAAGTCGTTCATCATCTGTTGGAAGGTTGCGGGAGCATTGATCAATCCAAAAGGCAATACGAGAAACTTGTAATGACCATACCTAGTCCGAAAGGCTGTCCTTTCAATATGTGTCACATAAATACGAATCTAGCGGTAGCCAGTACGTAAGTCAAACTTAGTGAAATACTTCGCTCCAACCAATCTGTCAATTAAGTCATCAACATGAGGAAGAGGATACTTATTCTTAACCGTGACTTTATTCTTAACAGTGACATACTTCGCTCTAGCCAATTCGTCAATTAGGTCAATCTTAGTAAAATACTTTGCTCCAACCAATCTGTCAATTAAATCATTAGCACGAGGGAGAGGATACTTATTCTTAATTGTGACTTTATTCAATCTTTTATAATCCATACAGGTTCTCCATGAATCATCCTTCTTTTCCCTCAGAGGAACGGGAGCTCCCCAGGGTGATTTGTTTGGGCGTATATACCCCAACTTCAAATATTCTTGAAGTTGTTGAGCTAACTCGTCCTCCTCTAACTTGGTCATCCTATAAGGTGGTATACTTACAGGTTGAGCACCTGGAACTAAATCTATGTGATGATCCACTGCTCGTTCTGGAGGTAACCCTTTCAGCAATTGCTCGGGAAATACATCATTAAAATTGTTTAACAAGTTCTTTAATTCAATATGTTCAACCACACTTAAATCATTGGTATCAAACACAGATACAACAAATGGAGAAAAAGGAATCAAAACACATTGAAACACATTATAAGAAGTTGTTTGTAATATATTCCGAATTTGAACCGCATTTACAAGATGCCCCTCGGAGGGATGTATATCATCACATTGGATAGTAAGACGGGTGTCCCTGGGCAAAAGAGAAAGAGTATGTGATCTCCAACCAAATTGAACATCATGGGTTTTAAACCATTCTATGCCCAATAACAAGTCTACATGATCCAAGTGCATAACATAGCACTGCAAAAATATCCTCGTAGGCTTGATTCCTGATTGGAAGTCGATCCACTTTGCGATCCCAAAATTGCTTCCCAGTTGGAAGCTGCACCTCGTAGGTGTGATCACTAGGTGTCGTAGTTAGCTGTAGTTTCTGCACAAGTTTGTGGTTAACAAAATTGTTGAGAACTACCCTGGTCAAAGAGAATATGAATCCGGGTCCCTTTGATCTCCCCCATAAGCACGGTAGAGATCATGAGGGTCAAACAATGAATCATGAAAAGAGTGGTCACAAGAATGAGGGTGTGTGAGCACACTAACAAAAATATGTGTAATCTGAGCGGCGGTCTTTGACTTCGTAGGTGGTCTTGATTTGAGATTTGGTAGCTGAGGTTCATGGCTTCTTTGGGCAATCAGCCCTAGTGTGCCCAGCTCCTTACAAATAAAACAACACCCCTCCTTACGAAGCCGAAGCAATCGAAGGAAATGCTCCTTGCTGCCTATAATCGGTCTCTGCTTTTTCTGAGAAGGAATATTTGAAGATTTAATCTTTCCTGTGCTAGAAGCTGAATTAAAGAACTTTCTTTTGTTCTTTTGCTGGGTCTCGGGTGTAGCTAACTTCTTGGTGGAGGCTATGGTATCATCATACATGCGCGCAAAGTGAATGTCCTCCTTTAGGGTAGAGATTTTATTATTCTTGACTTGCAACCTATAGGAATCGGGTAATCCAGCTACAAAGAAATCCAAAAGGGTAACATGATACATCTTTGTAGCCCTATTCTGTAGGTCTCTGTATTTCATCAAGTCTGTCTCGAAAGTCAGATTTTGGTTTGTCATATCTAGAGCCTTGAACTTGGCCACAATATCATAATCACCTTCCTACTTAAGAATTTCAGCTCTAAAAGATTCTTCGAACTCTGCCCAAGTGGATGGCTGAGGCTCCAATTCCTTCCACCAGAGAAGAGCCTTTCCCGCTAGGTATCCAACTGCTAACAAGAGGGATAGAGGAGAGAGAGAAAGGGAGGGAGGGAGGGAGGGAGAGAGAGGGAGGGAGGGAGTAAGGGAGGGAGAGATTAAGAGAGAGAATTAAGAGAGAGAGAGAGGGAAAGAATGACAAATCCTAGCAGCCAAGAGGATAGAGGGAGGGAGGTAGAGAGGGTAAGAGAGAGAGAGAGTGAATTACAAATCCTAGGGGGGGGGGGGGAGAGAGAGAGAGAGAGAGAGAGAGAGAGAGAGAGAGAGAGATGAAGAGAGAGAATGGTAAATCCTAGGTAGAGAGAGAAGAGGAGAGAGAGCAATCGCATCCATGTGTGTCAAAGCTTGAAGGTGGGTCTACATGGCAGTGATCTGCCGGAACAACCGCTCATGATTTGAGTTCAAGAGCTCAGTTTTTTTCATCCAAACCTATTAGGAATTGGTTGAAAGCCTCCTTGGTAACTAGATCTTCATAGGATCATAGTTTTTCATATCGACTTCCCTTTCAGACATCTGGGAAGGCTGGCTGGAATTGGCTATATGTTGATCCGCCTTAGGCAGATTGTTTGATCAGCCATGGGAAAAAACAGCAGGACGAATACCCAGAAAGAAATCAGAGGCTGTTAACTGCAAAGACCTGTCATAGATTGTGCTTGGAGAGGAAAGTGACTGGTGCACGAGCTGTTTGAGAGCTGACAAAGCAGGGCGATCAACCGAGCTAGGTGGTGGCTGCTCAAACAATGAGTGGGCTGGACGAATCACTGGCGAGCAGAGCTGAGACGCCATTCATCAACAGGATATGTTCTCTATGAGGCTGTTGAACGTATCTTCTGAGTAACCTACCATCCATCTAACAGCTCCCCAATATGCATAGCCAAAGCATTGTTGGGATCTTGCTTTATGTTCCGTGATCTCCTCATGGTCTACTTTGTTATCAACTTATGTAGTCATTTCTCTATCATGGACTTCATTTGATAATTGATCATTATCTGAACAGTAGAAACAAGATGTGGTGCATGAGGAGATATATTGTATTGTTGTATTACCGCTGCCACAACCGCTTGCTTGCCAATGCTCTCCATTTCTTGCATTTTCTTCTCCATTGTTGCCAATCAAAGGTTGAATTTCCTGAATCTCCTGCTGTAGATAGAAAATCTGCTCGACAGAAACTCAGTACGAAGACTTTGTATAAATGGATGCTCAAGTATGTGTGGGTGTGTGGATTTGTCAAGGATAGTTGTAGCAAGAGTGGCCATTTATATAACTTTATCGCACTTGGAACTTGGAAGCTGGACCTGCATTACCTACCACAGTGTGAAATGAAAAGGTCGAGTTTACTGAGGGTACAAGTACATTGCAGTGAAACAGGCGGGATGTGAATGTCCCTATGAATTTTTTCTATAAACAGTCTAGTAGTACATAGAATTCCTTGTAGTCTGTGAATTGCTTCTTTGTGTGTGCAGAATAGGTTGTAATTTGATTTAACGATGTCAATAAAAGTAAATTTATTTTCTCATGAGCTAGGTGTTCTTTGAATCTTAGTAGGGGATTCTGTACGTTCCCTTTCTTTTTTGCCAGCTCTAGATATGTGGTTATCTTTTGAACCTACCTCGTTTCCCCTCAATAATTTGTCTTGTTTAATGATTTCTATCAACATGCAAGCTGTAGAGGTGTAGAATATCATATTTCAGACAGTAATATATACAGTGTTCATTATTCTTTTCTATATTTGATTAGCTGTGTTGGAGCGGGATTTCTGGGCAACTGCAACAGTCAATGAGGATGTTTTAAAGGCAATAGCTATTCTTTTCAACAACTTCCCCAGGCTTCGATGCACAGAAGCAGCAACTTTATGTATTCCACAGCTAGTATGTGCTCTGAAACTAGGTTCAGAACCAGCCCAAGAGGCAGCGTTGGATGCATTATGTCTTTTACAACAAGGGTGGACATCAAGCCCAGCAGAGGTTGGCAAAAGCCAAGCAATGGTTTCTGCTGAAGCCATACCTGTGCTGCAGTTGCTCATGAGATCAGGTCCAGAACGGTTTCAAGAAAAAGCAGACTTACTGTTGCAATGCTTGCCGGGAAGTCTGGTTGTCACCATAACACGTGGCAATAATCTGAAGCAGTCTATGGGTAGTACAAATGCCTTCTGTAAACTCACATTAGGCAATGGTGCTCCACGCCAAACAAAGGTCTTCTCTTTTTCTGCTCCCCCCCCCCCACCTCTGTTCTTCCCTTGTTGATCCCTTATGAGCTAACACGCCCTCCCTTGTTGATGAGCTAGCGCACCCTCCTCACTTTTCATCTATAGGTTTGACAGGCATAAAGGATTGTGTATGTGGCTGATTGATATTTTTTTTGGGCACATTCACGCTTCAGTGCATATGAATTCATGCAATTATGCTGCGTGCACACACTCATGCACATGCTGATGTACCTGAATATAGACACTGCCAAGCTCTTCTATGCCCATAGTTTTTATTTTCTATGAGTTTAAGAAGGATTTTGGGCCTTTAATAAGGCCAGATGGAAAGAAAATGGAAAACGGATATGGTGCCCATCAATGCAGTCTGCTAGGAAGTCTTACAGGTTTCTGGATTTGTGCAGGTCATCCCCCATACCACTACCCCAGAATGGAATCAGGGCTTTGCATGGGCATTTGAGACACCTCCCAAGGGTCAAAAAATCCATATTTCGTGCAAAAGCAAAAATGCTTTGGGAAAGGTATGCATGATATATGATATGATAGTAGATCGAAATCTTCAGGAATAAAAGATTGGGTGCTGCTTTTGATGTCATATGTTAGGTAGATCAAAATCTGATATCATAATGCTTACAAGAAAAAGAGAATATTGCGTTCATTGATTCACGTGATGCTTTCAGGAGGGCAATTTATGAACAAAAAGCACATTTATTCCTTGAGTATCCTCATAGATCTTTTGGAGAATTAAATAAAATTTGATTTGGGACATAGAGCTCAGCTGGTTTGTCTTAGTTACATTGCGGCACACATTAGCAGTCGTACTTTGCGCTTAATTGCTTTTCTTTACTGACCAGAGAAACATTAGGTTTCACTTTGCCTCATATGCCACTTGGATCCCCACAAGACATTTGCAAAGTTCTTTGCATCCTGAGATGGAAAAAGCTCAAGAAGGACATTGAACTTGGGGGTGCAACCTCCATGGATCTGAGTCATTGTTATGACTTGTACTTCTTCATTTTTGTACTGCAATCCATGTACAATCATTTTGCCTCTCCACTGCTCTTTTGTTGCCTGCTGTTGTCTTCCTGCTTAAGCTACTCAACTGAGACAGAAGGACATGAAGCCTGCATATGGGGATCAAAGGAGATGCAATGTCAGCATGAAAAGAGATGCCGTGGGGGAAGATCTAGGGGGAAACGGTTACGCACGTGGGCTGCCATGTGGTCAGCCCAAATGTAATGAAGGGGAAAAAGGGGCCAATTTAGAGGACCTTTAGAGGCCTCTTAGGTGGGAAATGTGGAGGGACTATATAAGTCCCTATCCACCCCTTAGTGTACACTTTTTGATGTGACATCTAATCCTATCTATTCCCTTCTCCTTCCTCCTACGTGCTGCCTACACACACACACACTCTCTCTCTCTCTCTCTCTCTCTCTCAATACTAGCTCTTCAGTTCAACTCAAGTCCTAACCGCACTCAAAGTTTTGGACGTCTCTTCGCAAGTACAGACAATTGTAATGAAAGCTAAGAATCTAGCTCAATTGCAAAAGGGGTAACTTTCGGCCCAGAAAAGGAACCACAATCCAGGGGGATCTCTCTCTCTCTCTCTCTCTCTCTCTCTCTCCCTCACCCGCTCAGCCCCCTCTCCCTCACCCGCTCAGCCCCCTCTCCCCTCACCGCTCAGCCCCCTCCCTCACCCGCTCAGCCTCCCCCTCCCTCACCCGCTCAGCCCCCCCTCTCCCCTCACCCGCTCAGCCTCCCCCTCCCTCACCCGCTCAGCCCCCCCTCTCCCCTCACCGCTCAGCCCCCTCTCCCCGCTCAGTCCCCCCTCCCTCACCCGCTCAGCCTCCCCCTCCCTCACCCGCTCAGGCTCTCCGCCTCAGCCCGCCCCCTCACCCGCTCAGCCCCTCCCCCTCCGCCTCAGCCTCTCTCTCTCTCCGCCCCTCTGTCTCAGCCTTGTCCCCCCAGCCCGCCCGCACAGTCCCTCACAGCCCCGCAAGCCCACTCCCTCCCTGCGCAAGCTTCTCCCTCGTGGAAAGGAGCGAGATCCTGGCTGTTGGAAGGGAAGGGGGTTTAAGGAAAGTCTTAAACTCCTCTCCCCCCCCCCCTCCGTTGTGAATAGACCTACAGCAAGTGTCCTTAAAGTGCAGGAAACAGAAAACAGAGTAAAAAGGGGCAAAAAGAGGCAGTTTTGAGAGCAGAGAATTCAGCAGCTCCACCATGGCCCTCAGAGGCAGTTTTGAGCAGAGAATTCAGCACTTCAGGAGTAAGGAGATGCCACAAACAAGGAGCTCCACCATGGCCCTGCAAGGAGCAAAAGTAGAGAAAGATAAAAGCATAGGCAGCAGTACAAGAGCCGAAGAGGCAAGTTCTTCTTTACCCTTAACATCTCCTTCCCCACCACCTCCAACGACCTCCCTTGCCTCCACCCCAACCCTTTCCTACCCACCTACTTTACTCAATCCTCCTGTGGCTTCGACCCCATCTCCTTTACTTCCATCTCCCCCATCACTTCCGGTTACCTCCCTTGCCTCAATCCCAACCCTTTCCTACCCACCTCCTTTACTCAATCCTCCTCCTCCCCCTCCTTCAGCTTCACCTCCTCCTCTTGCTCCCGTTCATTCCTCCCTAGCCCTTTCCCTTGCTTATTCCTCCCCTCTCCTAGTCCCTACCCATCCTCTTCCTTCCTCTTCCTCCCCTCCCCTAGTCCCTACCCATCCTCTTCCTTCCTCTTCCTCCCCTTCCCTATTCCCTACCCAGCCTCTTCCCTCCTCTTCTTCCCCTCCCCTAGTCCCTACCCAGCTTCTTCCCACCTCTCCCCACCGACCCTCCCTTTCAGCCCCTTCCTCCCCTAGTGTAGGCTCTTCTTCGGTCCCTGACTCCCTACTTCCTCCTACCGGATCTCTCTCTTCAGGACCTCCATTTTCTGCACCCCTCCTTTACTCACCTTCTTACCCTCTTACCCCCTCATCCTTGTACCCCCTCTCCCCTTCACCCTCCACAGCGGAAGCAGTCCTGGCAGATAATCTGCGCTTGAGAGATTTAGTTATGCAGTGCATGGAGACTTGCAGACTTCAGGGCGCTGCGATTCAGTCTCTCACAGCACAGATACACACACTGACTGATCAGCTATCGACAGTTGAGAGTCATAGATCTGATCAGGACTCCCATATTCGCCAGCTTCATACCAGAGATATTGATCGGGACATCCAGTTACGGACACATGCTGAGCGCATAGTGCAGCTGGAGGCACGCATTCAGGAGCATGTTGTGGCATGCGATGATCGCCTCCAGCAGCTGCATGTAGCTCCTCCAGCTAGTGCAGCAGTTGAGGAGAGGTTGGCCACACTGCAGACAGAGGTACAGAAGACCTCAGAGTGGGTGGACGTTGTGCGTAGAGCCCCACAGGCCCAGCAGACCACAGTCTCTGAGACTATTGCCGAGAGTCAGCGGCGAGCTCAGAAGGCCCTCAACATCCGCATCCGCGGAGTTGAGCGATCAGATACGAGATCAGCCATGGATCAGGCGACAGATTTCATATCTGGGACACTCGGAGTTCAGGATCATGGCATAGTAGCTGCATATCGAGTGGGCCGGGATCCAGCACGCACCAGCCACTTATCATTAGATTCAGAGATGTTGAGGCCCGTCTCGCAGTATTACGAAGGAGATCCAGATTGAGGGACCATCCACAGATTCACATGGATGAGGACCTTACAGCTCTTCAGTGGGAGGAGCATAGACGTCTCATTGCACAGAGGGATGTTGCCCGTCGTGAGGGCAAGTGGGCCGTGATCAGAGAGGGCAGACTTTTGATAGGAGCTATGCGATCTAGACCGGCTGGAGCCCACAGTTGACGACACGAGGCCTATGGGACACGTAGCCTGCCAAATAGCTTGAGTTTCGCAGTTTGGAACTGTAATGGTTTCCTCACAGCTCAGCCTGGCAACTTACGAGAGGCCTTTTTTGATCAGGACATCGTCTTCTTTACAGAGACCCATGAGAGCCCAGAGAGAGGCTTGCCGCAGGTGACAGGGTATGCCTGGGAGTCTGTCTTTCGACAGCAGACTAGACGATCAGGAGTCAGAGGATCTGGCGGTGTGGCAGTTCTTTATAGAGAGCATCTCAGATCGATACTCACAGTCATGAGGAGAGACCATCGGGCCAGATATCTTTGGGTACGGATCAGGAGACCCCCCCTGAGAGACTTGTTTATTGCAGTATGCTACTTTCCCCCGAGACAATCTCGTTATGCCTCAGATGGACCAGGACAATCACCTTTTGAGGATTTGTCAGCCGATGTATTGGAGTACTCACGCCGCGGAGAGGTCATCCTTTTAGGAGACTTCAACGCGAGGACATCAGACAGACAGGCAAAGATTTTGGACTTTGCTGAGGATCCAGTCTTAGTTCCAGCTGCCCCAGATGAGAGTTTTCCACGCTTATCTTCAGATAGAGGGGTAGAGGTGACAGATCAGGGACATCGCCTATTGGAGCTTCTCTCATCGCACGGCATGGTCATTTATAATGGACTTCGATAGTGGCCGCATTCATCCACAGCCACATGTTTTCCCTTCGCGGGTGGTGGTGCGAGCGTCATTGATTACGTCTTGGGTCCCTCGACTTTAATCCCTTTTGTACATAACCTCACAGTCAACCCTTTTATGCCTTCAGCCGATCATGCACGTCTGCACTTTATTCTTACCCAGATTCCTCATGCCCCCCCTTCTAGACATCATGAGCGTCAGCCATACTATGAGGTTCATTTTGACCACCAGTTTGATGACATTTATAGCCAGCACCTGAGTGGTCTTCTCCGTCCGCACCTTCTCGATGCCCTACCCTCCACACAGGATCGGTGGGACCTTGTACATACCTCCATCATCTCGGCAGCCCACAAGTCCTTCCCCGTTACTTGCCACACATCCAGTCCTCCACCAGTCGGTCTTGTGCCTTGTAATGGATGGTATGATGAGGAGTGTAAAGAACTCCGTAGGAAGCTTCGCCTTGAGACACAGGAGAAGTCTCCCCTCCTCATTGAGACCAAGAAGAGTTACAAGCGTTTGGTGCGACGCAAAAAGTGCCAATTTCTAGCCCGGAATGAGGAGGAGCTGAGAAGTTTACTTTTCAGCTGTGATTCCAAGGAATTCTGGAAGAAATTCCTTCGCTTGAAATCTCAAACTCCTCTTACAGACCCGCAGGTTTGGCTTGCCTATACTTCCACTTTATATGATATTCCAGACCAGCCACAGATCGACTTATCCCATGTGCCTAGACCCACCTCCTCTGCCTTATTCTCATCCAATAGTGTCCGAGCAGCAGCTCATCGTTTGAAGACTGGGAGAGCTAAGGACCATGATGGATTGCAAGCGGAGTATGTAATCCATGGGATTGATGCCTTAGCTACAGTCCTCTCCCGTCTTTTTAACGAGTCCATTTGTACAGGTCTTCCACCTAGTTGGCTAGAAAATACTATAGTACCCATACACAAGTCGGGGGATCCTTTGGAGGCGTCGAACTACAGGACCATTATGATTGGCCATGTCATGGCCAAGATTTATGCGACCATTCTAGAAGGACATATAAATGACCATGCCGAGGGGACAGGCATGAGAGCTAGAGGGCAGGCAGGATTTCGTGCAGAGCACTCGACTCTAGATCATATCTTCACACTCAGGGCTTTGATTGAGGAGGCGAAGTCACGTAAGCAACGGCTCTATTGTTGCTTCGTGGACTTCAGAAAGGCATTTGACACTGTGCCGCGTTTCAGACTCTTCCAGCGACTTCGTGACTTGGGATTCAATGGGGAGATTCAATGGGCGATCATGGCCTTGTATGAGAGAGTCACAGGTAGAGTCAGGACACGGGCGGGGCTGTCGGGGGAAGTACGCAGTACGATAGGGGTGAAGCAGGGGTGTCCTTTGTCTTCGACACTCTTTGGTCTCTATATCGATGAGTTAGAGATGTACATACAGACGATGGGTGGTACAGGTTCTTTACTGGCAGGATCCACGATACCGATTCTCCTCTATGCAGATGACGTGGTTCTTATTTCTTCCTCCCAGCAGGGTTTACAGGCACATCTCCATGCACTCCACAGCTTTTGTTAGGACAGAGGGTTGTCTGTAAACCTTGGGAAGACCAAAGTCATGGTCTTCAACACGTCATACCAGGTTTATAGGAGAGGCGAGTTCTCTTTCACATTTGATGGGCAGGAGGTGGAGCTAGTCAGGGAGTATACATATTTGGGTGCCACATTTAGAGGTCCAGTCTTCACCATGACGCATGCAGCACGAGATAGGATCAATAGAGGGTATGCCGCCTTGGCTCTTCTCGAGAGGCAGTGTGCACAGTCACATTTTCAGCATCCCGACACGAAGTCCTTACTTTTCGATACGCTGGTGAGACCTGCAGTCATGTATGCTAGCCCCTTTTGGGCAGGAGATCTCAGTGTTGCAGATTGGAGACGAGTAGAGAGGTTACAGATCATCATGTTCTCCAGATTGATCAGAGCGAAGCCCACGGTACCGCATCAGATTACGTTCGCAGAGTTCGGAGCTACACCCCTAGCGCTAGATGCAGCATTTCAGTCAGTTACATACTTGCATAGGATCAGGGCGCTCGGAGACTCAGCAGCAGGCAGAGCACGATTACCGTGGCTAGCACTGACATCCTCGCAGATGTTAGCGGAGAGAGGTCATACTTTTTGTTGGTACCACACACTCTCCACATGGCTCACCTCGCTGGGCTTGGATATGGATGGGTTGCCACCATTTCGATACAGCATAGATGCCCCTCGCCTCCCTCTCACTCGACATGAGCTCAGCCAGGTTATCAGGGCAGATTTGCTGCAGCTACACACGTTTCGCACTTGGGTTCATCCCACTTAGTCGTTCGTCATTAATTGAAACCAGCACCAGGAGGCGCTTCGTCCATAGGGCCATCTATGCACAACCACTGTGTGCCACCGTCACAACACCTGTGCAGCCGGTGCGCCATCGGGCACCATTTTTGCTCGCCCCATTCTGCGCAGCCCGTGCACCATCTCTGCATGCACCATCTCTGCATCCACCCTCGCTCACCTTGTGCAGCCCGTGTGCCATCGTGGGCCAGTCTCGTCGTCTGGATCCCGTCGCTACGTCGCTCTTGCTCTGCGGCCTGCCCACGTCTCCGTGTCAGCCTAACAGACTTAGCATTAGCACATCATTAATTGTTAGGTTAGATTAGCTCGGGTTAGGTTAGTAGTTATGGTGTGGTTTCCATATATTAATGCCTTTTAATTTTTTAGTTTGCCTTACAATCTTTATCTTTTCTGCCCGGTTTCTACAAATAATTAGAGCATGTGAGCTCTTCTGGTAGATCTCGCATGTCTTCATAATGCCACTCAACATTGGGTATTTTTTCAGTGAGATTTTGAACTTACCTTCAGCATAACCTTTTTTATTATACCATCTGACAGTCCTTCAGTATGCAAAACCAAAGCATTGTTGGATCAGCCTTTATGTCCTGTGATCTCCTCATGGAGGTCAACGTTTGTTTGTCGACTTAAGTTGTCATCGAATCCTTCATCGACTTCATCTGAGTGTTGATCATTTCTTGAGTAGTGGAAACAAGTTGTGGTGCAGGGGGAGTATTGTATTTTTGTATTACATCTTGGACGATTTCTTGCTTGCCACTATTTTCCATTTTGTGGACTTTCTTCTCCATTGCTGCAAGTCAAAGCTTGACGTCTCTAATCTCGTGTTGTAGCTGAAAGATTTACTTCCGCAAACCTGAAATGCTTGTAGGCCCGTTATAGTGTCTGTGGTATACCAAAGCAGGTTGGTGTAGGAGTGAAGGTAGTGGCAGAGTATGAGTATTTGCTTGTTGGGGTCGACGTAGCAATGACCTTCGTTTTGGGACCTTCCACCTGCTCGATATTTGCCCTTTCATGTGCCCCTTGCTTGTTGAAACTAACCTCTGAGTTGGGCTGGTGTATTAGCTCAACTCAGGGTTAATGAAAAAGGAAGGCGCCCCCCTTCAGTATTGTTTAAGCCCATGAACATGCAGACCTACTTGACGACAACCTAACAACTTACAAACTACGACGACAGATAGACAAACTTAGTGTCTCTAATGATCATGACCTAACTAACTAACTGACCAGCGACCGACACTAATGATGATGACCTGCCTACCTACCTACATACATACACAGAGAGAGAGAGAGAGAGAGAGAGAGAGAGAGAGAGAGAGAGAGAGATGAAATGAGATTTTTGTATTAAAGTCCTCTTGAGACCCTACAGGGTCTATGGAACTGGTGACCAATATTAGAGGAAATAGTGGCCAGTTACACCCAGTGGGAGGAATGGATGGAGCTATGGGGATTAAAGGCTGGTAAAATATCACAAAATTCAGATGAAAGCAGAGACTAAGATACGCAGAAAATGCTACAGAAGATATGGCACGACCCGGAAACCAACCCAATGGACAGCTATGCAATGCACAAATATCTTGGGGAAGACATCTCAATATATAAAAGGAATTAATCTGCAAACTAAGAACTGGCTCACATGAGCTAGTAAGTGGAGAGAGGCAGATGGATGCAGCCCAGAATTCCAAGAGAGGAAAATAGAAGATGAGCAGCACATTCTCTTGATATGCCGAGCATATGCACACATCAGGGAGAGACATGGACATAGAAGCAATAATGTGAAGATTCTATTGGAACAGCCAGCCCATGAGCTTGAAAGCTACATAAAAGAAATTTTGGGACACCGTAGCAAGTTCTCGATTTAGCGCACAAAATTTCTCAGCAAATACAACATAGAATAAGAATTTTCTATCCATCTCTATACCAGCCTGTGGTCCTAGTGGCCTCCATTGCATTGTGTGGTATTCGGTGCGCATCCTCTTCTTAATCTTGTTGAGGTATCCCAGATATTGGCATAGTGCTTCTCCCTTGAGTGGGACCATACCTGTTTCAGCTAGTAAGATGGGGTATGGTGTCTGTGCCTTCTCCCGAACTCTCCTATAATACAGCGTTTGTGGACTGTTTCTATTCTTTTCCGATATGCTTTGGAGAGTCTGGGTGCCCAGGCTGGGCATCCATAGAGAACCACTGTGTGCACAAACATAGTAGATAACAATTTTCTCATCTCCCAATTCCACAATTGTGCCATTTTTTATTTATTTTGGAGGCTGTACAATGCTTTTAAACCTCCCAAATTCCCTGTTCCACACATGCATTCCATTTGTAGTTGTCTATGAAATCTAGTCCTGGAATTTTGTATGAAGTGACTGTTTCCAAAGTCTCTCCTTCGAGTGTGAAATTTATCTGTTTGTTTCGGGACTCAATCACCATGACTTTGGTTTTTGATATGTTGACCTGCATTTTTTAGTATTAGCAGAAATTACTCAAAGCATCCGAGTGTCACTCATCTTTAGCAAAGGAAACCACATAATCTGCATAAATTAGTAATAGTAATGCATAACCAGCCACCTGGACTCTGCTGTTTTTGTCATCTAATCTTCCAGTTCATATGAAGAGTATCTGTTTATTTCGGGACCCAATCACCATGACTTTGGTTTTTGATATGTTGACCTGCATCTTTTAGTATTGGCAGAAATTACTTAAAGCATCCAAGTGTCACTCGTCTTTAGCAAAACCACATCATCCACATAAATTAGTACGAGTAATGCATAACCAGCCACCTGGATTCCTTTGCTGTTTTTTATCATCTAATATTCCGAGAGAGAGAGAGAGAGAGAGAGAGAGCTAAGAGAATACAAACCCTTTCTTCAGGGATCACTAGGCAAGGTAACTATTCAGATTGATCGGGTCGTGATGTTGGGCACCATCAGTGGAGAATACACTCTTCTTCCCGACACAAACCGAGATGGTACTCCACGAACTCTTGAAATAGAATTCCAGTGGCTAAATAGGTGACAGGGTGAACTCTATTATCGGTGGGATTGTGTTCTTTCTTTTTTTGTAATAATTGCAAGATAGCTGGAATAATCCTTATTCGTCAATAACAAATTCTTTAAAAGTGAATCTATTGATCCTAAGCAAGTGGATCTTTTGTGCTGAGCTGCAAGTAAGGCATGCTTGTGTTGCCCTTGTACAAAAAAAGAGGAATCTTGGTGACTCCAATTTCATGGATGGGATTGAATTATTAGAGACGTTTTGTTATACCTCATTCATGATTATAGTTGTCGGAGAGCATTACATCTCAACCACCAGTTGATTGTCTCCATAATTTTATTTGATAGCTTTGGGTGTTTTTGCATCATACTTCTAACATGAGAGCCGTTGTCCACATGAACAAATTAATGATTTGGATCTTCTTCTTTGTATATTCCATTGAGATTCACTTGTCTTAGTTTAAGAGGAAAATGGCACAACCTTTTTGTGGAAGATGATTTTGACAATCCAATCAACTAAAGATTTATAAGGATTGCAAGTACACTTGACAGTTTTTAACTTTTAAAGTTCACATAATCAGTGGGGTTAACTAAAGTCAGGTTCACCTTGTATGCCTAATACAATGGTCATCCAAATCTTAAGTCAAGCTAACCCAAGTTGAGCTGATTTTGGTTGGGTCAACCATAATAAGGTTGGATGAATTCTAGAATATCTGCATCATTTGCTATGCCATTCACACACTGTGGCCCCCCTTTCCAGTACTTAATTTTGAAGCATTATAGAGTGCATCGAGGGAGAGAAAGATAGAAAGAAAGTTTATTAAAGTCTTCGGAAGACCGATGGGTTTATGAGATTGTGAAAAACCTGATACAATGAGCTGTGGTAGTGGAGCTACTAAACGAGCATCCATACTAATGCAGAATGCAAAAAAATGCAAAATGATAGTACTAATTTCTAAGTACAACATAGTCGTATCTCGACTATATATATTAATCTTAGCATCATTGTTGACATCATCATAACCATCATCATCAGCAGCAACATCAGCAGGACATCAGGATGGATGAGGTTCTGGAAGTGTAGGCATGAGGTCAACAATAGAGCGTTGTCGCTCCCTCAAGGGTACAGTTTTGGTACGTCTCTTGGACGTATCTCTGCATTTGACCAGGGCTACTGTGACCCCCGTCGGTCGGGCTTCGATTTTAAATAAGGAGGGGATGTTCCCAAGTATGATCTGTGAGTCAATCCTCTGTCTGAGCTATCAAGTCACAAGCTTCGGGTCACGATCATGTCGAGGTCTCGTCTCGGGGGGGTCTATGTGATCTGGTTGAAAGAACTCTGTGATAGAGCTCTGAGAGGTATCAGTCGAGAAAGAACTCTGCTCCTGTCTTTGTGCTCGGAGTATCCTATCATGGTGTTTGAGCACCTCAGGAATGAAACCAGCCAACCATCGCTGGTCTGGATAGGAGAGGAAACGAGCCAAAACCCCATAACTATCTCTTATCATTTCTCTAATCTTTGACATGGCAATTGTGTCATACTTTAATCATTTCAATTAAACTACCTCTAAGTTACAAGATACTCACCTAGTGGCATCTAGAAACCAATTGTATGACAAGGACTATTGGTGCATAAGCTTTCCTTTTGTTATGTGTCACACTAGATTTCTTGAGGCTCAATCTACGTAGATGCTTTCCTTTCAAATAATTTGATAGAGGGCACTTTAGTGTATAGTGGATTGGTAGAGTGGCTTTAGAGGATAGTGGCTACAATGTCTCCTACGCATAGTTATTAAAGAAAAGGGATGCCACATTTCTTTGATACATTGTGATACCTTTTGTACTCCAATCTTTGAAATGTTTGAATTTGTGGAAGATTTGAAGTCACAAATAGAAAAGCTTGTTTCACAAGTTTTCAATTACAGATATGAAAAACATAAATGCAAAGTTTTAAGAGTTGAAAGATCAGACTTGCATTTTGATTTTGGTTGGATGAAATTTCAAATGCAAGGCCTTGATTTGAAGGAGATTTGTAAATGACTTATTTGTCCTAGACATTTTAAGTTTTTCAAAAAAAACACGGATGACATGGTAGCCTGGGAGAAGCCTATAGCCATGATGTGATATGCTAGTGGGTATTTTGGACATACCTTAAAAGTGGAGCATACAAATCTTTTATATGCTATAGATAGATAAAGTGAATGAGATGAGTGATATAAGATAACTTGGGGCCATGCAGTCCATGATGGGGCATGCAATGGCCATCAGAAAGGCATAGTTCATGATAGGGCATGTAACGACCATACCATAGAGAAGGGATGTGATGCCATGGCCGAAGTGAGGGCAAGGAATTGACTTGAAGGGGTGTAAGCTCAAGAGGATTTTGAGCCAAACCCTAGCAAAGGGCTAGGAGAAGCATTTGTTAATGTGCACTCATTATGTGCCAAGGTTGTGGGAGAAATCAATGCTTAGCCTATCAATGGACACATGTATAAGAGATCAGAACCATTTGACATTTCACATAATTTCATGTGAATGGAAATCTTGTCTTTGAAGAAAAACCTAGGTCATGACATAAGAACTGGATCTTTTCATGGAGGGAAACTAAATCTTGGAACTAGCTTGCTTTAGTTTGGTTACATTGGAACTAACTTGATCCAATTTGAGTTTCGTTACATGGTAAACAAGTTTATCTAGTTTGTTTAGATGTTAACTAGACCCACTTAGTTTGGCTACATGGTAACTAGAGTTATCTAGGTTGGTCATATGGTAACCAAGTTGGCTACGTATGGTAACAAAGTTTATCTAGTTTGATTACATGGGAGCCAAGTTCATCTAGTTTAATTACACCAAGACCATGGTTTTGGTAGAAGCATACCATGTAATACTAAAGCGAATAGGAAAGATAATATCAAAGTGGAGAAATTTAGAAGCTCCTAAAGTTTGATGTAATGGTAGTTGCACAAGCCTCTAAGTGATATTCAAAAATTGTAGCATCTAAATAATGCCAGAATGCTATGTAAGCCTAGTGTGAGTCAAAATGGTGTGGCTAAAATATGATTTTTTTCAGGCTAAAAGGAATGGCTATTGTGCTCTCTAATTACATGTACTCTAGGGCTATCAAACCCTTGATGGTGATATTATGTTCATATGATAGTCATAAATCTTGAGATACCTACTAAGCCAAGACTTGGTCGAGTGCTAGTAAGCGATGCTTGATTGGATTCCCAAGGAAGCATCAAAACACCTGCTAAGGCCTAGTATGTCCTCTATGATGCCTCAAACAGGCATAAAGATAAACTAGCTAGCTATATGAACACACACTATCATGTGATAGGGTCATTAGAATTCTAATATGAGCTCTAAGAGACATAAAGCCTTGAATAAGGCTGTGAAGTCTAGAGTCCAGCAAGTGCTAAATAAGAGACCCAAGGAGGGTTATGAGATGAAGCAATAGAAATCCACTTGTGTGAATCATAATCAATTATATTTTTATGAAGAATCCACGCAGTATACGGCACAAATTATAAAGGGTATGTACGATTGTCGATCTATTTTGATTAATTGAGTTATTAGCATACAAATAATAAAGGGTATGTACAATTGTGAATTATTTTGATTAATTGAGTTATTAGGATACAAACCAATATCTTCGCATATACTAATATGATGCTTCCTTTTGTATTAGTGCCTTAATTGTATATGAGATGGTAAACATCAAGAAAATTGTTCTTGGGAGAGATGTTTGTGGTAATGAATAGCATATTGTGCTGACATGAGGATGTCCATGATGACCTACTAAGGTACTAGTGCATGATTCTTGAATATGCATCAAGGTAAGATGTTAAGACTTCAAAATAAAATCATTGATTCACCCCTTAAACATGTCTAGTGGTATGGGATGTTGAGATTTATGAGCACAAGGGGTGAAGCTTTGCTAAAACAACTACCCAAAACATGTGTTAGTAGTAATTCTACATTGGAATATGCCTTGGTGGTATGGGATACCAAGACATACAAAAATGTGTCATGATGGTATGGGATGCTATTGAATTCAATCTCTACGATTAAGAATTAACGTTAAATGTATGTTTAGGTGGCAAATGCTAGGACTTAGCGATTGGGGTCAACTACTACAGAAGTGGGAGGGAATGTCACATGTATGTATACCATAACCACACTTAACCCCAATATTGATTAAAGCTACCCAATTGGATTCATTGGTAAATATTGACCATGGGCTAGGATTAGTGCAGTACAAGTATGAGTAGACAATAGACTAATCACAAAAAATCCTTTGAATTATGGTATGGCAAGGATAGACCATACACAACTAGTAGGTGTTGCAAATGCCATAATGTACATGTATATATGAATGGTGAAGTGCAACAAAGCATGTTGCTATATGAAGTGCCATGATGGGCACGAGATGATGTATTATGAAAGTGCCACAATGGGCTTAGCCTATGAGATGGATATAGCCATGATGTGATATTCTAACAAGTATCTTGAAAGGTACTTGATGGCCATAGGTCAAGTGAGTTCAAGGAAGTGACATGTCTCTAAAGTCATGAAGGTATTGATCCAAACCCTAGCGAAGGGCAAAAAGAGAAGGATTGGTTACCATTGCACTAATTATGTGCCATCAAAGCCTATATCATTTAATAAATTGATCTAAGCCAAAACCTTAGCCAAGGGCAAAAAGAGAAGCATTTGTTACTGTTGCACTAATTATATGTGCCATCAAAGCCTATATCTATTTAATAAATTGACATAGTTGCATAGATCACAAGAAAGAACTAGACCCGTTGATTGAGGGAAACTAGATCTTGGAAACTAATTGGAATGGCTCTAATGGAAGAATAAAAAATTTAGAGGCATCCTATCTGGATTCATTGGATGACCATCTCTTTAACAATACCATCATTGATTTGCAACTCATGTGCATATTTAATGACAATTGGCCACCACAACCTGGCTTGGAAAACTTTATTTGCCGTAATGTCTCCTGCAAAGTGGGCCTTGGATATACCCTGATGTGCCTCTGTCAACATTGCATTTGGTCATGCTCCGGTACACCGCCTTAACACATGATCTACTCCTTGTGATACAACATGTCAGCAATCACCATGAATGTTGGCTCTTTAATGCCATCTGTTTTCTTTGATCTAACGGCATCCCCTTTGGGAAAGCTCGGTCTTTCAGAAATTGAATCATGTGATTATATCATGTAGAGTATCGTGTCTATCAAAATAATGCACGTTCGAATGAGGCATCTTCATGTGTGGTTTTGACCCTTGTGTAGACGAGCGGTGAAAAACAAGACAAAGTGCGCCATCCACCATCATAATCATATCCAATGGGCATGATACTTTTCATGGGCCTTAAAGTGGGTAACATTTGGTTTCATTACATTAGAACTAATTTCAGCTAGTTTGACTACATTTCAACCAAGTTCAGTTAGATGGTAGCTAGATGCATCTAGTTTGGGTACATGGAGATTAGATTCATTTAGTTTGGTTACATGGTAGCCAAATTTATCTCCTTTGATTACATGGGAGCCGCATCTAATTCTGTAACACAAAAACAATGTGCTAAAAATTGTGGGCTACAATTTGTGGAGTGTACACAAGAGAGCTCCATAAAGGGGAGCCACTTCCACCCTCTTCCATGGACCTAGATGCTCCTAGTGTTAGAAGCAATGCAACAATGTAAGAAGCAGAATGGGTAAAATACACAATACAAAAAGCGCACAGAATAGAAGAGAAGGAGAGACACGGATATATGTGGTTCCCCCAATGTGGGCTATGCCCATGGAGAAATAGCCAGTCCTATGTTTTTCTTATCCAGCCAACAAGAAGGTACAAGATACAAGTAGTATATTGACTTCTCTCATGCTATATGAGCCACACCCTTATTTTACAATTTGACCACACAACTCATGTCCAATTTTCTTTGGGGCACTACCCCCGAAAGGGACCGGCTCCCTTGGAACCCCTTGGCGATAGTAGTAGGCGAGCTGTTGCCCCTCCTACCCCCCCCTTCATAAAGTGGGTATAGGCACCCTAGGTCCAAAGAACGGCTTAAAAAACCACCTCAGAGAAAAGGATCAGGCTCCACATACAACAACCATAGTGTGCTTCGTTATAGTTGCCTCTCTCCTCCTAGTTGGGAGACCCTTCTTATGCACTTTCCACCTAGTTCCACTCCCACATGTTCTCCCCACTTCCATTTCTTCATGTGCTAATATCTTGTCATGAGCACAACCTATACAAATCCTTGTTTCGGAGCTTGGGAAGTGCTCAAATGTGGAGAAAAGCCTCTCTTTCAAAAATTTCCCCTCTTTCTAGGATGCTTATTGATCCATTCCCTTCCTTGGGCATGAGGAATATGTGAGTATATCTCTTGGAGTTTTCTTCAAGATACAAGGTCTCCATATATGTTCTTTTTGTTATGGTATTTCTTACCTCCTTGGAGGTAGGAAGATTAACATAAAGTCTTCCACAAAAAGTAAGGAATTTCCTTATTGTTTATGTTCTGGATGAGCATCTAAATGTTTGTTGTTTCTTCCTTGGGCTGTAAGAAGAATGAAATTGATGTTAGGAAAGCCATGCATCAAGATCAAGATCTTGATTCTCTACTAGGAATGGATGGGCTCAAGTGGATGTATCCTTAGTAAGTGAATAAAGTCCCCTTCGAGGTGAGCCCTTCCATTTGTATCCCATATCTTGTGCGTTATGTTTTATATGTTTATGGTCTTCTTTTCATTGTTGCAATTCAATTACATTGTGTTCTTTTTCTTATTTTTGAGTAAAGAAGATGCATAATTTTTTCATTGTGACGTTCTACACATTCTTGGGTTTATATGACTTGTGTTAATGGAATGTTTGTTCTTCTTCTTGGGAGTTGTGCCACTACATGACACACACAACAAAATGACCTACCATGAGGGACCTCATCCCTATGTCAAATCATGGGGCAAAGCTCTTTTCAAGGACTTGTAATTATGACACCATGTATGTTATGTATCAATCTTTCTATTTGTGAGTTCCAAAAGTAGGTGGCTATGCTACTAATATGCATGCATAGTGAGGCAACTTGCTATGGGGGACTGCATCCTCATTATGGACTAATGAATGAACTATTTGTCATGATGTGTGATCCATGTACATTTTCACTTGTATTGCTTGGTTAAGCAAGGGCTGATGAAATGAAGTTAATCTTCATGATGAAGATCCATGATTCAAGTTTATCTCAAACTAATGCAAACTACACATCTGAGCATTATGAAGTTGCTGACTGGGTTTAGGGCTTAATGCTTATCCCTCTTCATGAACAACTTTCATTGGAAAATGAATTTTGTTTGATTGAAACAACTTGGATTCTAAAGGGCTCCATGGCATAATATACACAACACCATCTATGAGGTGAAAAGAAGAAGGCTCAAGTGGTAAGAGATTTCTTTCTCATATAAACTTACCCTATTTATGGAATGGCATTTTTCAAGAAAGATAATCTTTTTTCCCATCTCCAACTCAACCGTTATAACCCTCATCGTCATCATGTTTGTTAGTTTTCACATTATTTTATATAATTTCTTCTTGACGTTAATCCATGTCTTAGAGGTGTTGCATAAGAGCAATAATAAAACCTTCCAATGTGGCAAAATTTCTTAAGTAATGGATATGATGATGATGATGATGATCTCATTATGCATGTGAAAAAAGCTAAAACTCCACATTGAAGGTGCATTGAAATCCATTGTCATATTTGTGGATATTTTTATAAATTATACAAATTTAAGTATTTATAAATTAATTCCATCTCAAATTTTGTTTTGCCCTATGCCTTAGCACAATTGACATAAATCAAGTACAAAAGCTCAAGTTAATAACCTAAAAGATTCTAGATTTTGAAATCCGCCTCAAATTTTGGAATTAAGGTTCTCTTTATTTGTAAATCATTTACAATTTCCATGATAGCCTCAACAAACCTTCGGGCTTGAAATTTTACAAACCACCATCTTGACTAGTTTCGCTTGTTAAAATGCTCGAATCGACTTCTCTGTTTCTCCTTTTCATGATACTTTGATTGATGAGTTGATCACTGCATTGTGATAAGAGAGCTTCTGGCACATAGGGTTTGTCAATTTTAGATATGTGCTTTTACCTAGCTCATTCTCTTTTCACTCACCGTCATCATGGTTCATAGAATATTGAGCATTATAAAGATGTGTAGAATACTGATGATGAGAAAATAAGCATAGCTTTGCTTACTAAGTTATTATTTTTTGTTTTTATAAGTTTGACTAAAGCCGCTTACAAACTCCCTTTCCTTTGTTTTTTCCCTTGTTCCACGAAAAAATTTAATTTAAAGATTGGATATATTCTGGCCTTATAAGGTATATTATTAAGATGTGGTATAGTACCATCATATGAGCATCCGTCAATAGGAATTTGTTTAATCACTTGTCTAAAAAATCCTTACATTGTTCCGGTGGCGAAGACTACCTAATATTATTCTATAAATCCAAAAGCATTCATTGAGGTGTGCAACTGGGTTGGCATTTAAATAAGGGTTTACAAGATATAAAACTTATCAAAGTCAAGAGCTGCAATCTTAACATGATCACCCAAGGATATGTGCCTATGAAATCCTAGCATTTACATTGTTATGGTGGCGAAGACTACCTAATATTACACGATGTTATAGAATTAAATCCAAAAGCATTCATTGAGGTGTGCGACTGGGTTGGCATTTAAATAAGGGTTTACAAGATATAAAACCTATCAAAGTCAAGTGCTGCAATCTTAACATGATCACCCAAGGATATGTGCCTATGAAACCCTAGCAAATAATAATATCCATATTTGAGGATTAATCAGCCCATACTGGATTCCAAAGTGATATGCGGGTGCTTGAAAGAAAGACATCCCATAATATGATTCGCTGTGCCGTACTCCTGAAACTTAAGAGGCTCTTCACCAAATGTTTTTTGAACGTTTGTCTTTGCCTTCAAATCATAGGTCAGAGAACTAACACAACTGGCTGCTCAGGACACAGCCCCCAGTTTTGACCTACATCATATGCAATATGAGTAATATGTACAAATGTCATGGAGAGACTATTCTGGCTATTATGAAAATCCTAGATGATTCTGAGGGGCAGCAGATACAAAAAATCAAAAAACAATAAGATCATCATTTTTCTTTTTTCTAGGGCCTCGATAAATTTCTTGTGAAGATCCTCCTGCTTGCCCAAATATCATCTCATCCAAATCTGCCATATCAGTCTCTTCAGCCTCCAAAGGACGGAAAGTGGAAGGTTTGGCAGAGCTTTTCCGAATCAATGAACTTTCCCCACTCACTACCGAAGACTCCTCTTCATCCACCACGCCAGCTGGTATCAAGGCTGGTTCTGCAGGCTGGTTTGGCTGCAAAGTCAGTGATGTAAGCATCTCCTCATATTTTGAAAGCACATTCTGGAGTCCATCATTCACGTTCAATGCTTCAAACAGCAAAGGCTCATTGTCTCCTCCTTTTTCAATGATTCTCTGGACACTGAATTGGGACTGCTGACACTGCTTGACTAGTGTGGAAGTCAACTCATCCTGTTTTTAAACAAAAAGCCATAATTACTGATCTCAAACATGAATCACAAACAATAAGCTTGAATGGTATGGCAATAAAATGCTTATCACAGTTCATATGAGGGATGAATCCAGGAACATGTGTGCCCCAAAGGTTGTGTCCAAACTCATCCTCTAAAAGCAAGACATAATGCAATTTCAACATCATGAGAGTCACCCGCGAGGTTGAAAACCATGAACTTACGGTCTCACAAAAACATATTGACACACCCACACAATTCATTTTTTGCATGTAAGACTGTATGTGGGGGAGTTGTCTGCATGGGCGTATATCCTTTCTCATTGACAAGGCAGCAAAAGACAAAATATGACAGCTATAGCTCACTTAGAGAAGTTACTACATCATCCATTTTATCTCCACAACTGTACCATCCTCAACAATTACTTGGATGCAAATAGCGCCATTTCACAATTCTAATTATCAGGGCATTTTTGTTCTTTCCTTTATTCAATGCAAAAGCATGAAAATCTTCAAAAACAAGAATGCTTGACGCGTGAAACCATCACCTTCAGCACATCTTGCTGTGGAGATGACGTTAACACTGTGTGGAGAAGCTCCATAGAATTCATTGCAACATTTAAGACCTCCTTTGGCTGTTCCAGGGTTACTTCGTTGCCACTCTGCCAAGCACCATTATGGCTCACACCCGATCCAATGGTCACTGGCTGTGGAGAGTGAGACTTTGGAGGAGTAAAGATTGGCACCAAACTCTCTGCATCCCGACCAGGAAAGTGTATCCCTCTTGATTTCAGGCTCTGCCACAGCAGTATGAACTCACGGAGTAAGCATACATCGGCGACTTCTTCATAGTTAAAGACCAAAATGCAAAGGTTCAAGGCACTGAACGGTCCAAACAGGCCAAAAAGAATCATGCCGGACAGCTAGAGAACATTGTCTTTTTCGTTTCTACTACCATCTACAGGCAATACAAGCTGGGAACTTTCCAAAAGAGCATTTGTGTCAGTTAAGCACTATGCCCTTTAGTATGTTCTCCCAAAGAGCGTAACCCAGAGAATTGCATATAGAGTTTTCTTACACGGAGGATCATTAAAATCTATCTCTGCCAGGTTTCCTGGATAGTCCTCAGGACACCAAACGACTGTAGGGACAGATTTAACGTGGAAACTTTAAATACAAGCTACATGATTACCTTGTACGTCTCTTCGAAAACAGGAAGGTAGCGCAATTGTTCAGTCGATTCGCCCCACGACTCGATCAATTTCAGCGCTTTCTCACGCACGGCACTAGAAGTTTGCGGATCGTCGACAACCTTAACCATCTCATCCAGTACTTTTTCCGAGGCAACTTCAGAGAACATCTTCTCACAATTCTTGACACATGTTTCCAGAAGGCATAGTGTAAGTAGCTGAACCTTGGAATTTTTAATCGTCAACCGCTTCTTCAATGCCCGTACAGTCTCCGGCCCACTAATTTGTTCAAAAGTCACCATGTCACAGATCTGTATGTTTTTCACCCAGTCCGATCCGTCCAGATTCTCGGCTGTTGCCTCCTCGACAAGCTTGTCGGCTTGAGTGGACACTTGGAAAAGCTCCTTCATCTTACCACTCATGGAGGTTACTCCGGCACTCATCTTCCTGCTGAAGCCGGCCCCTCCGACCTTGATGCGTTCACCAAAAGCCGAGAATTTGTCCATGAAGGCGTCGGACATGTCCCCGTCTCGAAAAACTTCGGACGATGGCTCTCAACACGCGAGGTGAATCGGCCTTCCAAAGAATATCTTGGTATTATGTCTCGACTCGTGCACTTTCCCTTCAAAGGTAGTGACTTCTAACAGCATATTAATGCAATGACGATGATGACGGGCTTAAGTAGATGATCCGCCTTACCTTAAATTCTGCAGTTCAACTCCTAAAAGCTACGAAACTCAAAAGAAAACCTTGTTCCATTCATTTGAGCTAAAGGCTTTACACTTAGCTTTAATGTAATTCAAGTATTCAAAACCAACATTATATCATAGGTGGGAGAGTAGTCTTCATCCCAAGCCTCTGCAACAAAAAACTAGAAAAGGTAGGAGATAAAATCAAACCCAAGCCCCCATCCAAAAGCAAAACAACACACCCCAAACAAAACTACTCTGGCCTACAAAAAAGGGGGGGGGATCCGTTTCTTTTTAAGGCGTGCACGACACCAAAGCTTGAGAGCGAGAGCCTTATGGTAAAACAAGGAACCCATGTTGAAGCATGAGACAAGGGAGCCATTTGGAAACTCAAACCATCAAACTTGCAAGGAGAGAACAAGTGAAAGGGGGCTGAAGCAAACACAAACAAGAAATGGCTTCATAGTAGAGCTAGGCACCGATGAAATGCTCCCCAAAAACCATGGTTTGTCCTCCATTGCCGCAACCCAAGTGGGGTTGATTGGCTAGAGTGGAAACTTGAAGGATAAGCTACGCAACAAAATGGAGCAGTAGGAGCAGTACAACAAAACTCCTACATATAATCAAAATTTTGATTATTATACTTGTAGTGTTGTTCAATTTGCTTGAGCTACATGTTTATAATTTTATTGAAAAAGAAAGAAGAAAAGGATACTATCATTCAATGTTCCAAGTACTACATTTTTACATTCAAACTTAAAAAACTTGCCTCAATCCAATGTACCCACAACAACTTTCTCCAAGAAAAAGTTTGAAATAGAACCTATAAAAAAACCACTATTCAAACTTATCATATGTTCCACTTCACATAAACAGGTGCAAGGCTTGAAGAGATCCTATTCGATAACCCAAAACTAGAATAATGTGGAGCTAGTCCACTCATCATAGGACTACATAAATTACATATAAGACTTACCATAGCATAAGGACTTATGGTTCATCTCATAGGACTATGAAAATCACATATAAGTCTCCCATGGTTAAACTTGGCTACCCATGGTGTAAAGACCATGGTGTAAAGAAGATGCAAACTGGCTGACAAAACTCAAATTGGATTGTTGAATTTTCTTTGATTAAGGAAGGAGTTTGGACCTTCTTAATCCACCTTAAAATCCTTGTGAAAGGACTTACACCATAGCATAAAGAAGATTAATTTGGATGATAAAACTCGAATTCAATTGTTTTTCCTTAATAAAGCAAGAGTTTAGAACTTGTTACTCCACCAAAAAGAAACAATTGCATGGACCTTGCTACTTCTTATGGATTGGGTCTAAAGAAGATGTGAATTGGCTAGTAAATATCAAAACCCAAAAGAACTAGACATGATGATGTGCAAAGTAGTTAAGCATTGCTCATAAAAACACCCATGAAATCACTCTTAGAATTATTTCATTTTGCCTTAATCAAGCAAGAGTTTAGACCTTGTTATTCCACCAAAAAACAATTGCATGGACCTTGCTACTTGTTATGGACTAAAGAAGATGTGAATCGGCTAGTAAATATCAAAACCCAAAGGAACTAGACATGACTATGTGCAAAGTGGTTAAGCATTACTCACAAAAACACCCACGAAATCACTCTTAGAATTATTTCATTTTGCCTTTACCCTTAATAGTAGTGGTGAGAAAAACCTAGGAAGGAGGGAGAATGGCTAATTTACGTTAACTTGATGTTCTTAAGGAGGAGTTCACAAAAGTAGGAGGTTGTGAGATTGCAAGGCCTCTATAAGGTTTACAAAAGATTGACATTGATGTAGTGCTAGGAGTAGCTTATTCATCATGAGGCCGTCTGACACACCTACTCAAAACACATAGGTAAGATCAGGGTGTGCAGGGAGCGTGATCAGTGAGTTCTTTCAATAAAAAAGCATGGATCAACAAGTATTAGGGAGACAATGGATCCAAGGACTAGAGTGAGAGACACAACAGAGTTGCCAATGCGTTAGCATAGCTCCGGTTTGGGGACCTTCACTCCATGCTCACCAAATCAGAAGCATGGTTGACGAGAGTGATAGTGTTCGCCGAAAGGTCCATAATTAGGAGGCTGCAATAGAGCACATATACTGGCTGTCATCAATGCTTTATCATAGCCACTATAGTCATAACTGTTGGGCCCTTCACCAACTTCTAGAGGATCACTACCACAGAGATGACACACAATATCTTCCACCATCTCCATGAGCTCATAGCCTTTTTATGTGTTGGTGTTTCTATGGTTACACATACTGACTATTGTCAGTGCTTTATCATAGCCATTGTAGTCATAACTGTTGAGCTCCCTCTTAGGCTTGACCCCTTCACCAACTTCTAGAGGATAATCATAGAGATGACACACCTGGGGTGCCAACTCCCTTTAGTAAGAAAACCTATCAAAATATTGAGTATGAGATGAATTTAACAATATGCCATGAGTAGAAATTATTCAAATTAACATGGTTGTGTTCTACTCTAAAAGAGCTTCAAATATGTTTCTACAACTTGAAATTCGGGTAACACATGAAAAAGTTACACTAATTTTAAAGGAAATGGGTTTTCATATTCTAGTGTATTTTTTGTTTTACCCCCCCCATCCAAAAGACCCCCCCCCCAAAAAAATATGTACAAATCTTAAAATCTTTCATAATTTTCAAGGTACATACCCTATATTTTGTGGGAGATCAGAAATGATATATTCATATTTTTCCCTTGCATATTTGAAAAATTTTAAGAAAATCCATGCATATTATATATGGACCTTGTCCCACCATACCCTAGATTTTGGATGAGGGTGGTAACATATTACATATTGAGTTGGCGCCCAGGATGACACACAACATCGTCCACCATCTCCATGAGCTCATAGCCTTTTTATGTGTTGGTGTTTCTATGATTATGATTATGTGTTCACCTTGGATGTTGATGGTCCTCATTTACATCGAGTTTGCCTTGGATGTTGATTCCCTCTTGGAGGCTCCTCATTTTCAGCTTATTTTATCAGGTTCTTTTAGTATCATAGACCCTTTGGTACTCTCTCTCTCTCTCTCTCTCTCTCTCTCTCTCTCTCTCTATCTATCTATATACATATGTATGTATGTATATATGTGTATGCATGCATGCATGTATGTATGTATGCATGTATGTACGTATGTACGTATGTGTGTGTCTATACATGTGTGCTTGTGTGTGTGTGTGTGTGTGTGTGTGTGTGTGTATGTGTGTACACATACATACATACATGTACATAGTGGTTTCTAAAAGGAGCACATGCACCAACGGAGTTCGTGGCCAACTGGGGATTTAAAATTTTCATTCTTGAGTCATAGGGGTTATAAAAGAAGCACATACATTAAAATAATAAATAATAATTGATTTGTTTTTGCTCTTATTGTACTTCCCTATTGATAAAGCTTGCGCTAAATTTAAGCTTTTAAAAGTATACTATTTTGGCAGTGTTTATCTCAAAAATTATGAGAGAGAGAGAGAGAGAGAGAGAGAGCTTAATCCCCATTTGTACATTATATTTAGTTCTTTTTTTCTAATGTATATATATATTGCTAGTGTAATGCTAAAGGAAATGCATTTTATTCCCATTTGAACATTATAGCTAGTGCCCATTTCAAATGTATTTATATTGCTAGTGTAATGTTAAATGAAATGCACATTCGTGCAAAAACCATAACTGGTGAGTTGTGTACGGTACCATCAATGTCTGTTTAACCTTGAGTTCTTGTTGTTTTCCTTTGTAGCTTCTACATTAATATTGGATCTTTCCTCCACCATCTTATGAATAGGATGCCTTTGATTGATAAATCAAAACCTAGTAAATGTTGATGTGTCCAACTTGAAGGTTAGAGGAGCTCAAATAGTTTCTACTATGGTCAATATGTCATATCTTCTCCCTCTTATCAATAGGATGCCAAAGCCTCTTATTGATGAATCAAATCTAGTAAATGCTTATGTGTCCAAGTTGATATATTAGAGGAGCTAAAATACTTTCCACTTTGGTTGACTGCTCTACAATGTAACTACTCTTTGAGCACTTATAGTCTTGTAAGCATTACAACTATGTGTGAAGACTATAAAAGTTCCTAGTTTAATAAGATAAAATGTGCACTTAGGATTGAGCAAATCCTAAGATCTCAAGGCACACAAAGGCTACAAGTGTCAAAGAAATATATAGAATAATATGTACTATATATGATAGTGCAAAGAATATAAAGATTGCAATGCTTAGATTTCCAAAGTAGTTAAATTGCAAGAAGCTACAATGCATCATAGCAATAATGTGCAAGGAGACTTGTAATAATGCTTTGGTTAGAGTTTTTAAATGTTTTAATAGGTTTTGGATTGCACATTACAAAAAAATTAAGGCCCAAGAAGGGGCCTTGTACAAAAGAAATAGAATAATAAAGGGAAAAAATAGGCCAAACAACATTCCATGCACCATTTTCTTTTCTTTCATATGGTATCAACTCCATTTTTCTCCCTTAGAAATCAAGATTGTGGCTTATCTCTAGCTTGATTGCTATAGATAAGCTCACAAAAATAAGCTATAAGGACATCCAAAGTCTTTTGGCTTAGTTGTCTTTGTTGTAGTGTGCATACAACCGATAATACAACAATTGATGATAATTTTGTAGTCCATGCAATCGATTCATTTCGGACATATCTATCCATATCTTCAAATAAGGTATTGGTTGGCTTCTTCACATAAAAAAGGAGAATGCACAAAATTACAACTAGAATGGGTTTAGCTCTTATTTTGAGCTAACATATCTATTTCAATTTTCTTTTTTGGGTTTGTTAGAATAATATTTTGTTTTATGTCAACTTTCACATGGCTCCACCCACTAAATATTTTAATACTTATTGTGACCTAACATAATTGTCTCTCTTTGGTTTGTATGTTTTCTTAAAATAATAGCAACTATAGCTCACCAAACAACAAAAAGAGTGGGATACCAAGGCTTGACTTGCCTTGAATATCATCAACTCCAATGTGAAGGATACAATGATCCCTCTTCTCATGGGCAGACCTCAGCTATACTTGCTTGGAAGGCTTTGGAAAGAAGGTACAATGCCAAAAACATGTCACATATTCTTTTGTTGGAGAATCAGCTGAACAACAAACCAATGCTTGCAACTGAATCAGGTTTTGACTTCTTACTCAGATTAAAGGACCTTGGTAATTAGCTCATATCACTTGGACAAGAGGTTAAAGAAAAGAGACTAGTCCAGCTTGCAATCAATGGGCTTGGACCAGGATTATGGGTAGTTTTTTTATTGCATTAGTCACTTGAGATGGAACTCCATCATTTTAACTCATGTTAGACATGCTCATGTAGGAGCAATTGAGACATGGTCAAAACGAATTGGAAGAATCATGACATCACCTTCACAGCAAGAGAATGCATGAGAGGGTCATTTAGAATTTCAAATGCCCTAACACTCAAGGCAAAGGTCATAGTACCAGTCTCGATAGTCTCCATCTTCTCATCGATTCAGAATCATGATCCTCCTGCATGGAGGGGGACATGGAATCCCTGAGGTAGAGGTAACTCTGGAAGAGGAGGAAATTAGGGAAATACTCCTACATGAGAGGGAAACTACAACTATTGTGGGATCCCACGCCATTGGAACCAAAATTCAGAAAGAAACAAAGGGATTTAGCCAATGCAGGCCTCACAACTGTTGCCTAGGTAACCATCATAAACGGCAATCTGCCCACTTTGCCTATGATGAAGACAATTCTCATAACTATCAACACAAAGTTCTTATATCATAGAATGCTCAATCTGAGAAGCCCACATCTCAGACACAAAAGGATGAGGACACATGGTGGTTTGACTTAGGTGTGAGCAACCACATGACACTTAAGAAAGAATGGATCTGTAATCTTTGTCCCAATAGGAATCCGAGAGAGAACATCGTGATGGGGGATGACACACCTCACAATATCAAAGGGATCGACAACATACCCTAGCAAAATAATGCAGGCACTATAGAGAGTATTGGAGATGCGTTCTATGTCCCCACAATGGCACAAAACCTTCTTTCTATTGGATAGATGATTGAGAGTGATATGGAAGTCGTATTCATATTCAACAAGTATGGACGCACTGTGAGAGAGCTCAAGCATCCTGGATGCATCATTGATTGAGGTGTCAAGATTGGAAGAATGTTCAAGCTTTCTTTTGCCATTTCGACCCAGAGAGCCCTAGCAACTCGTCATCAAAATCAGGATGCCTATTCGAGTACATTGTGGCACAAGAGTTATGGTCGCCTCAACTTCAGAAGCCTTGTACTTTGAGTTCTCTCCTTTCCTTTGCTATTCCTTGTGCTATGTTTTCTGAGTGAGGTGAGTATCATTGTGATCAAAAGACAAACATGGTACAAGGGCTTCCACAATTGTACTTTCAAAAAGATGTATGTGAGGCTTGTTGCATGGGTAAGCAACATAGACAACCATTTCCAACATCTTTGACTCAAAGTACTGATGTCCTTTAGATCATGCATTCAGATCTATGGGGTTTGATTTCTATACCGTCTCTTGGCAAGGCTTTATACTTCATCACCTTCATTGATGATCACTCACAAAAGACTTGGACCTACTTCCTAAAACATAAGTCTGATGCATTCAACACTTTCAAAGGCTTCAAAACCTTGGTAGAAAAGCAGATTGGCAAGTACCTAAAGGACCTCCGTTGTGACAATGGAGGTGAATACAAGTCCACAGAGTTCAATTCCTTTTGCATACATTATGGCATTACACGTCAGCTCACATGAAGATATACTCCTCATCAAAATGGATTTATTGAAAAAAAGAACAGGGTTATTGTAGAGTCATCTAGATGCATGCTTGATGAGAAGAATGTTCAGAGACAATATTGGGACTAGGCATGTGACACAGCTATGTACTTGATGAACAAGAGCCCCACTGCTACATTGCAAAACATGACACCAGAAGAGGCATTCACAGAAACTAAGCCCTCGATTGGTCACTTGAGAGTATTTGGGACTCTTTCTTATGCTCATGTTCCCAATGCACTTAGGACTAAACTTGATGTTAAGTCAATCATGTGTGTTTTTCTTGGATATGTTGCAAAGTCAAAGGCATACCGACTCTATGATCCAGTCAAGCAGAAGTTGATTCAATGCAGGGATGTTATCATTGATGAGGTTTCATCATAATTTGATAGTCCAACTAAAATTTCTACTCTGCCTCAGCCAGCAGTGCCAGTGATACATCATATTTCTTTGCCTGCTTAGTTAGGTAGTATGCAATCCATAGTGACCACTCAGAGTAAAGGCAAAGAAAAGGTCCTTGACATAGTGGATACAACCACTACCACAATAATCACTGAGATCCCTAAGAGTTCCACTTCCAATATCAGAAGATCTGCTCATGAATGTGAAAGGCACCTGAGAGGTGGGCCCACAAGAGCAACTATGCAATCATGGCCAAAGTGATGGAATTTTATGAGCTGACCTCCTTCATGCAATGGATGAAGAGTAAAATGCTCTTCTCAAGAATCAGAATTGGATCTTGACAGATCTTCCTGCACAAAAGAAGCCCATAGGATGCAAATGGGTTTACAAAGTCAAACTCAACTCAGATGGTGAGGTTGATAGATTCCCAAGATTATGGTACAGCTTATGAGGAGACCTTTGCACCAATTGCAAAGATGACTACAATCAGGATAGCCAAAGCTTTTGCAGGTCACTTTGATTGGCCCATCCACCAGATCGATGTGAAGAATGCCTTCCTAAATGGTTTTTTGGATGAGGAAATATTCATAATGTAGCCTCCATGATATGCTATTAAGGGGATGGAACACAAGGTTTGCAAGTTACAAAAGTCACTTTATGGTTTGAAACAGCCCCTCATGCATGGAATGCAAGGATTCATTGTCACTTTTTGACATCTGATTCTTAACCCCATCAAATTCAGATCCATCTCTTTACTTTTCAAAAGAATACATAAGACATCCTTCTTGTAGTGCATTATGTTGATGACTTGATCATCACCGGTTCCAATGGACATCTCATCTCAGAAGCAAAGAGCTAGCTTACCTCAAGGTTTGACATGAAGTATATGGGGGAACTCCATGGTTTTCTTGGAATAGAAATATGGAGAAATGATGCAGGGATTACACTTTCTCAAGGCAAGTACACTCAAAATGTATTAAGGAGTTTCACCCACATGACTACAAGCCACTCACTACTCCTATGGAATGTGATATCAAGCTGTCATCACCACTTGATACTTCTCTAGCTTCAGATCTTCTACAATACAAACACCTCATTGGCAGCTTGATCTACTTGACTATCACCATGCTAGACATCTCATATGCACTTGATGTGCTCAGTTAGCTCATGCAAAATCCCAAGAAGACTCACCTCCTTGCAGTAAAGAGAGTACTCAGATACCTTCATGGTACATGGGATCATGGACTACATTATGTAGAGTCATCTGACTTACACTTCCATGAATATACAAATGCAGATTGGGTAGGAAGTGTGAATGACAGAAGATCCACTAGTGGATTTGACTCCGTAGCTTTGTCATATCAAAGCAAGAAGCAACCAACAGTGGCATTGTCTTACACCAAAGCAGAGTATAGAGGATCCACCAATGTAGCATGTGAAGCAATTTGGTTTCGAAGGCTTCTTCCAAAAATTGAGATCCTTTCTGGAGACCCTAATATGAATAATATGAGCAACATCCAACTGGCAAAGACCCCAGTGTTTCATGCCAGAACAAAACACATTGAAGTGCATTATCAGTTCATCCATGAGAAAGTTCTTAGTGAAGAAAGCGACTTGGTCCATTGTCCGACACAAGAACATGTCATAGATATCTTCACCAAGCCACTTTCCCTTGATAATTTTGCACACTTTTGACAACTGGGTCTTCACCAATTGCAACTTAAGAGGGGGAAGTGAAGGTTAAGTGGTACACCTTTGTACATACATTTTTTTGCTGTGCTCTTTTTGCACTCTTGTGCATCTTTTTTTATCTTTATTTCTATTGCCATCATGCAACATTCCAAAAATACAAAAATTATGTTTTGTAAAGCACCCTCTTCTTATGCAGTGCAATTTAAGAGGGGGCATTGAGAATGGTGTAAATTTCACCATAGGGTTATGGGACAAACTCTAACCCTAACCCTAACCCTAACCGTAAGGTGTCCATGTATATATTCTCACATTCCATGGAATATTAGCTAGTCTACACTTAGTAACCTTGTGTGCACTCCTCTCTCTCCCTCTATCACTTTCATTATCAACAATGTAATGGAATTGTGGGATGTGCACCTTAGTTATCACTTCCTCCTATTAAGTTGTAATGTATTGTCAAAAAGAGTGGAGCATATTGAGGGAGGATTGTATGCAGGAGTGTTAGTAACTAATTATCTTTCTCCTTTTATGATGAAGCCTAAATAGAAAAACTAAAGAGACCTATGTTTTTTTGTTTTTGCATTGTTGTCTTCTTAGATCAATTGTTGGCTTCCTTTGAAAATGAATGACTTTTTGACCTTTTTCTTGAGTGAAACTTTGTTGTCCTTATGACTTGAATTTTAATACATGCATAAATGACTTTTTTTTTGTAATGTCCTAATGATGTCACATTAGATTGCTACTATTTGATCACTTATGAGTGTGTCATGAAAAATTAAGGCATGAAATCTAGAGGCCTAGTCCAAAAAATATTACTTGAGAAAGAAATTTAGCTAAAATCTCTTCTATGGGTACTTGAAAAACTTTTGATGTGTCCAAGGGATGGTTGTAACCTTCTTCAACCCATGCTATTTTTGGAAATTGAGCCTGCTAGAGCCACCATTCCTCAAATGCTCTAAGCCACTGCTGGGCAACCTTATTAGGTAGTTGCTGATGAATTTTGAAAACCAATGGTCCACTATTTGAGGCATACTAATGGAAAAACCAGTCAAAATTGAAGCTCTTGGCTATGGCGACCTGATGCATTTCTTTGTGCAAGCTTGGTTGTAGGTCTTCCCTATCAGTAGACCTTTTATTGTGCACCAAATGCCCTCAAAGAGCTGCTGATTATTTGAATTTGCCTCTCCAATATTCCACTGTCTTTGCAAGCCTATTTTGACAAATTTGACTTGTTAATGCTTGACTAGTCAACCGAACAATTGGGGCTTTTGCTGTTGACTGATTGTTTACTATGCATTCACTTTGGCTAAGCTCAAGAGATGCAAAGTAATATATATGCTTTATGGATTTTGGTGCTACACTTGGAACTCACTCAAGACGAAGTAGTGGCTATTTTCCTTCAAAGTATGAAAGCAATGATGCTTATTTATGAGTATCATGTGATGAACTTCAAGCAAGCCAAAGACGATCATATTGATGCAAAGGATTGTGACAATGTTATTGTTTCAAAGTATGTGCTCGTTTAGAATACCTATGAAATGATGGACATGAAGTTGCCCTTACCCTTGGTCACTCTCTTCTACTTCGACACCGGTGCATTACCTCGAGCTCCACTCTCCATCAAAAAGTGATTTCTCCAACCTTGCTTCTTCGATTGGTGCCTGAGGTAGTACACATTGATTGACTCCCGATAGCTTGTGGTACTTGAGGCCTTTGCATCAATTTTTTGGTGACTCTCCATCTTCTATTTTGAGAATCATGCCATGACTGCTCCATGGACTTCACCGACACATATTTTGGGGCATCCATGCCTACTGCTTCATTGACATCGTCATCGACTCGCAAGGATGTGCACACATGTGTAGTGGCTTCTTGGACGACATCTCTTACTCCTAATAGATCCATTTTTATTATTCCTACAGCTTGATGTGTTTTGGGTACTCTACCCTCGGGGTGTTTCCCAAAAATGAATGCAATAAATCATGTGTGTTGAGTCAATAAAGGTCCTCTGCCTTGGATAGTCCTCCTAAAATGATGTATTTCTTTCCTATTTTTGGTGTGTGGCTCCATGCTCCTCATTAGTCTTTGGAGCCAGGAGGGGATGTACTGTGGGAGCCATGTGTTGGCATTGATAGGTCTATTTGTTTATCAGGCCTGGCTTGAGAGTTCCAAGATGTTGGTGCATTGGTCTCTTAGACCTCTGAGTTGATCATGCATCCATGCATGATGAGCCTATGAGCCATGCTAGATGAGCTTTCTATGTTATGCTCACTAGCCTCTGAGCCATGCTCACTTGCCTCTGAGATTGTATGGGAGCCATGTCTAGTTCTAGATCGGCATGCACAGGTTTGATGGTTGTCATTGTCATGTTCTATTATTGGTTCCATTCCAGTAGTCTCTCACCTTGCCTTCATGGGGGGCTTCTACTTCGACACTGGTGCATTACCTCGAGCTCCACTCTCCATCAAAAAGTGATTCCTCCGACCTTGCTTCTTTGATTGGCGCCTGAGGTACTACACATTGATTGACTCCGGATAGCTCATGGTACTTGAGGCCTCTACATCAATTTTTTGGTGACTCTCCATCTTCTATTTTGAGAATCATGCCATGACCGCTCCATGTAGCTATCCCATGGACTTCACCGACACATATTTTGGGGCATCCATGCCTACTACTTCATCGACATCATCATCGACTTGCAGGGATGTGCACACATGTGCAGTGGCTTCTTGGATGACATCTCTTACTCCTAATAGATCTATTTTTATTATTCATATAGCTTGATGTGTTTTGGGTACTCTACCCTGGGGGTGTTTCCCAAAAATGAATGCAATAAATCATGTGTATTGAGCCAATGAAGGTCCTCTGCCTTGGATAGTCCTCCTAAAATGATATATTTCTTTCTTATTTTTGGTGTGTGGCTCCATGCTCCTCATTAGTCTTTGGAGCCAGGAGGGGATGTACTATGGGAGCCATGTATTAGCATTGATAGGTCTATTTGTTTATCAAGCCTGGCTTGAGAGTTCCAAGATGTTAGTGCATTGGTCTCCTAGACCTCTGAGTTGATCATGCATCCATGCATGATGAGCCTATGAGCCATGCTAGATGAGCTTTCTATGTTATGCTCACAAGCCTCTGAGCCATGCTCATTTGCCTCTGAGATTGTGTGGGAGCCATGTCTACTTCTAGATCGGCATGCATAGGTTTGATGGTTGTCATTGTCATGTTTTGTTATTAGTTCCATTCCAGTAGTCTCTCACCTTGCCTTCATGGGGGGTGTTGGAATATGAAGCCAAAGTGAGTCAAAAATGTGTGTTCTAGGTGGTGTTTTATAGTGTAGTGAGTCCTAGAAGTGCCACGTGTCATATTGGGATATATCTCATAGACATTATAACTTTTTAGAGTCTAGTGTCACACTATATAGTGTTGTACTTGTCTATTGTCTATTACAATAGTCAACATCAAGATATCAATACATTGAGTATTTTGGTTATTGCCTTGCACTTGTACTTTCTTTCTTTTCCATTAAAGGACTCAAGTGGAAAAACTATAGTATTGAAAATAGCTACCTACTGCTATTGCTGCTGCTGAACAAAGGTAGAGATGTGTCCAAGATAATAGTGACATTAGGTGCCACATTCTTTTGAGTTTCATGATATTCTTAGTGCAAGACACTTGGGAATTTAGAAGATATATGCTTTTCTAAAAAGATAATTCTCTTGGCCTAGAATAACATCCAAGATTATGTATTAGTGTGCCAAAAATGCCCAAGTAATTAAAGCTAAATGTCTTAAGATAGGTGGAAGATCTCATCTAGCAATTGGGAAAGTATCTCCATGGACTTTATTGTTGGATTACTAGGACATAGAGAGGGAATGATGTTGCATGGGTAATTATGGATCCATTAATCAAGATGAACCAAATGAAGAGGTTAAAGCTCTTAATAGCAAAGCTATTTATGGTGGATGTATGGGTTGCCATATCTCATATCATTAGTGATTGGGATAGAAAATTTAACATTCATTTTTTGAGGGATATTTTTATGAGGTTGGAAACTACCTTGAATATGAGCACTATAACCCATTGACAAAGTGATGGTCAAACTAAAAGGGTCCATCAAGTCATGGAGGATATGCTTTGAGCATATGGGAGTAAAAGAAAAATTAATTGGGAAAATATTTAACCAGATTAGAATTTGCATGTAATAGTGCGAAACATTTGACAATAGATTTTAGTCCATTCATGATGATGTATGGCCCCAAGTGTGATCAGACTAGAAAGGGAAGGGTTAAACAACTAAAGAATTTTTTGAAGATATGAATCAAATGCTTAAGTTAGCTAAGGATGTGAAAGGATGAAAATAAAGCAAGAAGTTATGCGAATTCACACCATAAAAATTGGAATTTGAAGAAAAAGCAAAAGTCTATCTTAAGATGCCAAATGTTCAAAAACCCTAAAAATGGTTAATGTTTAAAGTTATCATGAACCATTACTAGTACTTAATCACATAATTCCCAAGTTTTAATTTTATAAAGTGCATTCATTCCTTCATTCATTGCTTTTTGCCATTCTAGCTAGTGCTCAAACTACATCTTTAAAATATACTGGCTCTTCAATTTGCATGATTATTGGCATAAGAGAATGATTTTTTGTTTCAAGTTGGCTTTCTTTTTCTCTTTTAAATATAGGTCAACCTTTTTGGTTGTTTCCTTTCTTTGGTTGATCTTCTCAAATTTCATTGTTCTTTTCCTTTCAGTGGTTGATCTTCTCAATTCTCATTGTTCTTCTTATTATTTTGTTGTTTTTGTTGCTCCTGAATATCTTCTTTTGTTTATACTATCATTTTTTGTGATGTGGATTTTTTCTTCTATGAATTCTCATCAAACAATTTATAAATCTTTGTAAATTAGAGTTTTCTTAAAAATTAGATGATAGATCTTATAAGCTTTTTTTTTGTTTGATTTCGCATGAAGTTTACTTCTATGGTTGTCATGTATATGAGCATATGCAACGCATTTAAAACTTTGAGATGCCTAATTTTTGTCTAGTAACCATCCCAATTTTTGTCTTGTAATCATTTAGTGCTTCAAATGGTGTTTTACCTTATACAAGTTTCTTAGGAAGCTACGCAACAAGTAATTGGCTATATTGATGGCATTCTTTATCAAAAACTTTGATTGATTTCATTGTTGAATGTTATCCAGATTCATTAATTTGTTAAAAGATTTGATTGATTTCTTTTTTATTAATTCAACTCTCCATACTTAGGCATGGCTTTGTCAAAAGCTTTGATTGATTTCATTGCTATATATTATCCATATTCCTTGCTTTGTCAAAATATTTGATTGATTTCATTTTTGATTAATTTGACTCTCCGTACTTAGGCATGTCTCGATTCAGTGCTTTGTCAAAATATTTCATTGATTTCATTGCTGAATGCTAAAATCCTTGAAGTATTCTTTCATTCGTACAAATTGGCAAGCATATCCCATGTTCTTTGAAGGACAAATTGATGTAAAGGTATCATACCTAGGGTCCTAAGGTGTAAGGTTGTGAACACATGGTGTGCCTGGTTAGGTGTTAGTAGGTACGATTGAGTAAATCTAGGTGTGTGGTGTGTGATTGAGAGAATCATGGACATGATTGAGAGATTTGTGGATCTAGATGCTCTACTGAGCTCACATATGATGTCACTACTGGATGTAACTGGTGCCTATATATTGGGTCTATCTCTCTTGAATAAACTCTCCCTTTTGCTTCACTTGCAGAATCCTTCTTGCTACTCCAACATGTGGTATCAGAGCATTGGTTTACCCTCCTTGAGACCTCCTTGAGTGCCATGTCATCATCTTCTTCACAATGAAGGATTTTGAAGCTTTTCTCCCCTTTCTTCCCACGAAATTTCCGTGAGCAAAGGATTGTGACAATGTTATTGTTTCAAAGTATGTGCTCATTTGGAATACCTATGAAATGATGGACGTGAAGTTGCCCTTACCCTTGGTCACTCTCTTCTACTTCGACACTGGTGCAGCTGTCCTGACCTCCCACTACGAACAGGAAGGAGTCCCAATCTGCCTGCTCCGCCTGAGCTATACCGAGGAACTTTGGGCCCCGTCCTTGCTGATCCTCTAAGGTCTCAAGGTTGTTGAAGTCCCCTCCTACAATCCAAGAATCCATCTCTGGCAATAAATCTGTCAAAGAGCTCCAAAAAGCGGCTCTCCGTCTGAGGTCGGTTGGGGTATAGATATTGAGGATGTCGATACAAGATCCCTCAATATTCAAGCCCACCCAAAGCGCACGTCCTGGGATCAGGGTGCCAAAACCACACACATGCTGAACTAGAGAAGCGTCGATGGAGGTACAAACACCCCCGCTCCTCCCCTGCTTGCCAATCGAAGGTTCCCAGTAGGTGTGGGAGCGTCCTATGAGGACCTTCCCACAATTACTGGTCTGAGAAGCCGAAAGCTTGTGTTCCTGCAATAGAGCACATCTACCCTTCCCACCAAGGCTGGCTGGAGCTCCTGTCTGAGCACCATCTTCTTGGGGCCGCGGGTCCCTGATGAGTGGAACCCGTTGACATTCCAAGAGATAATGCGTAAACTCATGAAGAGGGGAGATGGGCCACAAACAGATGTCTGCTTGGGTCGATGTCAAGGTGGTCGGAGGATGTCCAGTGTGTAGATGAAGGCGCTTCTGTGAGGGTTTCGAAGGAGAGGCCGGATCATCGGATCCATCCTCTAAAACCTTCAACAGAGGGGAGAGGCCCTTCGTCCCATGGTGGTAAGCTCTCTCTAACTAGCTCGACGCCTCTGCCAGGGAAATATGTAGAAGCCTGCTACCTCTGTGGTCCTCCATGGGCAGAGCCCTTCTGTGTAGAACCACTCTAGAGGCGGCCGAATAATGACCAAAAGGCGGAATCGTTTGGCGTTGTGGCGCCATCTCAGACGAACGTCACCCTCCTTCCACTGCTGCTGAAGAAGCTCCGCTACTCTGCTACCGATCCAGTTCTACACCTGCTCCTGGGACTGTCGTCTCCCACACATTTTCATTCGTCCATTGCTCATTCCCATCACTGGTGATAGTGAAGGAATAGCTAGGACCATCGTGGGGGGCAAGGACGGACACTTTACCCTCTGCCCCCTTGCGGAGGAAGAAGATGCTGATGTGTAGGCATGCAGGGAAGGAGCCAATACCCACTGCATCCAGATAATCCCAAGGTCTGCTCGGTAAAACTCCAAAGGTAGAGCTCTAGGAGCAACCCTTGGGTGTGGGGACGAGGATGAGGAGTCTGAACCAGAGAGGGGTGCTGGCTGTCGAACAAGCTGGAGTGGTGTTGGCCTTCTGTGGGGAAGGGCCTCTCCCCTCCGTCAGGCCAGGAGGGATAGGCAAGGGGGAGGTCTGTGCTGGCTTCGGGGCTCAGGTGGCGTAGGCAGAGAGGGGGGTTCCCTCGGGATCATGCTCGAGGAAGAGAGGGGAGCGGAAACCACCGGTGCTGGGGGGGATCCTGGAGGGTGTGGAGGTCGGGGACCGAGGAGGAGGGGGGAGGGGAGGGAGGGCGGGGTGAAAGATGAGGGTGAGGCTGGCTGATCTTCTCCTTCCCTTTCTCCTTCCCCTTACCAGGCTGTTGCTGATTGGTGACCACAGGGGGGGGCTCTTGCTATAGATGGGAAGGCTTTTTTGGTCTTGCTTTGTTTCCTTTCCGTTTTCTTTTGACCTCAGTCTAGCCTTCCCCTTCGGGAGGGGGTGTCGATGCCTGGTGGGGGGGATCCTCAGTTGCATGGATGGGGGCCTTCTAAGGTTCTGTCCTTGTGAAGCGAGGGCAGGAGTGCGCCTGGTGCCCGAAGTCGTGGCATCTCAGACACTGATATGAGCGACCAGTGACCATAATGTGCTACGTCACCACACATGTCCATCTCGATCTCGAACTCCGAGGGGATACTCTGCGGATCGAGGACTGCCACTTTGACATGTGGCACCCCTTGGGCTGCCGCCGCATCAACGTAGGTGTCCTGCATGGGCCAACCAAAGTGCACCCCTAGGTCCTTGATGATCGGGTGAAGCTCGGTTGCGAGGACTAGGAAAATGAGGGTAACTGGATGGTGAGGAATGCAGAAACGGGCATCGAAGTCCGCTACACTGAAGCCCCTATACCGTGGGACCATAAGGATGATCTTCCCACCCACAGAAGTAGGGGATCGTCTGACCATATCGCTCACAGCCTGTGCTGAGGAGAGCTTGAGCCAGAAGATACCACGTCCCATGAGTGCAACCTCCTCAATGTGGCTATCCTCAAGGTAGAGGGTGGACTACAACCAGTCCCTGATGTCTGCTCGTGAAGGGGAGTAGCTAATGACTCTCCCATAAACGGATGTCTAGGAGAAGTCCATGGCGGCCTGCTTCACCAAGGAGACCTGGTGCTCTGTCAGTGTTACGTGGTAGGTTGATGGAGGGGGGGGGGGTCTGTCTGGGCCACCGGTTCCGGGCTCTTGGCCGCCATACTGCATCGACAAACTACGAATGCTCCAAAGTCGGGGGAAAGAGAAGGAAACGGTAGAGACGGAGGAGGGGGGGAGTGGTACGGAGGTGGGGGAGGGAAGAGGGAGGGATGGAGAGGTACGAGGAAGCAGGGGGGGAGAGGTGGTGAAGAGGGAGCAGGTGGCAGAGGGAAGGAAGGAGGAGAGGGGGGGGGTAGTGCAGCGCAGGGAGGGGGAGAGGAGGAGGGAAAGGGAGGGGGTATGGCAGCACCGCACAAGAGGGGGCGGGGAGGAGAGGCGAGGAAGGAAGGGGAGGGGGTCAGCATTGCACTGCAGCAGGGGGAAGGAGGGGGCAGGGGGGTGGTGGCGCAATGCGAGGGGGGGGGAGGCAGGGAGGGAATGGAGAGCGGAGAGGGGAGGAGTGGAGCGGGGGGGGACGATGGGCAGAGAGGGAGAAGAGGGGGACAGAGGGCCGCGACGGGAGGCGACGATGAGGGAGGAGGGGGAGGGGAGGGGCCGCGCAACGCGAGGGGGGGTAGACGGGAGCGGGGGAGGGGGGCGTTCACAGGTAATTGTGGGCCTTGTGTCCGAACAGGAACAAGATTTAGCCTCGGAGCTGGGGGTGCTTGTGCAAGTGCTAGTTACCTGTATGCTAGCATGGGTGCCGCTTGGTATTGTTGAGATCGAGGCGGGTTGTTGTGCATGTTGAAGATGCAACTATTTTTATCATGGCCGCCAATGATGCAACTATTTTTATCATGGTGGTGGATTTGCTTGTGCAGTGATCGTGACTCTTAGGACCGGGCACTCATTTACTGAATGATTGACCATGTAGTGTGGACACCAGACATTTTCTCACCGTGGATATGTCTGAGTTGACGGTTGAGACAAGTGAAGTTTTTGTTCCATGGCCTGCATCATGTCTTCTTTCAGCTTCATGGCCATGGCCTCTAGGCGATCTTCATTTGATGTTTCGGCAGTGGACTTGGATTTGCCCTTTTTAGAGCGCTTATCCCGTGCATTGGATCTTCCATCATCACTACTAGTGTCGGAGTCGGTCATGCCATCCTCGATGTCAATGGCTGCCACATGAGCAGCACTAAACCTTTCATAGATGTTAATCTTTTTTATATCCTTTTGGATTTTCTTCCTTAGTTCAGTGGACTGCAATGAACCAAGCTGTGAGGTACTTTGCATCGGGGTGTGGGTCACATTCGGAGATTAATCTTTTCATCTTGCCCAGGAATGTGCATACATATTCTCGACGGCCTTGTTCGATCTTGCTTAGTTGGAGAGTGGGATCATCTTGTAGCCTCTCTGTTTGAAAGCAGGTCCCATGTGGCTCGCTCTTCCGCTAGAAGATTTAGGTACGATTCAAACGCTTCATCAGTTAAGGCCATGGGAAACCAGGCCACCTTGGTTTCATGGGATTGATCTCCGCCTGCTCGGCATGCGGCATCAAAATGTTGGAGGAAACGGGCTGGATCTCCCCTACCATTATATTTGGAAAATTCCAGTTTTCCCAAGGGGCGCCTGCCTTGATTGTTATAATTTAGCGATTAAAGAAATTGTCAGCCTCTGCATCGAGGTCAATATCCCCATCATCATCGCGATGGCGTCCAACCATGTTGTGGCGTGGAGGAGTTAAAGGGATTTCTTGAATTTCAGAGGGGGAATCGGGGTAGAGGATTGTCGGAGGTGGTGGTTGTAGTGGAGTTGTATGTGGATTTGGCAAGCATTGGAGTCGGAGGCGTTGGTCGAAGCGTAGCTGCATGTAGATTGGGTGAGAGTTGCAAAGGGTGTCTCTGCCACAAGTGCGGGTGTTGATGTTTTTTTTGGAGGGTTAGAGTGGTGTTAGTGTTGTAGGGACCTCCATGTTAATAATGTGCCTAAGATTGTCCCACGTGTGTAGGGAAATGTGTCGATGCAAATGGATCATTGATCGGAGGTCACGGCGTAAAGATATGAACGAATTTGTGCGAAATGAGGCCCACATAGGGGTGCGAATGAGCGAGTTCTAGGGATGTCAAAATGGTGTGCAATGGGTTGGAAAAATGCCCCGTAGCGTGGTGTTTTCGTATGTGAAATTTGGGTTCAAATTGGGTCCAGTTTGGGTCCCGAACGGGGGCGATATGAAGTGTTGATGTAGGGTTAAAGTTGGCCTTTTTGTGGGAGGGGGGGCTTGGTCTTAATTTTGGTGTGAATGGACTTTAAGTCCAACTGAGGGGTTTGAACCAAGTTGATTCTAGTTAGTCTTACTAGCCAATTAGCCCAACTACCCAGTTACTATAACTAGATAGTTACTTTGGTTAACCTAACTGGTTGCATCTAGTTACTAACTGAAGGTCAATTCAACTAACCTAACCAGACTGTAACTAGGCTACCCTAGGTTATGCTAACCTAATTGTAACTATAACTAACTATAATTAATTAAACTAACTAGAAGGGTTAAATCTAACTAATCCTAGTTCACTAACCTAACCTGTCAAACTAACCTAGCTAAAGGTGCTAACCTAACCTAGGTTGCAACTAACTAAACTAAGGTAATCTAATCTAACCTAGGTTAAACTAACCTAGGGTTATGGCTAAGGTTAGATTAGGTTTTTTAAATTAATTTATTAATAATTATTTTTAAAAAAATTAGGGGGGAGGGTGTCGCGCTGCGGTTGCCCAAAGAAAAGGGGGGTGGTTTTGGAGGCTGAACGGGGGTCGCGAGCGAAAAGGGGGTGGAGGTTGTGAAGGAGGAGAGGCTAAAGAAGAAGGAGGGGAGGTTTAAGAGGGCTGGTGGAGACGCCGGGTAGTTAGAGGCACTGGCAGGGTGGGTAGTTAGAGATGGGGCGGGGCGAGGTGGGTAGTTAGAGGCACTGCTGGAGGCAGAGCGGGGTGGGTAGTTAGAGGCGATGGCGGCTCTGTCGATTTTGGCACTACGCCCACTGCTGAGGGTGCTGCGAGCGTCGGGGCTGCCTTGCAGCCTTAAGGCTTAGTAAGGGCTTAAGCCCCTGCTTAGTTAGGTAGGTAGGGAGAGTAGTGGGCAGAGAGAGAGAGAGAGAGAGAGAGAGAAGAGGGAGGGGGGTGGGAGATAGAGAGAGAGAGGGGGGGAGAGAGAGAGAGAGAGAGAGAGAGAGAGAGAGAGAGAGAGAGAGAGAGAGAGAGAGAGAAGAGGGAGGGGGGTGGGAAAGAGAGAGGGGGGGGAAAAGAGAGAGAGAGAGAGAGAGAGAGAGAGGGGGGGGGGGGTGGAGGAGGGAGAATGGAAGGGGGGGGGGTGGGGATGGAGGGGGGGGGGGGGGGTGGAGAGGGGGGTGGGGGTGGAGGGGGGTGGAGGGTGGAGGGGGGTTGGTGGAGGGGGAGGGGGAGAGGGGGTGGAGGGTGGAGGGGGGTGGTGGAGAGGGGGGGGTGGAGGGGGTGGGGGGTGGAGGGAATAGTGGTGGAGGGGGGAATGGTGGAGGGGGAGGGGGTGGTGGTGGAAGGGGGGGTGGAGGGGGGGGGGGGAAAAAACTTGAGGGAAATCCAAAGGGAGGAAGAGATGGTCGCTTGAACGCTCTCCAAGTCTTTCTCGATGTAACGGGATTGTTGAGGACGAATAGACGGTGGGTGGATGGCTAGGTTATCGCTGTGAGAGATAGCTCGAAGTAGCTCACTATGTGAGGATGGGAGTAGGGTGGTGGTCGATGGAGAGGGAGGAGCGTCTTGCGTAGAGCTCGAAATGGGGAAGAGGATGGAGGCAAGATGTGAAAGAAAAAGTATGAGAGGGATGGGTGCACTTTTATAGGGAAGGAGGAGGAGCTGTGGATTTAGTCAAACACATGTGCACCTTTGAATTTGTCCACGTTTGAGTAGTCAAATACATGTGCAGCTTTGAATTTGTCCACGTTTGACTAGGGAGGTGGTTTCAATTTTTCTTTTAGGTTATGGCATTTAGAACCTTTAATCATTGATTGCCCATAACTTTTGGTGGTTGTGTTAGAATGTGCTTCCGTAAAAAGGAGAAATGTTCAGAATTTCAAGCTCTATACTCTAACAACGATCACATGGTCTAATTTATTCCTTAAGGTGCTATTTTTCCAGAAAACATGCATTTTCCTAAACCAGTAACGAAGAGTTTCAGCTAGAATTTTTTTTTAATTATTTTTTTTACTGGAGTTGGAAAATTTTTAGCTCGCCTAACTCTTGAGTGATATGTTCGTGAAAGTTCGAAGTAGTTTGTTTTTTACACATACCTACGTATGTTTACTCGTTACTTGAGATGCTAGTCTCCCCGACAGCGGTGCCAAATGTTGGCTCTTTCCCACGGCTTCTACAGGAAGAGCAGGGTATTATCAGTATATGTAGGGTTCTAAGGCTTTTTGTCACCTATAAATATATCAGGGTTATCGTTTGTAGTATACATATAGCTTAGGACCTTGAGTCATATTCCGGTGAGAGACGTAGGCTTAAGTGTGGTAAGCAAACATAGTGCATGCATGTGTGAAAGGAATGTGCATCATCATGGTTGAGGTAATGAAGGCTTTCGCCTTCATTAGGGGTTGCAGGGTTTAGGAGGAGTTTAAGGTTTAGAAGGAGGTTCCAAGGTTTGGAAGGAGGTCCAAGGTTTAGAAGGAGGTTCCAGAATTTAGGAGGTTCCAAGGTTTAGAAGGAGGTTCAAGGGTTAGAAGGAGATTCCAAGGTTTAGAGAGAGGTTCTAGAGTTTAGAAGAGGTTCCAGGGTTAGAAGGAGGATCCAAGGTTTAGGGTAGAGTACATGGTGGAGAACTCATCTCCCTCATAGATCATGGAGGTTATGGGTTGAGGAACTAAGGGTTTAGGGGGAGCATAGGAGTGGGAGAGGAAGAAGGTGTAAGAGCATGGGGGAAAGAAGAGAGAGGAGGGAGGAGGAGGAGGAGAAGGAGGGAGGAGGAGAAGGGAGGAGGAGGGAGGAGGAGGGAGGAGGAGGAGGAGGGAGGGAGGAGGAGGAGGAGAAGGGAGGAGAGGGAGAGGATGGGTTGCAAGGTTGGAGGAGAGGGGAGGAGGAGTTGCAAGATTAGGACATGCTTTTGGACGTGGAGTGTAAGGAAGCATGGACACTTGAGACAATTGCTTGGAATACCAAAGTAGAACTCAACACAATGCCCCAAAGAGTGTGGGCTTCATTCCATTATGGGGTATATATACAAGTTGGAGAGCTTCTATCTCTGCATGTAGGAATTGTAAGACATTCTCTCTCTGCATATAGAACTTGCATATAGAAGTTGCATGTAGAAGTTGCAAGTTGCATGTAGAACTTGCATGTTGCATGTTGCATGTAGGAGTTACATGTAGAACTCGCATGTAGGAATCACATGTAGGAGTTGCATGTAGGAGTTGCATGTAGAACTCGCATGTAGAACTTGCATGTAGGACTTGCATGTAGAACTTGCATGTAGAACATGCATGTAGAAGTTGCATGTAGAAGTTGCATGTAGGAGTTGCATGTAGGAATCGTATGTAGAACATGCAAGTTGGATTTCTAAGAGGGATTATTTCTAGCCTTATGCAAGTACGAGCGGAGCTTTACCGCTACTCTACACACACATTCTGTACTACCTAAGTCCATGTTAGCATAGAGACAAGGCACAAACAAGCTTTTTATGTTATGCTCACTAGCCTCTGAGCCATGCTCACTTGCCTCTGAGATTGTGTGGGAACCATGTCCAGTTCTAGATCGGCATGCATAGGTTTGATGACCGTCATTGTCATGTTCTATTATTGGTTCCATTCCAGTAGTCTCTCACCTTGCCTTCATGGGGGGGTGTTGGAATATGAAGCCAAAGTGGGTCAAAAACGTGTGTTCTAGGTGGTGTTTTATAGTCTAGTGAGTCCTAGACGTGCCACGTGTGATATTGGGAGATATCCCATAGACATTGTGACTTTCTAGTATCACACTATATAGTGTTGTCCTTGTCTATTGTCTATTACAACAGTCAACATCAAGCTATCAATACATTGTGAGTATTTTGGTTATTGCCTTGCACTTGTACTTTCTTTCCTTTCCATTCTGCCTTTCATTATGCTTTCCATATTTCCATTCCGTTCCTAGCTAGCTTCCCTGTCTCTTCATCTATGAGATTTGGATTTTGTGGACTTAGTTCTTTGGATTGACCTAAATGCTCAAACTAGCCTAATCGTCCACATGTCCCCTTATTTGGCCATGTGTCACACTCTGGTCTGCTCTTGTATCTGCCAAGCTAGTAGACTCTGATTGGGGGATAATGGTTAGGGTTTCCAACTCTTTTTCTTTTAAGCACTCATGTATGTTAGTGCTTGTACACATTATAACACATGATGTTGAGATGAATTTTCAACATCATGAAGATAAAAGATCATGAAGTAGGCCTTCCCTCAAGATGGGGTTTGAAGAAAGTTTGATTATTGCTACTCTGTCAAATTAAGCCTTACAATACCAAGGATAATAGGATGGAGATTATCTTCAAGATGATGATTATCAGGTTTGAAGAAGGATTGATCATTGCTACTTTGTCGAAAGAGGCCTTACAATATTGGAAGGATAATAGAGTAGCTATTGCCTTTGATGGAGTTTGACTTCACATTGGTGATTGAAAAAAGTTAAAGTAGCTTACTCATCCCTACTGTGGTCTCCGAGAAATAGGGGGAGCCACTCCATTCCCTAAGGAAAATAGCCTTCCTGGTGGAAGCTTCCTAGGAGCACCCTTGCATGCTCATCTAAATGGCCATAAGTGTGTGTACATATGCCATCTTAGCTAACTCAAACTTTTAGACTTCTCTTTTCCTAGTCTCAAGACTATAATATAAGAAAGTGTAGAGTGGAATGTTTGTTGTGTGACTATGAATTAAAGCTAAGGGGCTTCAAAGAGGGGCAATTGGTATTGCTTTAGAGTGCTTGAGAACATAAAGGGAATTTCAAATATAGAGGACTATGGAGCTATCAAGTTGTAGATGCTTCCAACTCTAGTAAAATTCTATCTTCTTACTCTTGAATTGGATTAGCAAGCTAAGTTAGTCAAAGAGATGGACTAGTAAAATTCTACCTTCTTACTCTTGAAGTGGATTAGCAACCTAAGTTAGTCAAAGAGATGGACTAGTAAAATACCACCTACTTACTCTTGAGCAAGACTAGCAACCTATGTTAGTCAAACAGCTACCTAAGAATAAGCGTGCCCTTTTGGCTACTAGTGTAGAGAAGGTGTTCCCCACCTTGAATGTCTCTTGAATTACCACTGCTACGAGGTCCGATTGCAAAAGTCGTACACAAGGAACCGATTACTGAAGGTGAACGGCTATTGCTTCTCGTTGCTAGCAAAGCTGATCTTGCTTTGTTGAGGGTCTTCCAAGTGTGGGCGAATAAGGTGGAGGTGTACTTGGGTGCACCATGTAATAGTACATGCATACATGGTAGGAGGGCTTTAAAAGAGGTGTAAGTAGACATTGAAGAGAGCAGGGTGGCAGGCCGAAGCTTGTTAGGTGCAGAATTCAAAGTGGACGCTTGGTAGTTTGGTTGGTAGATAGCTGCTCTCTTCTCAAATACAATAATTCTGCCTCGCCATGCACTCGCTTCTTCTCCTGCTTCTCGCTTTTCTTTAACATATCCGTCCTCCCCTCAACAATTTCATCTCCTCTCTCTCTCTCTCTCTCTCTCTCTCTCTCTGCACAATTGGATCGCTCACGGCGCTTTCTCACAAGTCCTTAAATTTCCTCGTAATCAGCGCGCGCTCTTCGCATGCAAACGTTTATACATGCTTTTTCCAACTTGAACCCGTCGAAGCGTGGCGCCACGGCTTCAGAAAAGCTTCAGCTGAGTCTTCGAATTTACGGGCGCCCTTCCTTCGTTCGTACGGGCGGCAATACCTATACGAAATAGTTCACGAGGGATGGATTCCACTGCACCAACGTTTGGTGGACGATTTCTTGCACAGTGCTCCTACAACGCTCCGGAATCGCAAGTTGGCAGGCAATTATTCACGAATCAGCGTCTGACTATTGGCCGGAGAATAAGACTTGCATCAGTGGTCTCCGTAGCTCGAGATATTCCAAATTTGAGCTCACGGATCAATAACACGAGCAAAGATGGTGGATCCACACTCTTCCATGGGAAGTTGGAGAGTACGAATGGGGCAGCTACCTTGCCTGAGAACACAGTGTCTTCGCCCCTAGTTGTTGATAAGAACTCCTTGAATATCGCGATTACAGTGATAGCGGCAGCTCTTGTTGCCATCGAGAAGCAGAAGACGGTTCAAGCGGCGATACAAACAAAAACGCAGGTGCCCATAGACGCTCTGCGAAGAGGTAGACTCGTAGAAAAGGGATTTGTTTACCGACAAACTTTCGTCATTCGTTCGTACGAGGTGGGATTCGACCGAACCGCGTCCATTGAAACGCTAGCTAATCTTTTCCAGGTAAGTACATTTTGTGTTGCCTCTTAACTCGTGGAATATTTCTCTTTGTTTTGTATCCAAAAGTCATAGGTAACATGGAGCGTTTGCTATCATTCCTGGAGAGTTTCCTGGCGCCATTCTCCGCTTCTAGATTCTGCACACTTGACTTAATACACCGTTCCATCCCGTCGTTCTTACCTTGCATTTTGCAAGTCTTAACATGAAGCCTGTGCACGTTGTACTTCCTTTGCCTATTTCTTGTTTTGAGAAGGACAAATCCTGCTTTTCCTAGTAATCGTGCCAACGTTGGCTATTTCTACAGGTTCACAACTCTTTCAGTACTTCTGCGGTTTATCAGTTTACGACTAAAGCTTAAGAGAAGTATAGACTGTTTGGCGTGGTTTTCTTGTGAGGTGGTATGCGCATGCTTCGGCCTTCGACGAGGCTTTTACCCTTTTAAAATTCCCTTGAGTTCCTTGGTTATCACGGAGAGCCATAGATATTCTGGCTACACTCTTAGAGAGATGGCTGCATGGTCTAGACATCTAGCCGAGGTGTTTCTGCTTTGCATTTGGTGCAACAGCTAATAGCTGATGTGTTGTGGATTTTTTGCCAGGAAACCGCTTTGAACCACGTGGGCATGTCTGATTTTGTCGGTGATGGAATGGGAACAACTCATGCCATGATGAGACACAGGCTAATTTGGGTTGTCACCAAGATGCACATTAAAGTGGTTCAGTATCCCGTCTGGTAATGCTTTACGAGAACATTGAAGCAGTTACCTTTAGCATTGCTTTCAAGGGAAACGTGCTCCTTGCCTAGTAGACATGTTTGAACCACGCTTTAAGAATAAAACAAGAATGTATAATGCCTGGTGGTAGTCTGCAATATCTGGCTAATTAATGAATATGGATTTTAACATTTTCAGGGGTGATGTTGTTGAGATTGATTCATGGGTGAGTGGTTCTGGGAAAAATGGAATGCGAAGGGACTTCTTAATTCGTGACTATCTGACAGGCGAGATACGAGCTAGAGCGACCAGGTAATCTGAACTGCAGAGAGTGTCACCGCTATATTATTTGTAATGAACTTTCCTCTTCCATATTTTTCAGAAGGAGACCAAAAAAAGAATGAAGTGGCTAGTTTATATTATCAGCTGCATAATTTCATAGGACGGTGATGCTTTAGTTCAGATGTGATGCTCTATTGGTTTCTGAGGCTTCCTATTTTGGGACCTCAGGCTGAAATAAATCTTGTATATCTAGAGCATCTCACTTGTTTAATAACTATCCTGACAAGGTCCTCTCCATACGTCAATAACTTGCAGAAATTAAAGGAACCTGAAACATTGCTGCAGGATTATCAACATGCGGGGCAGCTGTTTAACATTTCCCTTTGCCAAGCGTTGCCTCCAGAAATTTTGTTTTAGCTGCTGCTAGAAGCTTACCAGTGATGCTTAGTTTTCAAAAAATGTTACGAAGAGTGGACCTTTAGACAGTAGTTAGCAGAGGGCTAGCTTAGAAACTTGATCTGAGGTTATGACAAGATATGTTGATGGTGCAGTAACTGGGCGATGATGCATCAAGATACCAGGAGGCTTTCAAAGATGCCTGATGATGTCAGAGCAGAAATATCCCCGTATTTTCTTGACAGATGTGTAATGACAGATGAGCCTTGCCAGAGAATCATTAAGCTGGATGATTCTGCCCCTTACATAAAAAAAGGGCTTGTGGTAAGTATTGCTACCTATAATTTACTTTCTTTTTACTGCTCCCATTGTGCCTTTACCAATCACCTTCTGAGCTTTTGGTGTGATACTTTAACTTGAGGAACTCCCATCGTATGGGAGGTTACATATTTTGTGACTTTGGAGGCTAATGTAAGGAAATGAGCAGTCCTATCAAACAGATTTGCTTAAAAAAGCTGTATTCCCACCAGTAGTCCAAACTATTCTGAAGCATCTCATTAACTGTTTGTTAAGATAATCGTGGGATAACATGATTTAATGTTTTGTTCTGTACAGCCGCGACTCCACGACATGGATATGAACCAGCATGTAAACCATGTCAAGTATATTAGCTGGGTTTTGGAGGTATTAAAAAAGTGGACATCTGTGCTTTTGGTCCAAAGTATAGTTTCCGAGCAGCTCACAATGCAGAAGTGGAGTGGTAGCTTGAAAAGCTCTTTGGCAGTGTTTAAGTCTGTAGAGCCCAGTAAGATGGCCCAAGGCAGCAATGTTGGATGCCGTCACTGGAATGGCCTTGGCATACCCTCTTTTGTTATCCGCTTTGTTTCTTTAGCTGCAAGTTGCTAGTCGTACATAACTTTGTTAATAGAAAAACGGTCCTCCATTATCCACTTTGATGATCAACTCCTTACTGTTGCAGAGCGTTCCACAATCTCTGCTAGTAGCATATGAGCTGATGGGCATGACCTTGGAGTACAGAAAGGAGTGCAGCCATTCTGATGTTGTCTCATCTTTGACTTTGCCAGAGTCTCCTCTATCACCCTGTATAGATGAAGGCTTGCAACCCTCATCTGTAGGAGAAACACAAGTTGGGCCTCCCAGCATTAAAAACCCTCGTATCACCACTTTGGGACCTGTCTATTATACACACCTGCTTCGTTTGCAAGAGGATGGCACGGAAATCCTTCGTGGCAGGACTGAGTGGAAACTGAAAAGGCGCTACTCATGATTGTGAATGGACACCCAGTTTTATATGGAGGGACAGCAAGACATTTTCCTTTTAATGTGTTTTCTTCCATGAACGATTTGTACATGCGAATGCATACTATGCTTTTGCATGCGATATATCATTGCAGCTGACACCTCTAGGATAACCTTGTGGCTTCACTGGTGCATTAATGAGGATGGACAAGAGACCAAGGAGCAATTGGACACAACTCTAGCATGAAGATTAAAGCCACGGGATAATTTGTACAGATTATGCAGATCTGAAAGCTTCTGGGATGTGTTGAACATTTCAGCCCAGCTGCCACCAGTGATTCAAGGTTCAGCTTGCAATTCTAATGTAATTTATATGATTCTTGTTGGTCGTCTCCAAATCTGTCAGCATTTTAACTGGAAACTTTGTTGATAGAATTGAATCGTTGGATTCTGAACCACTTGTTATCAGTTTTTTATGATAGCAGTGTAATCTTTTAGTATACCCTGTTATGAATCTATTCATATGCTGTAGAAATACTAATACATACCTGAATTAAGATTATTTATAGTACAGGTTGAGTAATCTTCTTCCCTTATATTTTTATGAAAAATTGACCAATTTGGTCAGAATTTGGAGGGGCTTATTTATCCCACACATTATTTGCACGCAAAAGTTTGTTGTTTGGAAGTTGTTCTAATCGTTTGAAAGTCATCAAGGACTATCTAGCGGTAGTTGGTCACAAAGTCGAGATGATAGACATCTTTGGAATGCTTCTCAAGAGTTCAAAAGGGTTTGTTACAACTACAGCAGGTGGAGAATGCTGCAAGCCCATTACTTACAATAAGCTTGGGCCTTTGTTGTTTTAAGAGGAAGCTTGGGAAAAAGAGATGGAGATGAATCTGTTTTGCAAGAAAGAAAGTTGAGGGCAAGCCTAGTGAAGGAAAGACCAAGGGTGGCAAGGATTGGAAGGTTGAGAAGTTAGATGAAAAAAAATGTTAAGCTTGGTCACATAGCAAAAAGATAGTAGGAAGAAGGAAGGAATGAAATAAAGCCCATGGAATTGTCAAAGTTAAAATCTACCAATGTAATCATTGAAAAGCTATGTCTTGTTATTGAGTATTACTTTGCACATACAGGGGAACATAAGGAGCATCTAATAATTTGTCTAACAACAAGGTGTGGTCCGAGGAGTTGATGAATCCATACTCCCTAGAGTGAATATGGAATTTGATAAGCAAGGGTTGATCATTAGGTCGAAAGGCATAGGCAAAGTTTTGGCAAGAAGGAATGAGGAAAGGTGGCCTCTATGTAAGTTTGAAATTGTGTACATGCCTTTGGCAATCTAAGATGATGCTTCTAGATTGCCGCAAAAGAGTCAAAATTTTCGCAATTTGCCCCTGTCAGAAATGAAAAAAGCATGCACGTTAGATTGACTTCCATAAATCATAGATACCAACGATGACTAAGCTAGAGCTGGCTCATTGCAATGTGGATAATGTCTACTAGCTTATAATTTGAGTCAGAATACACTCTCATTTCTATAGTGATTAGAGTAGTAGAATAGGATGATTTAGATATATTGTATTCTTAGGATTTAGAGAACTTTAGAGAATGGAAAGCTCTAGTGGACTTCGGGTGCTTTTGATGGTTACTATAAAGAGAAGGGGGGCTTGGTGCACTTGCTAGCAACATGAATCCCACAAAACTGGGGTTGTTCAAACGAACCATGTCATAGTGTTGAGTATGCTCTTTGTTGCACTGAGTTGATTTCCCTTTTTACACACTTGACTTTGCATGCTTGTTTCAAGATGAGACAAGCAAAAGATAAAAAAGTATGATGACGCCAATGACACGATTGCTAAGGAAATCACCACATTTACCCATGCCAAGAGAGACAGACTAGAGGCAAGTGGAAAGGAAAATAGAGCCGCATGTAAACTTCTTAGTGTTATAAAGAGTTGACTCAAGATGACTTTATCGCTACTTAGAAATTGTGGAGCTTGACTCAAGAAGACTTCATCACTTTTTTAACATAAAAGAGAGCATCTAGAGGGGAGAGGGCATCGAATAGGTAAGAAGAAAAGGCAAAGAGATTTGCCAAGGCTATTGCTAAAGCTATTGCTTGCAAGAAAGGCCAGAATGGGGAGTGCCAAAAGAGGAAGAGAGAGACTAGGCTTAGATTGAAGCTCAGGTGAGGGATGAAGAATTGAAGGATGTATATGAGAGCTAACTCCCTCTAGTGTAAGGGCAATCCCACCATGTGCACTCATTTTGCATACAATCTGCAAATTGAGTTGGGAATATAGTTTACAAACTAAATCTACAAATTACTACATACAATGTTGCAATTTTTCTAGAAGTCATTCCTAAAAAAGGGAATAGATTTACATAAAGTATAGGATAACACAGAGTTGGAAGTAGGGGACATTGGAAGGCACTACAAGCTCAAAGAAGGGGAGATCAGAAGACAATGATATGAAGAAGAGTTAGGTGGGTGCAAGCATGGCTAGTGCTTTGTTAGCGTTGTTTTGGACCTAGAAGCTTGACCTTACAAAACAACAGACAGATGAGATGAAGCTTTTGTCTACATGCCACAAAAGCATGAGGGATCTGGCTCAAGTAGTAGTAGTAAATAAGTCACAAAGCCTCTTGTGGAAAGAAACTTTGTTTTGCTAGAGTTTGCCATATTGCCATAGTGAAATAATGCTTGTAAAGCATGCCATCATAATAATATCTAGTGAGAGCTACGTTCAAGGCAACATGGAATAAAAGAAGATCCAAACCTTCAAAGGGAATAATGAATGATTGCTTTGCTTTATGGATAGGACAAGCCATGGGGATGAAGGTGGAAGTCGGTTCATACCCTTTACTCCAAAACTCGCAAACTTTTGTTGGACTTGTGGACAAATTTATGGGTGAGAAGGGCATCGAGTAGATGGGTTTGTAGGCCAAGAAGGGGAGGGCTTGGATGGGGGAAGGCCTATAACTATGGGTCCTCCCAACCTCTTTAGTCCGATTGTTTGGGATCTAGGAAACCACTCATCATGCATGCATGCACAATGAGGTCTAACAACATGGCCCAATATGTGGATGAGGGCATGCATGCTGCTTGGATGGCAATTGGGCCTTTAAAAACAAAACCTCATAAAATTTTAGGGTTTCAATTCAACATTGAAATGAAACCTTGATTTGGAGATGATATGGTCTTGGAATGTTACAATTCCAGTTGTTGTTACCATTTTCTTGCCAAATTCTCCAAGTGTTAATTTGCTCTTAGAGATTTATATTAACATTTTTCATTGGTTTTCATGTAATGGCATATTGAGAAATGAGGCCTTTGTCCTAGACTTGCACTTAATTGCCTCGATTGTGCATTGATTTGTCGACTGTATTGTAGTAATGATGATTGCCTATCTTTCCAAGCATTTGAGATTCCATATCCTCCCCTGATTGGAGGACCTTGATGATGATGTTGTTGACTAGATGAAGATTGTAAAGACAAATAATTATTATCATGTCTGTCAGTGCTATGTGAATAGGTCCCATTGATTTGATTGTTAAATCTACCTAAATATATTCATTTTCCTCTACGAAATTCTTTCCCTTTCATAGAGAATTATTGTTCATGAATTTTAGTAGAAGTATTTGCAGGTTTAGCTAACAAATTTTGGCATAATTTGGTGGATCATCTCTAATGACCATTTGCTATAAAAAATTGATCACATCTTCAACAAAGGCCTCACTATCAACTAAAGCATGAATTTGGCAACAACTAGGGTCTATTATTCAAGAGCTATTTTGACTTTGTATTATTCACTAACTTTTTGATATAGTAAACCATGCAGATTGAAAACAAATTAAGATGCCATCTAGGAAGCAATGCACGTAGATTAGCTGGGATAATATGAGAAATTTTGTTCATCCTATTTAACAACCACAACATTTTATTCTAGTACTTCATTGTTGTAAATATTTCTATAATAAATGGGGATTTGCAAAGCTTATTTAAAACTAGTTTTGTTTTAAGTTCTCACTTTTGTTTTTTGGTCAAGAAGTCCAATCTTTAGCACATTCTTCACAATATCTTTCAATAAAATTGATTTTGATTCGTTTCATGAGTCTTGTTCAAACCCACATGACTAGCCATGGGTGAGCTATGTATCTCTTTAACTAAGTACCATACGATTCCACTCTAAAGTTTGAAATCATGGCATCCCATACAATTTTTATAAATTGAAGTGCTTGGAATATATCTAAATCATGTGTATCATTGCAATAGTCTTCTTGTATTTCATGTGTCCCATCTTCATATTATATATGTATATATATATATATATATATATATATATCTTTCATAGCATGATTATAGAATGCCCACACTCTAGATATCTAAGGTCTTTGCATCATTAAGATAGTCTTCTTGTATTTTATGCATCTGATCTTTATGTATTTGTCTCACACCATAACTATAGGATGCTCACACCCTAGAAAGTGAATCAATCACTATTCCTTGAAAGCAAAACAATAGAAAGCTTGTTGAATCATAGGCACTCAAACTTACCATAAAATATCCAAAAGTGTATAGGCTATCATGCACACTACCATGGGAAAAAGCAAAAATATGCAAAAGAAAATGCAACAAAATCTTATCGGATCGTATATGCGAAGTCTCATCATAGACTATCAAAAGGGTCTATGCATTGGTGCACACAACAGCAAGTGTGATAACAAACATATGCCAAAGGGAAATGAATAGAAAGCAAGACGATGCTACAATGCAGCTTCTTCAAGATGCCTTAGGAAAAGGAGTTGGAAGGAGAGGAAGAAGGGAGTTCCCGGTAGAGTTAAAATCCTAACCCATAAAATAGATCTATTTGTTCTCTATATTATTATTTTTGGGGCTACAACAACCTAAAAAGGTGATGGTTAGTTCACTATCTTACCTTTTATGTTGTGGACTCAAGAAGTGGTGGCCACGCACATATGTGCACGTGCGCACACATGCACGCATGCAATGCACACACACGCATGCCGCATGTGCACACACATGCATGCACGCATGCACATACACACATGCACGCACACACATACACATGCACGTGGACATGTAGATCCCACATAAAACCTAGTAGCATGGTGGTAGAGACACACATTTTCTACAAAGAACCTAGTGGCATGGTAGCAGAGGCACTCATGTTCTACATACAACCTAGTAGCATGGTGGTTTTCACAAATATATATGCTATATACAATCTAGTATTTATCCCATATTGTCAGCTTCATATTCATCAAGGATTAAGCACGATTAGATTAGATATTATAAGGTATTTTTAAGGCTTTAGGACATTCAAAAACATAAAAAGTATTGTAGGACCTAAAACTATACAAACTTTGGTTTTTGGCCTAAAAGTTCAAAACATAAAAAGTATTGTAAGACCTAAAATAGTACAAGCTTTGTTTTTTGGCCCAAAAATCAAAGGTTTGACATTGAATAAGATGGCCAACCCTCAACACTGATTAGCCTAACTCAATTGATGTTAAGAGAAAAAAGTCATTTATAATACCCCCAAGCGTCCTTCATTTCTCATTCTTTACTTTTACAATATCCAACCACTTCTAAGAAGAGCAAGTAACTTGCTTCGGAGTTGTTGTAGAACTTCATTCTTCATTTCTGGTTTTGTTTTTTTTCAAAGAAAAGACTTCTATTAGTATGAAAGAAACTCCTAGAGCAAGGCTCAAGGGAAAAATACATGGAATCATGAGAACACATAACCCAAATAGGGCAAAATTAGAGTCCATAAGAGAGCTAGAGAAAATCCAAGGTTAAGGCTAAAAATGCCACCTTAACCCTGTGGGGAATTCCAAGAAGAATGGCAAGCCACTCCATTCTCTAAAGAAGAAAGTCCTCTTGGTAGAGGCTTCTTGTGTGAAGATCCCCCAAATGGCCATCAAGGTGTATACCTCGTTTGTCAAAATACTAGCCAATATGGATTGATTTCTCATTCTTTACTTATAGGATATAATCAATTCTAAGGGGACTAAGTGACTTAGTTTGGAGATGTACAACTTTGAGGGCCCAATTTGGTTGTATTCTATTCATCCTGGATTCTCCCAACCATCATACTCATTGTCATGAACATCTCTACATCAATGCCACATCGATACTAAATTTGTAGCATCACTTTGACAAATCAAGATCATAGGTGAAGTTGAAATCGCTATTGATTGTATCCTTCACAATGCTCTTCACAAAATTATTCTTTTTCCTTGCATATATCATCTCTACAACTTTTCCATCTTTTACTTTACATCCTTTAATAGTGTCATATCGCTTCCCATGACTTCATCCATTTGATTGCCAAGCCTTGTCAACCATTTGCCCAAGCTCACATGCTCTTTTCTTTTCAAGATCACATGTTTACCGGACAACTCCTCATCTGAACTTAATAAACATAATAATGCTAAGCAAGGTAAGTATCTTTACCTTTCACTACTTAGTTGAACATTTTCTCCATTTGGCCATGCTTGTCCTCCTTCCCAAGCATTCACTATCTAAGGATTTTTAGCATATCTTCTTGTTAATTTATCCATAATAAATTGTAAAGGCCTTACCAAATGATGACCACTGTCCTTGTGATTGTTTGTCTTCTTACTCCTCCCAGGATACCTTTCCTAACTCATATGCTATGCATACATTCACTATACATTGGGAGATATTATCCTCACAAAACACAATGCAAGTATAGTGTCTATATTTGGAAATGGATTTCTTTAGATCCTAGGGGATAGGTAGGACATCATTCACCACAACATTCAAACAATGGCAACTTCTTCCTTGCTTGAACAAAAATTCCCTTGTAGGTCTCTTGCTCTTTATTGCTTGTGGCTTCCCACATGCAACCCATAACCCCTTGTCTTTATGAGAAGTTTGATAGAGTTATCTTTTCCTTTGCATTATATGGTAGATTATTCAACCTTTCAAACTTTGGAATATATTTTGAACCATTTTGAAAGAGTAAAATAAAAGTAATGACCCTTGCAAACTTTTAAGTATTCTTTTGATGGCAAGCTCCTCTGATTGTAATTTTGCATGCTTCACAAAAATGTTTATTTGCCTCATCATCCCCATGTTTGATCAAATTATGTCATTCCTCTTAAAAGTCTAGGTGAAATCTGCACACTTTGGAAAGGTCACAAAAGCTAATAGAGGAA